>NC_082699.1:48029317-48646210 GCF_949987515.2 Delphinus delphis
TCCTCTTCTTAGATATCCAAGGGGTCTCCTAATCACTTCACCTGATTCCTCACATTAACCTCCCTCCCCCCAATTTAAGCTGCTTTGAATGAGTCTCTATTTAACCTAAGAGACAAGCTAAAACTGTAACATAATGTATAATTCAGAATATTTGTCAAGCCATGACATCAATATTTTATCAAAAATGTTCATACCAATATTTTCATTAAATACACACACACACACACACACTCTGCGTCAGTGCAGGAATAGGCCTAATATATTAAGAACAGATGAGCAATCTAAAAGCTAGAGACATGTTTTTTTCCATAAGATGGCTTTAGTAGCACTTAATTGTCTTTAACATCATTCAAACAATTTTGTTAGATTGTATGTGACAGCTGTCATATCCATGTGCATTTTAAAAAAACTTATAAAAATTGGTGAATTTGTGAGTAGCCATTAATATTGAAGATGGGAGAAAAAAAGCAACATTTTTGGCATATTATGCTTTATGATTTTAAAAAAGGTAAAAATGCAACAGAAATGCAAAAAAAATTTGTGCAGTGTATGGAGAAGGTGCTGTGACTGATCGAACGTGTCAAAAGTGGTTCGCGAAGTTTCGTGCTGGAGATTTCTCACTGGACGATGCTCCACGGTCGGGTAGACCAGTTGAAGTTGATAGCAATCAAATCAAGACATTAATTGAGAGCAATCAACGTTATACCACGCAGGAGATAGCTGACATACTCAAAATACCCAAATCAAGTGTTGAAAATCATTTGCACCAGCTTGGTTTGTTAATTACTTTGATGTTTGGGTTCCACCTAAGTTAAGTGAAAAACACTTTCTTTCCGCATGCAATCTTCTACTTAAACGTAATGAAAATGTTCCATTTTTAAAACAAATTGTGACAGGTGATGAAAAGTGGATAGTGTACAATAATGTGGAACAGAAGAGATCGTGGGGCAAGCGAAATGAACAACCACCTACCACACCAAAGGCCGGTCTTCATCCAAAGAAGCTGATGTTGTGTATATGGTGGAATTGGAAGGGAGTCCTCTATTATGAGCTCCATCTGGAAAACCAAACGATTAATTCCAACAAGTACTGCTCCCAATTAGCCCAACTGAAAGCAGCACTCGACGAAAAGCATCCCGAATTAGTCAACAGAAAACGCGTAATATTCCATCAGGATAACGCAAGACCACATGTTTCTTTGATGACCAGGCAAAAACTGTTACAGCTTGGCTGGGAAGTTCTAATTTATCTGCCATATTCACCATACATTGCACCTTCAGATTTCCATTTATTTTGGTCTTTACAAAATTCTCTTAATGGAAAAAATGTCAGTTCCCTGGAAGACCGTATAAGGCACCTGGAACAGTTCTTTGCTGAAAAAGATAAAAAGTTTTGGGAAGATGGAATTATGAAGTTGCCTGAAAAATGGCAGAAAGTAGTGGAACAAAACAGTGAATACGTTGTTCAATAAAGTTCTTGGTGAAAATGAAAAATGTGTCTTTGGGTTTTTTTTACTTTAAAAATGAAGGCAATTTTTGGCCCACCCAATAGAATTTACTCAGTTCTCTTGACCTTATGTCTTAACAGATGATATTGAGCAGTGGTTCTCAAACTTCAGTGCCCATCAGAATCACCAAGAAGACCTTGTTAAAATGCAAATGTCTAGGCCTTATTGCCAGAGTTTCTGATTTGGTAGGTCTGAGAAAGGGCTCAAGAATTTGCATTTCCAAAAAGGGTCCAGGTGCTACTGGTGCTGCTGGTCTGTGGACTACACTTTTAAGAACTACTGATGTGGAAAGTTCTCAGAGCAAGTTCATGTTTATGTTGGTCTGTATTTATGTTTCTCATCTTTAGAGAGTCATCAGCTCTGTGGTCACTCATTACTTTACAACACTATGTCATCTGTATTCCCAGAGTTAGATGATGAGAAGCTGATATCCAAGATCAAGGAGAAGGTTATAAAGGAGCCATTTCAGTAATAAGGATTTTTCCTGGAAAAAAAAATGATAGCAGGGAGATTTGAGGGTTTCCAGTTACTTCTCCAGTACTTACTGTGCTATAAATAAACAGCCTTAAGTATACAGTTGGGATCTGACAGTATTTCTTTAATAAACTACACTGGGAAAAGCTAATGATGGTGGGCCACAGATGTTTCTAATATTTAGGTGGTCATTATCACCAGCAGTACATCTCTAATTCACATCAAATGAAATTTCACAGCCCAGTGATGGCCCATTTTTTAATAGATGCAAAACCAAAAAACAACAATAACACTAATTACTGCCTAGACTTGATATAGCTCTCCATTTTGTCAAATTGTGAAATTCCCACATGCATTCACTTTGCTTAGTCACACAACTTTTCTGTGAATTGAGTCCACGTCCTGGTGCTTCTTCACTCAACTAATGTTTATGGAAAAACAACAAAAGTTAGGACCTGTGCTCTGTGGGGAAGCCAAAGGTGTTCAGGATATGGTGACTTCAAGGAGAAAAGGTTACTGTAGAGGAGAGGAGACTTCTGCAGAAATTACTGTGACAGCAAGAAGTGGAGCAGAGCAAGTAGCTGAGGACTCAGAAGAGAGTGGAGTCACGTTTTGGTTGGAGTGATCAGAGAAGGTTCTATGAAGAAAGTGGTAACTCAGCAGGATTTCAAAGGTGGACTTGGGTTTTGACAGGCATATGGGAAGAAAAGCAAGGACAGGGAATTAATTCTAAGTGCACCAGAGGCAAACTAGCTGAGTATATCCCATTTATAGTGAGTTAAGTAGTTCATTGCTCATGTAAGATCCATGCAAAGGAGTAGTGGGAGAGGAGATTAGAGGTGAGAAAAAAGGGGGTGTAAATGCTAGGTCAAGGATTGAGAGTTGATTCAGTAGACAACGGCGGCACATTGACTTTTTTGAACAAAAGAATAATATGATCTGGAATTTACCTTTATCACATTCATGAATGGCCAATGACAAAGGAAGAAGAGTTAATGGAAGCAGTGAGATGACTCAAGAGGTGTATTAGTATAGGACTGACCCAGGAGTGTACTAATCCAGGCAAGACCCAGGAGGCACCCATGGGAACAAAAAAGTGGGGTATAAATAAAGGAGAGACAAAATATGGTAACCGACTGTATAAAGTTTAGGTTTTGAGAAGAGTGTTGGTACCATTAACCAAAATAGAAAAGTCAGGGGGAGTGGTATGTTGCAGAGTTGGGGAAGAAAATGATAAATGTAAGTCTAGATATGTTAGGCTTATACTTCTGTAAGTAAAACCAGATGGAAATCTTAAAAGCAGCTGGAGAAGTGGGGACTGAGCTTCAGAAGAAAGTCAGAATAGGCCAGCTTATGCTGCCATAACAAGCAGCACTAAAAATCCTAGTGACTTGAAACAGTCATGCTTATTTATAACTCACACACCGTGGCCACCGCAATTCCGCAAGGAGACCCTGCTCATCAGGGATGCAGTTTCATGGAGGATCCATTTCCGTGTGTTCTCAGTGATCATGGAGACTGGGCAAGGGGAACATGGACAACCAGGAGCCAGTTAGAAAGCTGAGCAAATTTTAATCTAGTGTTAATTTGTGCTGCTTCTTGTGCACGATAGCAGCAGTAGTATCTCTCTCGGAAATAAACATCCCATATTACGATGTCTATGAATATAGGTTTCCTTTTCTACCCTCCCTCCCTCCTTCCTTCCCTCCTTTCTTTCCTTCTTTCCTTCCCTCCTCTTTCTTTACCTTTTTGGAAATCACTTATTGTATATAAGTTGTAATCCAGACCTCATGTATCAATGGGGAACTTTCAAATACAAATATTACCAATACAAAAAAAACCCAAAAAACTGCTGCCCGGAAATGTCACGTGCCTCTTTTCCCCTCACATTTAATTGGCAAAAGCAGGTCATGTGATCATCCTTGAGATCAGGAGAATGTGGATAAATAATCCTATATGTGCCTAGGGCAAAAGAACTACCATCTGTGCAACTGCTGTCCTGACTCCCATATGCATCATTTAAGACTGAGACCCTTGATGAAGACAGAGCAGTAGATACCGCCTTTGATGTAAAGAGGAGAGAGAGTGGAAAGCAAAACTCTAAGGACAGAAACTTGAGGAATACATAGGAAGAACACATACTTACAGAGGCAAAATAAAAACGCATAGAAAAGCAAAGGGCTCAGTTTACTAGGGCCACATTCACGAGAAGCATCTCAGGAAGGTTCCTCACTACCAAATCTGGAGATGAGTCAACAACATCCGAGGCCAAGGAAAGACCACTGAGTCTGACCTTGAAGGAGACATGGCTGACCTCCAAGAGATCTGCTTCGCGGAGGCGATGGGGTCAGATATGAAGCCAGACTGAGGAAGGAGTGATCGAAAGTGGAGACAGAACACTGGACTGCTGAAAAAAGGAAGGGAAATAAGATGCCCGCTTGAGGTAGCAGCAAAATCAAAGCTGCTTTTCTAAACGAAGTCTGGCAGGTTTTTATGTGTTCATTCAGCACATGTTTATTGAACATTTACTCTTGCCAAACACTGTTTTAGGAGCTGGGGAGTGAGCAAGATAAGCTTTCTGTTCCCATGAAGCTTATCTTCTAGTGGAAGCAGACATACAATAAACAAGTGAGCAAAGGAATCAATGAGTGAAAGAGATCATTTCCAATTATATTTAGTTCTGATAAAACTAAATAAACTATATTTAGTTCTGCCTTCTCTTATAGAAGGGAGTCACAGGGTGGGTGGGGAGTATGGCCTGAAGAGTATGTCCTAGACTAGTCAGGAAAGGCATCTCAGGAGGGGATAGCATCTCAGGAGGGGATGCTAAAGGATAGCGTCCTTTAGCATGTTGCCTCCTAAAGGACAAGAAACATCAGCTAAGGACAGATTTGCAAACAGTGTTCCACAGCAGGCAGAAGCTCTGAAGGAAAGATCAAGTTCTCATAAAAAATGGGGATTAGAAGAAACATTTTAAGGGACTTCCCTGGCGGTCCAATGGTTAAGACGTTGCCTTCCAATGCAGGGGGTGTGGATTCGATCCCCGGTCGGGCAGCTAAGATCCCACATGCCTCCTGGCCAAAAACCCAAAACATAAAACAGAAGCAATATTGTAACAAATTCAATAAAGACTTTAAAAATGGTCCACATCAAAAAAATCTGTTAAAAAAAATTAAAAAAGAAGAAGAAACATTTTAGCTAGCTGGTTGTGTGTGTGTGTTTGCATGTAAATACTTACAGCAAATGAAGGTCTAGAAGAAATTTGCCTCTCAATGCACAGGATTCATTGGTTTAGAAGGACACGCCTTCTCCTGCAGGCAACCTACCACAGAACCTGCTTCAGTTGCTTGGGGGAAATTGCTGCAGGGTAGAGATCTGCTGAGGCAGGTTCTTTTGCTTGGTGTATTATATTGTGCAGAACGTTTCTTTTTAAAGCTTTTGAACCAGGCTTCTCATGAAAATGCCTTTTATATTGGTACTTGCATTCTCTCCAGTTTCAGTCTTGCAAATTTTAGTCAAACGTTTGTATAAGGTCGACCTTTCTCACATGTGACTGTGGGTATAGGGAAGGTTTTCCTGGGCCTGCTCATGGATTTTTTCAAAAGAGAAGCTTAAACAAATCTCTGCTGAACTCTATGACCAGCCCCACTGGTCTTAGGAGGGCAGTCATCATGGCCATTATGATCTGAATTAAACCACCACTGGAAAAAAGTACATATATTTTAAATTGGGGTATGCCAGGGTGGTGGGATGATCTGCTAAAAGATTAATTTGTGTTAACTTTTTTCTGTTTATTCATAATATTTGTTTATTGTCCCCACTGCCCTCCCCTGCTATAACGTAAGTTCTACAAGGGCAGGAATATCTGTGTGTTTTGTGCACTGATGTTTCCTCAGTTCCTAGACAGTGCCGGGCACAGGGGAGATACTCAGTAAGTACTGGGTGAATTCGTGTTTCTTCTCTTTGTTGTGGCACCCTGGCAGGAAGGAAGGTTTTTCTTGGGCTAGTGCCAGAAGGTAGCCAAGTTCCTGAGTGAGGTGTTCTGTCCACCTCGAAAGCCCTACTCCCAACATGCAGAGAAAAGCCTCTGCTCAGAACAGCAGGCTGGAGATCAAGGGGGACAGAGGTGTGAGGACAGGGTCATGGGGACAGGACCAGACCTTCCCTGAGTCTTTGAGCACCAGGGATAGAGGGTGTCTCTTGCAGATTGCCAAGGAGAAGGAGGCGCCCCTACTGCATTCTGAGGGGAGAGGGCTAGAATGTATTCTTCTGATTTACATAAATTCAAAACTTCCAAAAGATATCTTAAAGGCCAAAATGGGATGAGAGGGTGGGGAACGTGGCCACAGTCCACATGTACTTTTTCCTCACATGCTTTGGGTATGGGGCAGAGTGTCAGGGCTTTCCAGTCATTTTGTCACCCCAGTCTCAAGACCACCCTGGAGGCAGGTATAAGTGCAAGCTCCATTTGGTAGGCAAGGGGACTGCAGTTTGGAGGACGGTTGAACCTGGAGCTGGTGGTGGCTAGTGTGGCCTGGAGAGGAAGGGCTAGAGCCACCGTAGTCAAGGACTCACAGAAGGGTCGTGAGCATGATCTCGGAGCTGTGGAGACTCACCCCAGAACAGGGAGGTCGCCCCCAGTGATGAGTGTGGAGGCCAGGGGCATGGCTTAGAGACAGGTGGGGCAGGTAAACTTGACTGTGGCCTTGGATCCCTGCTCGGTATTTCACATGGTGGCTTCGTTTTAATATGCCAGCAATTTGGGGAAATCTTGGCTCAGGAGGTTTCAGAAGACAAATTCTGCTTTCAGTACATGCGTTGATGGCGGGAAGTTGGCTTCAAGCAGAGCTCAGCAAGGGCAGCAAAGGTGCGGGTCAGAGAACCCCAGCCCCTGTGTAGCCATGCTATGTTCACAATCCCAGTTCAGTCCCACATTTCCAGTAGGAGAGAAGGAAAACAGAAGAGGGTAAGTGAATGCCCAAAGCCACTCTGCTAAATCTAATTTAAAACAGAAAAATCACCAATGGTCATTTTGGAAATGAGACCCTTTCCCTGCAGAGCTGGGCGGGGTCAATAGCACCCTTCAAGAGAGAGAAAAGCCCATCATTCCCTGGGCCTTCCGTGAAGCATCCTCTCGCCCGTGGGAGGCCAGGAGTGTGTCTGATTTTCCACCTTTCTGCTCCAACAGGCTGGGCACAGGCTCCTCGTTAGCAGAGAAGGGTGCAGAGGAGCTTGGTCTGCATGAACCTGTATTCTCCTGGCCTAGGTCACAGCCACATGCCTCCTTCTCCCAGTGTCCTGATGTTCCAGGAAATGTGCCAGGCAAATTCAGGGGGCTCTGACTTAGGGTGTGGGCTTGGGTCCATTCTTTTTTTTTTTTTTGAAGATGTTGCGGGTAGGAGTTTATTAATTAATTTATTTATTTTTGCTGTGTTGGGTCTTCGTTTCTGTGCGAGGGCTTTCTGTAGTTGTGGCAAGCGGGGGCCACTCTTCATTGCGGTGCGCGGGCCTCTCACTATGGCGGCCTCTCTTGCTGCGGAGCACAGGCTCCAGACGTGCAGGCTCAGTAGCTGTGGCTCACGGGCCCAGTTGCTCCGTGCCATGTGGGATCCTCCCAGACCAGGGCTCGAACCCGTGTCCCCTGCATTAGCAGGCAGATTCTCAACCACTGTGCCACCAGGGAAGCCCGGGTCCATTCTTTTTTTTTTTTTTTTTTTTTTTTTTCCGGGTCCATTCTTTTGTCTTCAGTCTCTTTTCCTTGTCCTCCTCAGGGCTGACCTGAAGGCTCAGCATCTCCAGGGCCAGCTGTGTCGCTCCTGTACTTGGGCAGAAAACCCGCTGCTTTTGGTGACTGACACTAGCAATGGCTGTGGGAGGAGACGTCAGACTCGGGCTTCTGACGAGACGGCCAAGGGTGTTTTGTATCTTCTGCTCTGTGAGCACGGTTTGTACTCACAGCGCTAAAGCCCTGTGTCAGATGGATACCCGCGTGCGACTCACGCTCGGCTGGTCGCTCCTGCAGAGAGGAGCGTCAGTAGGGACGTTGGTCCCAGAGAATCTATTTCCATGGGTTTGAAAAGCTACGGGGCTCTGGGAGCATTTGATGATTGAGAGAGATCAACACCATGTTTGCACCTTTTCGAGTCCCCCCTAGACAACCTGAACTGATATGTGAGAACAGAGAAAATTGGTTCCCAGGGAGACAATACTCAGGGTCAGATGACCCTGGCAGCCCCTCCCTCCTCTTTTCTATCTCTCCACATCCTTAGGGCCAGCACAATGTCGCCTCTAGAAAACATCCTCTGACCTTTATTAACTATGAAGATTTCTCTCTTCTCTCAGTTCCGATGCTACCTGCTATTTCAATTCCATTCAGCCTACGTTTACCAATCTCCTACTTTGTTCCAGGCAAATGAAAAGGACAGTGACACCATCCTACCCTCTCGGGGACTTGGAGGGGAGATAGGAATTCATTACTGCATCATAGTGCATTAATATACACTGCCTTAGAGTGTTCATTCAACTCAGCTGCATGTGTATATATTTATATTACATAGATACAGATATTGATATATAATTGGTTTTCCCATAAGACTAAGCATTTTGAGCATAGGGGATGTATGTTGTACGATCATTCCCAGTGTTCAGGGTATAAAGCAAATGTATAATAATTCCTTTTAAAATTGAAAGGAAATGAATTTGAGGTGGTAGAGCCCTATGGTCAGAGCATCTTCTGGAAGAAAACCAGCAAGTTATTCATGTTTGTTACAACTAAGCATTCATGGTTGGTTTCACTTGCACTTTTTCTGCTTGAAAATAACCCTACCACTTACGCAGTTAGAACAGAACAGAATCCTGCTGCTGATCTCAGGAATACCTTGCAGGCTGATTATTTCCAGGCTTATCTTTTCAAGGCAGCCAAACAGGCCAGTAAGGAGCAATGAGGGCTACTCATAAAAGGAAAAAAATTAAGTGGGATCCTTATCCCATATCATACACAAAAATAAATTCCAGGTAGATTAAAGATCAAGATGTAAAAGGAAAACCTAGATAATTAGAATATCTCTTTGTAATCTTGAGATAAGAAAGGCCTTCCTAAACAAGACAAAACAAAACCCAAAAAATTCAGGAGGCATAAAAAAAAAGATTGACAGATTTGAGCTTATAAAATTCAAAACTTCTCTAGTAAAGAAAGAAAAAAGTCTTTTTTTTTTTTTTAAGCCACCAAGTTGGAGACTATTATCCGCACAGATGGAGATCAGTAAGAAAGGTGAATTTTTTAAAAAAAGATAATCTAAAAGAAAAAAAGGATTTTAAAATGACATAAACAGAGAATTTATAAAAGTTTACAAATGGCCAATACAGGATACCTTTATTTTTGTCTCTTAAGGTAAGCTATGCTTTTATTGCTGTTAGTCTGTTTTTGTCTCCATCATAGCGAAATTCATTTTGTAATATGATTTCACAAAATATAGCACCATTCTGTTATTAAGATCTTTTGGAAAGAATTTTATCTTTTGGAGATATTTTACCTCTTTGCAGTCATCTAGAATCCAGGTTTCCTCTTCATGACCTAGAAAAGAGAGGAAAAGTTCACCAGGGCCTCAGCTTTGAGAAGCCACAAATGGAAAATAAAAGTCGGGGAGCATCATCACCATGGCAGCGCCTCCTATTCATTGCCAAAAGTGAAGCCTCTTTGACTGTCACAGGGATCCAGCATCCTCAACAGAGATGAGCTAAAAGTGTGCTCCTTAGTGGCTTGGAGTAAACAAAGAGTTTATTTTGGCACCAGTGATGGTTCAGACCTGTCTCATTCAAAGGCAAGCTGACTTCAAATCACACATAAAGATAGGATGCCATTGTATCCCCGGGCATCAGAGGCCTAAACACACTCACTTTCTCATTATCTGACCCCATTTCAGGGATAGTCACTTCCATAGCCGTGTGTTGCCTTGGTCACCCGGGCACACAGAGCTAAAGAAGAACTAGGAGAAATATATTTATATACCTATGAAAAGGGCTGTCAGGAGAGCTGAGAAGAGAGATTCTGAGAATTGGAAACTGACTTTGAGAGAAACAGGAACAATGGTAACTCAGATAATGAGCTATGAAGGTAAAAGTGCAACTTTGCTGAGTGTGATTGGAAAGAGAACTAAGAAGTGGATCAAGAAGGGTTGGGAATGTTTGTTAGTCATATGCCTGAGGTTGCTAACATCAGCTTTTTCTAACTCCCTGCCAGGGCTCAAGTGCTGGCAAAGTCAGTAGCACAGGGAAGCTGCCCTGTCATCCTCCCAGCCTTCCTCTTCCCTCCCTTGTGTGGAAACCATGACATCCAAAAATTATTGCTGGCATGTCTGGAATTCTTATTTTTCTTTCTTTCTTTTTTTTTTTTTTTTTGCAGTTCGCGGGCCTCTCACTGTTGTGGCCTCTCCCACCACGGAGCACAGGCTCCAGACGCGCAGGCCCAGTGGCCATGGCCCACGGGCCCAGCCGCTCCGTGGCATGTGGGATCCTCACGGACCAGGGCCCTGCATCGGCAGGCGGACTCTCAACCACTGCGCCACCAGGGAAGCCCTGGAATTCTTAATGAAACTTTTCTTATTTACCTTAACAAGGTGTCAGATACTAAAACAGGTATCCCACTCATGCTCCTACTTCATGAGTGTAAATATATTGGGCAAATCCTTGTCTGTCTTATTTTGCTGTTGCTGCCCTAGTATGAATGAACTCATCCTTCTTTCCTACTCCTTCCATGTCTTCTTCAGCATAATAATAACTGCTCAGTTGTTTATATTCATAAACATGTATATATAATATATGTTATTTAAATATGTACATGATTATATATTTTAGGGTGTGTTTTGTAATATAAAGTATACACATTATGTGTGGTTTAGAGAGCATTGTGGTGGTGACCTGGTGCAGAAAAGCTGCAGGAATCCAGGAAGGTAAGTCAGCACAATACAGAAGCAAGTAAACCCTGGGGGCATTGTGTGCAGCCCAGTGGTCTAGAATATTAGTGCCCAGGGGGATGGATTCAAAGGGGGGAGGCAGATCAAAGGCCACCACAAGTATTTATAGGTTTTAGAAAGAGTTACACCCACAGAGGAAAGGGAAATTAGAAACGCAGGAACCATTATGGCACTCAGAGACAAACAACAGGGACAACTGTCTGTCTTGACCTTAGACAAGTAACCCCTCTCCCAACCCAAGAACTGTCACTTAGGTGACTCTTGGCTGTTGTTCCCCCATTTGGCATAAGCAAACACTAGTCATGCTCTCAAGCCAGGCCTTAATTTTCACTGATAGAGTTGCAACAAATATGCATTTACAAAAAAAATCACAAAAGAGAAAATGAAACAATATTTCATGAATAAGAGTCAGAATAAAAAATAAAGACCAGAACTACAGAGACTTCAGATATTGGGATTGTAAAATATAGAATACAACCTGTTTAAAGAAACAAAGTAGGAATTAAAGACACTAGTAAGGAGCAGCAGGTATCAAAGTGATAATGTGCAGATGAAATTTGAAAAATATCCAAGTAGAACTTATAGAAGTAAAGACTATCATAAATGAAATATAAAATACTAATCAATGGGTTAAACAGCAGTTTGGACACAGCTGAAGAGAGAATTGGTGAACTGGAAGATAGGTCTAAATAAATTACATGGAAGAAGAGGTGTCAAAAGAGATAGAAAATATGAAAGAATGGTTAACAAACATTTAAGATAGAGTAAAAATGCCAATATACATCTAATGAGAGTTATAGAAGAAGAGGACAAAGAGAACTGGTAAGAAGCAGAATTTTAAAGCAAATGAGACTGCCCCTTACTAATGTAAAATGTTAATAATAGGGGAAATTGGGTGTGGGGTATATGTACTACCTTCTATCTTTACACTATCTTTGTGCTTCTGTAAACCTAAAATTGTTTTAAAATAAAAAGTTGATTAGCATATCTCCTCTCCCAGAGAGAGAGAGAGAGAGAGAGAGAGAAATTTTCCAAATACTATGAAAGACACAAATCTTCAGTCAGGAAGCCCTATGACTTCCAAGCAGAATAACTAAGAGGAAGGTAGACAAAAGAACGTACTTAGACACATCATAGCAAAACTGCAGAAATCAGAGGCAATGACATCTTTAAGACAGCCAGTGAGAAAGGAAAGATAACCACAAACAAGTGATAATTAGACTGACAGCTGACTTAGCAGCAATAATGGAAGTCAGAAAATTGTAAGACAATATCTTCAGTATGCTCAGATAAGATAGTTGTCAAGCTAGACAGAAATACTTAGCAGAACTACTTCTCAAGAACAAAGGCAAAATAAAGACATTTTCAGATAAACACTGAGGACGTTGACCTCCAAACGCTTACTAATTGAAATTCTAAAGTCTATACTATAAAGAGAGACAGAAAGAGAAAGAGAGGAAAAAAAAAAGAATCCTCAATAGGTCTGAGATACAAGAAAGAAGGGTAGGTAAAATTTTTTTTAAATTCTGAATTTGGAAAAATCTTACAATGATGTTATAAAAAAATAATATCTAGATTATGAGGTCAAAAAACAATGCTCCCCTTGAAAACTGTAGGGGAATCCTTACTTGTCTACACGGCTTCTGGTAGTTTGCGGGCAATTTTTGGCATTCCTTGGCTCGTAGATTGCTCCTTCTAGTCCTCCATGTTCACGTCATCTTCCTTCTCTGTGTGTCTCTCTGTGTCCAAATTTCCCCTTTTTATAAGGACATCGGTCACATTTGATTAGGACCCACCCTAATAACCTCATTTTAACTTGATTACCTGTGTAAAGACACTACATTCAAATAAGACCACATTCTGGGGTTCTAGAGGATAGGATTTCAAGATATTTGGGGGAGGGAGGGGGAACAAGTCAACCCGTAACACAATCCCAATTCTAACTGGTGGTTTTAAACTCCGGACTTCACCCTTGGTTCTAGTTGCTACTGCCTCTTTCTTTTCCACCTCCCACCCTTTCAAACCTCCAAAGCCAGTGGTGCCCATGGTTCCATGCTCCTACACTGCTTATTATGGGCTAATTTGTGTCCTCCCTAAATTCATATGTTGAATCCTAACCCTCAGTACTTCTGAATGTGATTGGAGATAGAGCCTTTAGAGAGGTGATTAAGTTAAAATGATGCCAGTAGGATGGGCTATAATCCAATATGACTGATGTCCTTATAAAATGAGGAAACTTGGACACACAGAGAAACACCAGAGAGATGCACAGAGGAAAGACCTTGTGAGGACACAGTGAGAAGGTGGCCATCTGTGAGCCAAGGACAGAGGTCTCAGAAGAAGCCAAACCTGTTGGCACCTGACCTTGGACTTCCTTCCTCCAGAGCTGAGAAATAAATTTCTGTTGTTTAAGCCACCGAGTCTACGGTATTTTGTTCTGCAGCCTGAGCTGACCAATCCACTGCTCAAAGCCCCTCCTGGCTGCATCTGGCAATGCTCCTGAGCACTCTCCCCAGGCCTAACTCCCTCCCCCACTCTGTGGGCTCTTCCTTGACTTACATCTCAGTGTGTGAGGTCCATGCAGCCATCTTCTCAGCTTAGGTAGGTGGCATGGCCACCCACAGGGTTACGCTCCCAACACTGTCCAGTGTGACCTTTGATGCCACAGCCCCTGTGGCTATGATGAGGGGCGATGGGAGCAGACGGAAGGAGGGATTCCAGCAGCTGCTTTGAGACTATTTATGGGCTCAGAGGATGTGAAAGAGGATCACGTGAACATCAGGCAGCTTGCTGAAGGAGAAGCGTGACTGAAAAGCTCCGTTGAGGCTTGAAACTCTTGTTTATTCCTGTAGGTCCAGCAATGCAGAAGGAAGGAAGCCGGCCCTTCTAGCCTCTTCTACCCCCACGTTGTCATCAGGCTCTGGATTTTTCCTTCCTTGGATTTCTCCTGGAAACAGCTTCCTCTACTTGGTGGATATCCAGATGTTCCCCTACCCCATGGGTCTTTCCTTCCTCTTCTGGTTCTCCACTTGTTTCCTGGCCTCTCCTGCATAACAAGGGTTAACACAGTAAAGAGCCTTGAGTGTTGAACAACTCACTGTTCTGGGCTCCGTGGACACAGCTGTGGCCAAGGTTGACGTCAGGAGTTTACATTCTTGTGCTCTGGAGACCGTAGATAAACAAACAAACAAGAAAACTTTGGGGGAGTCATGCTGAGAATTAAGATGGGGAGATGAAATGGCAATTGATCAGGGATGACTTTAGATCAGGTGGTCTTTGGAGCAGCTCTTGGGGTTGGGGAGCCGTTGACAATTTATGATTGACAGTACTCTTACTCGAGCTGTGAAAGCACCAGATACACAACAGAGTTCTGCCCTCCTGGCTCTAAGTTACAAACAAGTAAATGTTTGCTTATCTATACCAGACAGAGGGGGTAACCAGACCTGGTTAGAAAGTGAATAAAAAATGCTCCCAGGTCCCATTTCCTTTGTCTATTTAAAGGGAATTTTTAGCCATCTGGAAGTTTTCTTATCAGACATTTGATAAGGAAAAGGGATGTTTTGAAAGGTTGTTACCCAAGAACACATAAACCAGGAGAAATATATTTAACCTACCCTGGTACCTTCTTGAATTCCCAGACATTGAAAGGACATTTAAAAGTGACTCGGGATCCCAAAGCCAGGCACTGTCCCTTAGGCCCCAGCACTAAGTCCAGGGGAGCCCTTTCAGATGGGTACACTTTTGCCAAGGGTCTGAGGGCAAGGGCATGCAGCATCCCAGGTCTTACAGACATGCCCCGTGGAGCTCTGTGGCAGCACTCTGTGGGAGGGGCACAGCGGAGGGGGCTGGGGGCCATATGGGGAGCATAGGTGGTGCCAGGAGCAGCTGGAGCCTCAAGGCCTCCCCCCAACCTCACCCGAAAATGGCAGGAGAGAGCACTTGGCTCTTATCGCTGGTGCACCGATGTTCATTCCAGGGCCAACACACTGACCTTCAGCTCAGGAAGTGACTTCTTAGTCAATTGCTTCTTTGGAGGGACCTGCCAGGATTTGAAATGAAGCAGCAGTTCTTGTAACATCCAGTCATAAATCTAAATCTTTTTTTTTTTTAACTGAAGCAAAATAGTGAGATAACTTGACGTTTTGCATGCTTAAATTTAGAACAGATTATAGCAATTGAATACCCACATCATAAGCTGCTTCATTTGAGCACAACACACGTACCCAGGCTCAGCTTCATGTGATTTGAGTCTCGAGAGTGATTCTTCTTCTGCCAAAGTTTTTAAATCTTAGGCTGACTAGTAACTTTCAGCCTGAGGATGAGGCCACCTGATCTCCAGTCCTGGCCCTCACTTGGTTGAGCAAAGGTGCCTCTCTGGGCCTCAGGAAACCCCTCTCTGTGGTGGGCACACACTGTGTGGTGTGCACACATGGTGTGGTGTGCAACGCCCAGCTCTTATGCCCAAAGGGTATCATCCCAGATGACCACAGACAGTCTTTGGGATGATGTGAGTAGAGAGATCTATGAGATTATATTATGAATCTATGGCTAATAATGGCTATTAATAATAGATGCCACTCACCCAGTACTTCTCACATGCTGGGCACTGTTGGAAGCACACTTTGTCTTAATTGCCCTAGTTCTCATTCCTCATTTTACCAATGAGGAAACTGAAGCCCAGAGACGTTAAGTAACTTGCCCAAGCTCAAACAGCTCTAAGCGGGGAGCCAGGATACAAACCCAGGCATGTGAGTGCACCCTGTGCCTTCCAGCCTTTGGGTATCAGCCCTGAGATCTCCCCACCAGCACTGACATAGAGGGATGAGAATGGGATGGAGCTAGAGAGTGATGCTGACTCAAAGATGGCTCCTCGTGGGAGTGATGTCTCTGGGCCTGTCCCAGAGCTGGGGAGAGAGAGACGTGGAGGCAAGAGGGATGAATAAATACAAAATGGGTGATCCAATTTAGAAAAAAAAAAAAAAAAAATCATTGCCGCCTGACCATGAGCAAGGTGCAGTGTTTTAAAATTTCCCTTTCAAGATAATTGCTGTAGACCTTAGAAAAATGAATCTAATAGAAGAAAAAAAGAAAGGCAAAGGGAGCCTAGGGATTTGAGTATGAATATGCAGGTTTAAAACATCTTTTCCCCTTGAAATACAACCTCTTACCTTGCTGGAAAGTCCTGTTACTTTAGCTTTGTCTCAACTCTCACTCTAAAGGCTGGCTGGGCTTGTCAGTCAAGACCATCTGTGCTGGAATGAGGTTTCTTCCAAAGACCTGATTTTGATTTTCTAGGAGCTACACCTGACCTCATACACTTAAAGAGGAACGTCTTCATTTCTGCTTGCTGTCTCCCTTCCTGCCTAAATAGGTGCTTGCCTGATACCTACAGGCAGGACAGCGGGAGGCGGGTTATTGGGTTTTCGGAGAAACCATTTCCTTTTCGTAGGACATAGCTGCAGAACCCAGGAAGTGCAGAGATTCAGCCAGAGGTGTTTGCAGGCTTTGCCTGAGGACAAAACATCCAGGCCAAAGTGAAGCATTTAGTCAAAGCCAGTGGGCCTCGTCTTTCCAACCCTTTCTTTGTTTTTTTCTCCTACTCGAAAGTTGTTGGAATGAATTCACCTTTTGGTGGGTTTCCTTGTGGATATTTGTTTGGACTGACTGCATTCCTACGCATGCTTGTCAGTAGTTGCAGCCCTTCTGTGACCTAATCTGGGCCCAAATGATAAATATTACAAGGCGGGTGCTATGAAGATGAGGAAATGGGAGAGAGTGGGCTTCACAGAAAATTATGAGAGCCCCTGACTCTAGAGGCTTCCATTCAAATGAAGCCACCATCTAATGGTTAAACAGATCCATTTAAATAAATGCATAAAGTACAAGAGCGTCATCCCTCTTGTTGGAGCTGGACGATTAAATAAGACTGAAATAAAGATATTATTATTGATAATAACGGTAAACGACACCATTTATTGAGCATCTATTATGTGCTTGGCAACATTATCATGTGGGAGGTACTAGCTCTATTTGGATGACAGAAAGCAGACCCTGTGAGGTGCCAAGGTCACAGAGCAAGCAGTGGCGGAGACGCAGGTCCGAGTCCACAGTCTGTGCTCATGTGGCCCCAGATGAAGAAAATGAGACACAGATTCTCATGATGTGACTTACTCATGCACGGGTGCAAAACTTGCTAATGAATAAAGCAAAATAATAATAAAATGAGCTGGTCTGAGGACCCGTGATTGTCTGGGTTCAAAACTTGAGTTATAAATACAATTCCAATCATGAAACTCTCCGTATGACACTGGATAAGTTACTTAAACTCTCTGAGCCTCTACTTCTTCATCTCCAAAACGGGCTAATAATGCTTAGTTCATAGCATTGTCATGAGGCTTAAATTAGATGCACCATGCTATGTGCTGAACTCAGGACTTGGCATATGGTATATAATCGATAATGTTGGTTATTGTGCGGGTCTTCAGGGAGAGCAGGTGACTATTTGTCCAGGGGGCTTTTCTTGACCTTTTACACTCATGCCTCCACCTCCACTGTTCCCTGCAGGAGTCCTGCAGTGTCAGCCATTATGCTCTTACCCTGCTAACTCCCTTGAGGTCAGAGAAGCAGGTGGCTGGGGATGGAAGGCAGTCAGGACCTTGGCCAACATGCCAGTTGAAGGTCCTGGCCAATGGCCTTGACTTTGCCAGCGCTAACCTTTTTTATACCTGACAAGGCAAACTACCACGTGTCAGGTCAAGACAAGAACAGGGGTGCAAGGAGAGAGCCAGCCCATGAGATAGGAACAGGGGTAGGCCAGAGAGCCCCTGGAGGTCACTTTCAGCCCTATGATTTGATATTGGCATAAAACTGAATGCAATACATTTAACTCTGAGACATTCCCACCTCCCACCTGACCTCAGTCTGGGCAATCTTCCTGCTAGTCAAGAGGACAAACCATAAATCTCCCTGTGGATGGGAGTGCTGGGCGCACAATAAACTCTGCTGTCTCCCCTGTTTTCCAGAAAGGGTTGATGGATCCTTCCTTCAGCACGGTAGAATTTCAACAAGACAGAAATAGAAGCCAGAAAGCTTGTTCCTGTCAAAAGCTCTTAATATAATTATGAGAGTCAGGCCTCTCCATGTACCACCCCCCAGCCCACGAATAATTAGGGTGCGAGAGGCCGGGAACTGAATGGAGGTGGGGGAGGAGTGGGGAGAGACGCAGGCTGAGGACGTTGTGACTAGTGTAATGGCTGCTGCTTCTCTGCTGGGATGCCCCAGTCCTGCAGACTCCCTGGGAATTCTGCAGCTTCATAAAGGCTCCCCTTAGAGCTGGGATCATCCCAGGCAGCAAGTAGTGGCTCTAATAGTTTCAGCTGATGCGTTATGGCTGTCCCGCCTCAGCTCCCTTTACTGAAGGTTAGTTATATAGAGATATGCCCTCATCACCCCCGACATCCACAGTATATGCAGAAAGAAGGTGGCCGGGACACCTAGGCCATGGCACCAGGCTTCGGGTCTGATGGGGACCTCAGAGGCAGGCCCAGCCTGAGCATTCGGGCTACCAACGGGAAAGCAGAGTCCCTCTTCCCTGGAACATTTGCTTTCTGTTTAGTGTTTAATTTTCTCTCTGAAAGGCAATCTATGGAATGGAAAAAAAACAAAAACCAGTCCCTAAAGTCCATTCGAGCTTTCTCTTCTCCAGGTTAATTTCCATTCTAATGCTTATGTAGCTCCCGCCGCAGAGTTAGGCATTTGTTACTCTAATTCTGCTGCTATTCTCCCCAGGGTTTGCTGTTTTGTCAGGGCCTGTGCTGTTCCATTTCAGGGTTCGGAGCAGAATTACCGAGCTCAGTGTCAATGGAGGGGCTCAGGAGGGGCCCAACACCCAGGGAAGGAGCTCTCCATGGATTCTTTCTTCCCAGCCCCAGAGGGAGGCTGTCCTTTAGCTCTGCTGGCTGCCACCTGGCTCCAGAGCATCTATTCTACACTGGTGGTAAGGCGACAGAGCCCTGTGCTCTGTACATGGAACAGACTTGGGTCCCCAGAACCTGCTCGTCCATGATTCTGCACTTGGCCTCTGTTGACAGCGGTGCTGACGAGATCCTTAAGAGACACCTCAGCTTAGTCCTTAAAAGCACTCTCTTGAGTCAAGCTGGATTGCTTTGGTTTGAATCTAAGAACTGCCACTTATCAACTATGTGACTTTGGACAAGTCCTTTAACTTCTCAGTTTCACCATCTATAAATTGGATACCAACAGTACAGGGCATTAAATGAGTTACCATTGTTGTTAGCATTAAATGAGTTTGTAATAGATATAAATTGCCTGTAAGAGTGTCGGGCACAGAGTCAGGGTCAGCGGGTGGTGGCTATAATCACTATTACTGTTATTAGTCCCTCCTGGGGCTGGCCTGGCTGCAGAGGCAGGAGCTGAGTGCCCAGCAGGATGTGCCCTGCATCTCAGCGGGGCAGGGTGTGAAGGGGTGGCCATCCCTGCTGGGTCCACCGGATGCTAACTGCTTGGTACTCACACACTGGATTCTCCTGGATCAATGGGTGCTTCCATCCCTTCACAGCCTCCATGTTATTCCTCCAACCCACCTGGCCTGGGGACTCCTGGAATGTGACTTCTTTGAGGAGGACAGGCAGGCAGGGAGGAAATCAGGAATTCTGATTCTCATCCTCAGAGGGATTCAGTCCCTAGGCCAAGGCCACTCAACTAGTAAGTGGCATTGCAGGAGCTCACACGCACGCTGGCTTGACTCCCAGGGGCGCACTTGCCTACGAGGCCCCTTGGGGTGATGACCCTTTGGCCAGGGGCCGCTCTGTGTCATTCCACGCTGTGGAGTGGTGAGTGGTATGAACGGTTCCAGCAGTGAATCTCTGAAAACAGAAGTGAGGCTGTTTCATAGCCTCCAAAGGCTGGAGACAGGCTCTGGTTCGAGACTCCCCAGGAGGGAGAAGCTGGCCGTCTTTGAAGGCCTCACCGAAAGAAGCGCCCAGCCTCTCCAGACACAGGGTGAGCTGTCACCTTCAGGCCGAGTGGAGGACAGAGCCTGAAATGCCTGGTCACCAGTTCCACCCTTATGGGACCCAAAGCCTCACCAATCTGTGCCCCTGCCTGCTGGCAAGGGCCGCCAGTATCAAACCAGGGCCTGCTCCCTGCTGCCCAAGGGCCCTCCCTTCCGGGCACGTGTGGATGAACCCTCGGCTCCCACCAAATGAGCTTCCGGGCAGGAGGATGGGCAGCTGTCTCTGTCAGCCACCCCTCTGCAATTTCCTAACTTGTTTTGTGGCACGCTGCCAACTGCACAAGTTGGCTGCTACAAAGTGTAGAAATGCCAACTGGAAGTCCACGGGCACATCAGAGCTCCAGGCTGCACTGGGCCTCCGGCAAGCTGGGCAGGGTCCAGCGAACCCCAGGAGTGTGGATCTCCTGAGGGCTGTTCTCGGCCTTGGCGTGGTCAGACCTCCATGTCTGCAACCTGCCCCACCCCCATTCCCCCGCCCCTGCCCAGGGCCTTCCGTGCTGGACTCCCCCTTCAAAGAGGCCAGGCCCTTTGCCTGCCTGTGATTCTCTCCCTGTTCAGGCTCTGGTTATATCACCTGGGGAACGGCTGTTTTAGGCTGTATTTCCCTAGATCAAGAGTATTCCAGCTTTGTTCCCAGCAGGCCAGGCAGCCCCAGGGTGATCTAAGGAGCTGCCAGTGTCTTTGGTCACTTCCCAGCCATAACCTCCTCAGGTCCTGGCTTTCCTGTGATCTTTATGTACCATTATCAGCAAAGGTCAAGGATCTGGGCCCCTAAGGCATTCCCTTGTCAGTCTAGAGCCTTCACTGCCCCTGTTAAGAGATCCATCTTCCTGAGGCCCCTACAGAAGAGGAGGGGTGAAGTGTCGAGGACAGAGCCTGGCTTTTGGGCCAGATCTGGGCTCCAGGACTGGGATGTTGAGTAGCTCTGGGCAAGGGATAATTCTAGCACTCAGAATGCTCCCCACACAGTAAGGAGAGCAGTAGCTCCACTAACTGTCATTATGTGGGCAGCCCAGGCCACTGTGCACACTCAGTGTTCCTCAGATGCCTGTGAAACGGTTTCCCAGTAAGCCCATGACACCCAGGCTGCTGGTGAGCTTGGGCTCCTACTGAAAGCAGGCTGCGCTTGTTTGGAAGAAAGGGAAAGGAATGGCCTTGAACCTGGCCGCCTCCGGAAAGAGGTAGCAACAAAATCCAGAGCTTCCCTGAGCAGAAGAGCTAAGCATTGAAGGGCATGTGCAAAAGAAAGTGAAGAGGAGATAGCAAGGGCGCCACACATAACTGGCCTATTTTGCCTTTTCGTACATCCTCAGGCAACTTCCAGATTCTGGAGTTTCCTGCCCAGCCACCCTCCATAGACCCAGCCCCTCACTTTGCACCTCATTCATATCCCGTTGTTTCATGGTCTTGCTCTTTGCAGGGACAGCTGATTCCCAGCGCTGATCCTTGAGACTGCAAACACTTCTCTGTGTTGGGAGGATGGTCGGTAGAAACATGTGGTCTGCTCAAGGCATTGTGGAGGTTCTAAAGATTGGGAGTTCTATGCAAGAATTGGAGGAGGTGGACAGGCAGGACTTCCAGCTAACAAGCCTCCTGGGGCACTTTGGAATCCCACCACAGGCCTCTCTGCTGGCACAGTTGACCAGGAAAAAAAGTGAGCAGATGGACAGAGATGTGTGTGACTGAAAGATCAGGCTGTTAGGGCTTCCCTGGTGGCGCAGTGGTTGAGAGTCCACCTGCCGATGCAGGGGACACGGGTTTGTGCCCCGGTCCGGGAAGATCCCACATGCCGCAGAGCAGCTGGGCCCGTGAGCCATGGCCGCTGAGCCTGCGCGTCCGGAGCCTGTGCTCCGCAACAGGAGAGGCCACGACAGTAAGAGGCCCACACATCACCAAAAAAAAAAAAAAAAAAAAGTTCAGGCTGTTGGATGCATGGATTGGTCCTCTTGGATCTTGGGAGGTGTGCTGACTGGAAGAAAGGTTAGTCCCACAGGAGAGCCCGGCCCACCACGTGTCCGTCTGGCTGTGGGGCCCATACTGCCTCCTCCGGGGGCTGCCTGCATACAGAAAGGCAGGGAAGTCTCAAGGAACAAGATGCACGAGCTGGGCAGGCGTGCAGAAGCCAGCAGCACACCTGGGCTCCTTCCTGTCCTGGGGAAGCCTCACAAGGAAACAGCACCCCATACCCCAATTCTGTCCCATGAGAGCATCCCGAATACAATCACAGAAGAGGTATGTTGGTGCATTTTCAAGGCTACAGACATAAATTAGGCAATTTCCCTGATACCTGAACTGCCCCACATGACATCTGATTTAATTCTTCATAACCAGCATCAGTAACTACTGATCTCCAAAGCAATGAACGAAGCTGCCCAAGGTTCTGCCGAAGAAGGTGGGTCCTGCCCCAGCCAGAGGTGTTCTGAGCCGCCAGGTGCCACTTCCCAAGTCCCTCCCATCAGTTATTTCTGGCCTTACCTTATCGATCCTTTTAATAGCAGGCAGTAACAATTTATTAGCACTTTTCCAGAGTCTCTGCCTCCTGGCTAGATCTTTTGCCATCCTGAGAGCTGAAGTAATATTTCTTCTAAATCTAGCTCTCTTCAAGGCGCTACAGGAGGCCAGTCTGAGTGAGTCAGGGATGCTACAGAGAAGGAAGAATTAAGACATTTCCATTTTCCCACTGCTTATTTATGAACAAATAAATCTGTTGGTTACAACTGAACAACTGTATGGGGCTGGGGGGAGGGGACTACAGAGACCAGATGAAAACAAGCCATCTTTGATTTCCCTTTACAGAATTTAATTTTTTTAATTAAAAAAATTTTAATACAGTTTTAAATGTTACTTTCTACTTACAGTTATTACAGAATATTGGCTATATTCCCAGAGTTGTACAATACATCCTTGAGCCTACCTTACCCTCACTACCCCACCCCAGTTTGTCCCCCGCCCCGGTAATCACTAGCTTGTTCTCTCTGTGAGCTAATTTGATTTTTAAAAGTGGGTTAGGAGGTGAAAGGACAGCGCAGCTTGAGCCCGGTGGGTCGGGGGCTGGACTTCCCGGCAGCCCAGCCTCCCTGCCCTGCTCTTGTGACTCAAACTTTTGGTGCTTCAGTTTTACCCACGACCAAAACGAGGTAAGGAAGAAGCCACTTCCCTAACTCATGACCCACTAGTTGATTCCTGACTCCTCTCCTTCCGGAGAATAAAGAACTGCCGGGAAGGCGCTGACGGCCCGCGCGCCGGCAGGGGGCGCCCGACTGCGGGAAGGAGGAGAAATTCAGGAGTAACTGGGCCGCGGGGAAGGGGCCTCGGCAGCCCTTCTGGCTTCTCAGTTATCCTCCGGCCCCAGCCAGGAAGCAATCAGGGACTCGGCCTGGGCAGGCGTCTGGGGCCGTATAAACTCAAAGCGTTTATCCTGTTGGTGGCTGAAAGGAAAGAGGCCAAGAAGAGGCCAGGGACTAAGAAAGTCCCACTGTGGGACCAGCGCTGCAGGCTTTCGGGCTAGAGTTGCCTTTGGAACCAGAGTGACTGCTTCCCAGAGGAGGGACTGCTGGCCCAAGGCTGCTTCACCCTCCCCACGAAGGCCCTGCTCTGTTACCCTCCAGTCCTCTGCCCAGCACCTCCCACTTCCCAGAGCCGATCCACACCCCAGGCACCAGCTCCCCGCGCGTGCGCAGTGCCAGCCCTTGCTCCCACTATCCACCTGACTCTAATTTGCCCAGTAACAGACGTCACTGTGCTCAGAGCAAAACAGAGGCTCAGAAAGGGTAAGTGACTTGTCCAAGACCACACAGCTAGTAACTGGCTTCAAATGCAGTCCATCTGCTTTACTGTTTACTTATTTTTCCAATATTAATACTATAGTAAGTTACTGACATTGTTTTATATATAGAACTTTAATATATTTGTAAAATTATGCAATATATTAAATTATTTTATAGTTAATGACTATTTTTATTATTACTGTTGAGGTTTTATTTATTTTTCGAATAGGCAGTAGTGCATGCAATTCAAAATTCAAAATATACCAGAGGAATGCAGTGAAAAGGGACCCACCTCAACCTTTGTCTTTCAGCCGCCCAGGTCTCCCTCCTCTCCTAAGGAGCAACCACAGTTAATCTGTTTCTTGTGTATCTTTTCAGAGACAGTGGAATAGATAAAGATCCAGGGGTCTACTAGCCAAAGAATGTAGGCAGCCTCTAGAAGCTGCAAAAAGCAAGGACACAGATTCTTCTCTGGGACCTCCAGAAAGAGAAACAGCCCTACTGACCCCTTGATTTTAATCCCTTAAGACCCATTGCAGACTTCTGACCTCCAGGATAATAAGGGAATAAATCTGTGTTGTTTTAAGCCACTAAGTTTGTGACCATTTGTTACATCTATAGAAAACTAATATGAGTTCCCAGTTTATAACTTATCAAATAAATATTAGATTAAATATTTAAATAGGAATACCAAGCAAACAAAACTTGTGGGGAGAGTAGATCTTATAATTATGGCTTCAAAGACAGAGTGAAAGCATTTGTAAAAACCTCTATATATTAAAAATAAACCTATAAATGAAATTATCATGCAAGTTACAAACTGGAAAAATATTTGAAATGTATAAAATGAACAGAGAATCATCTTGAATGGTAAAGTTAAGGGTGATTTTCTACAATGAATGTGCTTTTTTTTTTTTTTGTAAAGAAGATACATATTTCAACAGAAAGAAATTGTTACTGTGGCAGTTGTATTAAAAATGAATTAGAGACAAGTATGGGCACTTCACCAAAGAAGATATAGGGATGGCAAATAAGTGCATGAAAAGATGCTCCACATCATTAGTCACTAGACAAACGCAAACTAAAACTACATTGATACACCACTGCACACCTATGAGAGTGGGTTAAATTAAAAAGACGGACCATATCAAGTGCTAACGAAGACATGAAGCCACTGGAGCTCTCACACTCTGCTGGAGAGGATGTAAAATGGTGCAACCACGTTAGAAAACTTGACAGATAAGCAGACACCTACCATACGATGCAGCCGTACCACTCCTAGGTATTGTCCCCAAAGAAAAGAAAGCATGTGCCCATACAAAGGCTTATATGCAAATGTTTATAGCAGTTTTATTTTTAATAGCCCCAAAGTGGAAACAACCTGTCCATCAACAGGTTTCTGGATAAACTAATTGTAGTATATCCATACAATGGAATGCTACTCAGCAATAAAAAAGAATGAACCATTGATATCTGCAACAACATGGAGAGATGTCAGAATAATTACACTGCATGAAAAAAGACAGACCAAAAAAAAAAAAAAAAGACTACATACTGTATGGTTCCATCTATAAAATTCTAGAAAATACAAACTAATCTATAGAGGCAGAAAGCAGACCAGTGGTGGCCTGCGGAAAGGGTGGAGTGGGGAGGGGAGAGAGGGAGGGGTCACAGTGGTGCACAGGGAAACTTCAGAAGGGGTGGGTATGTTTACTATTTTGCTTGTGATGATGGTCTCACAGGTGTACACAGACATTGAAACTCATCAAATTATGTACAGTTTGTTGTATGTCAATTATACCTTAATAAAGTGGTACTTGAAAATGGCTTGATCTTGGAAAGAGATGGAAGACACTTAAATACATAACACTAAGTGAAAGAAGCCAATCTGAAAAGGTTACATACTCTATTATTCCAACTATATGACATTCTGGAAAAGGCAAAACCAATGGAGGCCATAAAAAGATCAGTGGTTGCCAAAGGTTGGTGGGGAGAGAAGGATCGACAGGCAGAGCCCAGAGGATTTTTAAGGCAGTGAAATTATTCTGTCCGACTGAGTATCCACTATAATGGTGGACACATTTGTCCAAACCCATTGAATTTACAACACCAAGAGTGATTTGTAATATAACCTATGGACTTTGGGTGGTTATGACGTGTCAATGTAGATTCATCAGTGGTGACAAATGTTCCGCTCTGGTGTGGGATGTCGATGGTGAGGGTGGCTTGTGCATGTGTGGGACAGGGTGTACGGGAGAAATCGCTGTACTGGCTGCTCAACTTTGCTGCGAACCTAATACTGCTCTAAAAAGTAATGTTTTGTTTTAAAAAACTGGCTTGAACCATTGAATATGTTTTGTTTCTCTTAACAGGGCTCTGGGGGCAGAGGGGGTCAAGGTTTGTTCAGGTGCTACAGATGCTACTGAGGACACAGATGCTTCCCATCTTTGGGCTGTGTCTCCCCTGTATGGTTCCATCTATAAAATTCTGTTCTCTCTGGCGCTCCCTTCCTCCACCCTCTACCCCAGAGGGTTCAGTGATGCTCACTGGGGTTCCCACAGGCCTTTCTATATAACTTCATTGTCCTTCTGTCTAGACTGCCTTATGCGGGCACATGTCTTAACGGCCAGACATGAGCTTCTAGAACCACTCCTCTTTCATTAGGGGTGTCCCGGGACCTAGCCCAGTTATGCCTGAAAAAGTGAACTTGAATAGGAAGAAAAGCCGATGGAGCTAGAAGAGGTCCCGGAGAGGACACAAGGCAAAGGTGGGAGGTGGGAGGCAGTAGGCTAGGAGCGGTGTCAGTACAGAAGCGAGTACTAAACACTGGAAGACTTCAGTACTGAAGCAGCAGAAATGATCAAGATCTAGAATGACAAAGGACATCACTTGGATGAGCTCAGAAAAAATAGACCTGGGAATATCGCTCTGAAATTAAAAGGAGAGAGTTTTAGAACAGAGGTGGCACAGCTGGCCTCATGGGACAGAATTCTCTGTTCATTCAACATATGGAACTTAGTATCTCGAAGAGGTTGTTCAGGGAAGACTACAACAATTTTTAAGAGGTTAAAAGCTACTAAATGGACAAAGTGACCTCCCTTGTTAATGCCAGACCCTGCAACCTCACAAAACACCCTCTCCCGATCTCAGTTCTCCAGAGGTATCTTTGGGCTGGATGAATCACGTGCGTCTGAAGTGAGCCTCAGATTATCCATGCTTCATGGCTCATCAGATCAAAAATCACCTCTGTGGGGCAGAGATTCCTGATAGCAGGAGAAAGAACAGGAGATGCTCCTGGCCCCAGGATTGTACAGTCATTGCAGCAGTGACTGACTCTTCCTTGCCGGCCATCCCAGGCAGAATTCCAGAGACGCCCTGGAAGTTCGGGCCCCAGTCTTAGTTGGCTGGTGGCCAGCAGGCCCTAGCATTGGAATCAGGATGGTTCCTGCATATCAGGACCATTGCTGTTCTGAAGCCGTTTATCTGCGGCGTACAGACGCTCTCTAAAGGGTCCAGCCCACTAATTGCAGACTCAGAGTCTTTAAGGAACATTTGAGCTGAATCGGGTTGAGATTCTCCGCTGAGCATAGCTTTTCTATTCTCTAAGTTCACTGGAAGCACCGGAAAGAAATCTTGCAGCAATAGCTGAATTTCATTCACCTGCATCCCAGCCCCCCAGTCTTAAGCTGCACCCAGTTCTAGGTGTCTCTAAGGTCTAAACCCAATTGGCCATTTCCTCCCACTCCCAGCTTGGGCATTGCCAGGCGGCTCTCCAAACCCCTGGCTGCCCGTGATGGGCCCTGGGGTCTGGGGTCCTTCCCCCATCCCAGTACTTCTTCCAGCAGCTGCTCCCAGAGTTGCTCTCCTGGACCCAGCAACCTCTGTCTCCTTCCCTTCTCTTTGAGCAGAAGGCCCCCTCTTCTCTTTCCCCAAGAGGGCTGAGACCATCCTCACCAGCTTTCTTCCTTTTCTCCTCATCTGATCTCCTTTGTGAGCTTGATATGTTAAGTTTTCTCTGTTCTTCCGAAAACCAAAATCACTGCCTCTCTAGGACTTGCCTTCCCCTCTCCGTTTCCGTCCTCAACACAGCTACACAGTAACCTTTGGCTTGCGCCTCGCCTCCTCCTGGTTCCTTCCCCCACCCCTCTACTGAAATGGCTCCTCCCAGAGCACCAGTGACCTCCTGGTCACCAAAGTCTAGGGCCATTTCCAGGACTTTGTTCTTTTTCCTGCCCTCACGGTCACCAGCCTGCTTCCGACTCTCCTTCCCTGACTCTTCCCTGTCTTGGATCCCCAGCATTGCTTCCGATGACCCAATCAGCCAACCGCACTGCACTCTGGACCTTCTTGTTTGAATGAAAACATCTTGCTTCAAGGGCTCTCGTTACCTTCTGGACTAAATCAGCCCCCTGACATGATGGGTTGTCACAGATGTGGCCCCGGCAGGCTTGCCTGCATCACTTGTGACCGCTTGTCCCTAGCCCCGTATACTTCAGTCACATCCAGATTTTTGTAGCCCTCTCATTGGTTTCCATAAGCTTGCAGGTGCTGTTTCCTCTGTCTGGAATACCTCTCTTCCCACCACCACTTGCCTCTCCCCCTCAGTGGGGGAAGCCGTGCTCCTAATGCTTTTCCTGAATGTGTTCTATGCGCTTAGTGACTCGGCAGCAGCCTCAGCCCTTTGAGCGCCAGGAAGGTACCCTGCAGCCCGGTACGCAACAAACAGAGATCCTCAGTCTTCTGCTTCCACACTGGCTCCCTCTGAAAATCCTTTCCATCTCACAGTTTCAGCTTGCAGCTCAATTCAGCAGAAATGCTTGGATGCTACCCTGCAAGCACACGTTGGGCTAATTCTCAGCTCTCTGCCTTTATACCTCATGTCCTCTCCTAAGGCCAGACCCATGTTCCTGCCTGTTCGCAGGATGGAAAGTTCTGATCAGCACTGATTGCTTTCCTCTTTCTCCCCCAGCTACCAAATTCTGTCCATTCGCCCTTCACAGCCTAAACAGACAAACAAGCAAAACAAACAAAGCCCTATGCTTTGTCTTTCCTCTCTAGTACTCAATCTGGTTGTGACGGTTCATTTTCTGTGTCAGTTTGGCTAGGCCACAGAACCCATTTGGTCAAACATGAACCTAGACGTTACTCTGAAGGTGTATTTAAGATGAGATGAACATTTAAGTCAGCAGACTTTGAGGAAAGCAGATTATCCTCTCAAATGTGGGTGGGCCCTGTCCAATCAGTTGAAGGCCTTAAGAGAAAAAAGACTGAGGTCCTCCGAGGAAGAGGGAATTCCACCTGCAATCCACCTTTGGACTCCAGCTGCAACATGAACCCTTCCCTGGGTCTCCAGCTGCCGGCCCACCCCACAGATTTTAGATGAGCTGCCTCTACAATCAATCATGTGAATCAGTTCCTTAAAATAAACCTCTTTCTCTCCACACACACACCCTATTGCTTCTGGTTTTCTGGAGAACCCTGACTAATACACTGTTCTACCTCCTAACTCGGCTCCCTGTTCCTGCGTTCACTCCCCTCCAGCCCACTCCAATGATGCTCGCTGATTTTTTTTGTAATGTTAATTTGCTCACAAAATTTGCTGGAGCCCTACTGTTTATCAATGAATGGCTGTGTTTCCCAAACATCAGATGTTTGCGTATCTTCACCACATTTGACATGAGTTTTCAGTGTCTCATCTATACAGTTACTTGTTTTAGATTTTACTTTACACTGACCCTTCTCAGGGATGTTTGCATTTTGGCAGGAATGTGTGAAATTTTTTTTTAACTTTTTATTTTTATTGGAGTATAGTTGATTAACAATATTGTGTTAGTTTCAGGTGTACAACAAAGTGATTCAGTTATACATATTCATGTACCTATTCTTTTTCAAATTCTTTTCCCAATTAGGTTGTTACAGACTATTGAGCAGAGTTCCCTGTGCTATACAGTAGGTCCTTGTTTGTTATCCATTTTAAATATAGCAGTGTGTACATATCAAACTCAAACTCCCTAACTATCCCTCCCCCTTCCCTCCCCCCTGATAACCTTTAGTTCGTTCTCTAAGTCTGTGAGTCAGATTCTGTTTTATAAATACGTTCATTTCCATCATTTTCTTTCAGAATTCCACATATAAGCAATATATTATGATATTTCTCTTTTGCCGTCTGACTTACTTCACTCAGTATGACAATCTCTAGGTCCATCCATGTTGCTGCAAATGGCATTATTCCATTCTTTTTAATGGCGGTGTAATATTCCATTGTATATATGTACCACATCTCTTTATCCATTCATCTGTCGATGGACATTTATGTTGCCTCCACGTCTTGTCTATTGTAAATAGTGCTGTGATGAATATTGGGGTACAAGTATCCTTTCGGGCCATGTTTTTCTCCAGATTTATCCGAGAGTAGGATTGCAGGATCATGTGGCAACTCTATTTTTAGTTTCTTAAGGAACCTCCGTACTATTCTCCATAGTGGCTGCACCAATTTACAGGAATGTGGAATTTTTAAGATAAAAGCTCTTGCAGTCCCAATCAAAAAGTCCCAATCAATCTGTGGAAGGGTTTTGAGCTTTCCTAATTCCCTGCCACCACGCAAGGTCCTCTTGACTTGAAGCTAAATTTCTAAGATGGAAGGTCCCAGCAAGATTGAGATGCGTGGGACTTCCCTGGTGGTCCAGTGGTTAAGACTCCATGCTCCCAATGCAGGGGGCCTGGGTTTGATCTCTGGCTGGGGGACTAGGTTCCCGTATGCTGCAACTAAGAGCCTGCATGCTGCAACTAAAGATTCCGTGTGCCACAACAAAGATCCCGCGTGCCACAACTAAGACCCAGTGCAGCCAAATAAATAAATACATATTACAAAAAAAAAAAAAAAAGAGATTGAGACGCATGACACAGATTACTACGCCTCTCTTGAGTCATCAAGGCAGAGGTGGCTCCTTCATGCCACTTGTCTCTTCATCTGAGGTTGGGAGTGGAGATGGTGAACGTTTGGTCCCACCTCTGGGGGTAGGGATGGGGGTGGGGAGTATGAATGAAGGAAGAGGAAGAGGGCGAGAGACCACCCAAGTTTTCGTAACTCACTCTCTGACGTTTGAAAATACCCTATTTCATTATTTTCTAGGATTGATTTCTGCAACATCTATTCCGAGAAAAATATTAGAAAGGAACATGTCGTTTCTTTGCACCAGTTATCCCCTTTGTCAATATTAAACGACTTAGTCACTTCTCTGGGGAATTAAAGAGGTTGATTCATGGCTATGTGACCCTCTTGTCACTTCTGGTTCCTTTTTCCGTGTTCTATATCAACACTTAGAGCCCTAGGGAAGGGCCTTTTTGCACTCAGAGAAGAACCTGAGAGGAGCCTGTAAGTAAACTTTCAGAATAATCTTGATTTTGAAATTGCTTTTTTTTAATAAGAAAAAATTAAGTATTAGTAAATTGGAATAAACTGTTGAGACTAGAGGAAACTTTAAACCTCTGCCTCTATCCCCGACAGTTTACCTATGTACAGAAATCTCAGAAAGTCTCTGTTAACATGGGTCTGAGGGATCTGAATCCCTCATCTCAGGGAGGACTGCAGCCTGAGCATCTTCTTAACAGAACAGCTGTGTGGACGTGGGCCATCCCTGGCTTCTGAAGAACTGATCTGTTAGCCAGGCCTCGGGTCACAGAGAGGAGCAGGGCTGGCCCGGAAAGGCTGCCAGGCCTCACACACAGTGCCATGCTGGGCTGAATTGTTCCGTAGACACTCCTCTGTTTACCCAGTAGCTTTCATTAATCTTTCCTTCCTTGTGTGAAGGGTGCTTTCAGAGAGGAAGGCGTTCACTGGCTTTCCCAAGGCAAGAACGAGGAAAACAAAATTATGAGGAATTCATTTCACCTCTTGGCGCTGCTCGAGCTACTCTGGCAGGCTCAGAGAACACTGCGTTCCCGACCAATTTATAAGTTTGCAAGAGTTTTAAAAAAAGAAAGAAAGAAAAAGAGAAAAGGACAAGAAACGCTCTGTCCTCCTTTTGTCCCCCTTACGGGTGCTGGGCTTCTGCAAAATGCCAGTGCCCAGAGTGGGCTCAGCCACTCTCCTTTGCCTTTATTTCAGAGACTGTGGGCTGGCAGGACCCAAGGGAGCTGTGGTCCCCAGAGGTGAAGTGACTTATCCAAGGTCACATGCAGGCCAGACCCCAGGTCTCCTGTCTCCCTGCCCCGTGGTCTTTTTCTATCTCACTCTGCCCTTTCTCCAAATTCCCTTTAAAATGAGACTCCCATCAAGTCCTGAGGTCAATGAGAGGCTGATGTGTTCAGACAAGGTTCCCACAGGGGATTAGCAGAGCCGGTTGGAGGAGCGGAGATAGAACGTCGGCAGTCGGGTTTATTTTTCCCCAGGGTGTCTGCAGACTATACCTGGGCTTGTTGAGCATAAGCCATTGGCTTCTGCATGGGGAGCATGGTCAGAAGGAGCTGGTCTCACTTACTGGAAATCTCAGGATGTCCGACAAGGCGAGTGCTACCCACTTGGGGAAGGAGGGGAGCAATAGGGCCGCACTGAGTTCCTTGTCCTCTGGGTCCTTCCCCAAAGAAGGCTGCACTGGTTTCTCCTGCAACTGCAAAAGCTGTGATCCTGTGGGTTTCTGTCTGCCAGCGCCAGAGCGACACTGGTGATGTGCTTCTTCAATATCCCCTCAATCTTGAAGGCGCCCAGGGTGGGCCACTTTGGAGGCTCTAGTTATTATTGTCACAGCTGCTGACTGGGCCTTGTTATCTGAAGCAAGGATGCGTTCTTTGCACCTTGAGAGTTAATCTGTGCTCAAAGGAATCACAGGACAACACAGGAATGTTCATCGCCCTGACTCCCCAACAAAGTGGGCGAACAGGGCTCTGGGGCTGGGGCTGGGGGCTGGGAGCCTGTGTCCTCCGTGCCAGGGCTTTTGCTGCTGCCACTGACGTTTAATACCCCCCGGGGAAAACGATCAAATCCACTGCGTATGCACCTCACAGCCGGCGTTTGCTGGTGTGCGCAGGTTGATGGAGAAGCCTGGCCGCTTCTGTTTCCCATGGCAACAGCTCAGCTCTGCGTGAAAGCAGATGTGTGGGCTCAGGCTGGATACACAGACCGCACAGTTCTGCCTGGCTCCGGACTTGGACCAGGAGCTTCTCATCACTGCCCCCGTTCCTTAACTTGTCCCCTCCCACCCAGCCACACAAACATCCCTTTCATCCCGTGAAAGAGATTTGGGTCCTTGGTGATATTCTCCTGTGAACTGCAGCTGTGGTTTCCTGGCCCCGGGTTGTGGCACGAACTAGAGTTTAGGGATAAAGGCAGAAGAGTGGTAATTATTCTTGGGATATTGCCGTTGATAAAAGCAAAAAAGCAGGTACACGGTCCTGGAGAGACACTGATGTTGAGATAAACATTGTTGATAATGGAGGCACCGTAAAGAGAAACTGCAGGTTAAAGCGATCAGGTGAGCCTTTCAGCTGCTGCTGGAAGAAGCGATGGAGAGAGAGGGAAGGGCTCAATCCAGGAGAGCAAGAGAAGGGAATAAAATAGAGCTAGAGATCTTTGGGGAAAAAATATTCCCAAGGCATAGAGAAAAACCTTTATGCATGAGACTGGACTCTGGCCTACAGCATGATTTTAAAAGGTACCAGGGAATAAAAAGAGGGTAACTCAGATGACTGGAGAAGGAGGAGAGGAGGACGGCCGGGCAGAGAGAAGAGGGGGAAGTCACTTGAGGATTTCCCCAAACACCAAGGGTTGCAAACTGACAACCAGTAGCCAAAATCAGTGTCAGACTATTTAAAAATAACTTGAGCCAACCTTTTTTTTTAATCAGAGATGCTACCCAAAGAAAATTAGATTTCTGGCTTTTCTTAAAAAAAAAAAATCAGAAAATCTGGCAACACTGGGTCTGTGTACAGCCTCGAAGAAAATCTGCTGGGCTGGAGCTACTGCTCCTGCAACTTCAGCTGGGACATGGGCTCCCAGCCCCCCAGGACCCACTGCCCACACCCCTGCCCCCCAGGAAGTCTCTGTACCTCCTGATTTTCTTCACTCTTTACAGTGCCTGTCTGACCCCTGCAGGCGTGTAAAGGCTCAGTGCTGCCCACACTGCCCTAATTTACCAGCAAAGGGAAAGCCCCGACCCTAACCCCCAGCTCAGCAGAGAAGGTGGGGACCAACACTGAATGCTGCTCTCATCCCCTGGGATGAGACGGTTCAGTTGAGAACGAATGCCCTGCAGCCTAGACCTCAGACCAGGACGGGCCTGACACCGATGGAGATCTAGAGTCAGCTCTGGAGGGTTCAGTTAGGCTGTGCTGACAGAGGAGGTGGAGGACGCCCCATGCACATGACAACGCAAGGAGAGTTTATACCTAGAGCGTTGAATGGCATTTCAGGATTCGCGTATGATTGGGATCCTGGGAATACATTTCAACCAAATTTAGAAGCTACTCTTTGAGGATCATGGTAAAGAGAGTCTGAGAAACTTGCCTATCCTGAACCCTCAGTGCCACGTAAACACGGGTTAGAATCCTGGCTCTTCTACTTACTCGCTGTGTGACTTTGGGCAAGTTGAACCTCTCTGAGCCTCAGTTTCATCATCTAAAATATATCTATATAATCATACAGAGCTACTGTGAAAATTAGGAATAATGTATTTTGGATGCCGTTAACAGTGGCCAGACGCTTGGTAACAACTTGGTAACTATTATCTATCATTATTACTATTTTGCTTGTCCACTTTTCTAATTATTTATTTTATGATGCCTGAAGGCAAATTTGGTATGTGGGAAATTTTAACTCCGTTGCTTAGGAACTCTGGTAGGAATTTTAAAACAGATTTCACGAAAAGTCAGAAATGAGATGTTGATGTGATGGGAAATGTGTCACATTGTGGGAGAAAACTGGGGTCTCCCTCCCACTTCTGCCTCTAGTCCAGGACAGCCTCGGCCAGCCCAGTAGCCCCCTTGGATTTTCGTTTCCTCATCTGTGGAAACCAGCCGGCCAGGTGTTGCTCATCTAGAACTGTGCTGTTCAGTAGATAGACACCAGCCACATGTGACTGTTTAAATTTAAATTAATTAAAACTAAATAAAGTTAAAAATTCAACTCCTCAGTTGCACCAGCCCTAAGTGCTCAATTGTCACATCAGGCTAGTGCTGACCATGTTAAACAGCACAGATACAGAACGTTTCCATCACCGCTGAAAGTGCTATCAGACAGTCCTGAATTCTAGAGATTGCTACGCAGTGCCTGGTTCTCAGACGAGCAGCCTCAGTACCACCTGGGACTTGTTAGGAACGCAGACTCTCAGGGGCCAGTCTAGAGCTTTGAAACCAAAATCTGCATTTTGACAAGACTCCCCCAGTGATAACATACTCAAGTTTAAGAAGCTCTGACCTATAATATTTCTTCCAGCTCTAGAAGTAAAATTTAAGAATCTGGGTATCTGCCTGAAAAAGTCTTTGAGAAAGGAATAAGTAACCAGCTTGTCCAAATCCTGATTCCCTGATTTTTCTAAAAGGAAAGAACTGGGGCCATCTGAAGAAAGAAAGTTCAGCAGAATGACTGCACCTCTGCAGGAGCGAGAGGATAGCAATCAACAGACATCTAAAGGCAACGCGTCAAATATCAGTGCTGGGAGGGTGGTGCAATCCACCTCCTGCCTCTGAGCCTCTCATCGTTGGGACATTGAAGCCTTGCCTAAAGAGCTTCAGAGAAGGGACATTCTCAACTTGCTGTGGCAGCAAAGAAACAAGAAGAAATGGGTTGCATTTCCTAGGCACCTTATCTCCAGGGCATCTTAACGTGCTTGCCAAAGCTTCCCTCCTTAAACCTCACCAGGAAGGAGCTCAGGCAGGTCTTTTATTCAAGTAGGGAAAATGAGGAACAGAGATTGGTGAAGAAATCAAGGCCACATTCAACAGACTGGAACACCAGCCCTGAGCTTGTGGTCCAAACTCGCCTCTGTGGCTTGAGCTATAAGATAGGAGAGAAGGCATTTGGTCCTCTTGCTGCAGAAAGTTTTGATGTCTTTTGGTGACATGCTGTTTTCAGCACCAAAACAAAGGGGAATAATATTAGATCTTTTGCTTGTTAAGAAAATATGTGCCTCTTACAAGACAAAATTGCAGTAATATATCTTATTTAATTGTTATTAGATTTTATTGCCGAAGGCTAAAATTTTAATGTATCCATAAATCTGTTTCTCACTTGCAGAGAAATCTCTTTATAAAGAACACACTGTACAAGGATGAAGGCAAAAGGAGGGAAAAATGAATCTAAAATACGCATTATTAATTTTTTAGAAAGCAAGCAACATGGTACCTCATAAAGGATATTAGAAAAAAATAAGACAGCTGGGATTTTTGATTTGCTGTAGAGAAAAATCTGCTGATTTGAGAAACATTCTTACAGGGTAAACTATTTTGATGCAAAAAGAAATGAGCAGATAGAAATGGGTTTGTGATCTACAAATCAGCTCTTAAACAGTCACTGGCAGAAAGTGTGATGTGTTTCCAGCAGACACAGTGGGCTGAGCACCCTGTCACATGACGCAGAGCCGTGGAATCTGGGCATGGCTCAGGGGGCAGGGAGACCTGGTCTGAATTCTGCTATGCCACCTACTCCCCGTGTGATCGCTGACACATTTCAGCAAGCACCCTGAGCCCCAGTGTCCACTGTGTGAAAAGCAACCTCCAGAGGCTTTAGGGAGGATGCAGGGAGATGCTACATATAAAGTGCTCCTAGGACATAATAGACAATTATTATCTATTAGTGTACCAATTACTCAGATAATGGTTTGGGGTCAAATCCAAAGCCATACCAAAGAAAGCAAATGGGGACACACCTAGGAGGAGAGGCAGCACCTCCCAGTTTGCTGTGGTGCTGGCTGTCCTGCCCAGTGTCTGCCTGCTCTCCGCTGACTGATCAAGTCCTCCGACCCAGGCAAGGAAGCAGGGCTGACTCGCACTGGCAAGGCTGGGGACAGTTTAGGAGCACAGGGGCTATCAGTGATTCCTGGGGCTCAGAGAGGCACAGGAGTGGAGTTGGTGCACAGGAGTACTGCCAACCTCCAAATCAACCTCCAGTTCTGAAAGGAAGCAAGCTTGCAGGAAAAAAGAACTCTGTTCTTTTGCTGGTCCCCATTCTAAAGTCCATTTCTTCCAATTTCCTTTCCTCCGCATGGAGTAAAACCACCTTCTTAGGGAGGATCTTGAATCTTCTATAAGGCCAGTCCCACATGGTAATGACCCTTCTTCAACACGACGTCTCCCCGTATCTCTTCTCTGCACTGAACTTTCCCATTCAGATTACGTGCAGCAACTGCAAGCCCTCTATATTATTGCTGAAGACATTTCCACAGGTTTGTTCCTAACCTGCCTATTTCCCCATCTCATTTCTGTCCTACATTAACCCCATTCCGCCCGAACCCGAAAAGAGAGCCATTTCTTCCCTTCAGCTTGCTCAGTTCATGCCCTCCCGCCAGTGACTGGATACCTTTCTCACATTACCAGTGTAATTCACTGGCTCAAACGGTATTAAGCTACTCCATAAATCCAGCCCCAAAATATTTGATGTGAGAAGGGATTTATTTGAGTGTTTAAAAACTGATCAATGTCTTCGTTAAAATTCCATACATAAGGTATAATGCTCATTAGATATTTTCATGTCAATTAAGATAGCTCAAATTTATTTTGTATCATCCCAAATGAACCCAAGGCTCTCTGAGTGCATCACACGCCTAAATCTGCATGACTGACAGGGCAGTAGCAGCCCCACAGCACCTTCATTTTAGATCCGGGAAAAAAGAAAAGATGATTAACTCGGTGACAGATTATTCTCCTTTTCCTTGTAAGATTCTCAGGAGAGAACTGCACTCAGAGGTTAGGAATGAGGGAGGGAAGGCACAATGGTTACAGAGCTGAATACAATGGCCTCAGTCCAATGCCTCGTTTAAGTTTGGATGCCTTTGGTTTGCTTTCTTGTCTGTAAACTTAGAGCACAAGAAAATAGATGACTGTCAGAAAGTGATCTTATATAATGCAGTTCGTTGAAATTTCAGCCTGTCCATCAACCTAAGGTCTGTTTCAGTTAATAAGACCCATGGCACAGGATTGCTGCTTTTATCAGTGAACAATCACTGTGCAAAAAAAGCAGCACATAATTCAGGGGCTCAAAGTGAATAAGCGTTTCTTATTGCTCAAGTATCTGTGATCAGCTGGTGGCTGGGGACCGGCTGGTCTAGGATGCCCTATTTCACATATATGGCAGTTGACTAGCTATTGGCTGAGTTGATGGAATAGACTGGTCATGTTCCTCTTGTCATTCAGCAGCCCAACCTGGTATGACAGGATGAATGACCCCACCCCCCCTAGCCCCAGCCAAAGATGTCCATGTCCTAATGCCCAGAACCTATGACTATGTTACCTTTCATGGTAAAAGGAACTCTATATATGTGCTTGAGTTAAGGACCTTGAGATGGAGAGATTATCCTGGATTCCTTGGGTGGCCCCAGTATAGTCACAGGGGTCTTTTGAAGAGGGAGGCAGGAGGATCAGAGTCATGAGAGAAGATATAAGGATGGAAGCAGAGGTCAGAAAGAAAAGAAGATGCAACATTGCTCTCTTTGAGATGGAGGAGAGTCCACAAGCCAAGGAATAGAGGTGGCCTTTAGAAGCTGGAAAAGGCAAGCAAATGGATTTTCCCCTAGAACCTCCAGCCCTCTGCAGCCCTCTGGACCAGTTTTAGACTTCTGACCTCTAGAATTGTGAGAGAATAAATATGTGTTTCTATAAGCCTCTAAGTCTGTGGAAATTTGCTACAGCAGCCATAGAAGCTAAAATACCTGGACTTGTCAACAAGTTAGTAGTAGGGTTCCAAGAGAGGCAGGAGGGAATCACAGACTCGGGATAGGCATACTATTACTTCTGCCACATTCCATTGGCCGATGGTGTCACAAGGCCATCCCAAAGTCAAGGGCTGGAGAAATAAACCCCACCATGTAATTCTATTTCTCTCACTTCTTTTTTTTTTTTTTTTCTTTTTTTGCGTTACGTGGGCCTCTCACCATTGTGGCTTCTCCTGTTGCGGAGCACAGGCTCTGTACCCGCAGGCTCAGCGGCCATGGCTCACGGGCCCAGCCGCTCCGCGGCACGTGGGATCCTCCCAGACCGGGGCACGAACCCGTGTCCCCTGCATTGGCAGGCGGACTCTCAACCACTGCGCCACCAGGGAAGCCCTCTCTCACTTCTTGATGGGAGAAGCTGTAATGTCACTTTGCAAGGAGGTGTAGAAACTGAGCAGGACCCTGCAGGGCCTCCCCAGGGACACACCCCGTGTCCCCCACCTCTTGTTTGTAGAAAAGCTTTAACCTCATAGGCCTCCCCCCAAGTCCAAAGAGCAAATTTAATGAGAAAAGTGAGAAAATGCAGAAACAAAGGAAAACAGTCAAGTAAGACAAAATAATAAGAGTTTAGCCATAACACAAAGTCAAGGACTTTTAGTGCCTCCTCAAGGCTGTAGATAATAACCTGAACCATATCCTTGAGGTGTTTTGCAGACATTAAAACCCCCCACCAGGTGGCAGAAGTTACCTGCCCGTGACGATAAGCATGTAGACCCCAGAGGGGTTGGAACCAGAGGTTGATGATGTTAATTCCCGAAACATCACGCTGTTACCTCACCACCCACAATTAGAAGGATGTACCAAGCTGATCAAGCACCCTGCAACCCTCTCCCTCACCTTGCCTTTAACAACTCTTCCCCGAAAGCCACTGCGGAGCTCAAGTCTCTCTCTCTTTTTTTTTTTTTTGCGGTACGCGGGCCTCTCACTGTTGTGGCCTCTCCCGTTGCGGAGCACAGGCTCCGGATGCGCAGGCTCAGCGGCCATGGCTCACGGGCCTAGCCACTCCATGGCATGTGGGATCCTCCCGCGGGGCACGAACCCGTGTCCCCTGCATCGGCACGCAGACTCTCAACCACTGCGCCACCAGGGAAGCCCAGATCTGTTTTTTAAACCGTGTTTTTTTAATTGAAGTATAGTTAATTTACAGTGTTGTGTTAGCTTCAGGTGTATAGCAAAGTGATTCAGTTATGCATAAACATTTGTATATATATTCTTTTTCAGATTCTTTTCCATTATAGGTTACTACAAGACACTGAATATAGTTCCCTGTGCTGTACAGTAGGTCCTTGTTGTTTACCTATTTTATACATAGCAGTTGATCCCAAAGTTTTAATTTAGCTCCCCTGCACCTCCCCATCCCATTATCCCCTCTGGTAACCGTGAGTCTGTTTTCTATGTCTGTGAATCTACTTCTGTTTTGTAAATAAACTCATTTATATCAAGTTCAGGTCTTTTGAACACAAGCTGCCCATTCTCCTTGCTTGGTCCTGCACTGGGCACCTTGCAATAAACTCTGCACTTCCCTTCACCACAATCCAGTGTCAGTGGATTGGCAGCGAGTGGGCCCAAGTTTGGTTTAGTAATAGTGTAGAGACTGAGAAGGGTAAAAAATTACGGCCATTTTTTGCAATCAATCTATCATCGTGCCCTTTACAAAGAGGACATTTAAAAGCAACATCTGACCCTGTTTCTCTTTCATTTCCAGGGACACAGGGAGCATGGGTGTCTGGACCTCAGGCACCAATATCTTCCTCAGTCTTTGGAGGACGTATGTGTCTCCAAGGAGGCTTGGATGGACGGACTTCACCCGACATTTGGGCACTTGTTGTTTTGTTGCTTTCATTTCTGTTGGCCTCCTCTCTGGGGCCTTCTACTGGTTTCTGTCCTCGTTCATAGTCTTCACCACCTCCTGGATGGTCACGTGTGCTCTGCTGTGCTGTTCCAAGCACGCACGGTGTTTCCTTCTGCTCTTCTTCCTCTCGTGTGGCCTGCGTGAAGGCAGGAACGCTTTGATCACTGCTGGCACAGGGATGGTCATCTTTGGACACGTGGAAAATATTTTTCACAACTTTAAAGGTCTCCTGGACAGTATGACTTGCAACCTAAGGGCAAAGAGCTTTTCCATCCATTTTCCACTTTTGAAAAAATATACTGAAGCCATTCAGTGGATATACGGCCTTGCCACTCACCTAAGTCTATTTGATGACCTTGTTTCTTGGAACCAAACACTGGAGGTCTCTCTTTTTAGTCCCAGCCAAGCCCTGGAGGCACAGCTCAATGACACTACATACAAAGCCCTGCGTGTCTTGTACCAGGTGGTGACAGCGACAGAGGTGTTGTCTTCCCTGGGGCGGCAGCTGGTTGCCCTCACGGGGCTTCTGCTGGTGCTACTTGGCACTGGCCTCTTCATGAGGCGATTTTTGGGCTCCTGTGGTTGGAAGTTTGAGAACATCTACATCACCAGACAATTTGTTCAGTTTGACGAGAGGGAGAGGCATGAACAGAGGCCCTGCGTCCTCCCGCTGAATAAGCAGGAAAGGAAGAAGTATGTCGTCATCCCATCTTTCTGGCTGACTCCTAAAGACAGGAAAAACCTGGGGCTGTTTTTCCTCCCGGTACTTACCCATCTCTACATCTGGGTGTTGTTTGCAGCCATAGATTATCTGCTATATTGGCTCATTTTCTCCATCAGCAAACATTTCCAAAGCTTGCCAGGGCTTGAGGTTCACTTGAAGCTGCACAGAGAGGTAGGTGCTCGCAGGCCCGTCTCACTGTGTATCCCAGCTGTTTGCTGTGTGTTTGCAAAAGATCGTGAACTTCCCAAGGCAGGGCAGTGTCTTATTCCCCTCTGGATCCTCAGTGCCTGGCACGGAGCCTGGCGTGTAGGAAGAACACCCAAAATGCTGGTTAGATTGAGTTGAAACCCCAATGTTAGAGTATGAGAACATTCTGAACATTTTTGATCGCTGTATTAGTTTCCTGTGGCAGCCGTACCGCAACAGAGGAGACCATGCTTTTTGTTCATCCCACCTTTTCTCTTTTCCATTTTTCCCTGTGGAAATTGATGATTATGTAGACATTTCAGAGGATCTGGATACTGTCAGATACTTGTCTTATTTGTTTTTAAACCTAGCATTCTGCGCTACGTGGACCGTGCACACGTGTGTGCCTGTGTGCATGTGCACATGTAGCGCGTGTAGTTGTGTGTACCTGTGCACGTGTGCGTGTGTGTGTGAAGGTCATGCATGCTGGGTGGTGTGCACTAGCCTGGGCTGGTGAACACACCATCTACTGTTTCCATATGTCTGATTTTCCCTCCTCTTTATCGAGCTAGAATAGATTGTGCCTCTGCTGGGGAAATCTCAGAGGGGAAGGGCAGAAAGGGACCTGGAAACCCTCCTTTGAAAGCCCATTTCCTCCTGCTGCATCCACACTCTCCCTCCCCTTTTCTCCTGGCTCAGCAGGCACTGTCTGGCCCCTGCCCCGCCTAATCCTGGGCTGCTTCTCGGAGTTGATCACTCTGAGCCCTCTGTTTCCTCTGAAGTCTTCAGTTAATTACAAGAACCCTGCTGCTCTACATATCTGGAGCAGGGTGGATAATGGAAGCAGTGTTTCAAATGAAAGCCAAACAAGGTTTTCCGCCAGGCTTGATCCGGGGTGGCGGCTAGTAGAAGGGCTTCTCTCCTCCTCTCCCCCATAGTCCATTCCCCTCCTTAGTCCCTTTTTTGATCTTCCCCTCTCAGTTCTTCCCTCTCCTTCATCTTTTTGCTCCTCTCTCATCTATTTCTCTCTGAGCCAAAACCCATGCCTGTTTTGTGAATTCTCACTGTTTTAGATAGACGGGGGGAGAAAAGCAAGTCTGCCTTCCAAAAAAGGCCCAGAAGCTTTCCAATGACAATGTCCTGGCAAATACATTTTGGGGTCTTGCTGGGTCCTGGGGATGCAAAGTTGTCTAGACCGTGATGGCTGCCATCGAAGGGCTCACGTCCTGGCGGGGGAGACCACCACGTACACTCACAATGACAGCAGGGTGGTGGGCGCAGAACAGATGCGAGCACAAGACTGCTGTGGGAGCTTGTCTCAAACTCTCCTGCCGAGCCTGGGAGGCTGTGCCACCAGCAGCTCGCTTCCACGTAACTGGCAGTGCCCTGCCCTTATCCCACGATGACCTTGGAGGTTCCTGGTCTCTCCATTGCAGCAGATTTGCAAAGGAGAAGTCAAGCAAGAAAAGAAACATTGGCTCAAGGTATCTCCCACTTTTTTTGTTTTAAACTTTTTTTTTTTTTAGAAGATGTTGGGATAGGAGTTTTATGAATTTATTTATGCTGTGTTGGGTCTTCGTTTCTGTGCAAGGGCCTTCTCTAGTTGTGGCAAGTGGGGGCCACTCTTCATCGCGGTGCGTGGGCCTCTCACGATCGCGGCCTCTCTTGTTGCGGAGCACAGGCTCCAGACGCGCAGGCTCAGTAGTTGTGGCTCACGGGCCCAGTTGCTCCGCGGCATGTGGGATCCTCCCAGACCAGGGCTCGAACCCGTGTCCCCTGCATTAGCAGGCAGACTCTCAACCACTGCGCCACCAGGGAAGCCCCTCTCCCACTTTTATACAATTTTAAATAAAGAAGAAAAGTGGGAAATGACGTGAATAGACCTGGCTGGATAGGTGGACGCTGTAAGTAAAAATAGCTACAGTCGGGCTTCCCTGGTGGCGCAGTGGTTGAGAGTCCACCTGCCGATGCAGGAGACACGGGTTCGTGCCCCTGTCTGGGAGGATCCCACATGCCGCAGAGCGGCTGGGCCCGTGAGCCATGGCCGCTGAGCCTGCGCGTCCGGAGCCTGTGCTCTGCAACGGGAGAGGCCACAACAGTGAGAGGCCCGTGTACCGCAAAAAAATAATAATAATAAATAAATAAAGCTACAGTCGCTACTTATTGAGCACCTACTATGTGCCCAGCAATGGTCTGCATTAACTTTTCAGGACTGTCTGATACCAGAGTGAATCTTCCATCCGTTACTCAATACCACCTTGGCAAATTGTTTACTTGAGAGAGGCAAACACATTTTAAAACATTGGGGTACCATTTAGTACATTGCTCGGTATTTTGAGAGTTTGTTACCCTCCACCAAGCCCGTACAAGACTGTTGACAACCTTTCTGAAGCCCTGACTCCCAGCTGCAAAATCCCCGGTTAGATTCCTAGACTAAATAACTTCTTCCCAGACCGGACACCCGCTGTTTTCTTATTGCAGGATTTCTCATCACTTACTCAATCAATGTGTTTGTTTCTTCAACAGTATTGAAAAGAATGCATGCCTCTGCTCTGGGGACTGAAATCTCTCTATTTAATCGTAGGTGAACTGTCTTTTTAATAAGAGAAAAGCAGAGGCAACACAAATGCTTTCTACTGCTTAGCCACAGTGCTGGGGAAATTGCAGATCTGACTTGACATTTGTGTAGAAGTCCCAGGTTTGGGGGTTTCCAGATTTTTCACAGGTATTGGGGTAAATCGAAGGTGCGTGGTGTTCTCTGGGTGTGATTGGGTTCTTTTCAGAAGTCATTTTCCTCCTCTGCGCCCCAGGGCTCTAGGGTGTTGGAGTGATAATAACTTACTAAGTACTCCAGTCTGTAACGTTAATGCTCCATCCCCAAGGTGCTTAATTTACACTGGGAGTCGTTTATTCGTGGGCAGGATCTGGTCCATTAATTCCTGTTTTACCAAACTGGAAAACAAATCCACCAAGAGACTATGTGGCTTTCTCAGGTCAGGGAAAAGTAAGAGCTGAATCAGCACACGCGTCTCCTGCTGGTGGCTTGGCTGGGTGGCTCAATGTCATCTGCCCTCTGGGTCAGTTTGTTGAGGGCAACTGGCTTATTCTCTTGCCTTCAAGCGGGGAGGAATGCACCCCTCCTATCGTCTAAGAGAGATGTGAAAATGTCCTATTTTGAGACCTCTATAAATAGGATTTTAGAGACACTCTGAGTAAATATACTCTTCTTTGTATTCTTGCATCAAGAATAATTCCACCCCCCACCCCCCCTCCCCGCCACCTCAAGCTCTAGAAGGATGACTTAGAACATAATTTAATGCCTCCACATCTTTATGACCTTGTGGTCTGCTGACGAGGTGTTTGTCGAGATGGAGAGGCTATGACTGGGTCTTGAGGGGCTCTGCTACAAAAAAAACTTCTCCCCCAGTTGAGCAAAAACCATCTTTCGTTAGTCCCACATGCTCTGAAGTGTAGAAACGGGTGTTCCATAAAAATAAGTCATGCGGTCAAAATTAATAGGAGAATCGTTGGCTGAATTTAAGCAAATTTCTCTGCTTTCTTCTCAGCACCCTCAACAGTCTCATGGCCATCGTGACTCTCTAAAGAAAGGACAGAGCAAACAAACTTATCTGATATCCTTCTCTCAAGGAAATCTGTATTTCCACAATCCCACTTTGGAAAACTCTGCAATGGCTACAACTAAAATTCGTCCCTTCTCCTTTATTCCAGTCATAGCACATAAAAGGAGCTGGGATAGCCCCTTCAGCCAAAGCTCCCTGCATATTTTAAGATAAATGTTACGTGCTACGGGGCAGTATTGAGAAAGACAAGGACAGAGTATGAAAATGGCATGGATCTTGATGATTTTATTCTTTCGTTTTAGAAACAAGAAGCTCAAGACATCATCCATGATTCTTCATTTAATGTATCTCTGTTTGAACCCAGCTGCCTCCCTAAACCAAAGCTACTTCTGTCTGAGACCTGGATTCCTCTCAGTTTTATTCTTGTGATACTAGTGATGCTAGGACTGCTGTCCTCCATCCTGATGCAACTTAAAATCCTGGTGTCAGCATCCTTCTACCCAAGTGTGCAGCGGGAGCGCATCCAATACCTACATGCAAAGCTACTGAAGAAAAGATCAAAGCAGCCAGTGGGAGAAGTAAAAAGGAAACTGAGTCTGTACTTTACAAAGGTAAAGCCAAAATAGGGTTATAACCTGTAATTAGGGAAATTTTGATTTTGAAGGGCAAATGGAATTTTAAAGCACTCTTCAACTTTACATTAGGGCTTATATCCCCGGCAACAGATAGGACACTTTCGGGGTGGGGGTGGGGGTAGGTGAACAGTGACAGGGAACAGATGTACATGACTAAGTCCAGAAGACTCTGCAGCAATGCCCGTCCAGAGAATTCTATCAGATAGCCTTCAAAACACTGATTTCAAGTGAGTACATTCAGTCATATTGTAGAAAAGCTACCGGGAAGGCCCTCTCTAATGGCTGTTAAAGAACAATACCCAGTCAGAGTTACTTTACCGGGATAAATAAATAACAGAAGGGAAGTATCTACTACAGCTTGGTAAACTCCAAAGAATTTGCTCATTCTCCAGTATTACAAAATATATATGATGACGGCTTCCCTGGTGGCGCAGTGGTTGAGAGTCCGCCTGCCGACGCAGGGGACACGGGTTCGTGCCCCGGTCCGGGAAGATCCCACATGCCGCAGAGCAGCTGGGCCCGTGAGCCATGGCCGCTGAGCCTGCGCGTCCGGAGCCTGTGCTCCGCAGTGGGAGAGGCCACAACAGTGAGAGGCCCGCGTACCGCAAAAAAAAAAAAAAAAAAATATATATATATATATGATGAGATATATATATATATGTATATATTTATACATATATATGATAACATAATGACTTTCATACACATATAAAATGAACACTTGTCAAAGATTTCATTCAACATATTAAAGACAGAACAGTAAGAAACTCCAACCAATTCAAAGAACAATTTAAATCACACATACATACAGGCCATCTTGAATACCAAAATGAATTTGTTTAATAGATACAAAACTGGCTTCTTCTACAAGGGAGGATGGGAGGGTCAATTGTACTCTGCAGGGTGAAATTCATTTGCATGTGCATGGACAAGAATCATTTGCATTGTTGCCATCAGCTATCTACAGCTTACAGAACTGGAAAATAGTTCATGGACAATGAAAGACCGAAATAATCCCTAAGGATAAGCTTTCCCGGCCATTTCAAAGTCTTGTGAAAAGTTTGTGTCAGTGGCATTTGAAATGACCCTAATGCTCATTCATCCAGCTTCGTGTCTTTTCAGATTCATTTCTGGCTTCCAGTCCTGAAAATGATTGGGAAGAAACAAATGGACACTGCCAGTGAAGACAACCCGTGAGAGGCCCCGTGCAGCTCCTCAGCCACACTGTTCCAGCAATTCTCCCTAAGTCTACCGATTGTGACCCTTACTCATGCCCAGCAACAGAGAACTACACTGCATGGTCCTTCAGCGGTCTGAGGTTGCAGGGCCAAACTCCCTTTTTCCATAAGGGCCAAAGGGCTACCAGATAAATTGTTGTGTTGTCTGTCTCGCAAACAAGGCACACGATCTGGACTGTATCTCACTGTAACAGCACTATAACCAGGCCCTTCGAGGGGAGTCTCAGCATAGAGTAGTATTCAAAGAAAAAAACAGAAAAAAATTGGAAAAAATCAAAATCTCTACTGCAGGCTCACAAACAAATATCAAGGAGGACATACATGTATGATGCGAGCAAAATATCTTTAAATGCTTCTATCCCTTCTCTGCCCTTCTTAATAGCCTTCATAGCTATTTCCTACCCACAGCTGTCTGTCCTCCCCCTGCCCCCTTACTCAAGAACTCTTTCCAAAACCCATCTCCAGCAGCTCCTCATTTCTTCTCACCACCTCCTCTGCTCCTATCCTCTACTTTCCTGGATCTCTTTTGTTTTTCCTCTTCTACCAAAGCCTCCAGCCACATTCATTTAGAGAACACATTTATTAAAGTCATATGAGAGGCTTCCTACAATGTGCATCTTGGGCCTCTTTTTCACTATAATCAATGTACACTCTGCAGTACAGGGGCCTATTTCCCCTATATTCAAAATACCTAAGAGGGAAAAATACTGATTCTATTATCTCTAAAGTGCCAGAATGGGAAGAAATGAAGAAACATTAAAATTTTAAAACAACTTTTTAGCTTTTCATCTTGAAAATGTTTCAGCCTTACAAAAAAGTTGCAAAATACTAAGTACAGCATTCCATTTATCCATCACCCCTCATCCCCGAACATTAACATCTTACATTACCACAGCACAATTGTCAAAACCAGGTAAATAACACTGAAAAATGCACACTCTGCAAAACTCATTGGATTGTCACCAACTGTCCCACTAATATCCCACTAATGTCCCAAGGACTAGTCCTTGATCCAATCCAGGCTCATGCATGGCATTTGGCTGTCATGGTTCCTTAGTCTCGTCCAGTCAGGGACAGTTCCTCAGTCTGTCTTTCTTTTTCTTTCATGACCTTGACATTTCTGAGGAGTGCTGCCACTTATTTTGTAAAATGTCCTTTGCTTTGGGTTTGTCTGATGTTTCCTTATAAGTAAACCCAGGTAATGTATTTTTGGGCAACAACAGTACAGAAGCGCTGGCATGCTCTTCTCAATGCATGAGATCAGGGGTATGTGATGTTAATATGTCTCATTACTGGTGAGGTTACCTTTCTTCACTTAGTTAAGATGGGGTCCGCAGATTCTTCCACTGTTGAAGTTACTATTTTCCTTTTGGAACGAATAAGTATATTGTGGGAAATACCTTCAGACTATGCAAACATCCTGTTTCTCATCATACATTTACCCTCTAATTTTAGCATCCATGGAGGCAAAACTGGGCCAGCCAAATAGTGATTTTCTATTTTAATAATATCTTCTACATTTTAAAATTGAAATTCTACGCTCTCCCCAGAATGAAACATTTTTTCGAAGACCATATTTTGTTTTGGGCACCAGAGTAGGCATTTTACACATGATAATCCTGTGAGGTAGGTAGTATTATTTCTATTTTACAGATGGGAAAACTCACCCTCAAAGACCCTGACTTAGCTGGCCTGGGCTGGGGCCTGGGCCCTGGCATGTTTAAAGCTCTCAGGTGATTCTAATAGTTGGCCAGCACTGAGAACCATCATTCCAGGAAGTTGTACTGAATCGCAGGTCTTTCAACACAGGTCTTCAATGGTGAAATTTCTCTAGCATAAGGAGCCTACATTAGAAATCTGAGTCAGCATTTCCCAGTGTGTTCCTCAGACCACTAATCCCTTAGTTGTTCCATAAAAGAGTTATATGATGTCAATAAATCCACACAATCTGCCTTTCAACCTTGAAGATTCATAATGCATGTTGGCATAATTTTAAAACTTTGAGAAACCCTATAATAAAGAAATCTCATTTAACCTGTTTCACCCAAAATTTTCTCAAATTATTAAACCATGGAACAATTTTACCTGTAATAACTGTTAACAGCACATAGGACCAGTTCTACAGCCCTGATACTGATATAGTTGGCATAACTTTCAACCAGAAAAGATCTGAGAAGGTGAAGATGAATCTGAAGTTTTGGCTTTTATTTTTATTTTATTATTATTTTTTTTTTGCGGTACACGGGCCTCTCACTGTTGTGGCCTCTCCTGTTGCAGAGCACAAGCTCCGGACACGCAGGCCCAGCAGCCATGGCTCACAGGCCCAGCCGCTCTGCGGCATGTGGGATCTTCCCAGACCGGGGCACGAACCCATGTCCCCTGCATCGGCAGGCGGACTCTCAACCACTGCGCCACCAGGGAAGCCCCAGTTTTGGCTTATTTAAATATTCTGATGATTTTATGCTTTACTGTGTTTTCTAAAGAAAACAAAACTGTGTTTATTAAAATTATATATTAATAAACTAATACAATATGTGATTTTTTTTTTTACTCATTTTGCATTTATTCCTCCTACAGAGAAGGGATCTGCCCCACATTAACTAGGCAAAGAATCAACTGCTCAAGTTAGAATGCACACTCTCACCATACACAAAAATAAACTCTAAATGGCTTAAAGACTTAAACATAAGATATGACACCATAAAACTCCTAGAAGAGATCATAGGCAAAACATTCTCTGACATAAATTGTACCAATGTTTTCTTAGGTCAGTCTCCCAAAGCAATAGAAATAAAAACAAAAATAAACAAATGGGACCTAATCAAACTTACAAGCTTTTGCATAGCAAAGGAACCCATAAACAAAACAAAAACACAAACCACAGAATGGGAGAAAATATTTGCAAATGACAAGGGCTTGATTTACAAACAGCTCATACAACTCAACAACAAAAAAACAAACAACCCAATCCAAAAATGGGCAGAAGACCTAAACAGACATTTCTCCAAAGAAGAAATACGGATAGCCAATAGACACATGAAAAGATGCTCAACATCATTAATTATTAGAGAAATGCAAATCTAAACTACAATGAAGTACCACCTCACACTGGTCAGAATGGCCATCATTAAAAAGTCTACAAATAACAAATGCTGGAGAGGGTGTGGAGAAAATGGAACCCTCCTACACTGTTGGTGGGAATATAAGTCGGTGCAGCTGCTATGGAAAATAGTATGGAAGTTCCTCAGAAAACTAAAAATAGAATTACCACATGATCCAGCAATCCTACTCCTGGGCATATATCCAGACAAAACTATAATTCAAAAAGATACATGCACCCCTGTGTTCATAGTAGCACTATTTACAATAGCCAAGACATGGAAACAACCTAAATGTCCATCAACAGATGAATGGATAAAGGTGTGGTACATATATACAATGGAATACTACTCAGCCATAAAAAATAATGAAATAATGCTATTTGCAGCAACATGGATGCAACTAGAGGTTATCATATTAAGTGAAGTAAGTCAGAAAGAGAAAGACAAATACCACTTGATATCACTTATATGTGGAATCTAAATTATGACACAAGTGAACCTACCTATCTATGAAACAGAAACAGACTCACAGACGTAGAAAACAGACTGGTGGCTGCCAGGGGAGAGTGAGTTGGGGGAAGGATGGAGTGAGAGGTTGGGGTTAGCAGATGTAAGCTATTATGTATAGAATGGATAAACAACAAGGTCCTATTGTATAGCCCAGAGAAGTATATTCAATATCCTATGATGAACCATAAAGGAAAGGAATATTTTAAAAAAGAGTGTGTATATATATGTATAACTGAAGCACTTTGCTGTGCAGCAGAAATACATTATAAATCAACTATACTTCAATAAAATTTTTTTTTAAATCAACTGCTCAAGTTTTAGAGAAAATTGGATCCTTTGGCCTTTCGAAATTCTACTAATTAACTAACTTACTTATTTACCTAAAAATATCACCAATATCTACAGCAAACACTTGAACAGGGCACACAGAAGGTGCTGGTGATACCCAGACAGCTCTCCTTGGTCCCTGCCTTTGGGATGCTTCCGATCTAGTCAGGAAGACAGACAGATGCTTAGACAAAAAATAACAATATGTGGTAGCTTTTGTTAAGTGCCAAGGGCAACGGGCAGGCAGTGCCTTTAGGGAATCATGGCCAGTTTCTCTGCCCTCGTCTATTACGAATGCCCAGTTTACCCATCTTCTCTATGACAAGGGCACTGGAGGGGTTGGGAAAAGGGTCTTAATTTTCTTGAAACCAAACTACCTTTCTGAAGTAGCACAGTCTCTGTTGTTTCTAATGGACCGTGACTTTGAACAGTTCTCGCGACTTCTGGAGAGTGACCTGCTGTCTCTATCTGTTAGGCATGCTTGCCCTTACTCTGAAGTGCTTGTCCCTATTGGAAGGACAGACTGGCAAAGAGGTGTTGTCACAAAAGGCAATTTTGATCTTGAAAACAAGATTTAGACTTGCTCATTACGGCCAATCTAACGTAGGGCATAAAATGCTTATTTAATTGCAGCTTATCCACGTTAGATTTAAACAAATGGTTAGTTACATTTCTTGAGACATCTATTGTCAAGTGTGCTTTGTTAATCTTGTAGAGGAAGAAAAATATTGCCCCAGGTAATTTAATAGAACTTCCTTTTCATCTCTAATGTTAATGGCTTATAAAAGAGTATCACATTATGGTCTAAGTCACTATTTCTCACCTAACGAATCTCAGCTTGGTGGCTGTATTTTGTTATAAGCGTCATTATGGTGTCCTCATTGACTCCATATTTGTTGTCAGTTACGTTTCTCTTTGACAATAAGATACAGTAATTCTAAACACCTTCATAGTAATAGATCTCCTTTACTGTTCTACTCAGGAAGTAAAACCTTGTCCTTCCTCTTAGATCCTATATCTGCTGCTTTAGAACCTAATCAATCCTAATGATAATATGGGATATGTTGACATCTTCACACATCATATATTTTTGTCTTAATTAACCTAAGAGAAAGAAATTAAAATATCTTATTTCGGGCTTCCCTGGTGGCGCGGTGGTTGAGAGTCCGCCTGCCGATGCAAGGGACACGGGTTCGTGCCCCAGTCTGGGAAGATCCCACATGCCGCGGAGCGGCAGGGCCCGTGAGCCATGGCCGCTGAGCCTGCACGTCCAGAGCCTGTGCTCTTTAACGGGAGAGGCCACAACAGTGAGAGGCCCGCGTACCGAAAAAAAAAAAATCTTATTTCTTTTTTTTTTGAATTTTATTTTATTTTTTTATACAGCAGGTTCTTATTAGTCTTCAATTTTATATACATCAGTGTATACAAGTGAATCCCAATCGCCCAATTCATCACACCACCATCCCCACTCCTCCGCGGCTTTCCCCCCTTGGTGTCCATACGTTTGTTCTCTATATCTGTGTCTCAACTTCTGCTCTGCAAACCGGTTCATCTGTACCATTTTTCTAGGTTCCACACACATGCATTAATATACGATATTTGTTCTTCTTTTACTGACTTACTTCACTCTGTATGGCAGTCTCTAGATCCATCCACATCTCAACAAATGACTCAATTTCGTTCCTTTTTTGGCTGAGTAATATTCCATTGTATATATGTACCACATCTTCTTTATCCATCCGTCTGTAGATGGGCATTTAGGTTGCTTCTGACCTGGCTATTGTAAATAGTGCTGCCGTGAACACTGGAGTGCATGTGTCTTTTTGAATTATGGTTTTCTCTGGGTATATGCCCAGTAGTGGGATTGCTGGATCATATGGTAATTCTATTTTTAGTTTTTTAAGGAACCTCCATACTGTTCTCCATAGGAGCTGTATCAATTTACATTCCCACCAACAGTGCAAGAGGGTTCCCTTTTCTCCACACCCTCTCCAACATTTGTTGTTTGTAGATTTTCTGACGACGCCCATTCTAACCGGTGTGAGGTGACACCTCATTGTTGGTTTTGATTTGCATTTCTCTAATAATTAGTGATGTTGAGCTGCTTTTCATGTGCTTCTTGGCCATCTGTATGTCTTCTTTGGAGAAATGTCTATTTAGGTCTTCTGCCCATTTTTGGATTGGGTTTTTTGTTTCTTTAATATTGAGCTGCATGAGCTGTTTATATATTTTGGAGATTAATCCTTTGTCCATTGATTCATTTGCAAATATTTTCTCCCATTCTGAGGGTTGTCTTTTTGTCTTGTTTATGGTTTCCTTTGCTGGGCAAAAGCTTTCAAGTTTCATTAGGTCCCATTTGTTTATTTTTGTTTTTATTTCCATTACTCTAGGAGGTGGATTCAAAAAGATCTTGCTGTGATTTATGTCAGAGTGTTCTTCCTATGTTTTCCTCTAAGAGTTTTACAGTGTCCGATGTTACATTTAGGTCTCGAATTCATTTTGAGTTTATTTTTGTGTATGGCGTTAGGGAGTGTTCCAATTTCATTCTTTTACATGTAACTGTCCAGTTTTCCCAGCAGCACTTATTGAAGAGACTGTCTTTTCTCCATTGTATATCCTTGCCTCCTTTGTCATAGGTTAGTTGACCATAGGTACGTGGGTCTATCGCTGGGCTTTCTATCCTGTTCCATTGATCTATATTTCTCTTTTTGTGCCAGTACCATATTATCTTGATTACTGTAGCTTTGTAGTATAGTCTGAAGTCAGGGAGTCTGATTCCTCCAGCTCTGCATTTTTCCCTCAAGACTGCTTTGGCTATTCGAGGTCTTTTCTGTCTCCATACAAATTTTAAGATTTTTTGTTCTAGTTCTGTAAAAATGCCATTGGTAATTTGATAGGGATTGCATTGAATCTGTACATTGCTTTGGGCAGTGTAGTCATTTTCACAATATTGATTCTTCCAATCCAAGAACATGGTATATCTTTCCATCTGTTGGTATCATCTTTAATTTTTTTCATCAGTGTCTTACAGTTTTCTGCATACAGGTCTTTTGTCTCCCTAGGTAGGTTTATTCCTAGGTATTTTATTCTTTTTGTTGCAATGGTAAATGGGAGTGTTTCCTAATTTCTCTTTCAGATTTTTCACCATTAGTGTATAGGAATGCAAGAGATTTCTGTGCATAAATTTTGTATCCTGCAACTTTACCAAATTCATTGATTAGCTCTAGTAGTTTTCTGGTGGCAGTTTTAGGATTCTCTATGTATAGTATCATGTCAACTGCAAACAGTGACAGTTTTACTTCTTCTTTTCCAATCTGTATTCCTTTTATTTCTTTTTCTTCTCTGATTGCTGTGGCTAGGACTTCCAAAACTATGTTGAATAATAGTGGTGAGAGTGGACATCCTTGCCTTGTTCCTGATCTTAGAGGAAATGCTTTCAGTTTTTCACCATTGAGAATGATGTTTGCTGTGGGTTTGTCATATATGGCCTTTATTATGTTGATGTAGGTTGCCTCTATGCCCCCTTTCTGGAGAGTTTTTACCATAAATCAGTGTTGAATTTTGTCAAAAGCTTTTTCTGCATCTATTGAGATGATCATATGGTATTTATTCTTCAATTTGTTAATATGGTGTATCACATTGATTGTTTTGCATATATTAAAGAATCCTTGCATCCCTGGGATAAATCCCACTTGATCGTGGGGTATGATCCTTTTAATGTGCTGTTGGATTCTGTTAGCTAGTATTTTGTTGAGAATTTTTGCATCTATATTCATCAGTGATATTGGTCTGTAATTTTCTTTTTTTGTAGTATCTTTGTCTGGTTTTGGTATCAGGGTGATGGTGGCCTCATAAAATGAGTTTGGGAGTGTTCCTTCCTCTGCTATATTTTGGAAGAGTTTGAGAAGGATGGGTGTTAGCTCTTCTCTAAATATTTGACAGAATTTACCTGTGAAGCCATCTGGTCCTGGACTTTTGATTGTTGGAAGATTTTTAATCACAGTTTCCATTTCGTTACTTGTGATTGGTCTGTTCATATTTTCTATTTCTTCCTGGTTCAGTCTTGGAAGGTTATACCTTTTTAAGAATTTGTCTATCTCTTCCAGGTTGTCCATTTTATTGGCATAGAGTTGCTTGTAGTAGTCTCTTAGGATGCTTTGTATTTCTGCGGTGTCTGTTGTAACTTCTCCTTTTTCATCTCTAATTTTATTGATTTGAGTCATCTCCTTCTTTTTCTTGATGAGTCTGGCTAATGGTTTATCAATTTTGTTTATCTTCTCAAAGAACCACCTTTTAGTTTTATTGATCTTTGCTATTGTTTTGTTTCTATTTCATTTATTTCTTCTCTGATCTTTATGATTTCTTTCCTTCTGCTAACTTTGGGTTATTTTTGTTCTTCTTTCTCTAGTTCCTTTAGGTGTAAGGTTAGATTATTTGAGATTTTTCTTGTTTCTTGAGGTAGGCTTGTATAGCTATAAACTTCCCTCTTAGAACAGCTTTTACTGCATCCCATAGGTTTTAGATCATCGTGTTTTCATTGTTATTTGTCTCTAGGTATTTTTGATTTCCTCTTTGATTTCTTCAGTGATGTCTTGCTTATTTAGTAACATATTGTTTAGCCTCCATGTGTTTGTGTTTTTTATGTTTTTTCCCCTGTAATTCATTTCTAATCTCATAGCATTGTGGTCAGAAAAGATGCTTGATATGATTTCAATTTTCTCAAATTTACTGAGGCTTGATTTGTGACCCAAGATGTGATCTATCCTGGAGAATATTCTATGCGCACTTGAGAAGAAAATGTAATCTGCTGTTTTTGGATGGAATGTCCTATAAGTATCAGTTAAATCTATCTGGTCTATTGTGTCATTTAAAGCTTCTGTTTCCTTATTTATTTTCATTTTGGATGATCTGTCCATTGGTGTGAGGTGTTAAAGTCCCCCAGTATTATTGTGTTACTGTCAATTTCCTCTTTTATAGCTGTTAGCAATTGCCTTATGTATTGAGGTGCTCCTATGTTGGGTGCATATATATTTATAATTGTTATATCTTCTTCTTGGATTGATCCCTTGATCATTATGTAGTGTCCTTCCTTGTCTCTTGTAACATTCTTTATTTTAAAGTCCATTTTACTGATATGAGTATTGCTACTCCAGGTTTCTTTTGTTTTCCATTTGCATGGAATATCTTTTTCCATCCCCTCACTTTCAGTCTGTATGTGTCCCTAGGTCTGAAGTGGGTCTCTTGTAGACAGCATATAGATGGGTCTTGTTTTTGCATCCATTCAGCAAGCCTGTGTCTTTTGGCTGGAGTATTTAGTCCATTCACGTTTAAGGTAATTATCGATATGTATGTTCCTATGACCATTTTCTTAATTGTTTTGGGTTTGTTTTTGTAGGTCCTTTTCTTCTCTTGTGTTTCCCACTTAGAGAAGCTCCTTTAGCATTTGTTGTAAAGCAGGTTTGGTGGTGCTGAATTCTCTTAGCTTTTGCTTGTCTGTAAAGCTTTTGATTTCTCCATCGAATCCGAATGAGACATTTGCCAGGTAGAGTAATCTTGGTTGTAGGTTCTTCCCTTTCATCACTTTAAGTATATTATGCCACTCCCTTCTGGCTTGTAGAGTTTCTGCTGAGAAATCAGCTGTTAACCTTATGGGAGTTCCCTTGTATATTATTTGTCATTTTTCCCTTGCTGCTTTCAATAATTTTTCTTTGTCTTTAATTTTTGCTAATTTGATTACTATGTGTCTTGGCATGTTTCTCCTTGGGTTTATCCTGTATACGACTCACTGTGCTTCCTGGACTTGGGTGGCTATTTCCTTTCCCATGTTAGGGAAGTTTTCGACTATAACTTCTTCAAATATTTTCTCTGGTCCTTTCTCTCTCTCTTCTCCTTCTGGGACCCCTATAATGCGAATGTTGTTGCATTTAATGTTGTCCCAGAGGTCTCTTAGGCTGTCTTCATTTCTTTGCATTCTCTTTTCTTTATTCTGTTCCACAGCAGTGAATTCCACCATTCTGTCTTCCAGGTCACTTATCCGTTCTTCTGCGTCAGTTATTCTGCTATTGATTCCTTCAAGTGTATTTTTCATTTCAGTTATTGTATTGTTCATCTCTGCTTGTTTGTTCTTTAATTCTTCTGGGTCTTTGTTAAACATTTCTTGCATATTCTCGATCTTTGCCTCCATTCTTTTTCCGAGGTCCTGGATCATCTTCTCCATCATTATTGTGAATTCTTTTTCTGGAAGGTTGCCTATCTCCACTTCATTTAGTTGTTTTTCTGGGGTTTTATCTTGTTCCTTCAACTGGTATGTAGCCCTCTGCCTTTTCATCTTGTCTATCTTTCTGTGAATGTAGTTTTTGTTCCACAGGCTTCAGGATTGTAGTTCTTCTTGCTTCTTCTGTCTGCCCTCTGGTGGATCAAAATATCTTATTTCTGAGTGAGTAAGAACTAACTTTTTCACCCCAAGTCACTAATACTGACAAAGACCATTGAGGTCAATTATTTTATTATTATTATTATCATTATTATTATTATTTTTTTTGCGGTACACGGGCCTCTCACTGCTGTGGCCTCTCCTGCTGTGGAGCCCAGGCTCCGGACGCGCAGGCCCAGCGGCCACTGCCCATGGGCGCAGCTGCTCCGCGGCACGTGGGATCCTCCTGGACCGGGGCACGAACCCGTGTCCCCTGCATCAGCAGGCGGACCCCAACCACTATGCCACCAGGGAAGCCCTATTATTATTCTTGTATTTAAAACAAAATAAGGTTTAATGATAAGGTTAACTCATTTACTTTAAGGGAGGATACACACTAGATTGAATCTGATGTAAATGATTAGATTCACCAATCCCTCACACTGCCTCCAAGTAAAAAAAGTTAAATGTTCTCAAAAAGATGTTGGGTACTACTTATTTAAAAGAAATCTTTAACATTACCCTAAGACCATAATCATTAAGCCTTATGGTAATGGAAGAGGTGGTGGTATGCATTTATATAAGTATTAATACAAAGTTCATACATCAGAGAATTTATAAGGTCAGGTTTTTTAAATATTGGGTTGGCCAAAAAGTTCGTTCAGTTTTAAGTAAAAATACAAGACATTTTTCATTTTCACTAAGAACTTTATTGAACAATGTATTCATTAACCAAACGAAATTTTTGGCCAACCCAATATTACTTTCAAGGATGCCCAATATCTTTTTGCATTTACAAAAGTGCTTACATAAATAAAACATTCCAAACTTGTTTTAAATTATAAGCAAATTTGTTTAAAATTAATTATTGTAGAGATTTATTAATAACTATATTTGGCAAAGTTAGAGGGGGAACCTCAAAAGATGAAAAAGCAGCTTTGAAAAGATTCCCATATAATTATGGTAAATGCATGCAGAGCTTTTGAAATGAGAACTTTGTTCTTTTAAATAAAATGACAAGTTAATTGTTTGTTCTTAATAATATATCATGGGGAACCACTATATCTGTGAAGTTTAGTAAGCAAGAATTGAAGAGATGAATATAAGATATCTATTTGGACAGCACCGATTCGCAAAGCCAGTCCATGAACTATTGCAGGAGAGCACAAGAAACACAAGGAGGGTAACCCATGATATTCGTAAATTTATTACTCACATACACATTAGAAATCAATGCTGTGCTTGGTAGAGCTTATGCATAGCTCTTTAAGAGTTTTTTTTTTTTTTTTTTGGTTAAACAAATATTGTATTTTAAAATCACAATACAGGAAGAAAAAAGTCAATACAGATTCTGAAAATGAGCTGGACAGCGACTAGAAGGTGGCATGAATGAAAAAGTCAATGATTGCTGGTGAGATTGTGGAAGATTATTTTTCATATTTAGAGTTTTCTAATGTGCTATATTGTGGTATGTGATTAAGAAGCCAGACCTTCAGGCAGCAGCTTTTAAAGTATGCAGGTATATACAAATCCTATGGGACTGCAAGTGTATGCCTCGCTGGCCACCATCTCGAGGTGTCCCCTGGGGAAGCAGTCCCCCAAATTGGGACTCCAGAGGAGTGTACAAACTCCTGTCTGTGAGCTATATAGCAAGGCAGAGGGAGAGCGCAAAGATGCCTTACACTAGCCTACCTTCCCTGAGAGCACATCCACGTCCATAGAGCCCTATAGGTGGGCCTGCACCTCCAACCGGAGGTCCAGGACCAGCAAAGAGGCGGCACTCGCAGAGAGCCTGGGGAGGGTGCCTCAGACTGCTGTCTGTGCACTGCCCCAGGTGGCAGACCAAGAACCACCTTGCAGATTACCATACTCCCAGGGGACCCAAGGACGCAAGCACCATTGGCCAGCAGAGCCAGGCAATCAAGGAGTGGCTCCTGGGCGGCAGCCAGACACACATAAAAGCTCCGCTCAGGGTACCCTGGCCCCTGGAGGCTGCGGACGGAGAGCCAAGATGGCAGCCGCCAGCTCCCCCCCGGTCCCTCCCCCCGCCCCCAGAGCGCCAGCAAATGCCTGTCTGATCAGATGCCTGAGCCCAGGCCAACTCCAAGACCAGCACGTGGGCCTCTCCCCCTGCAAGTCCTGGCACCCTGCATCCACGCTTTGCCCTGAGCTTTGGGGCTGGTGCATCCCAGTGCGAACCCTTTAAGAGCCCAGTTCCGTAGAGCCTTGTGGGGCTTGTGGACAGAGCCCCCGTTAGTTTTCAAAGCTAGATGTTTTGGAGGCCCGTCTCTCAGGTGCAGATCTTAAAAGTGGGAGGTGCCCAATGTGGGGTTTAAAGCTTTTGCTCCTCAGTGAGAAGCTGCGGGTTCTCAGGGGTCAAGGGGTCAAAGAGGAGGAGGAAAAGGAGGAGGAAGTGGGGTTTCTGGAGAGACTGTATCCCAGCCTCTCCTACCGGGGGCTTCCATGTAGACCTTCTCTCGTTCGCTGGATGCTAGGAGTGCCTCAACCAGTTTTTAGGGTTTTTTTCAGAGGAAACTGTTCCATGTGTAGTTGTAAACTTGGTGTGTCTGTGGCAGGAGGTGAGTTCAGGGTCCTTTTAGGTCCCCATCTTGAATGGGAAGCTTGTAAATGTCTTTTATTTTTCTTAACAGTCCTGATTGACTTTTTTTTTTGGAGTATAGTTGATTTACAATGTTGTATTAGTTTCAGGTGTACAGCAAAGCGATTCAGTTATGTATACACATATGTCCATTCTTTTTCAGATTCTTTTTCCACATAGGTTATTACAGAATATTGAGTAGAGTTCCCTGTGCCATACAGTAGGTCCTTGTTGATTATTTATTTTATAAATATATAAAAAGCTCATTCAGCTCAACATCAAAAAAACAAACAACCCAATCAAAAAATGGACAGAAGATCTAAATAGACGTTTCTCCAAAGAAGACATACATATGGCCAAAAAGCACATGAAAAGATGCTCAGCATCACTAATTACCAGAGAAGTGAAAATCAAAACTACAGTGAGGTATCACCTCACACTGGTCAGAATGGCCATCATTAAGAAGTCTACATATAATAAATGCTGGAGTGAGTGTGGAGAAAAGGGAACCCTCCTACACTGTTGGTGGGAATGTAAATTGGTACAGCCACTGTAGAGAACAGTCTGGAGGTTCCTTAAAAAACTAAAAATAGAGCTACCATATGACCCAGCAATCCCACTTCTGGGCATATATCTAGAGAAAACCATAATTCGAAAGAAAAATGCACCCCAATGTTCATTGCAGCACTATTTGCAATAGCCAAGACATGGAAGCAACATAAATGTCCATTGACAGAGGAATGGATAAAGAAGATGTGGTACATATACACAATGGAATACTACTCAGCCATAAAAAAGAATGAAATAATGTCATTTGCAGTAACATGGATGGACCTAGTGATTATAATATTAAGTGAAGGAAATCAGACAGAGAAAGACAAATATCATACAGTATCGCTTATATGTGGAATCTAAAAACTGGCACAAATGAACTTATTTACAAAACAGAAACAGACTCACAGACATAGAAAAGAAACTATGGTTACCAAAGGGGAAATGTTGGGGGGGGGAGGGATAAATTAGGAGTTTGGGATTAACATATACACCCTACTATATATAATTATTTTATTTAATTTATACTATGGTAGAGGAACTGGTTAATAAAATGAATGTGTGTTGAGTGTGGTTATATATGTATACTTAAAAGCCTGTTATATTAGGCTAATGTAAACCCTGTACAGTGGGGAGGAAAGATTTAAATTAATGCGTGTCTGAGACTACCAAACTTTCAGGGTACAAAGTACCTTTTGATTTTAATTGCTAATGGTTGCAGTGACATTTTTAAAAGTTGGAAATGACAGGGAGATGAATAACAGGGTACAGGGGATAATAGACTTTTATGATCTAAATTTTGGGTGTCTATGAACCTCACTTTTTAGTCAAAAAGCAGAAGTTAGTCAGATTTGTATCTGAGGAAATTTTGCAAATGCAAATGAAAAGCAAAAAAAGCAATGAGAGAGATAAAAGCATAACTAAACACAGTAACTACGATTAAGGCAGAAAGTGCCTGCACTGCTTTACTGGACACTGAGGGAATACATAGTGTGGTGTGTGAGATGCCCTTGCCCCCAGCCTCATTCAGCAAAGACAAGGAACAATGTACCCACTGATCACCGAGTGGGACTCAGGAAGAGGACAGGTTAGAGGATGTAAGGGAAGACCAGGAAGGACTGAGACAAAGACACGGACATCCATCCCTTCATGACCTTACAGAGTAGTGGTTCCCAGAGCTGATTAATCATCAGAATTACCTTCCGAGGCTACAAAATAATGTAAAATTATGGATTCCCAAACCTAAACCCAGATATACTAACTAGAGAGACCTGGAAGGGTCCTGGGAATCTGTCTTCTAAGGGTCTTCACGGGCAATTCAGATGATGAGGCAAACTGGTAAACACTGCTTTAGAGAAGTGTAGCCAACTTTGGAGAGGAGGAATTGTTGATTAAATAAAAACACATCTATGTGGTATCTATGTAATTAGCTGTGTGGACATACACACAAGACCTCCATTCTACAAGTTGCTGCAGGAGCTATTAAATCCATCAAGTTTAGCCAATAATGCAAAATGCTAATTGTCAAAAAATGTACTATTATGTTCTGCAGTCCAACTCACCCACTTGTATAAATGAGCACCCAGAGGAAAACAAAACCCATGATGGCATCATGAATTAGACAATTGTAACTAGTATTTAACTATTTATCAAATATGATTTGGTATCCAATATTATTTTTTAATTCAACTCTTTCAATTTAAGGGATGATATATCACATTTTAAAAACAGAAGGTAACCTTGACTATGACAGTCACATGGTACAGAAGAAAGAACAGAGAGTTTTAGAATGGGGAAGGCTGGATTCAAACCTTAGTCCTGCTAATTATTAGTGACATGAACTTAGGCAACTCGGCTTTTCTCTCTCTTAGCCTCAGTTTTCTTATTTATAAAATGGGGCTTAAAAGAGCAATCTGATAGCATCTTTTTGAGAATTAAATGGGGTGACACATAAAAAGTCTCCCCCAATGAGACAAATAAATGTTAGCTCTTTCCTTTCTCTTTCTTCTTTCCCATTCTTCCCTGCCCAAGCCCACTTTACTCAACATTGACATTAGGGTCTGATACAAAAAGAATAAAAACAAAAAACAGAATTTCAACTAGGCTTGATATACAATGGAAACTGGCACACTTTTTTTGTGAAGGGACTGATAGTAAGTCTTTCAGGCTTTGCAGTCATGTGGGTCTGGTACAACCCCCTCACCTCTGCCACTGTAGTGAGAAAGCAGCCATAGACAATCAGTAAAGGAATGAGCATGGCTGTGTTTCAATAAAACTTTACTTGCACAAAGAAGCAGCAAACTGGATCTGGCCTACCTGAAATGCAGGAAGACTTTTCAGAAATCCATGAGTTGATGCAGGACATGATGCGATGTCAGAAAAAAAAGGGGCGGGGGATCAAAATCCCTCTTTCTTTTTCAAAGTTAGAAAAAAAAAAGTGGGATCAAAATCCCTCTTTTCCACCAACTAGCTGGATGACTTTGCAAAAGTCACTTCACCTTTCTGAACCGAATTTTCTCATCTATAAAGATGAAGGAGCAGGGATACGGAATCTCCAAGGAAGCTGCCATCTCTTAAGGTCTATGATTCTTCAGGAGACCACAGTCTCCTTTAGACAATCACCAATAAAGTGCCACCCAAGTTTCAGTATTTGATTTGTTTGTTCTTTCATGGTTGATCAATGAATCATAAAGAACAACAGATGCTCTTGGGTCCTAAGTATGATTCATTTGATGAAAGCGGGAAAAGATAACATTTGGTAAAAATAAATGTTTTCTCCACAGACACAAAGAAGCAATCGGAATAGTTATTATATTCTAAAGGTCATATGTAATTTCTTATGGTTTAAAGTCAGGCTGCAATGTCAGTTGCCTGAAGACCTGAAAATTGAAAGTCTTTCTTTTTCAAAGCACACAGTGCACTCACTCTAAATGTGATATATTAATTGGAGAGTGAAAGAAAATTGATCAAAATTCTTTTTCCAAAAGGAAACCATTGTAGTGATTGTACACAAAGAATGAGTGCTATGTCTTGCAAGTCGAAATGCTAATACATACCAGAAAATAAATAATCCGTTGTTTTAAAATATGATACAATGAAAGAAAAAGGTTGACTTAGAAATGATAGGAACTGACTCCTAATTCTGGCTCTGCTATTAACTAGCTCAGCCAAGGCACTTCTGTCTCTTGAGTCAATTCAGTCCTTAGAAATCATAATAGGTATGATTTATTGAGTCCTTACTAGATACTAGATATTGTTTCTGGTGTATTAGTTCCATTAATCCTCACCAAAATTTCATGAGGGGAGTTCTGACGCTGTTGTTGTTTTGTAGGTGAAGAAACCAAGGCACAGAGAGGCTAAGTAACTTGTCTGCACTGTGTCCTGGAAACAGTATTTGAACATAGTTACTTTCTACCATGCTGCCTCCTACAGCACGGTTTTGACCTATCGTTTCCCAGCTCAGAGATTTGCATCATAGGTCCTGGGGAGTTAACATTCTTCCCATCGGTCATTCACACTCCCCTCCAATCTGACCCCGCTTCTGCCCCAACCCTCCCTTTAGTCAAAAAGCTCTTCCCACCTGGCTTGGGGAGAGTCGCCTGCATTCCCCCTTCACACCTTTGCTCTCTTGGACCTCCTCATTGCACGCTCCAATCTTCTCTCCCCATTCACTTCCTCCCATTCTTCAAGTCCCGCCTCCTCAGGAAGTGAGTACTGTGGAAAGAGCATGGATGGGAGTTAAGGGAATGGGGCCTTGTCCTGGCTTTGTCACAGACTCTGTGTGGGAACTGGGAAATGTCATTTAATCTCTCTGGGCCTCAATTTCGTGATCGATTGAGTGTTGTACTCCATTTGAAATTTGCAAACGTATCAACTACTATTCTTTTAAGCAGTAAAGCCCCCTTCCTCTAAGTCACCTTTTTTTAAACCTATATATTTTTATTTTGTATTTTTTATTATGGTAAAATATATGTAACATAAAATTTGCCATTTTAGCAATTTTTAAATGTACAGTTCAAAGCCTACAATGTATTTTTTAAATAGAAGTATAGTTGATTTTCCATGTTGTGTTAGTTTCAGGTGTACAGCAAAGTGATCCAGCTTTCGTTTTCAGATTATATTTCATTATAGGTTATTACAAGATATTTAATATAATTCCCTGTGCTATGCAGTAAATCCTTGTTGTTTATCTATTTTATGTCTAGTAGTTTGTATCTCTAATTCCTTCTTTATATCACCAGTTCTTAACCCAACAAAGACAGAGGTGCCGTACTTGAAACAGAGGCTGACGACCTGACAGGGTGTGGGGAAGGGAAGGATTGGGAGTTTGGGACTAGCAGAGGCAACTATTATATATAGGATGGATAAACAACAAGGTCCTCCTGTGTAGCTCAGGGAACTATATTCGACATCCTGTGATAAACCATAGTGGAAAAGAATATGAAAAAGGATGTATATATATGTATAACTGAATCATTTGCTATACAGTAGAAATTAACACAACATTGTAAATCACCTATTCTTCAATAAAATAAATTTTTAAAAAATAAAAGGAAACTTTATAACACCACTGTAAATGGAAAAACAGTATCACCTTCCGTAAATAGAAAGTAACTTATATAAACATCATATATACATTATTTATTATATACCCATAGTTACATATATACATTAATATACACAATATATACATCTTAAATATACATATATAAACTATACATACCACACACACAGACATACACATTGAAAACAAAACAACATTATTACATTAACTCTAGCAAGATACTTGCCTGCTAAAGCCTGCAGCCTACTCTCTCTGTGTTAGCAGCTTGTAGAGCTCACGCCCCACTGAGGGGTGAGGGCCTGGGGTATTTAGACACCAAGTCCTACCAGTCCCTGACTGTGGGCTGCTGCTGCTTCTCGGTGGTATTTATTCCCTGGCACATCTGGCTTTCCTCAGTTATGAAAAAAGCCCCCAGGCAAAGAGATTTCAGAGTCTGGCCACTGGACAGTGGGAACGCACAGAAGTGGTGAGGCCTGGGGGGGGGCCGGGGGGGGAGGGGCAGGGCCTCCACACCACCTGTAACAGCTCTGTCTCCCCCCTCAGTAAAGTGAGAAGGTTGCCCTCCATGATGGCTGAGCTCTCTGCTGACGTCCAAGGCCTGCCATTGTCATGATGTGGTTCTCGTCCATAACGCATTGACAACCCTTTGCTTTCATTCCTGATTCCTTTTCTCCAATAAAATGCCTGTTCCTGGTGCAGGGATATTTATACAACTAGATAATAATTCTGCTGAAAAAATCAGCGTAATTCTCCAGGTGATCTACTGAAAAACTGTCATCACTGTACTTTAGAGTCCAAAAACGTCATGGATCATTAATTCATCTTTAATAAATGAATGATTTCTCTTTGAATATCTGCACCATTCAGCCATGAAATCCTAGATAAGTTCCAGAAAGCTGTGGCCCAGAACACCTTGATACCACTCAGAAGACTATTTTTAAGAATGCCCTGTGTGCAGGAGTCTTAACAGGGTGTTTTTTTCCTTCTCAAATGTTCTCTAGCTCGTGTAGATGACATTTATGCAACTCAGAGAAAGGTGTCTCAACAGGATTAGTCAGCAGCCAGTCCTTTGATGCAGCTTCTGTGATCTAGTTAAAAATAGGAAAAGAGGATGTTTTGCATAAGTCATCACCATTGCGCAGTATGGGAGAACTGACCACATTTTTGGTTTCCACATCCTGTTGCTTTATCTAAAAATAGATGAAATGTCTGTCCCTGACTTTCTGGACAAGACCTTAGCTTCTGTGACCTAGGCTCTCTAGTCCTTCTAGCCCCTGGGTTTCTTTGCCAGGTTGTTTTCACCCCTGCCATTAAGAGTCCCAACTCTGGCTTCGGCCTCGGGCTCAGGGCCTCTGCCTTTCCTCCCCTCCCAGGGCTGGCAGACTCCAGGGCCCGCAGGGGCCAGGTAGAGAATATAAGTTAGCGAAGCCGGCCAGGTAGATGGGCACACCAGCCTGTGCCTGCCTGCCTCATCTAAACAGAGGGCAGCTCTTCCTCCTTTCTCATAGATCCACTGGCTTGTCCCAGAACAGCTAGACAGCCAGAGTTTTAGAGGAGTTCGCTTACTCTTTTTTTTTTTTTAAGGCCTTTTATTATTTTTTAATTAATTAATTTAAGTTTTTATTAATTTTTATTGGAGTATAGTTGCTTTACAATGTTGTGTTAGTTTCTGCTACACAGCAAAGTGAATCAGCTCTATGTATACATATATCCCCTCTTTTGTAGATTTCCTTCCCATTTAGGTCACCACAGAGCATTGAGTAGAGTTCCCTGTGCTATACAGTAGGTTCTCATTAGTTATCTATTTTATACATAGTATTGTATATATATCAATCCCAATCTCCCAGTTCATCCCACCCTCCCTTCCCCCCTTGGTATCCATACGTTTGTTCTCTCCATCTGTGTCTCTGTTTCTGCTTTGCCACTAAGTTCATCTGTACCGTTTTCTAGATTCCACATATACTGCTTACTTTTTAACTGTTAGTAATCGATTAAAAAAATGTTTTTTGGCTGCGCCGGGTAGCTTGTGGGATCTTAGTTCCTAGGCCACAGCAGTGAAAGCACCAAATCCTAACCACTGGACCACCAGGGAATTCCCAGTAATCAATTCAAAAATTAATTTAAAAAAATAGAGTCGAGGTCAATCCATGAGCTGGTGGTTTGCAGCCTCTGCTCATATATTCTTTTTCGGGAACCGTGTTTGTTACCAGCCATAAAGCGGGGTTCTACAAAATCTACATGCTTCCGCCTAAAGCTTCCCACTTTCTTCCAGTCTTCTAATTTGGAAAGAATACAGGACGATGATAGGAGTCCTGGATTCTGACTTGGGCTCTGTCTGTCGCTGGCCGTAGGATTTTGGTTGAGTAGTTTCCCCTCTGTGGGCCTCAGGGTGACCCTTGGAGTCAATGACTTTGAGAGCCCTACGAGCTCTATTAGCTCATGAGGCAGCTAGATCCCCAACCTCATCACCCTCTTTCTTGCCCTTCTTAGTCTCAAACATCAACTCCCCATCACAATCAGTGACCCAAATATTTTCCAGATTTTCTCAGCTTAGGAGTCAGTTTTATTTGTAACTCTGCTTCTGTCCAGCACCCAACCAATTCCCTTGCTGCACATCTCTTGAATCTCCTTTTTTTTTCCAGTGTTAACTGCCACTATCATTTCGTTACCAAACCATTGCATTTGCTCCCATCCCTACTCCAGCTTCTCCATCAAGCCTCAGCTCTAGAACTCTTTCTCCCAAAACAACAAACAAAAAAATAATCTAAAAAGCAATTTGTGCGGAGCTTTTCCTCGGATGAGAATTTACAATGGTCATTTGTAATCCCCATTACTTATCACATCCAACCCCCAAGCTGCCTGCTGCCCTTGCAGATTAAGGAGTCAACTCAAGCAGTCATGTTTAATTCACTAGCTGGGCATGGAGGGAGGGTGCAAAGCTGTGCATCATGGTCAGGGGTGTGTCTCTCAAGCAGCCTCTTATCAGGATGTTAGGCATTCATTCTCCAGGAGGAGCTGTAAATATTTAGGCAGTAGCTCAAATATGATAGTCTAATATATTACGGCTAACAATGATACCAATGTCAGGGGAGGAAAAAATGTCTCTTTTTTTCTCATATCCAAGAAACAAACTGGGCAAATTCCCATTTATCCTTGGGGATTTGAACGTTGGAGGCAGGACAAAATTCCCAAGTTTCAAACTTCTTCTTTTTTTTTTTTTTTTTTTTTGCGGTACGCGGACCTGTCACTGTTGTGGCCGCTCCTGTTGAGGAGCACAGGCTCCGGACGCGCAGGCTCAGCGGCCATGGCTCACCGGCCTAGCCGCTCCGCGGCATGTGGGATCCTCCCGAACCGGGGCACGAACCCGTGTCCCCTGCATCAGCAGGCGGACTCTCAACCACTGCGCCACCAGGGAAGCCCCTCAAACTTCTTACCTTTATTTAGTTTTCCAGTGGTGAATGTATTGGTTTCCTAGGGTGCTGTAACAAATGACAAATTGGAGGCCTTAAAACAACAGAAATGTATGCGCTCATAGTTCTGGAGCCTGGAAGCTGAATTCAAGGTATTGGCAGGGCCATGCTTCCTCCAAAGTTTCTAGGAGAGAATCTTCCCTTGTCTCTTCTGCCTTCTGGTGGTTATTGAAAATTCTTCACATCCTTTGGCTTATGGCAACACAAGTCCAATTTCTGCCTCTGTCTTCACGTGACCTTCATCCTTCTGTGTCCAATATTCTCTCTTCTTTTAAGAACAGCAGTCGTATTCGGACCAAACCTAATCCAGTATAACCTCATCTTAATTTGACTACATTTGCAAAGACCGTGTCTCCAAATAAGGTCATATTCACGGATAATGGGTATTAGGACCTGAAGGTATTTTTGTGGGGGACACAATTCAACCCAGTACAGTAAACAACCAGCAAAGACTTTCCCCTACAAGAATCACCCCTTGGGGCTTCCCTGGTGGCGCAGTGGTTGAGAGTCCGCCTGCCGATGCAGGGGACACGGGTTCGTGCCCCGGTCTGGGAGGATCCCACATGCCACAGAGTGGCTGGGCCCGTGAGCCATGGCCGCTGAGCCTGCATGTCCGGAGCCTGTGCTCCACAACGGGAGAGACCACAACAGTGAGAGGCCCGCGTACCGCAAAAAAAAAAAAAAAAAAATCACCCCTTGTACAGTATGTCTGGTATGCGTAACCAACTCTTCAGAAAATATCTTCTACTGGGTTATAGCATAGCTGCACGGTTAGGATGAACTTTACACATCCTCTGATGCATTCTAACTCTAAATGCAGGTGTGAAAAGGGCAGGAGAAATCAGAATTGATTTTTTTTCCTTTTTTTTAAATTGAAGTATAGTAGATTTACAATGTTGTGTTAGTTTCCGGTACACAGCAAGTGATTCAGTTATATATATATTCTTTTTCAGATTCTCTTCTCATATTGGCTATTACAAAATATTGAGTGTAGTTCCTTGTGCTATATAGTAGGTCCTTCAGAACTGAATTTTTTTTTTCCCCTGCACAGCCAGAGGAAAGTTGTTCTATGGAACTTGGAAGTATATCTTAGCCACAATAAATAAATGTTCTGCTACATAGAGGCTCACTGAGCATTGAGGCAAAGACCTAAATGAAGGATCCCAGCAATACACTGAGCTGAGCCATGAGGGACCTTATAAGTGAGAGACACCAAATGTAGGAATCCATTTGGTGCTTTATGGGAAGGTAAGGAATGGTGAAAGGCCCCAACTGAGGAACAGAATGAGCTGCTGGACCAAGGACAAGCCTATCCACACTGGCTACAAGTGGCAGGTGTGTGGCAGACAGTTCTTCCAGCAGATGTGAAAATCCGCCTTGAAAAGAAAAGACGAGGTGATCCTGAACCGGCATTAGTGGGTCCCATCTGAGTGTTTCTTAAAATAGTTGACAGCTGAGAAAGAGACTAAGGTCAAGACACACTCTGTAAGTTGACCAAGATGGATTCTAAGAACAGATTAGCTAGATCTTTCTTCATTAAAGTGATGAAAACCATGTCGGGAGTCTTAAAACACAAATAGACTGGTCTAATAAAAGTGACACAATAAAATGAAATGAAGTGTGCCCTGTGACTCTTGTGCCTACATTTTCTTGGGATGGTGTTCAGATCTTCAGTACCAAGGGAGAGATTGCTGGTGGTCTGACCATGGCAGTGACCACCAGGGGCTAGAGTCCGCAGATGCAGGTGTAAGTTTGAGAGCCATACATTACTTCAGGAGCCAGATGCTTCTTCTGGAGATTCTGTCCAGGGCTTTAAAATATGCATGGAGAAAAAAGTTTTGAAAAGAGTCAGTGAAAATGGCTGACAAGGGAACTTGTTTCTTGGCAAGGAAGTTGTGGAGAAAATTGATATTTCTAGTTGGAAAATAAATCATGCCATAATGTGTTTAAATGCAATTTTTAAAGTTAATTTTCTGAGAAGACAATGTTCCCTTAATGTAAGACATTCTATATCAGACAGGATATAAACACGGCTGGGAACTGACAGGGTTAGAAATCTGAATAAGATACGGCAATGCCTCGTAATGAGAGGCAGGGTGAGTGTGGCATAATGAAGCAAGTTGCCATGGAAACAAGCCGCTAAGTGGAATGTGGCCACATCGAGCACATCTACCACTAAAGAGAAGGGAAGGAGACACACTGGGTGGCCAAGAGTTCTCAGGAGGGACCGTGAGGGTGGTTCCACATGAACTATCTGGCCCTAGAAAGAAAGCCAAACGCTGTCAAAAGCCACCAGAGGGAGGAATAAAATTCAAAGCTTATTGGGTATTTTGAACTTGGCCTTATTCTTTTGTCATTCATTTTTTGGTTCATTCCAACGAACATGGATCAAGTGCTTTCTGAACACCAGGCACTGTGCTAGGTAGTGAGGCTACGGAGAGCAATGAGACATAGTTCCAGGTCACAAGCAGCCTGCTGTCCTTGACTGCTCTCTGGATGGGCAAGACCTAAACACTGGCCTCATGTCCCGCTCTTGGGAATCAAGCTTCTCTCTGCCCTGTAGCTCTGGTCCGAATCTAGGGTGTCTGCCAAGTCTCCTTCCTGACGAGGTAGCATCCTTGCCACCCTGCCTAGGATTCCAGCTCCTCCTGAACTGACCTTCTTGGCTTCCAACCCATCCCCACGGCAGGTCCTTACACCTCCTGGCAGCCTTCTCTGCCCAGATATCCGTGCGCTCGTTCTGAACTCCTCCCACTGCCTCCTGCTGAGCTGTTTCAGAACTCGCCTGGAGTGTCCAACTCCTTTCAACATCTTGGTCCTCCCAGCTCAGTGCATCTTCTCCATGGGTTCTTGAATGCAGTCCTAGCCTTCACTTGGCATGCCTGTTCTTGGCTCTAGCTTTTACATGTGACACTCAATAGGGATGGTACAGTGACTCACAGTAAATGCTCACATTATAAGCTCTTCCCCAACCCCATTCCTCCATGTATCAGTGAACAAAACCTCCAGCTTCCTCCAGTGGGACCCAGCAACACCTCCTCCTTCTCTGGGGCCCCTGTTAAACTTCTTGTTCAGTTCTCAGTTATTTAATCCTTTTCTTGTCACCCTCCCCTTAAAAGCGTCCTTCTGTAATTACAGTGATCTCACCAGGCTATTTTCAAATCTCCCATGGCCTTTAGAATCTCTCTCATTCTGAATCTTCTTTTTACTACAAACCAGCTTTCCAGAGTAACTGACTTTTTGAGCCTGGCATTGATATTATCATCATATTATACTCATAACACTCATAATGTTTTATTGTCCACAAACTTCATTCAGTTCAAAGCAGTAAAGTAAGCAGGGCAGGTATTATCATTTCCATTTCATAGATCAAGAAATTGAGGTTCAGGGGTTTCCCTGGTGGCACAGTGGTTGAGAATCTGCCTGATAATGCAGAGGACACGGGTTCGAGCCCTGGTCTGGGAGGATCCCACATGCCGGGAGCAACTGGGCCCGTGAGCCACAACTACTGAGCCTGCGCGTCTGGAGCCTGTGCTCCACAACAAGAGAGGCTGCGATAGTGAGAGGCCTGCGCACCGTGATGAAGAGTGGCCTCCGCTTGCCACAACTAGAGAAAGCCCTCGCACAGAAACGAAGACCCAACACAGCAAAAATAAATAAATTAATTAATAAACTCCTACCCCCAAAATAAAAAAAAAAAAAGAAATTGAGGTTCAGAGAGGTTAAGTGACTTTCCCCAAGCCACACGTTGAGAAGTGATGAAAACCACCTTCTCATTCCAAATCCCAGGCTCCTTGCCCAGGTCATGTGTCCTCTGGTGCATGAAGCATAACTTTTGGGGCTCTGAGTCTTTGCCCACACCCCTCCCATCTTATTCTAAGAATCTTTCCTTCTTAGTGTTATACCATTGTCCTCCAAAGAATTTCAGTAAAGAGAAATACCAACTCACGCCTTCAATTTCCCCTCTTTCATTAGCTCCATGGCATAAAGGTAGATTCTAGGATCCTACAACTAAGATTCAGAAACCTTCATTTTTTTCCTTCTTTGCCTACAGGAAGGAGGAGCCGGGGGGGGGGGGGGGGGAGGGGGAGGAGGAGAAGGAAAAAACAACACAAAAACCACAACAAGAAAATCCTTTTTTCAGGAACTCCCTTGAAATCCCACCACTGCCGGCATAGTTCCACTCCTAAGAATATTAGTAATTTTTTGACTCCTCTCCCCGTAACATTTTTATTATGAGCTCCCTGAGGGCTGTGTCTACATCTTCTTAATGTAAACCTCTCTCCCTCTCAGCAGACCTAGAGCCAGTAAATATTGATTGGAGGGGCCGTGCCATGTTCTTTTAGAAAAGAGAAAGCAAGTCTTGTTACTAGAATTCCCCAGACAAGAGAAGTCTTTAGAGCGAGTTGCATCTAAGGTGTAAAGCAACTCTGAGTATTGTAAACCACTTACGAAAAGAATGCAGGCCTTGGGAGGAGGGGGAGTGGGAATAAATAATTCCCAAATGTCTGCCTGCAGAGGGGTGAAAGCTCAGCCTCTGTGCACCGGTGCCTAAGCGCATCCTGGAGACAGAGTTTTGGGTGAAGTAGAAAAGAACAGCTTTACTGCTTTGCCAGGCAAAAGGGGACATCGTAGGCTCAGGCCTCAAAAACCATGTGTCCCAAACTGGGAGGATTTGGTGAGGAGTTTTTATAGCAATGATTCAGGGGCAGAGCTGCTGCTAAGGATCAGGGTGTGTGCAGGGCCTGCACTCCTTTGATCTGGCCTCAGGTGGTCTCCTCCCTTGTCTCTGCATCCCCTCCCTTCCCTGATTAGCAACCGTTCAAACCTGCCCTTTGGAAGGTCATGGAGGCTGGAGTCTATTCCCTACAAACAAGAAACAGGGGACACTGAAAGGCTTCCGTGTCCAGGAGCCCCATTGGGTCCTGCTCTGTTTCAATAAGGGCCTAAAAAACGTTATATTAATGATCCATTGAGCACATTTATAGAAATCTTAAGAAAGAAAATGCCAAAGGTTCTGTGTTCTTGTGGAGACTACATCCTACTCTAAGGCAAAAAGCAATGCTTGAAAAAGCCCTGAGAATACTTCCTTACCCCAACAGCTTGTCATGGAAAACTCTGTTGGCCCCTAGAACCACAATGGCCAGTCCCCAGTGAACCTCCATTGGCGGATGGCCCTGGCTGAGCCAACCTCTGCTTCTGCTGCACTGTTCCTTTTCCTAGAATATACTTCCTCCTCTCCTCTGCCAGGTGTGACTGTCTTCATCAATAGGATTTTAAATCCTTTTCTTTCAGCGAACCTTTCCAAATTCAGACGCTTTCCTTTAAATCCCCTCGGCCACAGTACATTAATTTCAATTCACCAAGCCCATCGTGAAGGTCTGCCCTGTGTAAATCACTGTGCTGGTGTTGTTTGGGGCACAAGCTGTTAAGAAACTGTCCCTGCCCTCAAGGAACTTACAATCATAATGCAGTTGCAAATATTTTGTATGACAAATATAACAGAGTTATTTTATCGTGTTAGATTAGTGTATAGGCCGAGTTAAAAGGTGGGCAAATATATTTCACAACTGGCCATTTAGATTTTTACAAACTCCCCTGACACGCTACGGATAGCTCCTGAGATAAATGCCGTCCTGACCCCTGAACACAAATAATGGTTTGCTGTAGTGTTGATTTTCATTCGTGAATTATTTCTCTCTTCTTCCTCCATCACCATAATCTTCTTTGTCTTCTCTTCCCAAGATGAATTCATTGAGCACTTCTTTGTGTTACTCACTGGACTGTTGAGGGACAGTGGCAGCCAAAACTGAGGGGTTTGGTTTGTGTTCTATAAACAGTAGGTGTTTAATAAATGATAGATCCACTGCCTTTATTTCCTTTTAACTTGTCCGCAGATATTCTCCAAAAAGAAGGAAAGGGAGAGAGTGGGTTTGACACAAAGAAATCTCATGAATCTATTGGTGCCTTCAGGGGGTTCGATAGTAGGTAAGTGAGAAAGAAGGCTAAAAAAAGAGTAAAAGCAGGTGTAGGGGAGGGGCCACGAGGAGAGGATGAATCTGACCTTCCATACCATCTCAGTTAATCCTTTCGCCTCTTCCCTGCCAAGGAAGTATTATGAATTGTTCCCACCTTAGCAATGGGGAAACAGGCTCAGGAAGGTCAAGCATCTAGATCATCTGGTTCAAATCCAGCCTTGTGACTTTAAAGGCAGTGGCAGGACGACACTCTTTCCCCCACAAGACGCTGTCTCCTCTCCAGTGGGCAGGCAGAGGGGAGAGAAAACACTGAGAGAAGAGGGTCCCAGGTGTAGCCGGCAGATGCTGACATTGGGACCTGCTGGATCCACAGGTGTCACTTGAGAGCCAGGCTCTGCGCATCCCCCATATTTCTGCTTGTGCCCCTGCTGACTGCTCACATGTGCCAGGACCCAGGGCCACCATGCCCACTGAGCCCTCCCCAGGCCTGTGCTAGTCCCTCACCCTGTCCCTTCTCTCACTCCGCCCTTCCGGTCTTGGCTTCCATGCTCCTCCAGCTGCCAAGGGAGCTGGCATTACCAAGCCTGGTGAGCTTTCCCACAGAAGGAGAAGTCAAGACTTCGGCAGTCTCTGGGCAGCACGCTGTTTATTATTTCATCATGACACTGTTAGTAGTAATCCTAGCTAGCCCGTGCTGACCACGCAGTATGGGCTTTGTAACCCTCACAGCACCCTTGTGCATTAGGAAGATACCATTATTCTCATCTTATAAATGAAGATGCTGACGCTTAGTAAGATCAATTAAACTGCATAATAAAAAGGAGCTCAACTTCATTAGCGCTCAAGAAAATGCAAATTGAAACTCCAATAACTTTGACAAGAATCAAATTAGCAAAGTTAGTAAGTTGGACAATATCTAATGTTGGTGAGAATCTGGAGCAACAGAAACTCTTACACTCTGTTATGGGGGGCGTACGTTTCCACTTTGGAGGAGAATTTGCCAGTATCTAAGGGGAGAATGCGCCCACCTTCGGACCCGTCAGTTCCACCCCCCTTCACTCAAGGCATATATGTTAGGGAAGCACTCAGTGAGCACAAGGAAATAGGTACAAAAACGCTTATGGCAGTGTTGTTTATGATAATGGAAACAACCTAAATGTCTATCAACAGGAACATGGGTAAATAGATTATGGTGTGGTCATACAAGGAAACACTGTATAGCGATAAAATGGATAACTAGAGCTAGACCTAGCAAAACAAATAACTCCCAAACATGTTGACTGCAAAAAAGCAGAAACCAAAGAATACATACCAACAAACAAAGAAAAAACCAACACATACTATATAATGCTTTTATGAGATTTAACCACTACGAAACAATGCTTAGAGATATGTACACATATAGCAAATATATAAAAGATGCATTGTACATGGGAATAAAACACCAGATTCCAGACACTGGTTACCTTGGGGGAGGAAAGGAAAATGAATAAAGAAGCACACAGGGCTCTTCAGCTGTACTGGTAAAGTTTTCTTTCTTAAACAGGATAATAGGTATATAAGTGTGATTATGTTAACTTTTTTGCTTTTGGTATGTTTTGATAAATTCATAATGTATTTTAATTTTAAGAATTGTTTTTTAATTTTAAGAATTGTTTAAGGCCTCACAAATAGGAAATAGAAGTTTAGATCCCACACTTTTTTGTTTCCCAGTACATCATACTGCCCATCAGAGTAAGGAGTGAATATTTACCAAAAAAAAAAAAAAAAAAGCTACTAATTCCATCTAGTCTTTGCACAGACCTTGAGAATGCAATTGTTTAGTGACAAAGGGACCCTTACTTTGTATACCAGAGGCAATCCTGAAAAACAAGCTATTAAATATTAATAGCTTGAATCATGTTTTTCCATTGCCTTAGGTCACTTATTTAGAACTATGTTTCTACAAACATTTTCATGACAAAGCCTAAGGAAAGCAACGTAGGGATCCCCACATTCATTTCAAATGATTTTGTTAATGTAGAATCCTGAGGCTATTTCATTCTCCCAAAGAGATCCACCAAATACTAGACAACGAATCCGTTTCTTCATTTAAAGCCCCTTCACACTAAAATACTCCACAAAATTTATCCTTATTTTGTTGAAAGTTCTCACTTAGTTCATCAGTATCAATTCAGGAACTTAGCAGGAACTCCTTCATGTCCTCTGATAATTATCCATTGAATGCCCATCAGTTGGTGCTCTGGTAGATGCTGGGGAAATAACAGTGGACCAGACAGCCCTGCCCTGAACGAGCTTTCAGTTTCCTGGAGGAGGTCAACAAGTAAAGCAGGTAGATATAGTACAGTGGGGTGTGGTGCTGTGACGGGGTATATGGTGGCCTTGATATGGAGGAACAGAAAGTGGGACTTAACCCTATGGTGTTGGGTCTGGGGAAGCCTCTGAGTGAGGGTGATATTTAAGCTGAATTCTAAATATTGAGTGAAAATTGGCTTCTAGTTAAAAAAGCAATTTCATTCTTCTTTTCAGAGGATTCAGTCATCTTATTGTTTAATTTTTTCATCAACCAAAGTGGAGGAGAAAAGTCATATTTTAAAGTATCTCTTACCTGAGAAAAGAGACCTGTGATTCTTCCATAGATGTATTTCATCATCCTTTTTACTGTGTGTTCAAAACGAATCACAACTGAGTAAACTAGATTCCTACCATCCTTTGTCAAAAGTGTGACTACACCCCAGATCTAAGTGAGTAAGTTGGGGCAGATGTGTCTGCAGTGAGAACATAATTGCCCTGATTTTACTGCATGTTTTTAAAATCCCTCTTGGCCTAGTTACCCAGGAGAAGGAATATAAACTCAGCTTCTCTGCACACACAGAAGGATCAGAGCACAGACCAGGAAGCATAGGGGCTGGAAGGTATCACTGCAGCATCTTTCAGCCACGCTGACTCCATTTAATTCCCTCAAATCCTGCATTCATCAGTGTAATTGGATTATTTGCTTTGGAGTTATTGTAAGGTTGAGTATCCAGTTTGATTACATGGGGTTTGCTGAGCGACCGGATTTCCAGGAGTTGCGGAAGCAGATGTCTCTCAGGAAATTCTGAATCAAAACCAACCTCCCAGACTCCCCAGTCCCACTAGTTAAAAGAAGACACACATAACTCAGATAACAGGATATAAAATGAAGATCTAAATGTTTATTAATTACAATAAAGATCTAAATGTTTACAAATTGCAATAGAATGTAAAAATCACAGAGTTCGCTATTTTTAAACAAATGTAGCCATTAAAAAACTTTAAACAAGAAAGTGATTTTTAAAAATTCAAAGTAAGAAATCTGGCGTAAGCAAAGATGACATTTTAAAGTATCATCAGTGAATTTTCACACAGACTTTCCATCACAGTAATATTCACTTATATCTTCAATCTTACACAGCAACAAAGTCACAGTAAGAAAGACGGCAATTGCTTCTGAAGGGAAATCAAAGAAGCCTAGAGCGATTATTTTTTCAAAAGGATCTTGGGGAGTTGAAATAAGGCCCGCTTCTCCACGGGCTGACAACGTTTAACTGGGATGGGAACAGCAGCATCCTTTTCTCTGATTTTACCTTTGAACAGAATAAAAGGAACCCAGTGTAACATTCTCCCTCACAAAGAGATGCAGAACCCAAGCCTGACCCCCAAGAAATCCTATAATCAAAGTAAACATGAATCCCGCTCCTACAAATGCTGGTAATAGCATGTTACAGCGTTCAATAAAATGTCTTCCTCTTGCTAATCTTCCTCTGGATTTTTAACACAACCTTCCTGGATTGGAAAAATAGTTCCAATAGTCAGGAAATGACAACCAAGCTGCAACTGCTGGCTGTCCGGCATTACTAAAAACCTAACAGCATTCACTAATGAAAGAGAACACAGCTGGGAGTACACAGGGCCCCATTATACAAGGCTCAGGGTTTACGTAAGGAAGCATAGGTTATCATAATGTAAAAACCTGCAGTGCCTAACTGGGTTTGTATAAAACAAGTCCTTTGACAGACAGCGTCCCTAATTAACACAAACATCTCTCCCTGTCCATCTTGTCAACCTCCTCTGTAATCTTTTGCTGATTGCTACCTGCTGAAACATCTGAAAATGTATCACACGTTAAAAAGAAAAAACAAAGCCATAGAGGCTAGTGAAATTACAAAACTGGCAAAACATGTAGATTTCATGGAGTCAGTGGAAACGATGTTAGAGAAATGTTTAAATCACAGGAAAGCCATGGTGAAATAGGTACCTGGCAGAGCAGGACCAGAAAACAACTGGGGAAAAAAAAAAAAAACCCAGAAAAAGAAAAAGAAAATTGACAAGGATGATGATAATACGTGCTTCAAAAAGAAAGACTTGAATGTCAAAAGAGAAAACAGAGGAAGCACTCAAATGTTTTTTAAATGACCACATCTGTATTATTCTAAAACTGTGTGAAATAAGCTATCAAATCATTTTCGTGAAAAATTATACCCAAAGCAACATGATTCATTTTTCATTCCATTCTAAGTTCTAGAATATGGTTGCCTTTACAATACATAGATGCATTTCTTCCAGATAAAGTCCTAATCGGTTTATAAATTTTGACTATAAACTTGCACTCTCAGTTTTAAGTAGTGCCAGCCTTCCTCAATAACAGCCTCTCTCTGTGTTACCAGCCTCTCACTCATATTTGATTCTCTAGGCCTCTGTGCAATGTTTCCTAACGTCTCAGAGAATAAACCTCCAGCTAGCCCAAGGCCTTCTGCAACCTGGAGGCCTCATCCAAGTGTTCTGCGTCAAGAGGTCTTTTGTTAGCCTGCCCTTTGGCTGAACTGTCCTTGAGTCTTAGGTCACTTTGAAGTCTTTGACCTTGACCGTGGACTCTTTAAACACTAAGGAAGAAAGAGATAATGCTAATTTCATATGCTGTCAGGGAGGGAAACTTTCTCTGCCCACTATCCCTTACTGACAGCACCTGGTTCAGGAGTGGGCCTGTTTCCTGGTCCCATGTGTGGCGTCTTCTTTTGTCCCTCTGGATTTCAGTGTGATGACTTCTCCCTTATAGGGTTCACGCTCCACGGGGGTAGGCGTGCAAGTCTGAAACAGAACATTTCATTTTTCTCTTGTGGCTTGTTGACTTCTTGAATTCAAAGCTAAGTTCTGCTCCCTAAGTGAATTGTGAGACCAAAAACGAGCCTTGTGAATTATCATGTGCCTCCCATGCCCTGCCCTTTCACAGAAACTCCCGGCGACCTCGAGTACCCGCATTGCCCCACTCTTTCACTGGGGTTGATTTGCATCAGACAAAGGCCGAGGGAACACTTCCTAACAGTCATTCCTTCCACCGCAACTTTCACTGGGGCCTCTGCCATATCCTCACACATTCTGTTCTATAACCACCTTCCAGGCTTTTCCAACATTCTACCTTTTCTTGTAGTTTCAGTTCTAGGTGTCTATATTCCCAGAGTGTTTTGTTGTACGTCTCCTACGACTTTCAGCTTTTTGTTTCAGATTCTAGCAGTCTGTGTGTGTGTTTCCTCATTTTCCTGATAGTCCCCGCTTGTAACAAGCCTTCCACAGAATCTCCCATCTGGGACTATACCCCTTTGGTGCCCAACTGTGTAGCAGAACCCTGGATTCAGCTAGAGTTAATTCAGTGCTTGAGCAGACTTTCGAAATCAGGACTTTCTAAACAAAGGGATGCATAAGAACTAAATCCTACTGTTTGTCAATGTGGACACAAATTCACTGGCAAGTCAAGTAATTGCAAACCACAGTGATTAAGGGCATGGGCTCTGGAACCAGCTTGCCTGGGCATGTTACTTAAAACTGTGCTTCAGCTGTAAACTGGGGATCGTAATAGCTCCTAATTTGTAGGGGGGTTGTGAGGATTAAATATATGTAAAGCATTTAGAATAACGCCTAGCATATAAAAGCTCTTAAAAAATAAATATGTGTGTGTGTACGTTTGTGTACATGTCTTATTTTGACCACCAAAACTAATGTATTATAGTGATCAACCGTGTGGGCTTTGGAGAAAGGTAGGTCTGAGTCTGAATTCTAGCTTTGCCATTTACTGGCTGTAGGAAACTGGCAAGTTAATAAGCTCCTCTGAGCCTACTCACTCATGTATGAAATGCAAGGAATAAAACCTACCTCACAGGCACATGAGATTTCCCAGATACAAAGCATTTCCTTCCTTCATCCAGTAGATATTTACTGAGCACACACAAGCCCCAGATATTTTGCAGAGGACAAAGCAGAGAACAAGACAGAGACCGTGTCCCTACAGTGGAATTTGAAGCACACTGATCACTTAGTGACTAGGAAGACCCCTGCCCTCTGTGCACAAGTCCAAGCCTCTGTCCACTTTCTGTGTCTGGTTGGATGCTTTGCTGGACTTGCATCTTGGCTCGCTATCGACTCAGTCCTTTCCTTGACCCTGGATCCTGCCATCACCTTGAACACCGACATGGGGTGGCTGCCACCCAGTCCCTGGACATTGTAGTTACCTGGAGCCAATCCACACCTGAAACTTTAAATTAATTTAATACCCCACTCTCTGACCACATGCCCCGTTTCAGGTCTTTAGTCTCCATGTTTTTTCTTCTCCTGGTTTACTTTTCAAGCCCAACTATATATATGTACTTAAACCTACGGTGACCATATAATTCATCATCCAAACTGGGACACTTCTGAGCGTGTAAAGGGAAGGATGTTGGTGGGAAGGAGATCCCTAGTTGAGCTCCTCTCCTCTTTGTGTCACTTATCCTGGCCAGAGCTCAGTTTCCCTCATCCTCTCTTGTTCTGCTTTACCACTGATCTGCTCCCCAGGTTGCACTTCAGGAAATATTCAGGAATATTATATCCTGAATAAATATCTGCACTTTGCACTTTGTCTAAGAATCCCCTTGCGGCCGCTCAGTCACTGTACTAGCAATGCCACGAGGCCCCTCTTAGCCTGGCTGGTCACTCTGGTCACACTGCCCATCAAATGTCTCTGATCTGACTGGCCAGGTCTCACGTGCACACAGCCTTCCTCTTCATCTGCTGCTGAGGCTCGAGACAGGCAGGGACCGATTTCCCGCCAGGATGGCTATGGGCTGTCAACCACTCCTGCCCACACCGCAACCTCAGACAGACTGGCCCTCTCTGGGGAGGCTTCTGCTGCCCCACACTTCACAGTCTTCCCCTTTATAGACAAGTTGACAGGAATCAAAGACAATTTAAGTTCTGGTCTCAAGCCTTGCAGTACTTTCAACCTTTTAATATTTTCTTAGCCTTAGATGTGGTTACGTAAGTTCTTTAACGCTAGACCCAGGTCTTGTCCATCTTTGTACTGTCTATTGCCCCTGGCACTGTACTCTATATACATTTTAGAACCTCAATAGATGTTCACTGTGACGAAATGGAAAGGTGATGGCACTCGTTCCGCAGAATGTTAAGCCTTCCCTGCATTATTCCAGAGTTCGGCTGCACATGTTTTCTAAGCAGACTTACACTGCAGCTCTCAGGAAAAGTAGTCACGTGGCTTCTCTCTAGTGGCAAATGGAAAATCTCCATCTCAAGTGTGACGTGCCCAGCCCTGACATGGGCATCAGCATCTGGTACAACCAGTGCATAATGCTCAGAGGTTACCCTAGTGGTTGGGTCCAAAGTGGGCTTCTTTCCCAGGTATCCAGGATGAGTACAGTGATGACAGGGACACCATCCTGAGTCTCCCAACTAAATGCATACCTATTTCTTTCTTTTTTTTTTTTTTACTTATTTATTTATTTTTGGCTACGTTGGGTCTTCGTTGCTGCGTGCGGGCTTCTCTAGCTGCGGCGAGCGGGGGCTGTTCTTCGTTTTGGTGCGCTGGCTTCTCATTGCGGTGGCTTCTCTTATTGAGGAGCACGGGCTCTAGGTGCGCAGGCCTCAGTAGTTGTGGCACGTGGGCTTCAGTAGTTGTGGCTCGTGGGCTCTAGAGTGCAGGCTCAGCAGTTGTGGCGCATGGGCTTAGTTGCTCCGCAGCATGTGGGATCTTCCCGGACCAGGGCTCGAAGCCATGTCCCCTGCATTGGCAGGTGGATTCCTAACCACTGCGCCACCAGGGAAGTCCCTGCATACCTACTTCTTAGAGGACATTAATGCAGCATAAAGCTCACAGAAAGACCAGGATGAAGTATCAGAGGGTTCTGGGTTGAACAAAGTAAGCAGGTCTCTTCTCTTCTTCGTGTTCTAGTTTTCGTCTGATCTCACTGGTCAGCTTTCTCAGGCTCCTTTGCTGGCTCCTCCCCTCAGCCTCTGAAGGTTGGCAGCCCCAGAGCTCTTTCTCAAGTCCCCTCTCTTCTCTGTCTACAGTCTCTCTGGTGGCCTCAGACTTGTGTTTTTAAATAAATGTAGATGCCAGGATTCTTAAATTTTATGTCCAGCCCCAATGCCTCTCAACTTCTGGACTTCTTTATCCAAGTGGCTAACTGACCTCTTCACAGGGAGGTGTAATTAGCATCTCAAACAGAACTAGAACTTAACCACCACAAACTATAGTTGAAAGAGAAGTAGGATTAAAACTCTTTGAGCCCAGGGACTGCTGTCTTAGTTACACCTGTACCCCCGGCACCTGGAATATGGAATTGTATCTGGTGCTTAACAAACATTTGTTAAATGAAAGATTTCTTGACTGTAGGACTTCTTAGAACTTTTTAGATGATATTGGGCAACAGAATCACCTGAGGGTAGCATTATCTAAGATCACTTGAAAGCTTTTTTAAGGAGCACCTAAAAGAGACTAGGATCCTGAGCGCACACCTTCGGAAGACTGATCTGGGTGGTGACATTTTTTTCCCCCAGTACAGGCTGGCCAAAATTAGATGATCACACCCCACCAGCAGTTCTTCCCATCTTGATGGGTTTACAATCAAATAGAAAGGTTTGAGGGTAAAACACTGTGACGGGCTATCCTAAGTAATACGGGAAACGTGGATGGTACCTCACCCAGCAGCGTGCTGGTGGTCTACTTAGGTAGATGGGAGTTCAATTTGAGTTCATAGTATTTAATGATGATTGTCACTGTGGTGAGTTCATAGACAAAAATGGGAATTATATCACAATGTGAAGTGCTATGACTAAATATTAATTGCAATCACTATACCCGCATGATTGCAGAAATGTTTTTGGTTAGCTGATCAGGGAAAAGAGGAAGCTTAAAATTGATAGAAAATTTACCTGTATTGTCTGCAGAGAGTAAAATGCTAGGATGCTAGATTTTTCTGAGATTTTTAAGCCCATAGACAAGAATCCTGAACCTCAAGAAGTTACTAATACAATGTTGATCATGGAGGCTAAGATACTAAAATAGCGATAAAGACAACAGAAATTCCAAATACCAAACAGCAGACACTGACGTAACATCAAACAGTCCAAATGAGCAGCGACTCCCTGAGAATGAAATCCATGCCTGGCTGGTGAATTTACAGGTAGGTATTCAGTACCTGGTGAACTTCAAGGTTCTTAGAGGTCCTCACAGGACTGAGCTCTCCAGGGGACTATGAATCACTAGATTCAACAGAGGTGATCTATAACAATGAAAATTTGCATTTTGATGTTTTACAATCCACCAAACGTTTCCATTTAATCCTCAAAATACCCTGCGAGCTATTTCTCAAGAACAATGTGAGCACATAATTTGGTCATCAATAAGTATTTACTGGATGAACACTGAATGGTTAGATAAAACATGGAAAGAGAGTACTTACAAAGTCCCTGTATACAGTGATGTACTGGTAAGTGTTGACAGCCCACCTTCCCCTTTTCTCATCACTCCTAAAGCCCTGATTTATAGCACTTGCCTATTTCTGTTGTGTAAATGCTCTCACCATGGCTGATTTCAAGCTACCGACATCACTGAATGAGGAGTCGGGAAGGGATACATACAAGGGTCTCTCACAGCCAAAATGAGCTGGCTCCAACATATGCACGGCCTTTTGCAATTACTAGCAAGCAATCCGAGGAAATCAGAATTACGTGGCAGCTGGTGATATGAAAGTATTTTCTCTGGGCCACCACATTGAGAAAGACATTGATAAACTGTTATTTCGGAAATGGAAAACACCCATTTCAAGGACTAGATCGGCCATCCATTTAATTTTATCTTATCTAAAAGGCAAATTACGCTTATGGCTGCAAGGGCACAAGCCAGTCTAAAAGCTTTGGCGCAGTATTCTGAAACCATGCCTTACTCCATGAAGCTATTCCTGCTTCTCTAGAAGATGCAATGTGACCCTAATTTTCCAAAATAGATTGGGTTGCTTATTACTGAAAAAAGAGAAAAAGGGATGACTTGAAGAATGTCTATGCTTCCAAATTTTGGTAAAAATTATAATACTCTAAACACACAAAAATTCTAGGAATAATAAACCATTTGAGTTTAAAAAGGTTTTGTTTTTGTTGTTTTTGGTAAAGAAGGAACAGTAGGTAAGTTGATTTTCTTCTTTCAAAATGTACTTGAACACCCAAGCTGCTGTTACAGTGGCCCTCCGTGTGCACAGTTGGGTGAATACACGGATAGAGAGGGCCAACGGTATAAGGGACTTGAGCAGCTGTGGATTTTGGTATCTGCAGATACTGAGCACCTAACCCTATGGATACCGAGGGACCATGTACTGTTTTTCCTTCCTCTTATATTTTTCTTTCCTAAATCCCCCAACACGCTTCCTTAAGTGACTTTTTATATTGAATTGAAATATGTATTTTATTATGTAACACATATCAAATAAATTTTGATGTTTCATCTTCTGATTTAAATTTTTCCCCTTAATGATCCCCTGTTTAAATATTAAAATAAAGTAACAATTCCCTGAAGCTGTCAAATTGCATTAAAATGTCATTTCTCTCCTTCGAAATTCCTCACAATATCCGTTAACAGTGATAGCTGCACAGCATGATGCCAAGTTTCACTAAGTAATAAAATCGTGGATAAGAATCAAGTTCACAGACAACCCCACTGTTTGGGACGAGGCAAGAGGCAATCTCCTGTGTAAATTTATTTCCAGTCCTTTCTATGACCTCTGAAACTACAGTCTTTGCTCCTTCCATTTGCAATTTGTTTATTTATCAAACGCCTACTACATAGGAAGTACTGGGAATAAAAAATAAGTTCCTCGAAGAACTAACGTTCTAGCCAGGAGACCAGCTGAGTTCTGGGACTGACAAACACTGGCGTGTCTCTACAATCTGTGCTTTGGAGTCCAGAGTGGTAAGTGATTATTTTCTTGGGAAGGATAACAGGATAGCAGGAGAAATGGTATGGGCCTTTCCTGCTTGCCTTCAAACTCTTATCCTCACTTACAAAGAAATCTGAATGTTTCAAATGAAAACCAAAGTAAGAGCTCTAATTACCTCATGCGAATTTAAAATCTAGGATTCCTAACAACTCTTTTTCTTAACTTTAACGTAATATTTTTCTTCTATAAAATTATCTTTGCCTGATGGAGAGAAAAAAGGTCTGAAACATCTCCACACAGTCCCCAAACCTCATTTTATTCATTTTTTTGATACTTTTTCCACATCAACACTTTTTAAAATAATGCATTCCCCATGATTTGAGTTTCACAATCATTTTCTTCTGTTTTCTTGCTCTACAGAGGTCTCATGTACAGCGGGAATCAGAAAGGCCTTATCACACACCCTGGCTCTTACGTTTACTTACTGCTCAGCCCAGGGAAAGTTACTTAATCTTGCTGAGAGTCAGTTTTCTATTCTGTAAAATGGGGATGATAATATCTCCCACATGGCTTGTTGTGCAGGTTAGGTAAAATAATAAATATAAATTACACCAAATACACTGCCTGGCAGATAGTAAGTGCTCAGAACAATATATTGTAATACAACTATTACTTACTGCTATTGTAAAAACAATAATGCACTAGAATACCTAAAAAGTTGGTATCAGAAGAAAATATTGAGAAACTAAAATAACTCACAAAATTGAGAGTGAACTAAAAAATGATGTTAGCATTAATTTTGCCAATAAAATACCCAACAACGATTTGAAAAGGAGAACTGATGAAGCCAGTCATTCAGTGATCTCGGCATGTTTTCCCTACAAGAGGAAGACTTAGGCAAAGTCAGTCCTTTAAATACAGTCTGTCAGGGGTTCCCAGTTAGTCTAGTGTCCCTGCTGGTGGGCAACTGGTACTGACAGCCAGGAGCAGGCTCGTCCTGGATCCACTTCAAGCGTCACAGGATCCATCACCCAGTGCTGTCAGTACTATCTCTTCTAAGTCAACACTTATCTGTTTATCTGTTCATCCCTTGGATTCTACAAGTGTCATGAATGAACTAGCTGCCATCAAGGCCTCTCACTTAGATTTTTTCCCCAAACCTAGAATAATTTATCTCCCATTAACTCATTTAACTCAATCTTTATGGTTTACGTTATATGGTTTATTGCTTAAGTATATAGCTTTTGTAGTCAGATAACCAGAGTTTATGTTTTGGTCCTGCCATATACTAGTTGTGTGACATGACCAAGTTTCTTAATTTCCTGAAGCTTCAGTTTCCTAATATTTAAAGTGGGGGGGCTTCCCTGGTGGCGCAGTGGTTAAGAATCCGCCTGCCAATGTAGGGAACATGGGTTCGAGCCCTGGTCTGGGAAGATCCCACACGCGCAGCAACGAAGACCCAATGCAGCCAAAAGTAAATAAATAAATAAAGTGGGGAAAATAATACTCCCTCGCTCACAGGGTTGTTACAGTGACAGAGCCCCTAGCATTGTGCCTTGCCTTCAGTAAAAGCTCAGTAAATGTTAGCATTGCTGTTATTTACCATGTGATGTTTAGAAATACATGGAAACCTTATAGTCTCTACCTACCTGTCACCTGTCAGTGTCAATATTTACAAATTAACTCCCAGCAAAATAAATTGCAACCTTAAATATTTTAACTGAAATACAGTATATAAAGAAATGTCATGAAGAACCTAGGGGTAAGACAGGAATAAAGACACAGACCTACTGGAGAACGGACTTGAGGATATGGGGAGGGGGAAGGGTGAGCTGTGACAAAGCGAGAGAGAGGCATGGACATATATACACTAACAAATGTAAGGTAGATAGCTAGTGGGAAGCAGCCACATAGCACAGGGGTATCAGCTCGGTGCTTTATGACCAGCTAGAAGGGTGGGATAGGGAGGGTGGGAGGGAGGGAGATGCAAGAGGGAAGAGATATGGGGACATATGTATAACTGATTCACTTTGTTATAAAGCAGAAACTAACACACCATTGTAAAGCAATTAAACCCCAATAAAGATCTAAAAAAAAAAAAAAAGAATTGTAGCATCCTGAGAATTTAAAGCATTCTAGAGCACTTTTTTACTTAATCAAAGCTTTAGGAAGTGGTTAAAAAAAAAAAAAGGATGAATCTTATCTAACAAACTCTGAGAATCCACAAGCAAAAAATTTTCACAAGACTTTAGAGGAGAAATCAAAGAGACTACAAGACCCAAACGAAATGAATCGGAAAACAGCCAGAGAACTTTGGAAAAAGAGAAGTATATTTTAAAATGGAAAGAAGACACAGAAGCCTTAGAACTAACCCAAGGGTTACAAATTCTAAGGGCTACACGGCCAAGTTGGGAACATTAATGAGTGAAGCCTGTAGGTGAAAATCAGAAAGGCTGCCTCTGTGGGGCTTGGCCATCCAGCTCCGGCCTGCTCTTACCATGTGGGATTGAGGGTACACGGTGCCCCGCCTCACTCCAAACCCAGCAATTTAGATGGTTTTAGTCTGAAAATTCTGATATATTACTGTGTGTAGTGAAGTGAATTTTTAAAACTGTTTAAAACACTGCATGAGCTAAACAAACATTGGAAAATCCAAGACGTATTAAAAGGACAAACACCTCTTTTTTAACAGCTGGATTATAACAAGACTTGGAGGCCTCTATTATAAATTCGGTCATCAAAGGGGGAAAGCAAAGAGACTGAACTGATGTTTATTGACCTCCTACTAGTGCCTTACGTTTTAAAATCTCATTTGACTCTTGCAATCTGTTGGGGAGAAAACACTGTTGTCATTTTCCAGATGAGGAAACAGACCAAGGATGATAGAGACACTTACTCTTGGCCACACAGCTAGGAAAAGGGAAGCCAAGGTAGAATTCATATTTACCTTGACCTCAAACTCCGCCATTGCTCTGGTGGTCATTAGAATACACCTTGCAGACCTTCAACTACAGGGAGCTTGATGTTTCAAGGGACAGTAGTTGAGTTTGAACTCCATCCTTTTGTTCCTCGGAGGACATGCCTCCCACTGCCGTTCTCAGCCAATGACGGCACGCCACGTGGCTAGATGCAGGAGATGGCTCAAGGGCTGCTTGCAGGCCTTGCTCAACCTTTCTTGGTCTGCATAGTAGTCTAGGATGTTTCCACCACTTGTTTTTCTCCCTCTCTCCTTCACTGGGGCCAGGCTTGAATTGCAGGCTGAGGGCTCTCCCAGCCTCTCCCGGGCTCCCACCCATTTTCTCTCCCAGGTGTTTAAAAAACTCACACCTTTATCCATCTGGGTGGCTGCTTCTCAGAGGACCCTGACTAACAGCAATTGTCAAAAGGCCCACAGGGGCCCTACACTTGCCTGGAAAAACCTGACTTGGTCCATTAGGAAACCCGATAGACACCAATCTTCAAAAGAAACTGCATCCATCCAATAATGACTTTTTTCTTTGAAAGCTGTATTTGTTCATAACCTCTTCTAACACCCCATGAATATGTTAACCAATTGTATGTGACAACGCCATCACCAGCATCCAGGAGCAAGTGACAATCCAGCCCGTGTTAACAGCCCACTTAGCCCCAACTCACCTGGTCCTGCTGCTTGATCCGTTTGTAAATATATTCAGCAAATGGTTTACGAGGAATGAACTTCCCGTCTCCTGCTGTGACACTGAAAACTCCAGCTTCATACACCACTTTGCCTCTTGAAATAGTCACCAGGGGCACCCCATGGCACACCATGCCCTCGAAGATGTTGAAGTTAACAGCCTGATGATGAGTTTTTGCCGAAATGGTCCTGATGTAAAAACAAAGATGTTCCCGATCATTACCAGCTCATATGACAAATATGAAATATTAAAAGAATGACTTAGAAGAAAATTTAGCAACTCTATTAAGCCATAGCTTTATCACTGGAACAAGTGACTTTAAGAATAGAACATAGTATTAACATTTTATTGCAAAGTAATTACATTTTCTGAGAGAAAAACCCAGTAGGTCACTCTTTGCGGTGATTAATGAGGATGGAGTGAGTGGAAGAAGGGCATTGTCTCTAGTGTTTATAATTTTAAGTTATTTTTATGTATATGTTTAAAGAACAAAATATTACTTGTAAAATATTTCAAACATAGATGAGTATGATGAACACACTGACTCAATACCCCACTCTACAGAATTTTAACGTTTTGCAAACACAGTCGAGGTTTCCTCAATACCTCCCTGTCCCTCAAATTCCATCCCTGTCCCTCCCTTCCCAGAGGCAATCATTAATTGGTATTTATCTTATATGGCCTTTATTATGTTGAAGTAGGTTCCCTCTATGCCCACTTTCTGGAGAGTTTTTTTTATCATAAATAGGTATTGAATTTTGTCGAAAGCTTTTTCTGCTCATCTATTGAGATGATCATATGGTATTTATTCTTCAATTTGTTAATGTGGTGTATTACATTGACTGATTTGCATATATTGAAGAATCCTTGCATCCCTGGGATAAATCCCACTTGATCATGGTGTACGATCCTTTTAAGGTGTTGCTGGATTCTGTTTGCTAGTATTTTGTTGAGGATTTTTGCATGTATATTCATCAGTGATATTGGTCTGTAATTTTCTTTTTCTGTAGTATCTTTGTCTGGTTTTGGTATCAGGGTGATGGTGGTCTTGTAGAATGAGTTTGGGAGTGTTCTTTCCTCTGCAATTTTTTGGAAGAGTTTGAGAAGGATGGGTGTTAGCTCTTCTCTAAATGTTTGACAGAATTCACCTGTGAAGTCATCTGGTCCTGGACTTTTGTTTGTTGGAAGAGTTTTAATCAGTTTCCATTTCGTTACTTGTGATTGGTCTGTTCATATTTTCTATTTCTTCCTGGTTCAGTCTTGGAAGGTTATACCTTTCTAAGAATTTGTCCATTTCTTCCAGGTTGTCCATTTTATTGGCATAGAGTGCTTGTAGCAGTCTCTTATGACGCTTATCCCACTACCGGGCATATACCCAGAGAAAACCATAATTCAAAAAGACACATGCACCCCAACGTTCACTGCAGCACTATTTACAACAGCCAGGTCATGGAAGCAGCCTAAATGCCCACTGACAGACGATAAAGAAGGTGTTACATATATACAATGGAATATTACTCAGCCATAAAAAGGAATGAAATTGGGTCATTTGTAGAGATCCTAGAGACTGTTATACAGAGTGAAGTAAGTCAGAAAGAGAAAAACAAATATCATATATTAACGCATATATGTGGAATCTAGAAAAATGGTACAGATGAACCGGTTTGCAAGGCAGAAATAGAGACACAGGTGCAGAGAACAAACGTATGGACACCAAGGGGAGAAAGTGGGGGTGGGAGGGGTGGTGGTGGTGGGATGAATTGGGAGATTGGGATTGACATATATACACTAATATGTATAATAACTAATAAGAACCTGCTGTATAAAAAAATAAAAACTTTAAAAAATTCAACATAGAAAAAATTATACCTTGAAAAGGAAAATTATATCTTGAATTTCTTTCCCTTGGCTGTGGCAAAACTGGAAATTTGAGGACAATAAAAATAACAAAATGTGTTGAATATAATCTCAGCATATTTTGTCACGCATCTGCATATTCATCAGCATTCTCAGCATTTTATTAATACTTTTCAATCTTACACAATATGACTAATGACTTCTAAGCTGGATATTTGGAAATACTGGGTGTTCGCCTTTCCCTAAATCACATTAAATGGAAAAGGAAAAAGAAAATCTGGCAGCAGTGGATCATACAAGGGTAATCTGAAGTTTCTACAAGTGCTTGCTCTCAGGAATGGATTAAAGAAAAGTGCTTTGCTAAAAATCCCAAGGCTAGGTCAGAGGAATAGCAGCTAAAAGCTCCCCTGCAACCCTAATCTGGAGGGGCGGAGCTGGGAGACTCACAGTGCCACCTCCAGGGGAAATGAACGACACGACGCTGACCTGGTCCTGGGTTCCAGAATCCTGTACCCAATTATCTGTTTGGTTTCCACTCCTTAACACATCCAAACAGAATTCTTGATTTTCCATGATGACTCCAGCCCACACACTGGAGTTTGCTCCTCCCTTGAGTTTCTCATCTCAGTAAATGACACCCCCAGCCACCTTTTCTCACTCCTCAAACCATCATCAAGCCTGTTGGTTCTACCTCCAAAAAAAAAAATAAATCCCAAACCTGCCCATTTCTCTCCCCCTCCATGGCTCCCACCGAGTCCACGCCACCATAATCTCTCATCTGGACAACCCCCAACACCTCTTACTGGCCTCCATGTTTCCATTCTTACCCTCCTACACTCCTTACCATCCCCCCACAAAGATGCTCAAATCATATTTTAAAAATGAACATCAGATCAGGTCACTTTTCTGCTTGAAACCCTCCAGTCTGTTCCCCAAGACACATATAACTGTAGAAAAGCCCAGATAATAATAATCATGAAAAAGAATCTGCTCCCAATGAGAAATATCAGCATGGAAAAGAAAAAGATGTTCCTGTATGTCAGGTGGATACTTTATGACATTCTATTTCATCTTTATAACACCTCTTCAAGGTAGAGAGTATTGTCTACACTTGACAAGTAAATAAATTGAGATTTAGAGAGGCTACATAACTTGTCAAAGGACCTATGACTACTTTGATGAAACGGGAATCTTTTCATATTTTTTAAGTTAACATACAATAAAATTTACATTTTTAGTGTTAGTTCTATGAATGTTGACACCTGGATAGATTTGTTATCCTCACAACATTCAGGACACAAACAGTTCCATCGCCCCCCAAAACTCATACCATCCCTGTGTAGTCGCAACCTCCCCCCACGCGTAACTCCTGGAGATCCTTGATCTGTTCTCTATCTCTTGAGCTGTCTCTTTTCAAGAATGTCATGTAAATGGAATCACAGAGTATGTAACCTTTTGAAGCTGACTTCTTTCATTTGGCGTAACTATTTTGAGATTTATCCAAGTTGTTGTGTGTATCAATAGTTCATTCCTTTTTAATTGCTGAGTAGTATTCCAGCGTATGAATACCCCATAGAGTGTTTATCCATTCACCTACTGAAGGACATTTGGGTTGTTTCCAGTTTTTGATGATTATGAATACAGATATTATAAAGATTCATGTACATGTTAGGTGTGAACGCTTTTCTTAGTGTAAGTTCCCATGAGTGGCATCACTGGGTCCTATGGCCAGTGTATGCTGCACAAAAAGAGCTTCCGGTATCCTTAGGAACCAACTTACTGGTAGAGAGAAACATTTAAAAGGTTAATGAATCGGAGGTAGGTACAAATACAACAACAATAATTTCAAACACTAAGGAGGAGGGAAGAGTACTGATCAAATAGTAAGTAATGTCATTAAAGTAAGAAAATGGTTAAAGGGTTACTAGGTATAGAATGAGTTATGATAAGTTATGAGTTGGTGATGAAAGATACAAACTTAAAGAAAATAAATCTAGGAAACAACATAGAGGAGATTTAGACCTTCAGGCTAGAGTGTTGTTTTATGACCATCACAATCTCTCTGCGATACTTCCATAGTCTGGGCTACTGCTTTCCTGCATATCACAGTTACACTGACGGCAGAAGCTCTTGGGCTTATACTGTACAATGTTATATAAGCATGTCTGGACAGATGGATTAGTAAGGTTGCCATACAGAGAAAGTAAAATGCATAATAATTCATGATGAAATGGTTATATACAAGAATGGGAGGCAAAAAAGGGAAAACCCTAAGACATAAAACTTTATTTTTCCAAGCAGGAAGTTAAGAGTTACAGATGCTGTTAGGAAAATAATCTAACAGAAGAAATAAGTTCTATACACAAAAATTGCCATTACGATATCTAAACTATTGAAAAACTGAAGCATAACAATTTTCCAATGATTACTCAATGGAATATTGGACTTCTGTGAAAGACTAGAAATAAGAATACACTGGGGAAGCAAAGAAAATGGTAATTATATAATTTAAATGGAAAAAAAGTTACAGAAAGCATGGGAAAATACATATGCATGTGGACAAATGCAAAAGGAAATATACAAATTAAAGCGCTTGTGTGGCCTAGGAAAAAACAAACAAATATGAAAGCAAAAGATCTGTGACAACAAAATATCAAATCAGATTTCTCTGCCGCAGCCAAAACAAAGGTCATTTTTTTGACTTTCTCAGCGTTGGGGTTAGCAAGAGAAAGAAGGCAATTAGGCGACATCTAAGTGATTCTCTATAATAAGGCATTATGTCAATGAGGTCAAATTAACACAAAATGTAAATTCTCGGCATTATCACCAGCAGCAAAAAGAATGTGCTTCCACTTTCACATTGGAAGGTGTCTGACAGGGTGTCATTCCTCACCCAACTTTTTCCTTCCAGCCAGAGCTGCAAGTCTCCAGTTCTTTAGGAACTTCCACACTTCTGAGTCTTCCTTTTCCCCGGGTGCCCGTCTCACTGCTCAGATCTGACCCCTCCCTGCCCCAAGACTCTGCTCAAAAATCCTGGTCCCATGTCAATCATATCTCAATAAAGCTGGAAAAGAAAAGAAGAGAAGAAAATAGAAGAGAAAAGAAAGGAAACAGAAACAAAAGGGAAGGGAAGGGAAGGGAAGGGAAGGGAAGGACCAGCTTCTGGTTCCTAGAAGCTGACCCTGACAATCCATGGCAAAACCTTGCATTTTCCTCTGTGTTGTAGCATTATCTGAATCAATTGTAATGATCTCTTGATAACTACAGTGTTTTGGAAATAACAGAACACTGACCTACATGGAATGTAAACATCCAATCCTAAAGTTCTGTTGTTACTTAGCATTTCTGGTGAACTGTACAAGCTCATTAGTAATAAATAAATAAAGGAACATTGTTATAATTATCATTCTTAGTTGTATCTTATCCAGTTAGATGAAACATTTGTTTGATAACTAGAAGTACTTAGCAATACCAATATTATCAACACGATTAAGTCCGCAGCTAAGTACTATTACACCATGTCCTGGATGGTAATGCTGAAATACAGCTATGGAAGAGTTTGCCCAAGGATCATACAGCTTGATATTGAAGGAACCTCTGAGAGGTTGGAATCACTGCCACTTTTTGAGCATACTGGTATATCTGTAACCCCGTCATAAGAAGATTAAAAAAATTGTGGTACGTTTTCAATATTTGTTTTCAACAAAAAATAGAATGCAATATCATCATAAGGTTTATAAAATTATTACAAAATGTATTTAAAATTTTTTTTAATTAATTAATTAATTTATTTATGGTGTTGGGTCTTCGTTTCTGTGCGGGGGCTTTCTCTAGTTGTGGCAAGCGGGGGCCACTCTTCATTGCGGTGCGCGGGCCTCTCACTATCGCGGCCTCTCTTGTTGCAGAGCACAGGCTCCAGATGCGCAGGCTCAGTAATTGTGGCTCACGGGCCCAGTTAGGGCACGAACCCACATCCCCTGCATTGGCAGGCAGACTCCCAACCACTGCGCCACCAGGGAAGCCCACAAAATGTATTTAAAATCTATTCATTACTAGTGTGGTATGGGAGACGTGGTCCATTAGTGGAATGAACACAAGTTCAAAGTCACACAATTGCCTTTCTAAGTACACTTGTTGTTCCTTTGAACATGCTTCCTCCAAGGCAGAGGCCTTCTGTTCTAAGGCAGAAGCCAGAACATGCTTTCCCAGGCCCCTTTGCAGCTGGGGCCCAGTCATGTGACCTGGCCTCCTCCAAAATGGTGCCCCAGCACCATACTTTGCATGGCAAGCTGGTGACTCAGGAAGCAGGTGCTGCAGGATCCATGTTGGTGAAGGGAGAGATGGCTCAATCCTGTTTTTCAGGCCAGTTGTGACAGGGGTTTAGCACTAGGGTCCAAGCCCTGCCTCAGTGAAGCGATTCATGGCAACTGAGCCCAGGGGCAACACTGGGGCTCTCCACTGTCCTATGGTAGGCCTGGGGCATTGGTCCTGGCTACACAGCCTCTCAGCCTGGTCTTCTGGTCCTCCTGGAGATTCTCTGAGCCGCCCAGTTCTTTTAATACATTCTTCTTCTGTTTAAGCACCTAGCGTAGATTTCTCTTGGGTGCAGCTAAGAACCCTGCCTGGTCCATCTTTTTCTTTCAACCATCTTAGAAGAAAGCAGAAGCACACGTCTGGGCTCTAACTAAAAGGGATTCAGTCAATGGGCTAACGTGTTATCGTCCTAAGGTTCAGCGACACTGTGAGATAAATTGGAGCAGGTGACATGGAGCTTTGCTGTGCATTTCAGCCACACACGTGATCCTATTCTGAGAAATGCAGTGTAGCAAGCACTGTAGTTCCATCCCCTGGCATACATTCTCCCTTCCTCTGGTTTCAGCATTCCCCCAGTTTTTCTTTAAGAAACATCTCTCCGGGCTTCCCTGGTGGCACAGTGGTTGAGAGTCCGCCTGCCGATGCAGGGGACACAGGTTCGTGCCCTGGTCCGGGAGGATCCCACGTGCCGCAGAGCGGCTGGGCCCGTGAGCCATGGCCGCTGAGCCTGCGCGTCCGGAGCCTGTGCTCCGCAACGGGAGAGGCCGCAACAGTGAGAGGCCCGCGTACCGCAAAAAAAAAAACCGAAACATCTCTCCCCTATTGGAGATATCTGGCAAGATGGTTAGGCATGGCGCCCTATTCTTCCCTAGCCAAGAGAGGGGGAACTGCATTGTTTCCCAAGAATTTGAATCTTTGGTAGAATGACAAAAAAAAATTTTTTTTAAGTGATTGGAGGGTGCATCCCTGAACACAGAGCAATTCCTGCTGCAGGCTGTCCAGGGCTGCCTTGGACTCTGTTCTTTCAAAGCCTGGAGCACTGACTATTCTTTTGGTCTGTGAGCACCCCATGGCCTTCCCACAGAGTGTGTTTTTGCTCATCTGCGTGTAAGTTAGTTACTATGGTTTGCAACCAAAGACCCTGACTGATAAAGACCTTGTCCTTTGGAGAGTAATTCCTGTAATGAAGAGCCCATGGATGTCTCTGAGGCACAGTTCAAAAGGTTTGTGACTCAAAAAGAAACCAGGAACTATTTTCCACCAAATCTGTCCACAGAACAGATGCAAATGTGGGGCGGTGCTCTGATTCCACTCATAAGTAAAACCAAAGAGCTGTAAAATTCATCATCAAATATTTTTCAAATTTAACAATATGATAGTCAGGTCAGGAGAGTAGAGAAATACCTTCTCTCTAATTACTGATTGGATGGCTAGGCTGTTGGCCCGTCCTGGTGGTAACAGGAAAGATAGGAATGATTAAAACCTTCCCATCTGATAAGTGAAGCTGGGGTTCCTGGGCCATTAACTCTTCATTAGCAGATTCTCCATGGTCACCCTGCCCCAAGGGAAAAGCTGCTCTTTGTCAAACTCGCTTTGAGCTTGTATCAAACGGGCACATCTCTCTGCAGAGGGGTGTCAAGGTTGTCTTACTGAGTCCCAATTATACACATCTCCAAGGCTCAAGCCGACAGGAAAGCAGAAGCCTTGAAGATAACATTAAGCTATTTTTCAACTTTGTCTATAACTTTGATACCACTCACATCACAGCTGCAGAAAAACATTCTGTCCCTTTGCAAATAGCTTCCTATCAAAGAGCTGCGTGCTCCTATAGATGAGAAAATCACTGAAGCAAAAAAGCCTGCAGGAGACTGCCCGTGTGCATTCAAAGAGAACACTGGGGAAAGGAAGAGAATTTCTTAAAACAATGTGGGTCTTCCTGAACCCAGAGAAATGACTTGTTTAGGTATTTTGTTATATTTCCTCCAACTCAGCCACTCTGTCCATGGCATGGATGGATCCTTACCAGGTTGCCATGAGAACCAAAAAAGAAAAAAAAAGTTTGAAAGAATCATTATCAGGTCTATTAGTGGTTTCTTTAAAAATACACCTCATCTCTCTACATGTGTTATATGACATCTTGTATATTCAACATGAAGGAATAGTAACCATTTAAAGCTTCCCAATAGCACCGTGCAATAGACAAGGATGATGAGACACAAAAAGGTGAATAACTCACCCCATGTTACACAGCTAGTAAGTTCATGCAGCTCAGGGGAGATAAAAGGTTGGGCTCTTAACCACGAGACAGTGTTGCCCCTTGAAAGCTCTATGAGAAGCTACTGGGAAAGCATGCAGTCAGTGAAAACATTCTTCATCCACCAGAAAACAAATGGGAAGCAGCTCGTTCCTTACTTCCTAGTGTTTCTTAGTCTGTTTTCTGTTTAGTGGCAAGGGATTTAGGATGCTATTAAAAATTCCTTAAACTGAAATTGGTCATTCTCCACGTGATCATGATGGAAAATATTTTTTTGACGTGTGTTCCAACTGTCTATTTCAGACTCGTTCTTCTGTGAATTTCTTGGACGTGACAAGTTATATAAATGGGGAGCAAAGCAACCACATCTCTGGAAATGCTAAGCGGTGCTACTTCAAGTACATTCTCATTATTAAGCAAAGTTGCTGCTCACTGCACCCATCAATCTTCCATCCTCTATGCAGACTTCTGCACCACCTCCCACAGAAGAGAAAATGGGAATTGCTTCAGCCACATTATTAAATCTAAATAGGACAATAACTTGGAACTCTATTGGTGCTACATGGACGACAAAACAATACAGATTCATAATAATGCTGCCCAAACATTGGCTTAAAGAAATAAACTGATCAGGCAAGCCGGCTATTTTGTCCTTGGAGTTATGTCATCCAGGTCATGGATGGTGGTGCAGACCATGGTTAGATAAACTGGATTTAGATTCTAGAAAGTTGACCTTGGAAGTAGGTCTCACATCTTTCACCCCTTGTGCCCTGCACAGCACTGAGCAAATAGAAGGCATTTTAGATACATATTTGTTTATCTAAGAATAAGTTATTAGCAAATTTTGACATTACTACTTAACATAAATATTTCATGTTCTATATACTAGTTTTCAGAAAGTGGGGAATTAAAAATAATTTAGTGTCTTGAAGGAAGAGGAGCTGAGGGCTTCCCTGGTGGCGCAGAAGTTGAGAGTCCGCCTGCTGATGCAGGGGACACGGGTTCTTGCCCCGGTCCGGGAAGATCCCACATGCCGCGGAGCGGCTGGGCCCGTGAGCCATGGCCGCTGAGCCTGCACGTCGGGAGCCTGTGCTCCGCAACGGGAGAGGCCACAGCAGTGAGAGGCCCGCGTACCACACATAAAAAAATGAGGAGCTGAATGTGAATCAGCAAAAGCTAGCATGATACTAGGATGTATGTCTTATGAATATTAAACAGATAAGTGCTTATAGGTGAGGTACGATTATCAGCTTTTGGAAGGTGAGGCTGTTGGCCTAACATATTGGTAAGCGTTAGAAATAACTTTCTGGGGTGGGGTGTGGACTTGGTCTTGTAATTACATTGTCACCCTTCCTGGGAGGATGCCGTGCCCTTGGCAAGATGACATTGTTTGACAGACTATCTAGGGGCACAACTTGGGCAGAAAAAGATGTGGATTTTCTACACAGGAATAAACTGGGTAAAATTCACACAATATCCTTCTTGTAAACCAGAGTTGGCCAGGTATTTATGATTATATTCGGCTCTAATACCATATTTTAGGAAGAAAGAAGACTTCCTGGAATATAAAGGGAAGTCAGTGGGGTTCTCAATAAAGGGATGGAAAAGAGAACGCTGGATAACAGAAATGTCTGGGGCACTTCTAAACTTTACTCTTTTTTTTGAAAGGAAAAAGATGACCTATTTTCCCTCCATCCCTGCTGAGGAAAATAAAAAGAGGTAGTAAGCAGAAACGCTGGCAGATGAAATGTAGTTTGACACTGGAAAATAACTTCGTGACAGCTGGGAGTGAGGTGTGTTAGTGAAGAACGAGAGCAAAGCCTGTGGCCAGGAAAGAGACCCGTGGTCACAGGCGGCCAATGAACTGTGTGAAATCCACCAGGGTGGGCTACAGCACCTCCTCAAAAGTCAGAGAGAATTTCCGGCTCTGCAATCCTAAGAACAGAGCCCTGGCCTCCAGCATTCCCGAGAAAGTGATGAGGCAAACAGAACATCACATGATTCTATTTCCAAGTCACTTCAATTAGGGGCCCAGCAAGTTCCAGGTGTGGTCAATGTCCATTAAGCTATATTCTAGGTTCTTCCATGTGCACTGCCTCACCTAATCTCTCAAGAACTCATTATCTCCATTTAACAGACGAGGAAATGGAGACTGAGAGGGGTTGAGTAAATTGTCCGAGTTACACAGGAAGTATGCGGTTGGGAGGAAATAAACACAGGCAGGCTGACCCCCCATTCCACCCTCCTTCACCATGCTCCACCATCCGTGAGCACCCCCTGCTCCAACGATGAAAGCACTACATTCTTCACTCATTAAAAAGGTTACCAGAACACTTGGAATTGTAATAGTGAGTATCTGCTTTCCATCTGGGCAAGAACTCTGGTGACACCTAATCATCTATTTCCATCCTGGCGCACTGCAGCACTTCATCGACCCTTGGAAAACAGAGCATTTTGGAGGCTCTGCCAGAGTTAGCACAGCCCCAGAGTCCCCATTAGCGATACGGTTGTCTAGTTCAAACTTGACTGGACCCAAAAGGCAGCTGCCTCGAGGAAGCACTTGTCGGGTCACAGAGGCAGGCGCCGGGGTTAAACGGGGTCACTGCAACATCACCTCTGTCTGCCTTGAGTGGGCATGAGGCTCAAAATCCAAGGTGCTGATGCGGAAATGCAGCCGGTGAAACTGACTTTGCTACACCACCGAGCCAGCCTCAGGGCAACTCATCTGTAATGAAGCACAGAAAGAGAGCCACACCCGAGGAGGGCCTGACAAGCTACCTGCCACTGCAGAGAGACGTGCAGAAAGCCGCTGACTTGAGCAACCTGGGGTAGTAACCGCCAACGTTCATGGGGTGCTTACGGCCCTGGGCACTGTGGCAGAGAACCCACGTGTATTAATGCTCTACATACAGCCTGTGACATGGGCGTTATAATCAGGCCCATTTGACAGATGAGCAAATGGAAGCAAGCCAAGGTTCAGTAACCTGCCCCAGGTTACACTGTCAGTGAGTGGAGAGGCCAGATTACAAACTCCAGAGACCACACGCTAACCTCTGTGCGGTAGGTATGCCTTCCTTCCCTGCCTTTTTGGGCAGCTGTAACTTTGCAGTGTTTAAGAGGATAGACACAAGTCAACCAGGCCTGCTCTGAAGCCCAGCTCTGCCCTTTGCAGCTGTGTGATTTGAAGCAAATGAATAACCTCTTTGTACCCATCAGTGTCTTCACCTTAAAGCAGACAACCACACCACCAAACGTAAAATAGACAGCTAGTGGGAAGCAGCCGCATAGCACAGGGGGAGATCAGCTCGGTGTTTTGTGACCGCCTGGAGGGGTGGGATAGGGAGGGTGGGAGGGAGGGAGACGCAAGAGGGAGGAGATATGGGAACATATGTATATGTATAACTGATTCATTTTGTTGTAAAGAGTGGCATGGACATATATACACTACCAAATGTAGAATAGATAGCTAGTGGGAAGCAGCTGCACAGCACAGGGAGATCAGCTCGGTGCTTTGTGACCGCCTGGAGGGGTGGGATAGGGAGGGTGGGAGGGAGACGCAAGAGGGAAGAGATATGGGGATATATGTATATGTACAGCTGATTCACTTTGTTATAAAGCAGAAACTAACACACCATTGTAAAGCAATTATACTCCAATAAAGATGTAAAAAAAACAAAAAAAAACAAAAAGAAACAGACAACCACATTGATAATGACATCTAGGCCTCAGAGGGGGGAAGTGAAGCAGCGACCAATCTGCAGCTCAGATTATCTGTGGGCTCATCTGGTGTGAGAGGCCACCAGGGCTGAGCCTGCTTCTCCTTCCTCTGGATCCTCCATCAGCGGCTCTGACCCCTGCGCCCAGTGTGTGTTTGGCCCCATGACCAAAGTTTGACATCCACGCCACACCAGCAAGGGCAGAGGCAACAAGAACAGGCACTGGTGTCACTCCGTCCTCCCTGTGGGGCCCAGCTTGCGCTTGTGGTTCCACCTTGTCTCTGCACTTCCCACTTGACCTCCATCTTCCCCTCCCGATGGCCTAACCACTGGACTTCAAGCTCCAGCATCAGATGCAAAGACAGCAGCCTTGCAGACACTGATCAACCAGCTCCTACAGTTGTGAAAGGTCAAATCATATATACATATATGTATGTGTACATCTATGTATATATACATGTGCACATATATCTACACACACACATATGTATATATGCATGGGTGCATGTGTGTACACATCTGTATCTGTATCTGTATCTGTACCTCCAGGTGGTTCCACTTCTCTGTTTGAACCCTGATATATCCTGGATGGGTTGCTTCTGGGATTGTTTCTTGCAGGCATCTATCTCTCTTTCCTTGTCTCTTGCTTTGACATTTTCACTTGCTTTTCTTACATTTGCTAATAGCACCTCAGTGGCTAAGAGCCATGGCCAAGCCATCTATGATGAACATGACAATAATAATATTCAGTTGCAGCCTCTATTTCCTGCTTGCTTATTTGCCAAACCCTATGCTAACATCTTTTCACACATTATTTTATTTAATCCTTACAATCCAATGGAAGCAGGGCTTTTTAAATACCTATTTTATAAATGAAGAAATTGAGGCTCAGGGAAGCTGAGTAACTCACCTAAGATCATAAATAAGAGTCTATGTACCTCAAAAAACCACCATGGGCTTCCCTGGTGGCGCAGTGGTTGAGAGTCCGCCTGCCGATGCAGGGGACAAGGGTTCGTGCCCCGGTCAGGGAGGATCCCACATGCTGCGGAGCAGCTGGGCCCGTGAGCCATGGCTGCTGAACCTGCACATCCGGAGCCTGTGCTCCACAACGGGAGAGGCCACAACAGTGAGAGGCCCGCGTACCACAAAAAAACAAACAAACAAACAAAAAAAACCACCATGTATTTCCTCCCACTGTAAGTGATCCATCCAGAACACAAGTCTGGAGCAAAATGCACATTTATATGAAATTTTACCCCATCTTCTTCCAGAAACACTAAAGCACCTTAAAAGGAAAACATAATGTGAGGTAGGTTAATTAGTGATAAAAACAGAGCAGAGAAACTCTAGAAAAGAAGTTGGTACCAGGCACCTGTGGGTAGTTGAATTTAAGTCTATACAGGAGATTAAACTCATTAGCATAAATTTCTATGCAAAACCTTTCCCGCAAAATAGGCAACCAAAGAATGAATCAATTTTAAGGCATACTGTCATGTTTTCTTTTAGACTTTGTGTACAATTTATTCTCATAATTGCCAGAAACCACAAGTGAAGCATGGAAAGACTAGGAGGCTTGTCATATATTTAGGAATTAGAAATGCTCTTATATAAAACTGCAACAACAACTTGGGTCTTCTATCATACTGCTGAATGCCATGCTTAGGTCACTAAACTCTTCTTGTCTCTGGTTTATCACTTAAATAAATGAAGTAGAATTACTAATTAGGCTTACAATGTTACCATAAAGAAAGTTAGGTTCTAAGAAATGAGTTTCCTAAGTCCAGAATGATAAGAACACTATTTCACAGCTCTGACCTACCAGCCATACACAACTCTACTTGCTTCCAGCTTGAGGCAAAAAAGCAAATGAAATGAAGTCAACTTGGTGGAACATTGTAGAAAATCTCTATCCATCTATGTGTTTATCTCATATTCCATTCATTTAACATGTATTTATTGATCACTACTCCATGCCACACACTGTTCTAGGCACTAGGGATGCAGCAGTGAATAAAACAGACAAAAATCCCGACGGGAACTGAGCTCACACTCTAGTCAAGCCTATTTCTGAATTTGCAAGGACCTCTTTGTTATAAATATGACTCTAACATACAAACAAGGTCAATTTTTCAATAATAATAACATGCATATAGGTCCTTACAGTTTATGCAGAACACTTTCATGTAACTATAGCATTTATTTCTCAAAAAAACCTGGGGAGTTTGCAAGAAATAAGACAGCCCCTTTAAATGAAGAGACAAATAATAACACGTTACCAAATGAAAAATGAACAAAGGGCATGAACAGATATTTCTTCATAAGGAAAAAAATCCAATGACTAATAAACATGGAAAAATATTCAACTTCCTTAGTGCTCAAATGCAATTTGTAGCGGAAAGGTAAAAATTTTTACCTGCGAAAGTAACAAAACTCAAAGGGAAAAAAAAAAAAAGATTGTACCCAGAGTTGGTGAGGAACCATGAGGATGTAACCACACATGCAGAGAACCCTTAAATGCATATACCCTTTGATATAGCAATTCTGCTCTTAGTAACTCATCCAATAGAAATAATCAAAAATTTGGATTTAAAATAGCAAAAGAAAAAAAATTTTTTAAACTGTAAAAAGTAATCCAAGTTATAACTAAAATAAAGAAATTATATAGAGACCCTTCTCTGGAGACCACTGCCCCACAGGGTCAGACATCCAACACTGATTAATGGCCCTTTACAATGTGACATCTAAGGGGCATCTTACCTTAAACTGCAGGTACAACTGCACCCCACTGACACGCCAATCACAAACTAAATGTGAGGAAGTGGATATGCAGAAACAGGAGTGAAACTATGATTGACAAAACAATCTGGAATTCTGGAACTACTGTTGATTCATCTAAGCTTTTTTTTTTTTTCTATAGGCTCTCAATTTATAAAAGTCATTTACTTTGACACCTCCCTGCTAGGTAGTAAATCTCTCATGTCTTACCACTTTGTATGTGATAATGATAATGATATTAATGTTGCTTAAAGTTTTACTATATGCCATGCACCATGCTGAAGGTATTATCTCCTTCCAACAAGGCCCAGAGCTTGGCACTATGACTAGCGTATCTACATTACTGTGCGTCTGAGAGGAGACTGAGAATTGAAAAGGTAACTTGTCCAAGGTCCTGCAGCTAGTATTTGAGATTTGAATCTAGTAACCCGCTTCTGCTCTGAATCCCACGCCCCTTAACTACTGTGCCACACACCCTGACCTTTTACCTTATATTACAGTTATTTGAAGAGTTTTTTTAACTTTTATTTAATCTAATTAGGTCCTAAGTTATATAAGGGGAACACATTTCTCACTCAACTTTGAGTATGATATTTTGCACCCAGTTGGCACTCAATAAATGCTTGGGTCATAAATGAACAAAGTTGCAGTTGTTTTGAAGTCATTTCTGACTCCTTTACCTCATTCAACGTTCAATCTTTCTCCTGGTTGTCAGGAGAATTCTTCCTCCCGGGGGGAAAAAATGTCTTAAATCAAAAATTTTTCCCCCATTTTCCTTGCCATCATCTTGTTTGAGGCCTTATCCCCTCAAGCCAGACTCCACCAATAGCCTCCTGACCATTCTTCCAGACTCCAACCCATCCTGCGCACTCATAACCCTAAAATACTATTTAATCAAGGTTTCCCAACTGATGAGCCCAGATGCAAGATTGAAACGCTGGGATCCCAGGGTGACCAGGCGTGGGCAGAGCTCATAGGCTAGTCACCTTTGACCAAAAGTATTCTCCCAGGTGACAAGCAGTCCTGGTGTAGGCTGAGGTTGACGATTTGTCTGGACATGAGACTTTCAGCGCTATGGGAAAACTGGGAAGGTTCCAGGCAAACCAGGACAAGTTGGGTTTGCTATATTCTCCTCCCAGTCTCCAAATCCCTTTCTCTTTAGTGCCGCGTACTCTACAAATAACTATTTTCTGCTTATGCCATGTAAAAATAGGGAGGTACAGATTTAGATCAATTCAAATCCTCACACAAAGACATTCAATAGCTCGTGCTGCCTAGGAGAAAATCTTCTGTACTCAGACTACCATTCAAAGCCCTTGGCAGTTTGGCCAGGACTAATCTTGTCTCCAGCTGCCTGCCACCTTGACCCCTCTGCCCAGCCTCCTGGGTCTCCTGATTGCCCACTGAATTATCTTTTCCATTTTCCCTCATTTATCCCTGACTTCTCCATCTGGAGGGCTTTACTGCCCCCTGTCTACTTATCCAGAACCGTCCCCAAGGATTCAGTTAGGTCAAAGCCCTTTCCCAAGCCTAACCCAGTCTTCTGTGAAGGCTTGATGACCTCTCATTGGTAGGAGTCAAGCACATGAGACCCTCCCCACTTCTTGAACTGATTATTTATTTGGACCACTCATTGGTAGGAGTCAAGCACATGAGACCCTCCCCACTTCTTGAACTGATGTGTTGAGCGCTTCTAATTTTCCCCTTCCAAGAGTTATCTTACCCTTTCCCGTGTTTATATCTCGTCTGTCCAACCAGAATGCAGCCTCTTTGATGGCAGATGTTACATCTTACATTTATGTCCCTCACAGCACCTAGCAACACTATTTCTTATACAGACTGAGCACGCAATAAATACGTGTTTGTAGGTAACCGGTTAATACTTTCTCCTCCCATCCCCACCATGCGAGGAACTCAGCAACCCTTCCATACAGATAAATGCTCCTATTTTCTGTGTGTGGCTAAACTGCCTTTTTATTTTTCTGCCTCCAGACTCTTAGCTTTCCTTAAATGCCTGGGTAGGAGGATAGAACCAAGAGCAAAGTATAAACACGTCCCTCCTTGGTGATTAAAAAAAAAGGGTGGGGGGCAGAATCACATTGGGGTGGGGTGGGAGGAGGGGAGACAGGAAGGAAATACTATATCAGAAATGTAAAGAAAGCACCTTTAAGAAATTCTGGAGAGACAGAGCATTCCAAATATAGGAAAAGAGATAGAGCAAAGGTAGGGAGAAAAGGGCTTCACAGAAAAGAAAAAAATAAATAAAATGAAGCTGTCTATGTTAGAGTATGGCCAGAGAAACCTACAGAAAGGCCTGGCACAAACGCCAAGCTCTGTGTGAAGGGGCAGCCTGTGTTCCCCCCTCCAGAAGGCCGCCGGGGAGGTCACTGCCCAGCCCCAATTACAGGACTGAGGCCAGAGGCACACGGAATGATGGAAAATTTCCTTCAGGCGACATAATCTCGGCATAAAAAGCAATGCTGATCCATTTCCCTTACAGCCAAAAATAAATCAAGTTAGACAAAGGAAATTAGGCAATAGGTTTAACGCGACTCCAGCTGCAGCTGCAAAATCAGCTTCATGTACCTTCACTCTCCTTCCCCAGCTCTCTGCTTTGCACAGCCCGCTCTTCTGGGAGGGCACCGAGGAGGTGTTCTGCAGGCACAGGACATCTTTTAAATGGAAAATGCCCACTGTCCTCTGGTGTCCAAAGAATCCCCCAGCCAGCAGGATGTGCTGGGAAGTGAGATCCCCGAGTACTGGCAGATTCGCAGGGACCTATATGCCACGTGCGCACTTGTCACCAAGGACAGAGCACGCAGTCTGCTGCCCTGCAGCCCAGCGAGGAAGCTCTGACCCTGGATTCAGGGGTGCCCTGCTCAGCACCCCCAGCTCTCCACTCTGCATGAACCTATATACATACACATACATAGATGTGTATATATGGACATATAAACTTAATCTCAGTTTATACATGATAAAGTGGGGAAATCAGGGCCAACATGTATGTTTACGCAAAATATGTGAGGCTGTAACCAGGGGCCCTGATGAATAGGAAACCGTTATGTCTGTGTTCGTGTGTCTTTGTTTGATGCTAATATTCTGTATTTCAGGGGTTAGGGATGCAGTTAGAATAACAAAATAGGTGCAAAGCCAGGTCTACAGGTGGATATTTGCTGTGTAACCTCGGGGGACAGGAAGGGATCATAAGCCCAAGTTGTCTAACCCCACTTCCTACCACCCACACCCCATCTCCACATTCCATCCCACTCTGTTAGTGACAGCTGATCCCTGGAATGTCAGACTCGCAGCTCACAAAACAATGACTGCAGCCAAAAAGCAAAAGCCACCACCTCTCCACTAACCCTGCCCCTGCCACCCAAGTAAGGAGTGAGATTATGCCTCGCTTTTGTCTTCAGCTGCCTACTGTGGTCTTTGACACATGGCAGGGGTCCAATATATGGTTCTTAATAACTGAATAAATGAATGTGGGACAAGATAAGAGGTAATTAGGCGACAGGTTTAACGCGACTCCAGAACGGAAAGTTCTGCATTTACTTACAAAGAATTGAGCAATTTTATATCTTTCTACTGGCAAAAATTTGACAGCATTTGATGTAAAACAAATCAGGGACTAGACAGATGTCCTATAGAAACTCTCACACATGTATACAAGGATGTACACACTGTCTGAAACAGTGAAAGACTAGAAACAACCTAAATGTCCACCAGCATAGGAAGATATATAATTAATCATGCTATATTCATAAAATAGAATACGATACAGCAGTAGAAAGGAATGAAACACCTACACACATTTCGACATGGTTAGGTGCCAATAAACATAATATTGAGAAAGTTGCACAATAATATATATGGTACAATACAATCCATTATACACAAAATACACAAAATATATTTATTGTGTATATATTGTGCTTGGGAATGCATATATATATATATATATATATATATATATATATATATATGTAGTACAAATAGGAAGAAATGCATGGGAGTAATAAACATCAAATCCAGGATCCAAGGTATTTATTGGGGGGAGGGGAGGAGATGGGCTTGGGAAGGTTAATATACAAATGTTAACTGCATTATTCTTTGTGACTTTTGTTTATATTAAATATTGCATCTTTGAAGAATTATGGACACTGTAAATTACTATCTGCTCAAATGGACTTAAAAGTGTGAAACAAACAAACAAAAACCATTTAGCATAAACCTGTTATTTTAACATAAACACCAGAGAAGGCCCAATATAAGTTTTTATATTATTGACTGAATAAATGTGATAACATATTAGAACTCCACGCAATTGCTCACATTTCACATTTTTAACCTACAAATGGCAATTTCATAAGGTACATCACAGAAGAAAATGTCATAAGGGAAATGCAAAGTTCTGCACTTAGCTATAAAACCAATCAGCCTCACATGTTCCTGCTCTCGTGGTATTACAAGCAGAATCGGATCCAGTTCTGGGACTCGTATCTTTGTAGGATGTGGACAAGTGTGTGTCAAGAGAAGGGTGAGCAGAAGTGTGGTCAGGACATTGGGATTCTGCTAATCATGGACCTAAGGATCCACTGAGGGATCTGAGGATGCTTATCTGGTGATGGGATAACTTATTGGCGCCAGTGTCTTTCTTTCAATGTTTGATTGAATGAATGAATGAACTATTATCTGAGAATGTAGATACATTCTTCATAGCTTCAGAGGCCAAACATGTTAGCAGCTGGAAGGAGGGGATTTTTAATGCAACCAAAGTAAGAACATCCTAACAATTACAACCATCCCAGGAAGGACTGAACAGTTTGGTTAGGTAGTAAGTTTCCTAAAACTAGTACTAATCAAGCAGGGCTATAGAGAACTCTGTTTGGGGAGTTAATTGGACTTTGAGTTCCAAAGTCTTCTCTCACACTATGAGAACCAGTGCTTCTTAAGCCTGAGTGAGGAACAGAATCCCCTGGGGGGCTTGTGAAAACACAGGTTGCTGGGCTCTACCCTCAGAGTTTCTGAGACAGCAGGCTCCGGGAGGTGCCTGAGAATTAGCATTTCTAATAAATTCCCAGCTGATGCTGATGCTACTGGTCCAGGGAGCACACCTTGAGAACCCCCCACCTTTTCTTTTTTTTTGGCCGCACCATGCAGCACGCGGGACCTTAGTTCCCCGATGAAGGACTGAACCCGTGCCCCCTGCATTGGGAGTGAGGACTCTTAACCACCGGACTGCCAGGGAAGTCCCAAGAACCCCTGTTCTTAAAAAAAGAAAAAAGGTAAATTAGCTCACATTAAGGTTTTTTGTTTTGTTTTTTGAGCTTTCTTCAGGCCATTAGAAAAGACTGTGCTTCCCTAAATTACTAACTGCCTCCAAACAGACTTCCAATTGTCTTCTAAAGAGAACAATGCATAGTAACTGATGCTTTCTCCAAAGGCCTTTGTAGGAAGCCATGCTCTTTGCTGTGCTTTAAGAATATAAGGACGGGGCTTCCCTGGTGGCGCAGTGGTTGACAGTCTGCCTGCCGATGCAGGGGACGTGGGTTCGTGCCCGGTCCGGGAGGATCCCACATGCCGCGGAGCGGCTGGGCCCGTGAGCCATGGCCGCTGAGCCTGCACGTCCGGAGCCTGTACTCCGCAACGGGAGAGGCCACAACAGTGAGAGGCCCACGTACCACAAAAAAAAAAAAAAAAAAAAAAAAAAAGAATATAAGGACACTGGGATTCTTTTCAGGTACTGATACTAAATTTCCCTCCATCCATTTTCATTCCATCTTCTGAACCCTCCGTAACCAAGGGCCCATGTTTTTAAGATAACTGGCCAGAATTAGAAATGAGTCTGGGACCAAAACAGAGTCGTTTAACCCACAGAAGGATCCAATCTGGCTTAAGCCACATTCATGGCCAGGCCAGGTCTGGCAATGTTACTGGCCACTGACTCTGGAACGTATCCTTGTCAAGTACTGCTTTGGGGAAGGAGAAGGAAGAAGTGCCAAGAATTCTTTTTTTTTTTCCAACTCAGAGGGAAAAATGTAAAACCTGGATCTTGAACGTGTTTCCGAAGCAGATAAACAAAGCCCAACCAAAATTTTAAAATCGCATTTGTTCACTGGCCCGAGACAATTAATATCTGGTTTAGCACTCAGTAAATAATTATTGAGCTGCTATATATTCCTGGCACTGTTTTGGTACCTAGGGATACAGCTGTAAATAAGACAGGCAAATGCCAAAGACAGAAAAATTTATAACATATGTCAGGTAGGAAGAAAATACAGCAGGTTAGAAAAGCCTATGCCTTTCATACAACCACCATCCCTTGGTGCTTATTTGTTACCCAAATCCTAATGCTTAAAATAAACTATGCTTACTCTGGCAAAAGCAAATCGTCAACGATAGAATATGGGTTACTGTGGTCTGTCCCTAAGCCGCTTTTCCTGTATCATTTGAAGAAAATTGCAGCTATTAGTAGTGAAGTCCTTGGAAATCATTTCTAGTTCACTTGAAAGGTTCAGCTGCATAAGAACATGTTTAAATAAACAACCTGGAATAAATAGTGGTTAAAATTTCACCCGTATGTAATCAGCAAGCTAGCTTTTTTCATGCATAGTCCAAAACTTTTTTTTAAAAGCAAATGTCTTCCGAAGGTCACAAAATGGATCTTAGGTGGTTTGTTGAAACTGTTTCACTGCAAATAATTTTTCAAAGGAGTCAGCTCTGGGGGCACATGAGTTCTGATTTAATCAGGTTATCTTAGCCTAAAGAACCCACTAAGCTCCTTAATTTTAGTCATTCTTGCTGCAAGTTGCAGGTGTGTAAGAAACACAAGAGATGGAGCTTTTGCATGACATATAATTTTAGTCCTGTTTGGTCTGAAGTAAGTCATTACTGCTTTTGAATCACAATTATAGTTAATAAGAGCTCCCACTTATTTGATCAACTGACCATCTACTGCCACTGACCACCTACTACTACTGAGCACCTACTGCACGCCAGGCACTACTGAACATTAATTATGTACCATGCATTTCGGATATTTTGTTTTTTATTTCATTTATTATACCAAGCATTTTACGTACACTATCTTAAACACAACAATGCTATCAGATAAACGTCAACCATCATCATCATCCCTATTTTACAAATAAACAGGCTGAAATTCAGAAAAATTAAATAACATTCCCAAGGTCGCATCCAGTTAGTATGTGGCAGACAGAGTAGGAACTGAACCCCAAAGCCTTTCTCTTTACGCTCTGGTTCTGCTCCTGCCCCCAGCAGCTGAGAAGGTGGGCTGGATTTTGTGTGGATTAGCAAAAGTCATTTATTCCTCAAGAAACTTTGCTATCATTTGCCAGAAAATTGTCAAAATTACTCTATAAATCTATGGCAACTACTATGTGGCGGGTCCTCGGATAGCTGTGCAAAAGCAGAGCCTTGGTCAACCTTCACCTGACGCCAGGCTGCCCCCATGAACGTCTGCAAGACAACACGGTGAAAAAGCATGGCGTAAATCGTCTTCATGTCCAGCCACGCACATGGTACAAGGCCTGGGTCTCTCTCCCCTCCTCCCACATGATGCGATGGTGTGGGTTTGGGGACTGGGAGAGGAGTGAGTTATAAACAGTCTTAGAAACAGGCATTAAAAGCAGAGTTTTCAGGCTGACCAACATTTACAAGCAGAGACACGGTAGTTGTGTTTATGTGCCTGTGTGTGAGTGCGTGCTAGCATGTGTGTGTGCAAACGCTTCTTTTGAGAAGGAAGATGATAGTGTACAAATTAGTTAAATGATACACGATGTGCAACTTCAAGGGAAAATGCTTAGTAGCTTCCGTGAAATAGTCACTGATAACATAGCTGCAATAATCAGCCACAGTCGTCATCACTATGCACCAAAGGGCACCCTACTCCCTAGTTCTTCTTTTTCCCCACATCCCACACTCCCGACTAGCCAAGGATGAAACAGTCATTCTTCTCCTTTTCACACACAAGGCCCTCTCTAGAACTCAGGGGGGCACTTTCATTAAACTGCAAGTCATTACTCTTCTCTGAATATAGTTAAATTCATTTATCTCTATCTTCAATGAGAAAGGGAAGGAAATTAAGCAGGAAAGACAGCACAGTGCCTTCAAGAATGGTGTATTCAAGGTCGAAAGCCTGCCATAATTGAGTTAAAAATAATAAACGAAAATAACTGTGAGGAAAGTATGCCTGCTTTGCAAAATACAGTCCAGCCTAGAAGTCTTCATTAAATGTTCCAGTGCACACAGTGTGTTAGTGTGCTTGAGATTCTGTGAGATACCCTACCGCTCATAAATACTGAAAAGGGACAGTTGCCATGGTAACTAAGTGCTATTTAATGAATGCAGAAGAGCGGAAGCTCATAGGATAGTCTTAAATTGCCAGAACATGAGTTATTGCTGCTGCTATAGGCTTGCAAGTAACTCACATGCCATCTTCTCTAATAAGGTTTTTAACAAGTTGGCCAATTTGACTGGTCTCTGTATTTACCACATGATACCACAAGATTCTGTCTCGACACTACATGAAAATCATAATCCTGATTTCGTCCTCCTGACTCTAAGCTCCAAGATATCCTACAGAAATGGGCCAAACATTTGCATAGGCAATGTGTCCTTAAATTTCAAGCTCTGACCCAAGCAGTGATGTGTTAGGGCACAAGGCTCTGTCACAAGCAATGGGCACTGGCTCACAGGGCTGTCACACTCAATACAGCAGACTCTTTTTGCTTCCCAAACAGGTGAATGCTCCGCATGCACCAAACGCCGTTTGTTTTGATTGTGCAACGACACAGAAGAGCTATTGTAGCTGATTTCTGCAGGAACTTTTTACAGGCTAGTAACGTCTTAGGTAACCTTTCAACAGTGTCCAAACCTTCTCTACAGACGCCCACTCTCAATCCTCTCTCAGCATCCAGCACCACATGTCAGATAACCTCACCCTGGAATCATCGGCTTTTTATAAAGAAAAAGAAACATGGCTGCACTGCCTGTCTTTCCCTTGATCTCCTTCGGCAACTTTAATGCAGTCCATTTTTAAGGTTACAGATTGTGTTGCAAACATACTTCTACATGCCATTAATAAGTAATGAGAATTAGAAAAAAAAAAGAAGGGAAAACTTCTGTGTTCCATGAAGCCAAATATCATTAGCAAACGCATCCATCCTCCAGAGGCTGGCTTTTTCTTGCATAACCAGAAGCTTGAATGCCCTGGTTGGGTCCCTTGGCTCAATGTGGGCTGTGGGCGCCCCCCTCAGGCTCTGGGGTGAAATGCACATTGTTGTCATTTGACATACTAACTAGTCAGCAGGGCAATTAATTGCTTTTGCTAAAAACCTTTCAGGAAATTTCGAAGGAAAATTCTGTTCAAACTTTAATGTTGTGGTCAGACAGAAAGCCTTCACATCACCAGCCTTTAGCTAATATTAAAATTAGATAGGTAGAATCAAAAGGAGTATCTTGCAAGAAAAAAAACCTACAGATATATCTATTTGTTCATTTGATTAAATGATGCTTCTTCACTAGATGAGCTCTCTTTAAAATTGCCTGTGTCTGTAACGAACAAGATTAAAACTGGAGATAGGCAGCCCACGACCTCTTCATCCTCCAGTCCCCTTCCACAGCCTGAACCTGTGCTTTCTGCTTGTAATCCCTGGCCTTAACTGCCTCCACCCAGACCCTGCTACCAATGCCTCAGTCTACCTCACCTCCATGTTTAGCCTTGACTCTCAGGGTCAGAAGCCTCATTTCCTCTCCTCTCTAACGTGACCCTAGGTCCTATGCCAATGACTGCACTAGTGCAAGAATGATCTTTCCTCCCTGGGCTTCCGCGGCACCTTGTTTCTGCCTCCCACGTGATATCCTTAACACATTCCTCCTGAGGCTGAGACCCTTTGACTTTATCTCTTATCTCCTCTCCACAGACTGTCAGCTTCCCAAAGGCAGGGCCTGGCTCTTGTACAGCCTTGACCCTCATACCTGGCTCTCAGCGATGCTCCTTGCTGACTGAATGAAAGAACCAGGAAGATAGCTCTCTGTTAACTTCATTTTCTTCTCTTATTTATTACAAGAGCTGCTTAAAAAGCTAATTGCGCCCCAACCTCAAAAATGAAGGGAACACAAGGAAAAGAAGACCCGTGAAGCAGTTCTTTCTTCTTTTCTTAGAGAATCCTTTCTCCTTTATTCATCTTCATTCATTTCAACAATTATCGATAACCTGCAATACGTTAAAAGTGTGAGGAAGGGCTTCCCTGGTGGCGCAGTGGTTGAGAATCTGCCTGCTAATGCAGGGGACACGGCTTCGAGCCCTGGTCTGGGAAAATCCCACATGCCGCGGAGCAACTAGGCCCGTGAGCCACAACTACTGAGCCTGCGCGTCTGGAGCCTGTGCTCCGCAACAAGAAAGGCCGCCATAGTGAGAGGCCCGCGCAACGCGATGAAGAGTGGCCCCCGCTTGCCACAACTAGAGAAAGCCCTCACACAGAAACGAAGACGCAACACAGCAAAAATTAATTAATTAATAAAAAACTAAAAAAAAAAGGGAGGAAATGCTGTTCTTCTTACTTTTCCTCTCACTATAATTGTTGCTGAATAAAATCTTTCCAATTTTCCTTTATGTCATTTCTTTACTTTTCCTCAGCCTTATTGAACTGTAATTGACATATAGCATTGTGTGAGTTTAACGTGTTGATTTAAAAAAATAATTAATTTATTTATGGCTGTGTTGGATCTTCGTTGCTCCGTGCGGGCTTTTTCTCTAGTTGCAGAGAGCGGGGGCTACTGTTGGTTGCGGTGCGCGGGCTTCTCATTGCAGTGGCTTCTCTTGTTGCGGAGCACGGGCTCTAGGTGTGCAGGCTTCAGTAGATGTGGCGCACGGGCTTAGTTGCTCCGTGGCAAGTGGGATCAAACCCGTGTCCACTGCATTGGCAGGTGGACTCTTAACCACTGCGCCACCAGGGAAGTCCCTAACACATTGATTTGATATACACTTACATATTGCAAAATGATTACTGCCAAAGCACCTCCGTCATGTCACATAATTACCATTTCTTTTTTGTGGTTAGAACATTTAAGATCTACTCTCTTAGCAACCTTCAAGTATATAATAGAGTTTATGCCATGTCTTAATCACATCAATCTTCCATACAGTGTGGAACCTGTATCCTTCTCACTCACCCCTTCAACGTTTATTGTGTTTCTACTCTGTGCTGAACTGGGTCAGACTCTGGGGTTGTAGAATCAGTTAAAACATAAAACTAGAGCATAATTCCCCACTCCTTAAGTGTGGGCTGTGCATAGTGACTTCCTTCTAAAAAGTACAATATGGAAAGGGGAAGAAACGACTAATTGTACAGTGGAGAAAACAGACGCAGCTGATCCAGGTCAACGACGACAGTGAGAAGTCACGTTGATAGTAGGTACCCTTGAAAGATTGTGATGAAAATAGTACTTTGCCTCTATGGTCTTCCTCCCCAAACCCGTAACCCCAGGCTAATAACGTCAAAAAAAAAAAAAAAAAAAAAAGGAAATAGACATTCTGCAAAATACCTGACCAGAATTCCTCAAAACTGTCAAGGTCATCAAAAATAAAGTCAGAAACATACAGAACAGACTTGTGGTTGTCAAGAGGGAGGGATGGAGTGGGAGGCTGGGATTAGCAGATGCCAAGTGTTATATACAGAATGGGTAAACAACGAGCTCCTACCGTGCAGCACAGGGAACTATATTCAGTATCCTGTGATAAACCATAATGGAAAACAATATAAAGAAGAACATATATGTGTGTGTGTGTGTGTGTGTGTGTGTGTGTGTGTATAACTGAATCACTTTGCTGTACAGTAGAAATTAACACAACATTGTACATCAACTGTACTTCAATAAAAATAAGAAAATAAAGTCAGAAAAATTCTCAGAGACCAAAGGAGCCTAAGGAAACATGATGACTAAATGCCATATGGTGTCCTGGATGAGATCCTGGAATGGAAAAAGAATATTAGGCAAAAACTAAGAAAGTCTCAATGTATGAACTCCAGTTAATAATATCATATCAGAACTGGTTCATTCATTGTAGCAAATGTATCAGAGTAATGTAAGATAATCATAACGGCAACCCACTGTGGGGCATCTGGGAGTCTCTGTGCTAACTCTGCAACTTTTCTGTAAATCTAAAACTATTCTGGAACAACACGTTTATTTTAAAAAATGGAATTTAAAAAAAAAAAAGGGGCTTCCCTGGTGGCGCAGTGGTTGAGAGTCCGCCTGCTGATCTGGGGACACGCGTTCGTGCCCCGGTATGGGAAGATCCCACATGCCGCGGAGCGGCTGGGCCTGTGAGCCATGGCCGCGTAGCCTGCGCGTCCAGAGCCTGTGCTCCGCAACGGGAGAGGCCACAACAGTGAGAGGCCCGCGTACCGCAAAAAAAAAAAAAAAAATGGAATTAGACTTCAAGAATGTTAACGAGGGAGAAAGACAGTGAATAAAGGCTGTGACGCAGCATGGTCGGTAGGCGTGCGGCATTCCAGAGAACGCAGTCTGCGAGGCGAGGAGAGGCAGACCGTCACGGCCGGTGGGGTAGTGGCTGGAGACAGGGGGAAGCTATGGGTGACTTGCAGACAGTTAGTGAAGGCTTAAAATATTATCTCGCACCATACAGGTCCTCCTTGAGGTCATCAGCATAAATTTTGGTCAGGAACAGCCAGCTCAGATGAGCAACTTTCTCCTAACAAGCGGGCCAAGAGTAGAGAAGGCTGGTGCATTCAGTTTCTGTCAAATTCTCTCTTTTGATATGAACTATGATAAATGCACTTTCTCCTTCTTCAAATATGATTCCTTTTCAAAGGTGAGGGAGAAATGAGAACACTCAAACTGTCCGGTCTAATTCCTAGCAAGGTGGAGAGCCATGGGAAGGCCATTCCCTGTGGATCTTCTTTTTAACCCTACACCTGGGTATCTCCAGCGGTACCAGCCTTAGTCTCCTCCGCTGTTGTAAAGTCTGAGGACAACACCAGCTCAGGTGTAAAGCATTGTCTTCCTTAGACAACTGGACAAAGAAAAATGACCTGAACTCAGGGTTGTGAATAAGTCACTTCCTTTACTTACCGCATATATTGTTGCTTGGAGGATATTTATAGGCTGTGATTATGTCTCTTTGAGTCATGTTTTCAGACTATATAAATTTAGACCACTCTCTCACCAGTGTTAGCTACTGATTTCTATAACATTCTTTGTCCTCCTTTTCCTAGTCAGTTGTTTCAGAATAGCCCTTAATGATCCAGATGTTTAGTTCTTATTCTTTTTTAAGATCTACATATTACCTGCTTAATTTCCTTCATTTCTAGCCTAAGAATAACTAACTTAAGGTCAAGCTAAAAAGCCTCTGTGCTTTTAAGTTTCTATCACTTTCACTTATCGGTTCTCTAGTATTTCTTATATAATATCTGTCCTTCACTTTGTAACAGTAATGATAACAGAAAATTAAATATTTACATTTTTATATGTGTCTTTTAGGAAAATGATACATATTGGCATGTGATTACTAGTGCTGAGTCTTCTCTATTGATGTCTGCTTATTGTGTATAACTAAGCGCTAAGATTAGAAAACCAGCACAGCCCAAGAGCCTGATGTGTAGATCCTGTTCCCAGCTCATCAGTGCCAAGCTGGAGAACCCAGGCATGTCATTTAAGGTCTCTGAATGTCCGTCCACTCTCTCATCTGTAAGATGAGATATTAATAATTTTTATGCCTACTTCAGAAGGCTTTTGTTACAATCTCATGAGAAATGCAAAAATGTTTATATGAATCTTCTTGTGCATCTCCATCAGAGCTCTTGGGTCACCAAGTGCATAGTCACTGAGCAGTCATATTTCAAAAGGAATCTTTTTTTCTGAGAAGTTGCTCTCATCAGTGGGGCTTAAAATATTCAGCAATATCCACAGATGTGCTGTCATCCAGGCTTTGTTGTTCCATTTAGAGAGCACAGTCAGAGTAGATTTAGCATAATTCTTAAGGGCCCTAGGATTTTCAGAATGGTAAATGAGCATTGGCTTCAATTTCAAGTCATCAGGTACATTAGCCCCTAACAAGAGAGTCAGCCTGTCCTTTGAAGCTTTGAAGCCAGGCATTGACTTTTCCTCTCTAGCTGTGCAAGTCCTAGATGGCATCTTCTACCGATATAAGGCTATTTCATCTACACTGAAAATCTGTGGTGCAGTGTAGCCACCTTCATTAATGATCTTAGCTAGATCTTCTGGGTCACTTGCTGCGTTGCCTTGTGCTTTTATGTTACGGAGATGACTTCTTTCCTGAAACCTCATAAGCCAACCTCTGCTAACTTCAAACTCTTCTTCTGCAGTTTCCTCACCTCTCTCAGCCTTCATAGAATGGAAGAGAGTTAAAGCTCTGGATTAGGCTTTGGTTTAAGGGAATGCTGTGGCTGGTTGGATCCTCTACCCAGACTACTAAAACTTTCTCTGTATCAGCAATAAGGCTGTTTCACTTTCTCATCATTCATTCGTGTGTTCACTGGAGTAGCACCTTTAATTTCCTTCAGTAACTTTTCTTTTGCATTCACAACTTGGCTAAGTGTTTGGTGCAAGAGGCCTAGCTTTCAGCCTATCTCAGCTTTCAATTTGCCTTAATCATTTCTAGCTTTTGATTTAAAGTGAGAGACATGAAACTGTTCCTTTTGCTTGAACACTTAGAGGCCACTGTAGGGTTCTTAACTGGCCGAATTTCAATACTGTTGTGTTTCAGGGAACAGGGAGGCCCAAGAAGAGGGAGAGAGATGGGGGAACAGCCGTTTGGTGGAGTAGTGAGAACACACACAAGTTCACTGTCTTACAGGGGCTCAGTTCGTCCCCAAACAATTACAGTAGTAACATCAAAGATCACTGATCACCACAATCAATGTAATAATAATGAAAAAGCTTCAAGTACTGCAAGAATTACCAAAATATGATGCAGAGACACAAACCGAGCAAATGCTATTGGAAAACTGGTGCTGATAGACTTGCTCCATGCAGGTTTGCCACAAACCCTCAGTTAGTTAAAAACATGGTATCTGTGAAGTGCAATAAGGTATGCCTACATAGACGTCTGTTTACTACAACATAACCCTTAATAGACTTTGAATAAATGCATTTTCGGTAAAGGTAGAAGGTCTTATCGTATCCCTGTTTGCACACACACGCGTGCATGCACACACACGCGTGCATGCACACACACACACACGCAACGTTAAAGTATGTGGGATTTTCTCCATTACAGCTGCAGAGTTTATGAAAAACAGAAATCAGGATGCAGGTGTTGTCTGTGCCAACATCCTATAAGGAGAAATTAACAAAGCTTCAGCTTCTACTGAATACTTTTCTGAATTGGTGGAATCAGCCAAACCTGCGATACTCACATAGAATTATGGAAATTGGAAACAAAAAGCCGGAGTCTACTGGGAATGACAGGCTCAAGATGAACTCAGCTGGAAAATTTGGCTAACTAAAAGTGACATCCTTTGTGCTGGAATTTTTCTATCTGGAAGCTGTAAAAAGGCTGTAATTATTTCGAGTTGTCAATGCAGCCCTTTTCAAACTAAGCCTTTCCTTTTCTTCATTGCTCTGCACCTTTCCTCCATGTGAACTCAGGCGTTTGCCAAGCACTAAAGTGGGAAATTCATACTGGTTTTATACACACATGCATTTCCAGGGAATGGGAAGCAACACAACTTTTACATTCTCTATGCCAAGGAAAACAAAAGAATGTTTGTACATCAAAACCTTTATCTTGTGCATAGGCTCAAAATACCCGAGCCTGGCTAAATAAATCACCTAATAAGAAATGGCTAATTAAGGCCAATGAAAATTTCTTCGCAAGTTAGTGCTTTTTCTCCATGGAGAAGCCAATACAAAAACTTAGACTTACCTTGTGGCTTTTGGGTCCCAAATCACAATGTCAGCATCTGAGCCCACAGCTATTTTTCCTTTTCTTGGATACAGATTAAAGATTTTAGCTGCATTTGTGCTGGTAACTGCCACAAACCAGTTTTCATCCATTTTGCCACTGTGCTGTAAAACAATTCAAGGAAGAAAATACATTTCTTTTTCTGATAAATGATAAAACACTAAAAATCTCCTGTCAATCAAAGTACAAGAATTTTATCTTTTAGAACCAAATAAAATTGCACCTAATTTCTTATATCGTGAAGCCAAACACACCTGTGAATACTGATAAATCTTAAACAATCATAATGATAATGATGGGGATGAATGGGGTTATATATGGAAGCCTGAAGATAAGCTTTCAGAAACCTACCAGCTTAACAAAACAGCCCCATTAATTTTTCCCATTCTTTCCAAAATCACAGACAAGAGCTAAATATTGGTAACAATATTTCCAATTCTTGTTTAAAGTTTACTACCACCACCTACTACATTTATAATCTAGGCCTAAGATTTATGAGATGATCATGTAGACATTATGTGGAATATTACAGAGTTAAAATAAGATAGACCTATAATTCAGGTGACTACGCGTTTAGAAATCAACTAAGATTCAATTTTGTGCTACTGAAATTTACATGAACCAACAGGCATGGACTGTCTGCTGTAAGAGATTTTAATATGGACAAACTTCAGTGGGATGTGATCCCTCTAAAATGATTTGTTTTTAAATGTTGAGAATTCATCCCTATGTACATTTACATGGCAAGAGCATCCTTAAGGTTTATTTAATTATCAAAGAGTCCTCATCTCATAAAAACATTAAGAACCATGTCCTGAAAGTAATTTTCCCCTAAATAAACCATCTGAATGTTTCAGAAAATAACATAGGCTCCTGTATATTATGAAGAGGTATCCGATCACTTTAAAGCCATTTATACACTTTATATATTATGAAAATCTGCTGTAATGAAGGTACTCATTGTAATTCACACAAGTTCAGTGAAAGGTTGGACTGTTATCAAGAAAGTCTAGGCTTCCAGGAAGATGGCGTAAGAGTAAGACGCAGAGATCACCTTCCTCCCCACAGATACACCAGAAATACATCTACACGTGGAACAACTCCTACAGAACACCTACTGAACGCTGGCAGAAGACCTCAGACCTCCCAAAAGGCAAGAACCCCCCCCCCCCCACGTACCTGGGTAGGGCAAAAGAAAAAAGAATAAACAGAGACAAAAGGATAGGGACGGGTCCTGCACCAGTGGGAGGGAGCTGTGAAGAAGGAAAGGTTTTCACACACTAGGAAGCCCCTTCGCGGGCGGAGACTGCGGGTGGCGGAGGGGGAAAGCTTCGAAGCCACGGAGGAGAGCACAGCAACAGGGGTGCGCAGGGCAAAGCGGGGAGATTCCCGCACAGAGGATTGGTGCCGACCGGCACTCACCAGCCCGAGAGGCTTGTCTGCCGCCCCGCCGGGGCTGACGGGACTGGGAGCTGAGGCTCGGGCTTCGGTCGCAGGGAGAGGACTGGGGTTGGCGGCGTGAACACAGCCTGAAGGGGGTTAGTGCGCCACGGCTAGCCGGGAGGGAGTCCGGGAAAAGGTCTGGAGCTGCCGAAGAGGCAAGAGACATTTTCTTCCCTCTTTGTTTCCCGGTGCGCGAGGAGAGGGGATTAAGAGCGCTGCTTAAAGGAGCTCCAGAGACGGGCGCGAGCCGCGGCTAAAAGCGCGGACCCCAGAAACAGGTATGAGCCGCTAAGGCTGCTGCTGCCGCCACCAAGAAGCCTGTGTGCGAGCACAGGTCACTATCCACACCCCCTTCCGGGGAGCCTGTGCGGCCAGCCGCTACCAGGGTCCCGGGATCCAGGGACAACTTACCCGGAAGAAAGCAAGGCGCGCCTCACGCTGGTGCAACGTCATGCCTGTGTCTGCCGACGCAGGCTCGCCCCGCCCTCCGTGCCCCTCCCTCCCCCCCGGCCTGAGTGAGCCAGAGCCCACGAATCAGCGGCTCCTTTAACCCTGTCCTGTCTGACCGAAGAACAGACGCCTTCCGGCGACCTACAAGCAGAGGCGGGGCCAAATCCAAAGCTGAGCCCCTGGGAGCTGTGAGAACAAAGAAGTGAAAGGGGAATCTCTCCCAGCAGCCTCAGAAGCAGCGGATTAAAGCTCCACAATCTACTTGATGTACCCTGCATCTGTGGAATACATGAATAGACAAGGAATCATCCCAAATTAAGGAGGTGGACTTTGAGAGCAAGATTTATATTTTCCCCTTTTCCTCTTTTTGTGAGTGTGTATGTGTATACTTCTGTGTGAGATTTTGTCTGTATAGCTTTGCTTCCACCATTTGTCCCAGGGTTCTATCCGTCCGTTTTTTTTTTCTCTTAATAATTATTTTTTATTTTAATAACTTTATTATATTTTATCTTACTTTATTTTATTTTACTTTATCTTCTTTCTTTTTTTCCTTCCTTCCCTCTTTCCTTCCTTCCTCCCTCCCTCCCTCCTTTCTTCCTTTCTTTCTTTCTACTTCTACTAATTCTTTCTTTCTACTTTTTCTCCCTTTTATTCTGAGCTGTGCGGATGAAAGGCTCTTGGTGCTGCAGCCAGGAGTCAGTGCTGTGCCTCTGAGTTGGGAGAGCCAACTTCAGCACACTGGTCCACAAGAGACCTCCCAGCTCCACGTAATATCAAACGGCGAAAATCTCCCAGAGATCTCCATCTCAACACCAGCACCCAGCTTCACTCAACGACCAGCAAGCTACAGTGCTGGACATACTATGACAAATAACTAGCAAGACAGGAACACAACCCCACCCATTAGCAGAGAGGCTGCCTAAAACCATAATAAGTCCACAAACCATAATAAGTCCACAGACACCTGAAAACACCACCAGACGTGGACCTGCCCACCAGAAAGACAAGATCCAGCCTCATCCACCAGAACACAGGCACTAGTCCCCTCCACCAGGAAGCCTACACAACCCACTGAACCAACCTTAGCCACTGGGGACAGACACCAAAAACAACGGGAACTACGAACCTGCAGCCTGCAAAAAGGAGACCCCAAACACAGTAAGATAAGCAAAATGAGAAGACAGAAAAACACACAGCAGATGAAGGAGCAAGATAAAAACCCACCAGACCTAACAAATGAAGAGGAAATGGCAGTCTACTTAAAAAAGAATTCAGAATAATGATAGTAAAGATGATCCAAAATCTTGGACATAGAATAGACAAAATGCAAGAAACATTTAACAAGGACCTAGAAGAACTAAAGATGAAACAAACAACGATGAACAACACAATAAATGAAATTAAAACTACTCTAGATGGGATCAATAGCAGAATAACTGAGGCAGAAGAACGGATAAGTGACCTGGAAGATAAGATATTGGAAATAACTACTGCAGAGCAGAATAAAGAAAAAAGAATGAAAAGAACTGAGGACAGTCTCAGAGACCTCTGGGACAACATGAAATGCACCAACATTCGAATTATAGGGGTTCCAGAAGAAGAAGAGAAAAAGAAAGGGACTGAGAAAATATTTGAAGAGATTATAGTTGAAAACTTCCCTAATATGGGAAAGGAAATAGTCAAGTCCAGGAAGTACAGAGAGTCCCATACAGGATAAATTCAAGGAGAAATATGCCAAGACACATATTAATCAAACTGTCAAAAATTAAATACAAAGAAAACATATTAAAAGCAGCAAGGGAAAAACAACAAATAACACACAAGGGAATCCCCATAAGCTTAACAGCTGATCTTTCAGCAGAAACTCTAAAAGCCAGAAGGGACTGGCAGGACATATTTAAAGTGATGAAGGAGAAAAACCTGCAACCAAGATTACTCTACCCAGCAAGGATCTCATTCAGATTTGATGGAGAGATTAAAACCTTTACAGACAAGCAAAAGCTGAGAGAGTTCAGCACCACCAAACCAACTCTACAACAACTGCTAAAGGAACTTCTCTAGGCAAGAAACACAAGAGAAGGAAAAAACCTACAATAACTAACCTAAAACAGTTAAGAAAATGGGAATAGGAACATACATATTGATAATTACCTTAAATGTAAATGGACTAAATGCTCCCACCAAAAGACACAGATTGGCTGAATGGATACAAAAATAAGACCCATATATTTGCTGTCTACAAGAGACCCACTTCAGACCTAGAGACACATACAGACTGAAAGTAAGGAGATGGAAAAAGACATTTCATGCAAATGAAACCAAAAGGAAGCTGGAGGAGCAATTCTCATATTAGACAAAATAGACTTTAAAATAAAGACTATTACAAGAGACAAAGAAGGACACTACATAATGATCAAGGGATCGATCCAAGAAGAAGATATAACAATTGTAAATATTTATGCACCCAACATAGGAGCACCAACATAGGAGCACATAAGGCACATAAGGTATTTATGCACCCAACATAGGAGCACCAACATAGGAGCACATAAGGCAAATACTAACAGCCATAAAAGGGGAAATCGACAGTAACACATTCATAGTAGGGGACTTAAACACCCCACTTTCACCAATGGACAGATCATCCAAAATGAAAATAAATAAGGAAACACAAGCTTTAAATGATACATTAAACAAGATGGACCTAATTGATATTTATAGGACATTCCATCCAAGAACAACAGAATACACATTTTTCTCAAGTGCTCATGGAACATTCTCCAGGATAGATCATATCTTGGATCACAAATCAAGCCTTGGTAAATTTAAGAAAATTGAAATTGTATCAAGTATCTTTTCCAACCACCATGCTATGAGATTAGATATCAATTACAGGAAAAGATCTGTAAAAAATACAAACACATGGAAGCTAAACAATACACTACTTAATAACAAAGTGATCACTAAAGAAATCAAAGAGGAAATCAAAAAATACCTAGAAACAAATGACAATGGAGACACGACGACCCATAATCTATGGGATGCAGCAAAAGCAGTTCTAAGAGGGAAGTTATAGCAATACAATCCTACCTTAAGAAACAGGAAACATCTCGAATAAACAACCTAAACTTGCACCTAAAGCAATTAGAGAAAGAACAAAAAAACCCCAAAGTTAGCAGAAGGAAAGAAATCATAAAAATCAGATCAGAAATAAATGAAAAAGAAATGAAGGAAACGATAGCAAAGATCAATAAAACTAAAAGCTGGTTCTTTGAGAAGATAAATAAAATTGATAAACCATTAGCCAGACTCATCAAGAAAAAAAGGGAGAAGACTCAAATCAATAGAATTAGAAATGAAAAAGGAGAAGTAACAACTGACACTGCAGAAAGACAAAAGATTATGAGAGATTACTACAAGCAACTCTATGCCAATAAAATGGACAACCTGGAAGAAATGGACAAATTCTTTGAAATGTACAACATGCCAAGACTGAATCAGAAAGAAATAGAAAATATGAACAGACCAATCACAAGCACTGAAATTGAAACTGGGATTCAAAATCTTCCAACAAACAAAATCCTAGGACCAGATGGCTTCACAGGCGAATTCTATCAAACATTTAGAGAAGCGCTAACGCCTATCCTTCTCAAACTCTTCCAAAATGTAGCAGAGGGATGAACACTCCCAAACTCATTCTACGAGGCCACCATCACTCTGATACCAAAACCAGACAAGGATGTCACCAAGAAAGAAAACTACAGGCCAATATCACTGATGAACATAGGTGCAAAAATCCTCAACAAAATACTAGCAAACAGAATCCAACAGCACATTAAAAGGATCAAACACCATGATCAAGTGGGGTTTATTCCAGGAATGCAAGGATTCTTCAACATACGCAAGTCAATCAACGTGATACACCATATTAACAAACTGAAGGAGAAAAACCATATGATCATCTCAATAGATGCAGAGAAAGCTTTTGACAAAATTCAACACCGATTTATGATAAAAACCCTCCAGAAAGTAGGCATAGAGGGAACTTTCCTCAACATAATAAAGGCCATACATGACAAACCCACAGTCAACATCGTCCTCAATGGTGAAAAACTGAAAGCATTTCCACTAAGATAAGGAACAACACAAGGTTGCCCACTCTCACCACTCTTATTCAACATAGTTTTGGAAGTTTTAGCCATAGCAATCAGAGAAGAAAAGGAAATGAAAGGAATCCAAATCGGAAAAGAAGAAGTAAAGCTGTCACTGTTTGCAGATGACATGTTACTATACATAGAGAATCCTAAAGATGCTACCAGAAAACTACTAGAGCTAATCAATGAATTTGGTAAAGTAGCAGGATACAAAATTAATGCACAGAAATCTCTGGCATTCCTATACACTAATGATGAAAAATCTGAAAGTGAAATCAAGAAAACACTCCCATTTCCAATTGCAACAAAAAGCATAAAATATCTAGGAATAAACCTACCTAAGGAGACAAAAGACCTGTATGCAGAAAATTATAAGACACTGATGAAAGAAATTAAAGATGATACAAATAGATGGAGAGATATACCATGTTCTTGGCTTGGAAGAATCAACATTGTGAAAATGACTCTACTACCCAAAGCAATCTACTGATTCAATGCAATCCCTATCAAACTACCACTGGCACTTTTTACAGAGCTAGAACAAAAAATTTCACAATTTGTATGGAAATACAAAAGACCCCGAATAGCCAAAGCAATCTTGAGAACGAAAAACGGAGCTGGAGGAATCAGGCTCCCTGACTTCAGACTATACTACAACGCTACAGTAATCAAGACAGTATGGTACTGGAACAAAAACATAAAGATAGATCAATGGAACAGGATAGAAAGCCCAGAGATAAACCCACGCACATATGGTCACCTTATCTTTGATAAAGGAGGCAGGAATGTACGGTGGAGAAAGGACAGCCTCTTCAATAAGTGGTGCTGGGAAAACTGGACAGGTACATGTAAAAGTATGAGATCAGATCACTCCCTAACACCATACACAAAAATAAACTCAAAATGGATTAAAGACCTAAATGTAAGGCCAGAAACTATCAAACTCTTAGAGAAAAACATATGAACACTCTATGACATAAATCACAGCAAGATCCTTTTTGACCCACCTCCTAGAGAAATGGAAATAAAAACAAAAATAAACAAATGGGACCTAAAGAAACGTCAAAGCTTTTGCACAGCAAAGGAAACCATAAACAAGACGAAAAGACAACCCTCAGAATGGGAGAAAATATTTGCAAATGAAGCAACTGACAAAGGATTAATCTTCAAAATTTATAAGCAGCTCATGCAGCTTAGTAACAAAAAAACAAACAACCCAATCCAAAAATGGGCAGAAGACCTAAATAGACATTTCTCTAAAGAAGATATACAGACTGCCAACAAACACATGAAAGAATGCTCAACATCAGTAATCATTAGAGAAATGCAAATCAAAACTACAATGAAATATCATCTCACACCAGTCAGAATGGCCATCATCAAAAAATCTAGAAACAGTAAATGCTGGAGAGGGTGTGGAGAAAAGGGAACACTCTTGCACTGTTGGTGGGAATGTAAATTGATACAGCCACTGTGGAGAACAGTATGGAGGTTCCTTAAAAAACTACAAATAGAACTACCATATGACCCAGCAATCCCACTACTGGGCATATACCCTGAGAAAACCATAATTCAAAAAGAGTCATGTACCAAACTGTTCATTGCAGCTCTATTTACAATAGCCCTGAGATGGAAACAACCTAAGTGTCCATCATGGGATGAATGGATAAAGAAGATGTGGCACATATATACAATGGAATATTACTCAGCCATAAAAAGAAATGAAATTGAGCTATTTGTAATGAGGTGGATAGACCTAGAGTCTGTCATACAGAGTGAAGTAAGTCAGAAAGAGAGAGACTGTATGCTAACACATATATATGGAATTTAAGAAAAAAATAATGTCATGAAGAACCTAGGGGTAAGACAGGAATAAAGACACAGACCTACTAGAGAATGGACTTAAGGATATGGGGAGGGGGAAGGGTAAGCTGTGACAAAGCGAGAGAGAGGCATGGACATATATACACTACCAAACGTAAGGTAGATAGCTAGTGGGAAGCAGCCGCATAGCACAGGGCGATCAGCTCGGTGCTTTGTGACCACCTAGAGGGGTGGGATAGGGAAGGTGGGAGGGAGGGAGACGCAAGAGGGAAGAGATATGGGAACTTATGTATATGTATAACTGATTCATTTTGTTGTAAAGCAGAAACTAACACACCATTGTAAAGCAATTATACTCCAATAAAGATGTTTAAAAAAAAGTATAAATAAATAAGACAGAGAATGAATTTTAACCTCATCTAGTTATGGAAAACATGGAAATAATAACACATGCCTTTTCTAGACCACACTTCCAGATTACAAAGATGAGAAAGGAAAGTTAACTTTGGCAAATAAATATGTTTAGAGTCTCCTAAAAAAAAAAAAAAAAGTCTAAGCGAAGAGAAAGAAAATAAAAGTTATCTGGGATGCTTAGAATTAGAGTAGAGGTAGCAGGGGGTGGAGAGGACAATTGGTAGAAGATAGGGCTGTAGAGATGTTTTGAAGGTCCTTGCATGTAAATTAACTGTTCAAATGTCATCCAATAAGTAATGCTGAAAATTAAAGGATTTTAGAGAGGAAAGTAGCATGAACAGACCCTGGTGTTTGAAAGGCAACTCTGGTCTTAGAGTGTGGGATAGATTGTAGCAAGGCAGAGAGTGGAGGCAGGGGCACCAGCTGTGAGACTACTGCAATGATCCAAACAAGACATGGGCCTCAAAGTAGAATGGTGGACATGATGGTGGAAATAAGGAGGCATTTTGGAAATAAAATTGACAAGACCTGGTAAAACATTAGAGCTAGAAGTGAGGGGTATGTGTAAGGGATTCTGTGGTGTGAGATGTGATTAATGTGCCATTGAAGGGAGGGGTTCTGAGAGATGGGTGAGAATGGCATGACAATGGGGACCTCAGGTCTTACCAGGCAAGTCTCCACTGCTGATCTTTACAACTACACCTGCCAGCTGGCTGGATAGGCTAACATGAACATTTAGCCATTTGATTCTTCTTCATCCTCAGGTAGAAATTTTTAAATCATGAAATTAAAAAAAAATCTCTTTCTATATTTTGGATTATTATTTATGTAACCTCATATAGCAGTTTTTAAAACATAATATCCAAAAGTTCTTTAAAAGGGGCATCTACATTTTTATATGAAAAGGAGGTATGGACGTAATAAAAATTCTTGATGTCCTTTCAATCATTCGAAGTATTTATATCAGTGACACATGAGGAACTAGGATTCAAAAACATGGAAATCAAGTAGAAGTGCTATTACATTTCAAAGATTTCAAGAATAATCCTCTAGGTACCCAATCTAAATTTATACCCTAATGTCTGCATCATGGTGCAAAGATCCTCTAAACCATGCAGAGAAGAAAATTGTTTTTCATTATTATTTTGGGGGATGGCATGGTGGTGATGCTACTGTTGTATTCCCAGTTTCCACTCTAGTGAAAACAATCAAAAAACTTCTCTATGAAGGCTTTTGCCACTCTGGTCCTAAAATGGGCCAGATTCTGGCTGAAAAATCAGGCAAAACAGACTGAATCCTGTGAAACTCACCACGCCTTTTTCCCATATTACTAACATCCGGTCCTCAACACCATTCACTCCATTGGGAATCTTAGTAAAATCGTCCTTCCCAAGAGCTTTCTGGCAGGTGTTGAAAGTGCAGTGGTCAGACCCTGTTATGGTTAGATCACCACTGTAAAAGAGAAACACACAAGAGCAATAGGGGTGAGTAGATAGAATATGTCAGGAGGAAGCTACCATAACCTTCCCTGGTCTCTGGACCCCATTCTCAACTGACAGTCAGAAAACTGCAATGGAGAATGGGCAGCTTTTTCAAGTACATATTTCACCCATGCCTGCCTCTATTCCAGGAAACACTTTGGGAGAATAATACTCTTACATGAAGTATGATGAAGGATCGTGCTTGGGTCAGAAAAAGTGGGTTCTAGGCTCCATCACCTACTGGCTATGTGACTATGAGTTTGTCCAGTGCTCAGTTTCTCATCTAGAAATTGGTTATTATATATACTTGATGACAATTATTCAGGGTCACTGGCAATAACATAAGTGAAAATTTCTTGTGAGTACAGAACTACACAAAGGTGAACCAGGGTGATCCACATGAACAGAGGCAGCCCCTGGCCACATGGCAATGTTGTGATGAGCAGAGGTGGGACACTGGCTGAGGATGTTGAGGTCACGAGCAACAGGAATTGTGCTTTGACCTGTGAGTCACCTTGGGGATGTAGAAGGCTGAAGGAGGTAGGAGCCTGAAAGGAAATGGCAAGTGAACTCTTGGACAGTCTGTGGTGAAAAGCTCTTTTGTTAACTTGGATCTGAGTATCCGTGAATGGGGAATGTCTGAATGTCCATGAATGGTGTATTTCTCAAGAATAAATGATCAACATGTCTCCCAAAACAGCATCTGAAAATAGTTTGGATGGCCTTTCATGGGGATAACCTGCTCAGAGGGTAGGATTTTGCCTTTCACCTCTCCAGTGGCTCTGCCCTAGATCATCATCTCTTGTATCTATACAACAAGCACATCTGGTTCCTGGGTTGTTTCAGCATAGAAAAATACTCAAGACTATTCTGTATGATAAAAATAGGGCATATTGAAGAGACCTGGTCCTAGGCAGCAAGAGATAGAAAAGACAACGAAAACATCAGAGCAGAGGAAAATTTCAGTAAAAATGATCCGATTTCTCTGTGGCCAGGAGAGATTTTATACCACATCATAACACAATTAAGCCAATGCTTTTGGGTCTCCAGATGAAGGATTCCCCAGGGCCTGTGAGGTCAAGTAGGACAGAAGACTGGGAGGTCAATGGAAGGTCCAGATGGTAGGACAAGATCTCCTACACTCAAAACACTCAAGATTTGGGACCAGCAAAACATCTTCTTTTGGCAAAATACCTTACAATCATCTACTAAACTATTACTTAGCCAATAGATTCATGAGGAAGTCAGGCGTTGAAGGGTCCGGTCGTAGGGGTGGACCCATAACGTGATGGGCTGCATGGAGCCATTCTCTATTCCAGTAGTGAGTGCCATCTGTGCCGAGACCTGCTGCGATGGCTTCTCCATAGACCACCTTCCCTGGAAAGTTCAAAGGGAAGCGTTCAGCACCTCGATTTGCTCTTAAGAGAGCCATTTGACAAACACATAAATATTAGTCTTCTCTGTCCTACCTAAACTACAATTTACCTCTCTGATCAGGACTGAAAAGTAAAATCTACTGTTTACCGAGCCTTTCCTATGCTCCAGTCAGTGTGCACTGCATGCTGTGGTAGATGACTGTACCCACTCGCTGATATTAGGCTTGGCCTCATGGCTTCCTTTGGCCAATTATATATGAATAGAAGTAACATGTGCTGCTTCCAAGCAGAACCTGTTAGAGCCACAATGAGTTCTCCCTCTGTCATGAGACCAGTAGAAGCTGCTTCTTCAGGTGTGTCTCAGAATGAAGAGACTATAGAGCAGAGGCAGAGCCAACCGATGATGGATATGAGTATGAATAAGAAATAAATCTCTGCCATTGTAAGCCACTGATATTTTCAGTTAATTTGTCACTGTAGCATAACCTAGCAAAAGCTGGCTGAAATATGTGCCATTCTAATGGAATCTTCTCAAAAACCCTATCTGGAAAAAGCTATTATTATCTCCATTAAAGTATGAGTCCTGGGCAAATATCTAGAGAAAACTATAATTCAAAAAGTTACATGCACCCCGATGTTCACTGCAGCACTATTTACAATAGCAACCTAAATGGAAGACATGGAAGCAACCTAAATATCCATCAACAGGTGAATGGATAAAGAGGATGTGGTACATATATACAATGGAATATTACTCAGCCATAAAAAAGAATGGAATAATGCCATCTGCAGCAACATGGATGGACCTAGAGATTATCATATACTAAGTGAAGTAAGCCAGACAGAGAAAGAGAAATATCACATGATATCACTTATATGTGGAATCTAAAAAATAATGATACAAATGAACTTATTTACAAAACAGAAATAGACCCACAGACATAGAAAACAAACTTATGGTTACCAAAGGGGAAGGGAGGGAGGGATAAATTAGGAGTCTGGGATTAACAAATACACACTACTATATGTAAAATAGATAAACAACGAGGACCTACTGTATAGCACAGGGAACTATATTTAATATTTTGTAATAATCTGTAAGGGAAAAGAATCTGAAAAAGAATATATATATATATATATATATATATATATATATATATATATGTATATATGTGTATAACTGAATCACTTTGCGGTACACCTGAAACTAACACAGCATTATAAATCAACTATGTTTCAATAAAATAAATAAATAAAGATAAAACTTTTATAAAAGATGAGGTTAAGGCTTATAGGATTAAGTAACTTTTGTACAGTTAAATTACACGCACTCAGCATAGACGGGGTGGAGAAGGTAGGGTCTGAATCCAGGCATTTTGACTTGAGTGGTCCTAACCTCTACACTATACTATCCTGATGACAATGATCTTATGGTCATACAGAGTCCAACCACACTATATCTCTGTTGCAAGTAGACCGATCATCTTTGCACACCCTTAAGGTATAAACCTCCTCTAAAAACTTATGTTAAATAAAATAACACTCAGATAATAAAACTGTAGCCAGAACTGCATATTTATAAAATCATGCAAATGAGGCCATCAAAAGCACACAGTGTTAGAAAAGTTAATAGCGTGTAGTGAATTTGAATTTAAAATCAGGAGCCTATCTCTGATTAGCATTTGTCAGCATAATAGATTCTTTGGCATCCACCTGCTCATATCCAAGCAGTCATGAAAGAGAGTGCACAGAAAGGAGAAGCTGGCATCCCAATTACTTCACTCTGGTTAACCAGACGCCAGAGACTTGAGTTAAAATCCTGATATACAACTGAAATGCACTGATTTCCTCGGAGTCCTGACAGTGGATGGCCACCAGCTGCCTGAGTCATATCGAACTGGAACGTAGCACCCTATTACCTCACAGATCATTTCTCCCCCAAATGAGCCATCTTCCTCCAGTGAGCCGAGGGATTTGAAAAACCCTGAAAGCAAGGCTGCTTGAAGCCTAACCAACTTTGCCTCTTATGTAACCTAGCATCAAACTATTGTTGATAAAAGTTATCCTCCAAGAAGTTAGCCACGGCTAATATCCTTCACTTTCATGATATACACACACTAGATGAATCCCACCCCGTTTCTTACTGTCCTATTCCCAGAAAAGAGGAAATGCCGTTAGTATCTCCTTCTGGTGTACCGAACAAGAAGCAATCACTTTTAACATGAACTAAGAGGTAATGCACTATTTACTGGAGAGATAACAGGACGGGCATGGTATTTCATCTGCAGGTACAAAGAGACCTTCCTATTCCAAGAGAACTTCTTACGGATGCTTGGACAATGAAAAACTCAGATTCTTGATCTGCAATCACTTTACAAGTTGCCAACTCAGGATTTTTCCTGGTACTTCATTACAGAGGAAAGAGTCTTATCACATGTTCTGTTCAATCATTTGGCCCATCAAGGTGGTATGGGAATACAGTTCCAAAATTTCTACAATTTTAATAGCTCTCAGGAAAAATTAAAAGTGTCAGCATCGACCAGGAGTCTGCCAGGACTGTTCTGAAACCAGATGACAGGTAATTTCCTTGGAAGGGTTTAGCACCTTTACAATATGACGTGCCACTTTTTTGGTATATACAACAAGCTCTTCGTTAAAAGGGTTATTTTCAACTGTCTTCCCATTAATTTATCTGTAAGTACTTAAAAAAATGAAAAAATAAAAAAGTAAAAATTCCTAACTATTCTTCCCTGTATTTCACAATGGTTCTAAGACATTTTTCAAAGGACTAAACAGCATGCAAACTGTAAAAAGAAAACAAGGGGCCTGGATAATACATAAATTGAAGAATCAAACTAGATTAATTCAGCATAACAGTGGGTTCTGTTAGATTTGGGCCAGAAATAAAGTAGTAATAAACATATCTAATGTATGTATAGCACTCTAGAGTTTACAAATACAGCTTGAAGGTCATATATCTTACTTGACCTTCATGGCAACCCAAACACTGGTTTGACAGACAAAGAAACTGACACTCAATAAGACTAATTTGTCTATGACACAGGGGTAGTGAGTGGTACATTAGAATTAGAATCCTAGTATACTGATAACATACCATACATATGCAGTATGTTAGTAGGAAAAGTATCATTTTTCATTTCTTGGTAAAGAGCATGTTATTTTTAAAAGTCAACCATAAGATCTGTGGATGTGGTTAAGCAATTTTCCAATTTCACTTACTGGTTTGATTTACTACATTTAACAGGTTAGTAATGAAAAGTCCTATATCTGTCCTAGCCTGATACTCTCCTGATTACATTCGAGACCAGACGATTTCAGCAACTCCTGGCAGATAGTACATATCCATCATTAATATCCTCCCACTGTCTCAGCCAGTTTCACATTATGTTGTATCCTGTCTCCCCATACGTGTTCTCTCCTTCTTTCTCCATCATTTAGCTCAAAACCAAAAAAAAAACCTTCACTTATGATGCAATCTCCCAGTTAAAGGAGTTCTGCTCTCTGAGAGATTGTTACGATTTCCAAATAGTGAAACATGTCCAACCAACCAAAACTACCCCCCATCCCTGACCAGACAGCCCATTGTTTATTAGATGAAAGTGATAGAGCAGATGTTAACATCTTGTCTGAATTTGGGAGCAGCATTTAATCAAGTCATGGGATCTTTTAGAAAAGGTTGAAAGATGCAGAGAAGCTGGCATAGGTGGCCCGGAGTGGAAGCACCGGCTGCCGAACAGAAGGCCAAACGCTTTTATAAAAATAATTTCTCCCGGCTAGAAGGATAAAGTAGAACCTTCGGCTTCGTCTGGGTTCAAAATATTACACTTACAACGAAAGAAAATAATTGAGACGGAAAATATGTAGAAGCAGCATAATAAAGTAGATCACACAGATTCAGGTTCAAATCCTGATTTTGCTTCTAGTTGGTGACCTTGTGCATGATGAGTCATTGCTCTTGGTCTCAGTTTTTCTCATCTATGAAATGGGATCGTAACGTCCCTCTAGTGTGGCAATTTTGTGAGGATCAAACAACTTAACATATACGAAAATATCTAGCATCTTTCTGGGATCCTGGAGTCACTTCATGTTATGAGCTGAATTGTGTCCCTTGTCAAAATTCACATGTTAAAGTCCTAACCCCCAGGATCTCAGAATGTGATTGTATTTGGAGATAGGGCGCTTTAAAGAGGTAATTAGGTTAAAATGAGATCATTAGAAGTGAGCCCTCATTCAATACGACTGGGGTCCTTAAAAGAGGTAATTAGGTTAAAATAAGGTCATTAGAAGTGAGCCCTCATTCAATACAACTGGGGTCCTTATAAGGAGAGGAAATCTGGACACACACACACACACACACACACACACACACACACACAGAGGGAAGACAATGTGAAGACACAAGGAGGAGACAGCCCTTCCAAGCCAAGGAGAGAGGTCTGGAGCGCACGCATCCTTCCTTCAGTGCCCACAGGTAAACCAATGTTGCCAACACTTAGGTCTTGAACTTCTATCCTCCAGGACTGTGAGAAAATTAATTTCCGTTGTTTTAAGCCACCCAGTCTGTGGTACTTTGTTAGAGCAGCAAACAAATACATTCTACAAACGTTAGTTTCCTTATGGTTACACAATTCTTCTTCTTTTTTTTTTTAATCTTTTAAAATGGGCAGTCTTGAACTGCTTTGCAGTTGGACATAAGGTAAATCATCTTGTTCTAAATTTAAAGGACAAGGGATGTTCAGATGTTCATGCACAAGAAAGAAAAAGGAAGCCTGAGATTCAAATCCACCTTAACTCGGGCACACATCAACCCTTTCTTAGGAAAAGTACTGGTTACCAAGCATCAGCTCATCGTACGTGTGTGAGATTTGGTTTTCTCTATTCAGCACCAACAAGCAGGGGGCAGTGTGACCACATGGGCAGAGAGTGGCCTCTGTGTGGCCCTTTCTCCCTGTTAGTCCCCAAATACAAGAGAAATACGCTGGGGGGGCGGGGGGCAGAGTTTAAATAAAATGGAAAATAGGACATCTAAACCTGCCTGTGAGAGAAGTTTATATTTTACAGCAATAAGCCTGGAAAATAAAGCTTTCTACAACATGGAAAACCAAAACCAAAGCAAAGCAAAGCAAACAGAAAACCCCCAACCATCATGTAGCCCAGTTCACTGGAAGCTACCTGAGAACCAAAGTTATCTTAATCATTTTTGCAAATTCAATGCCAAAAGCACAGTGCCAAGCACATATTAGGTGTCCAATAACTTGGTTTTTTATGAAAAGCATAAAGAAAACATTTTATTAATAAGTTCAAGTGACAGTCATATTTATACCCTGAAGACACGAATATGGATGTAAAACAGAATGAGTTTTATTAAGGTAAATTAAAACAAGTTAAACAGGGAACTAAAAAACAGTATGGAAAATTTCAGTCATTAATTGGTAAACAAATTTATTATAACAGATATACACCAAAGAGAGCAGCAAGTAAGCTGCTGGGAGAAACTGCCACCATTCTAAGCAAAGCACCAGAAAAATAATGAATCCACGTGCATGCAAGTTCTACTGGGAGGTGGGAAGGAGAGGTGAACAATATGTCTTTTTAAACACTATTAATTCCATATGTCAATACACGGCAGAAAAGGAACATCAATACCCAAAGCTATTCAAACCAAAGTAAAAAGTACCTCTGTCACTGAAACAAATGACATATATGGACACATATACTATTTGCACAAAGACTAGAGTACAGTGAGTGAGAGAGGTCTAAGTGGTAGGTGGGAACTTCTATATGAGATACAATTTCAGCTGGTTTGTCCAACTTTATACTGGGGGTATGGAGCAAGGGAGGGGGGATTGTGCTTCTGGAAGAAAAGGATAATACTCTAGGGACAGCCTTCTGATTCACTTGCCTCATTTTTGCGAAAGTGGCTTCTCACAGTAAAGATGGGAACTAACCTAGTTACTCAACTTAGATTAACTGAGACTTGAAATAAGCATGAAATTGAAATTCCTTGCAAACGGTCAAAGGCAACTCAGCTTTCCATGGCTCGCATGTGAAAGCTTTCTTCTTTTCCCTGTAACCTGCTTTTCACTTTTTATTGCAGGTGCTGAACGCTAAAAGGAAATATCATGGTAGGGAAACCGCAGGCTTTGAAAGAAAGCTGATGGACTGAACATGCATTCCCGTCTCTGGCTTTCCAGTTCACATCAAACCCCGGTGAAGATGTACAACAGATGAACAAAATCCAAAACGGTGCTGAGAATAAAAGAGGAACCACGGCTGACCAGAGGTTATGATAGATTGTAGGAAGACAGAAAGCAGATGGGATGGCAATGCTTATTAAGGAAAGTAGAGGCAGCTACAGCTTGAACTCAAACGAGCAGAAGGGTCATGACAGACATTCCTCCTGCTGTGGGGAAGGGGATGAGCTGGGGCAGTTAGCCCTCATCCCGCCCTCTGCCTGGGGAATAAAGCTTTCTAAGGTGGTGATGATGCTACAGAGTGAAGCTCACCTGACAACCGAAGCTCACCAGTAACCACGCCCCCTCTACATTCACAAAGTTCACAGTCTCACTGTTGGTGCTCTCATTTGGGGGCGGGGCCTACTCACCAGCAGAGGGGGATCCACACCAGCTCCCTACTCTAATCACCTGAACTGTCCAGTCATGAATACAGACAGCCCAAGATCACCAGACACTTACAGAAAAAACAAACAACATAAAAAGAAGGGCCAAGATGTTTAAAAAAAAAAACTGAAAAATTGACTCAGCAAGAAACAAGATGATCCAGAAAACAGAATTTAAAAAAAAAAAATCTCTGTTAGTATTCTAATGAGGTCAAAAAGATCTCATCCATTGAAGGAAAAGTGTTTTCTTGGAAATAAATATATGATTACCAAAATGAAAGTTTATTAGACGGAAAGAAGAAGTAAACAAAATCCTTTCCTAAAATATAGAGCAAAAATCAGGTTTTTTTAAAGGTGAAAGTAGTTAAAGGACATGGAGGCTTAGTTCAAGAGGTCTTCTAGTGGAGTTCCAAGAGAGGAACAGAGAAAATTAATATGAAGGAAATAATAGAAGAAAAATGTTCAGAATCAAAGATCAGTCTTCAGATTAAACAGACATCTGAACATGAAGGTGAATTTTTAAAATCCTACTGCTAAACATAGTCTTAATATAAATTCTGGAAGTCTAAAATGAAGAGAAAATATAAAAATCTTCCAGATGGTGAAAAGAGTGACAAAAGGACATGAATTTCACTGGCATTTGTCTACGTATCAGTAACACTAGACGCCAGAAGGGAATGAAATGGTGCCCTTATAATTCACAAGGAAGTAACTCTGAACCTAGAATTCTATGTCCGTTCAAGTTGCAAACAAGCTTGAGGACAAAGAATCAGAAAATTTACCTTCTAACACTCTTCCTTTAAAACTCACATGAGAGGGACTTCCCTGGTGGCCCAGTGGTTAAGAATCTGCCTTCCAAGGCAGGGGACACAGGGAACTAAGATCCCACATGCTGCGGGGCAACTAAGCCCGAGCACTCTGGAGCCCGTGTGCCACAGCAACTAAGACCTGATGCAGCAAAATAACTAACTAACTAAATATTTTTTAAAAAAATCACATGAGAATCTTCACAGTGATTCAAGAAAAGGGGAGAGATGGGAACCAAGAAACAGTATATCCAACCTAGGATTCTGTGAAAAGAAATCCAAGGATGGCATCTCTACAGCTTGGAAAGTATAAAAATAAAGCAGAAAGCCAAAAGATTCTCCTCTTAAAAAAATATCTCTGCAAGAAGAGCTGATTCATTTCAACAGAAGCTGATTCCATTCAATAGAAGGTATGAGGTAGAAGCTGGAAAATCTTCATGATATAGTAAAGGAAGTGTACATGTTTCTTTTCTGAACCTATATTAAGAAGAGCTAATTGGAAAAATTCCAAGCCAAAAAAAAGACAAGACAATAATGGTCTAAATATGTAGCAAACTAAAATAAGGCATGCCGTTAATCTTATGGGAGTGTAGGAAGAGAAACCCACTTCACCTTGACACCTGGCCTCTCCAAGAGTTAAATGACATTAGCTTTCACTCTCAAGTTAGTGATATAAATTCCTCTGAGGTTCTCTTCTCCTGAATTGTTTCTACCAAGAAGAATATTTCCACAATCTTACAAGTTCTAAATTTTAGACCTAACCTATAGACAAAGCTTGGAAGACCTGATTCTAGTCCTAGAGCCAACTGAAAATGCTGTAACTCCTTCATGTAACTTCATGTAAAGATAATAATACAGCTGAAAGAAGTCAGGAGGGGGCAGAGAGGGTGATGCTGGGCCTCTCAACTCCTTTTCAGCCTAGTAGAGAATAAAGAGATACCACACACACAAAAATAGCCAAAACACATAAATTTAAGTAATATTACCTGAAGTGAACATTTACTACTAACAAAACTCAGGAGGTGAGAGGTAAGATTTATGTAGGCTAGACTGTTCTTTTTTCATCACTCAGAGTCAAGTGATACTGTCAAAAATTTATGTCATTGCTTACAAATTTATGGTTTAGAAATTTGAAGGAAACCACCAAAAAAATAGACATGGTTAAAAATTGCTAGTTCCAAGGACTGAGCTGAGAGAGAGAGAAGATGTTTACTCTTCACTTAATACATTCTTGATCATTTCCATTTCTGGAATGTTTTCTTCTTTTAACAATGATAAAAAAAATAACAAAATGATGGCAATATTTTAAATAAATTTGTTAAAAATGTAAGGCCAATAAACAAAACCAATTAAATATAAACTTGGTATCTGCATTTCCCAACTCTGTAAACTGATTTCTTCTGGAATAGAGTGGAGGGTAATAAAAAATGTGGGCTTTGGAGTTGGATAGACTTGAATTTCAGGTTTAGGACGTACTAGTAAAGTGATCTTGGGCTTAATTTACCAAACTTTCCCAAGCCTCAATTTCATCAGTCACAAAACAGTGATAAAATTTAGCTTGAAGCATTGTTATGACAATTTAAAAAAATATTGTATATTACAATGCAGTGGTGAGAAAATATATAACACAACTTGAAATGAGATAAAAGATATACTAAAATATGTGCCAAGCACATATTAAGCACTCAACAAAGTCAGTTGTTATAATCATTAACCCTCAGGTCGCTATCTCTGAAGGGTATATAGTTGGCAATTCAACAATAAAATCCAAGGTAATAAGAGCATTGAATTGCTAGGCAACTACAATAGAGACAATTACTAACTGGGTATCTTTTGTGCCTCCTTGGGCAGTGAGTCTCAAATTCAATACGCATAGGAATCACCTGGGGTTCTAGTTATAAGGGGACATTCTGATTCAGTGCATCTGGGATGGGGTCCAAGGACCTGCATTGCTAACGAGCTCTCACGGGATGTCAGCACTGTGTTCCAGGGACCACACTCTGAGTGGCAAGGCCCTAGATGATGGAATGGGCTGGCAAAGATATTTACAGATGTTCATATTACAAATCTATAAGGCTGAATTTTTTCTTCTTTAAACAAGATAACAATGAATCGATGTATCTTGCTCTTTTATGTTCAGAAATTACATTAGATAATAAATGCGTACATGGGACTTCCTTGGTGGTGCAATGGTTAAGAATCCACCTGCCAATGCAGGGGACACAGGTTCGATCCCTGGTCCGGGAAGATCCCACATGCCACGGAGCAACTAAGCCTGTGTGCCACAACTATTGAGCCTGCGCTCTAGAGCCCACGAGCCACAACTACTGAAGCCCACACTCTCTAGGGCCTGCATGCCACAGCTGCTGAGCCAGCGTGCTGCAACTACTGAAGCCCCTGTGCCTAGAGCCCGTGTGCCACAATGAGAAGCCACCACAATGAGAAGCCCGCGCACCGCAGCGAAGACCCAATGCAGCCTAAATAAATAAATAAATAATAAATTTAAAAAATAACTTTAAAAAAATAAAAATAAAAAAATAAATGCATACAGAGTAATCTTCTGTAAAAGCTCAGTGTGTCCACCAGCTCTTGTCACTCTGTACTCCCCGTGGACCTGCCCTTGGATTAGCTGATGCAGTCACCATGTGAATGGACTGACACTGCTTGACCACCTGTGAGAGGTCACATGCCAGCGATGGAACAATCTCTCGTGCTAATTTATTCTGGACCTCTGCTGCCTCTGACGATTGCACATTAGAGTATTTTCACAAGTGTTATTACGGTAAATCTGACTCAACTAGAGCATCTGGGCTGACGTTTTAAGTATTTCATGTTTACAACCCCTTTGCAAAGGGATTTAGCAACGTCCAAAAAGTAGATATGCACTTGCCCTTTGAACCATTTCCAGGTTCTCATTTCTAGGACTCTTCCCTGAGGCTACGCTTTTGTGGGAGACAGAATAATGGCACCCCAAAGATGTCCCCATAACCTGTGAATATGTTAACCCTACTTGGCAGAAGGGACTTCACCGATGTGAGTAAATTAAGGATCTTGAGATAGGGAGATTATCCTGAATTAATTAGGTGGGTTCAATGTCATCCAAGGACCCTTAAAGTAGAAGAGAGATCAGGATAATGCAATGTTCTCCATCCACCATTGCTGGCTGTGAAAATGGAGGAAGGGAGACAGGAAGCAAGGAATGTAGGTGGTCTCTAGAAGCTAGAGAAGGCAAGGAAGGGCATACCCCCTAGAGCCTCCAGAAGGAACACAGCTCTGCTAACACCTTGGTTTCAGCCCAATGTGACCGACTGCAGACTTCCGACCTCCAGAGCTGTAAGATAATAAATTTGTGTTGCTTTAAGCCATTAGGTTTGCTGTAATTTGTTACAGCAGTAATAGGAGACTAATACACCTTCCACAAATATGAAATAGCATAGGCAAAGGACATCACTGTGGTTTTATTTGTAACAGCTAAAGACTGGAAACGACCCAAATGTCCATAATTAGAGACTAGTTGAACAAATACAGTGGCATCCTCTGCACCTGTAAACAAGAATGAGGAAGCTCTCTATACCTAATATGAGCTGACCTTTAGCACATATTTTCAAGTAGGAAAAAACAAGATACAGCACACTATGGATTTTACCTTTCAAGTAGGAAAGAAAGAGAAATAAGAATATACATACGTTCCTTTTTCATAAAGAGAAACACTACAGGGTAGGCCAGAAATAAATTAATAAAAATAATTACTTATGGGTATGTGATGAAGAAGCTAGGGAAGGAAGCAAGATATCTCTGAGAATATATCTTTTATTTATTTATTTATTTTTTTTTTGAGAATATATCTTTTAATATATCACTTTGACTTTTGGGCCAGGTAAGTGTTTTCCATATTCAAAATATAAAATTATATTTAAAAATAATTTAAAATAAAATTAAAATATTCATATTTAATTTTAATAGTTTTCTGCCTACGATTTACATTCTAAAACCTTCCCTAGACTTACTCCGCTGCTAATGGAATTCTATCCCAATGCAAAATAAATACTCAAATCGAGAAACTGTTTCCTGACAGAACTGGCAAAATCACAGATTGCTGGTGGGTTAAGATTGACCATTTCTGCTGATTTTGCTATTTGTTAAACCATATTCTGACGTTACGGACCTGACTGACAGGCTATGGGACACGGTACACCACTTGCAAAGCAAATAGAGAAAACCAATTTCACAGAGCTAGCAACAGCGCCATCTGGTGGCAAAACCTAAAGCTATAACTTAAAATTGAAGTACAGATTCTTTTTGAAGTGGTGTGCTCTTTTATACTGAAATTATACTATATGTGGGGAAAAAAAGCAACCAGAAATGGCTGGTAGTAAGACCTTATTAACTCCTGTGTGAAACTGAGGTGACTCAATACATGATACTGATAGATTACATTTAAAAATGCATTTAGCTTGCACAAAATCCTTATTGAAACTCAAGCAACAAGAAGCAATTTTGAAAAAAATTATTTTAGTGTCAATTATAGACATGCCAAATCTATTTTCATAGTTTTTAAGATCGATGTTATAAAAATGCAGCCAGTTTCAGGTTAAAAAAACAAACAGCCAGGATGATTTACACAACTACTTCTGATTATCCGGGTTCCTAAAAGTGAGAGATAGAAACGACTACCACATCCCAGGAGGGTCTAAACTATTGACTAAAACACACCTTATTTGTCTCTCATTCTTCCTTTCCCAGTACAGGCTAATGAATAAAATTATTTCCATGTTCAATTCTTATCAAAAATAGGAGATTTTCTCCTTCTTTTAAGATGACTGTTTACACATAAAATTACACTATCGAAGTGAGGCCATTAAGCAATTTGGAGTAAACATAACTTTGCTTTAAAAATCTTATAATAATTGTCATAAAAACACTATTTGGATAATTGCTTCAATCGCGCCAACAATCAAGTTGCTGTGAGATGAATCAATTCGATTCAAAAGGAATTTGTGGAGCACCTACTGTGTGCCCTGCCTGACCCTGATTCAGGTACTGGAAGGGCTAGTGGAGGTGCCTAAAAGCCAGGGAAGCTTCTATAAAGTTCACTGGAGAGTTGGCAGTTAGTGGTGTGAAGGGCGGGGCTTGCGGCTGAAGAGGGCAGAAACAGACAGACGTGTAAGGCTGCAAGAACACAGAAAGGATGCTAATAAAAAGGGAGGAAGAAACGTTGGGATTGGGATTGACATATATACACCAATATGTATAAAACATAATAGGAACCTTCTGTATAAAAAAATAAAATTCAAAATAAAAAAGAAAGAAAAGTTGTGGGAATTCATGGGCAACTTTCTGATAAGCAAAAGCAGAGGTTGGCGTTATTTTACCTTACACTTTAGCTAACAGTACTAGTTGTAAGCGAGGCTACAGTTCAGGAATTACCATCCCTCCTGGCATCTGCTATCACCCTTGCTGCGGACTTGCTCATCACGTGCACGACGCACAGAGGGCAGTTCACGGCGCCGGCTATGGTGATGGCTCTCAGCGTGGCTTCTGCCTCCACCGCTTCTGGGCGGCCCAGCTCATGGCCCTCAGGACCCGTTATCCCCAAAGCCAACATCTTCTTTGCTCCCTAAAAAAGGCAGCAGGAACATACACACCGGTGAGAAAGGTTTACTAACGACAACTCCTACAATTTTGTTGTGAAACGAATGCACTGCCAGGCTTTTATTTTAGGTCTATTAGGTATAGGTGTGTGTGAATGTGTGCGTAGACAGTGTGTGTTTTGGGTAAAAATAATCTACTACTCTCAAAGCATATGTTAATTTTTCATATACATATTTCACAATCAAATTATTTTGATTGAAAAGGTGACAAAGATATGAGGTCTGTTCTAATCACAGTCTTTGAAAAGTAGTGTCCATATTTAAGACTTTTTATTGGTTCAGAACAAAATACAATAAAACAAAGTATTCTAGTCCCCCATATTATATCCTTGATGAAGCGACTCATGCGATTACGTAGTTAGTTCTATGTTTTACTGATTCATTCTCTTCATTGCCTTCTTCCCCGATCCACGGAGTGATATTAGACCAGTATTTCCTCTCTCCAAAAGGGTTATTCCTTCCTTACAAAAAAGTCCAGAAGTCAAGACTCAGAGTGTCAAAATGACTCACCTGGTGTCACACAGCTAGGAGGCGGAAGAGTCCAGTTTAAACCTGGTGTGTTTGAGCTTACAGCTCACGTTTTCCTCTTATCAACCCCCCTGCCCACCGCCCACCCCCCATCCTGGCCACGGGGCCTCCATCTCACTGACTTTAATGGGAACTGAGCCCAGGGAGACAGAAAGATCAGCTAATATAAAGGGTAAGAGACAGCTCTTTAAATCTTGCAGATGGTGTACCTTTGGGCATTAATAACAGAATTAACATGAGAAATATCATCTAGATTCCTCCGCAGCACATTTTAATACCCAGTTTCTGAAAAGAATGGGGCTTTAAACAGCTACCTAATGCACTGCTTTAGTCATCAGATTTCACCGATGTCCACACTTTGGCATTTTGAACCAGCAGCTTGAGCTACCTAAAAAAAAAAAAAAAAAATGCTGGGGACACAAAGAAAAATATTTGTGTTTTTAGAATAAACCTTGTCTGAGATCTAATAACTGATCTGAAAAAGGGAACTCCTCATTCCAATACATATGCCACCTGCAAAAAACTCAGAGCCGGACAGCAAGTAATTCAAGTCAAGCGTTTCCAAGCCACATAAAATCAGTTTCTGAATTTCCTTTCTTCCAATCCATTAAAGGAATTTACCTACCTGGGGCCAGTCGTCCTCACCTTAAGTTATGGCCATTTTCATTTCTGTGGAAGCTCTGGAAGGCAGTTACTTACCTCTGCAATTAGGTCTCCATTTTCTGCATGAACTTCAGCAATGGCTCCAATTTCCTTGCACCAGGAGAAGACCTTGTACAGCTCCACATCTCTCAGCATGTACAGATCTCTATAGGCCATAAACACCTTGAAGGAGTTCACACCTTTATCCTGGGTAAGGATTTTCATTTCTTCTTTAACCTAAAAGGGCACAAAACCCACAGCAGAATGTCACTCTTTAATTTAAAGATAATATCAGCATTCTCCAAATTCTTGCATTCAGAAGAAAGTGAAGTAAAATAAGGACATCAGTTGGACTCCAGAAAAATGTAATGAAGGTCTTGATCTTTCCCCTAGGTTAGACCTCATTTCATCTGATGAATTGCTGTTGTTACGATACTTTTATTTTTAAACGTTATTTATTTATTTTGGCTGCTCTGGGTCTTAGTTGCGGCAGGCGGGATCTTTAGTTGCGGCATGTGGGATCTAGTTCCCTGACCAGGGATCGAACCCAGGCTCCCTGCATTGGGAGTGCAGAGTCTTAGCCATTGGACCACCAGGGAAGTAAGTCCCTACAATACTTTAAATCATGAAACAGTTAATAGTATTTCCCCCAAATACTTCACTGTTAAACTTTATGAAATTCTCAGCATCTATCTCCTGATGAGAAGAAATTATTCTAGAACATGAAAACGAAGCCACTGGCAGCAACAGAGGCAATTTTGTCTCTAGAAGGAATCAGAGCTAATGTGAAGTAAGGGTTTGGGGTCAAATCTGAAACCTACAGGATGAGTTCAGAGATGCAGGTAGTGGAAGATGCAGACTGAGCCACTGGCAGCTCCTGGGAGTTGAGTGACTCTGGACCTGTCAGAAGCCTCAGGAGCCTTCTGGGTTGCCAACTAAAAGGTTCTGATCACCGATTCCGATGTGTGGAGGTGGGGAGGTTCCCCACCCTCACCAAGCGGCTCTCCAGACACCAGCTGGGGGGTATCCCACAATTAAACTCAATTTTCACACTATCTACCTGCACCAGGTACACTGCACTGTGTTCCGCAAGTTAAGGGTTCAGTGCTATGGGGTGTCCAGGTTGTCACCTGCACTTCTGACCAACTGGCTATAAGTGAGAGCTTCCCACAACCCCCTCCTCGGATTCAATTAATTTGCTAAAGCGGTTCACAGAACTCAGAGAAACATTTTACTTACTGGATCACCAGCTTATGATAAAAGGATACAATAAAGGATATAGATGAACATCTGGATGGAAGAGGTATGTCCTAGGGCAAGGAATGGGGAAAGGGCATGGGGCTTGAATGCCCTCTCTGAGAGCACCACTCTCCCCAAATCTCCAATTGCCCAGCATCCTGGAAGCTCTCCAAATCCTATCCTTTTAGGTTGTGGCGGAGGCTCAATTACACAGTCATGACTGATTAAAGCATTGGCCACTGGCGACTGATCCAGCCTCCAGCCCCTCTCCCCTCCCCTCCAGGTCAGCTGGGTGGGACTGAAATTTTCAACCCTCTAATAATACAGTTGGCTCCTGGGGCAATCGGTCCCCATCTTCAGGTGGGGTCTAAAAATCACCTCTTTACCATAATAAAAGACACCTTTGTTGCTGTCATCACTTAGGAAATTCCAAGGGTTTTAGGAGCTCTGTGCCAGAAATAGGGACGGAGACCAGATATGCATTTCTTATTATAAATCGCAACATCACACCAACGGTAAGGGACAAGTTAAGATCAAAACTAGCTTAGTAATTGCCCTTGCAGGTCCAATTCTAGTCTCAACAAAGACTAAAAACTTCAAAGGAAAAGTCAGAAGACAATCAAATAAAATTGCTTGAATTTCTACATGTTAAAAAAAAAAACCACACACACACATACATATATATAACATAAAATATAAAACAGAAATATACGACAAAACATAAAAATATATAACAGACAGGATTATAGCTCTTAGTTAATAAAAAATTTAAAAAGAGTTATTGCTTTTTCTACTTGATAAGAAAAACCCTAACATTCTAGGTAAAAAAATGTTACAGTTCAAACAGTAAATACAAATGACTAATAAACATGGAAAAAATGTTAACTTTCCTACTGATTAAAAAGTATAAAATAGGGACTTCCCTGGTGGCACAGTGGTTAGGAATCCACCTGCCAATGCGGGGGACATGGGTTCGATCCGGGAAGATCCCACATGCCACAGAGCAACTAAGCCCGTGCGCCACAACTGCTGAGCCTGTGCTCTAGAGCCCACGAGCCACAACTACTGAGCCTGCGAGCCACAACTACCGAAGCCCACGTGCCTAGAGTCTGTGCTCCACAACAGGAGAAGCCACTGCAATGAGAAGCCCACACACAGCAATGAAGAGTAGCCCCCGCTCACCAGAAGTAGAGAAAGCCCGCGTGTAGCAACAAAGACCCAACGCAACCATAAATAAACAAATAAATTTATTTAAAAAAAAGTACAAAATAAAACAACGCAATTTTTCCCTACTGAATCAGCAAAGTTTTAAAAATGACAATATCACATGTTAAGTTACTCACTTCCACCACTATTTATTCCTTTACTAATTTTCCTTACTTTCCTCCATAGCGCTTTATCACCTGGCATATAATATAGTTACCTGTTGATGGCCTGCCTCCTCCTCTAGAATTTCCACCCCGTAAGAGCAGGGCCTTTGTACAGTTTGTCCATTGCTATATCCTAGAATAGTGCCTGGTCCATAGTGGCCACTCAGTAGCTTTTTGTTGGATGAATAAATGCATGAAAAGGAACGGCAAACACCAAAATGCTGAGAATGGCATCACTGAAATGATGGAATGGGTTCCAAGATCCATTAAGCGACGACAGCAAGGGCAGGACTTGCGATAGTGTGCCTCATTTTTTTAAGCTTCTTTATAAGTTCATATTTTCTACCATGAGTCTATTACTTTTATAGTCAGAAAAAAATTGCTTTAAACGTTGTTGGAATATTCACACGATGGAGTTCCCAAAGGGAGTTATGATCTGCATTGCTCAGATGAAATACCTATTACTCCCTGAGTAGAAGAGCCTTTCTGAAGGTGGCCTCGTTAAACATCCCTGTCACCCACATCCATATCCATGGGTAAGTCTCACTAGACTGTATTGCTCTCGCACCATCAGCATCACCTGGGAGCTTGTTAGAAATGCAGAATCTCAGGCCCTGCCCCAGACCTACTGCGATGGGTTGACTGTGTCCCCCCCAGATTCATATGTTGAAGTCCTAACCCCCAGTACCAAATGTGACCTCGCTTGTGTAAAAAATTAATAAATAGAAACCTCAATTAAGCGGATGTCGGGAGACCAGAAGGGGGAGCTCTCACACCTGCATGTCAACACAGGGAAAAAAAAAAAAAAGACTCCTTTCTTGGCAAGGACTCAGCCAATGAAACGTCACGGACTCTTTGTTTACTACAGCCCCCCCAGCTTCCTTTCCCCCTCGAGGAAAGCCTGCTCCTTCCCTTGCCCTGCGGGGACTTGCACGTGGCTCGCCAAGCTTGCAGACCCTGAACTGCAATTCTCTGCTGATCCCAAATTAACCCATCTTTGCTGGAGAAATACCCAGCAGTCTGTTTGTTTCAGGTCAACATTTGGAAATAAGGGCATTGCAGATGTAATTAAGATGAGGTCAGCAGGGTGGACCATAATCCAATAAGATTGGTGTCTTTGTTAAAAGGGGAAATTTAGACACAGACACACACACACACACACAGAGAACATCATGTAAAGATGATGGCAGAAATTCAGGTGATGCTCCTTCAAATCAAAGAATACCAGAGATTGTCAGGAAACCACCAGAAGCTGGTGAGAGGCATGAAAGAGATTCTTCCTTACAGCCCTCGGAAGGAATCAACACTGCCAACACCTTGATCTCAGACTTTTAGCCTCCGGAACTGTGAGACAGTACACTTCTGCTGTTTCAGCCACCCAGTTTGTAGTTCTTTGTTGCAGCAGCCCTAGCAAACTAATACACTTACTGAACATAATCTGTGTTTTAACAATATTCACCAGGTAATCATTTGCATATTAAAGTGTGAGGAACACTGGTAAGGGCAAACATCTTCACCTTTGCTCTATCTTATAAAACAAGAGAGGGAGGAAAGGAGGAAGGGAGAAGGGAAAGGAGGAAGGGAGATAGAGAGGAAGGACGGGAGGGAGGGAGGGAAGAAGGAAGGTAGGAAGGTAGGAAGACCCTAAAAGCACGAAAGAGATCAGATGCCTCATTTAGAATGGCGTTTCTGGGGAAAAATTAACTTTTTCTCTGGACTATAAACCTTGCTATTACGTTTGCTGAACTATCTGTTAAAGACTGATTACTTGTTTTATATTAACTTGGTGTCTACAGTCCAAATTTTGGGAGGAAGGAGGGACATAAGTTACATGGTAACTTCAAATAAAGTCATCCCATGAGCCCTTTCTGGCAAAACGAGTTCTGAATTAAGTTCAATGTGGAAAAACATGTTATTGATTTAAACCACAAGTCAAAGTTCCTTCCAAAGTACACATACATGTTTTCACGGGAAAAAAAATAAACATATTTTAACGTCTCTCAAAACTGTCTTTTCTGTCTGAATCATGTTATCATTTCTGCCATGACCTAAATCATTAGCAGATACGGAAGGTTGTGTAAGCTGTTTTGAAATGCCTTGACCAGGTGTTGATGTTAGCAGAGCACCAGGTTAGTGCACAGCTAGGAGAAGGCCTTGAACACATTCCCAGTCTGTCCCTTCCTTGGTTTTTTCGCAGATATTAAAAACATTTGTAACTAAAGTTTCGATCTGTGGGAAAACACTGCTTAAAAGTGTCCTGTATTGTTAAGTTGAGAAGTCCAGTACTTAAAAAAAATTACATTTAAAGTATTTACAATTCATGAATTAAGTATTAGGAAAGTCTTTTGTGAATGAGTATAACGGATTTATCCTACCGCTTTCATACGCCTTAACTTTTTTTTTAGTTTTCTAAGTTGATAATACCTCACATGATTTAAAATTCAAACGGTACAAAAGAGTATGCAGTGAAAAGTCTTCCCTCCAACTCTGACTTCCAGGAAGCCACCAACATCACCAGTTGCTTACGTTTTGACATTGCCTGTTCCTTGACCTTTGCACAGAACAAGGACTAAAGGACTAAATGGAAGAAACTGGACCCCCCAGTGGTTCACCTGCTCGCTCCACCATGTCACCGCCACATGAAGGCTGTAGTCACAGCAGACTTTGGGATCAGCCCAGCTTCGCCAGGTCTCGAAGGCCTCGATGAGGGAGTGGCCTTTGTGAGGAATGGCAAAATCAATGATCATGGTGGTGCCGCCTGCCAGGGCAGCCTGCAATCACAGAAGAGTTTCAACAGGTTAGCCATCAGTTTTCTAGCTGAGTCATTTATCCCCTTGAACAACAGGCATTCGCAAGCACTTGGGCAAACTTGATGGGTCCGGGAAATTGCACAAAGATGCTGCCTGTTTAAGAGATCTAGAGAGACATGAATAGATGTTCCATAAATTAAAGTCTGAAGTATTAAAAGAGCTGGAATTGCTTCTGCAAAAAGAATGACACGTCTGATGAAATGAAAACGGCTTTGACCAAAGAAAATAGTGAAGGCTGTAAAGTAAAACCAAAATGGAAAAACGGAGAAGATTCAAACATTTTTCTTCTCAAGAAAACATCATTGCACAATCCACCTCATTAGAATCAATCTTGGTGAACTGTATCTCTAACTACACTGTGTTCCACACAGAATCCTGGGAGACTCACGTGATTCCCACCTGACCCTCATTCCCCACAACCAACTGGTGACTCCTTAATCTTTCCTTAATTCTCAACTGTCCCCTCTAATCCATCTCCAATGCTCTGGTCTTAACGTCACCCCTCAGCTTGATCTTTATGTCCCCAGTTTTGCTCTTACTTCCTCCAACGCAAACCCCTTTTTGCAATTAGGGGGAAATTCCAAAGCACAGACGTGACCCCTTGACTCCAAGACTTAAAACTGAATGCTTCTCACTGCCCCTGGAATAGCATGGAATCTTTTTAACATGATCTACAAGGCCTTGCACGATCTGCCTCGAAGCTGCTATTTCCCCTGGCATATTACACTATGTTACACTACAACTGGATTAAAAACTATTAAGTTATTAAATCATTGACTAATTACTGACTTTGATTTTATTTAAACTAAGATTAAAAGATGGTTAAATGTGTTTTTAACTGCTGTGTTCAGACAATGTAGGTGAAAAAAAAAAAAACACAGGCAGGGATATACTAGTGCACTGGTTAAGGGCGCCGACCAAAGAGGCTTATTGGTTCCAGGGCACAGCTCAGATTCAGCACTTGTCAGCTATGGTACTCTGAGCAATTCCTTAACCACTTCCTTCCCTCCTTCCTTCCTTCCTTCCATCCTTCCTCCTTCCCTTCCTTCCTTAATTCGTTCCTTCCTTCTTTCCTTGTACAGTATTGTTCTGTACATTCTGCACATTTGATCCCCAGAACTTATTCATCTTGTAACTGGAAGGCTGTGTCCTTTGATCAACAGCTCCCCATTCCCCCCATGCGCCCCGTCCCCAGCCCCTGGCAACCACCATTCTACTCTTGGTTTCTCTGAGTCTGGCTTTTTTAGATTCCACATATCAGTGAGATCATATAATATCTGTGTTTCTCTGTCTGACTTATTTCACTTAGCACAATGTCCTCAAGGTCCATCCACTTTGTCACAAATGGCAGGACTTCCCTCTTTCTGGATAATATTCCAGTGTAGACATACACCATATTTCCTTTATCCACTCATTCACAGATGGACATGTTAACTTATCTATATCTAGACTATTGTGAATAATCCTGCAATGAACATGCGAGTGTAGACAGCAATTTCTTAACCTCTGTGAGCCTTTGATTCCTAACCTGTAAAGTGAGGACAGTAATTGTACCTGAACCATAGGGCTGTTGGGAGGATTGAATTGGGGTGACGTATATAAAGTGCTTAATACCGTGTCTGACTCATGGTAAGCGCTTCATAGGCTTCAGCCCACAAGGAGTGATGAGCCTCTGCACCACTGCTTTAGAATCAGGCATTTCCCCGCTTTTCATACATTGACTCATCTCACCACCAGAAACATGGTCATGTTACAACAAAGAAGGGAGTGCCACCAGCTTCCCTCCCAGGTCTGCACCCCTGTCACCCTCCCCCCCCCACTAACGGCCCCCCAGACATGCCGAGTGCTCCCAAGGTCCCAGCTGCCACATTAGCTCCATTCTATCTCCTTGTTCTTGCTTACTGCAATGGATTTTTATTTTTCCTTAAGTCACTTGGTCCCACTCCAACTCTTTTTGCTCTCAAAAATCTCACTATTTATACAGGATCCTGTACCTTATCTTTAGATAACAATTGCCTTATGCATGGCAAAACAATACATATTTGCATTTCTTAAGAAATCCCTATTGGTATAATGACAATGCCAGAAAAAATTCCTTAGGCTCTATATTTTTATTTGAATGCAGATTAACCTTCTCACTTTCTTCCTTCTAAAATGTCTTCTCACAGGTACCCCTGGAGGCTGAAGGGCATTTTTCTAATAGTGCTGTTAATTAAAGTGTTGGAAGAAAGTACTTTTTTAGTGTCTACTGAACTAGAAAATCAAGCTTAAAGAGCAATTCTTTCCATATTAAATGTCTATCACATGCAGGATGTGGGGAAACTAAATACAGTGCTGGTAGAAATATAAATAAAATGATGCAGCCACTGTGGAAAATAGTTTGGCAGTTCCTCATAGAGTTACCATAGGACCCATCAATTCCAATCATAGGACCCATCAATTCCACTCCTAAGTATATACCCAAAAGAAATGAAAACATGTCCACACAAAAACTTGTACACAAATATTCAGAGCAGCATTATCCATAATAATCAAAAAGTGGCAACAACCCGAATGCCCATCTACTGATGAATGGATAAACAAAACGTGGTATATTCATACAATGGAGTACTATTTGGCCATACAAAGGAATGAGGTTCTGATGCACTTGCTACAACTTGGATGAACCTTGAAAACATGATGCTAAGTGAAAGAATCCAGTCACAAAAGATCACATATCATATGATTCCGTTTATATGAAATGTCCAGAAGAGATAAATCCATAGAGACAGTAAGTAGAATAGTGGTTGCCTGGAGCCAGGGGGCTTGGGGAAAGTTGGGGTGCTATCTAAAGGGTATGGGCTTCTTTCTGGGGAGATAAAAATGTTCCAAAATTGATTGTGGTGATGGTTGCACAGCTCTGTGAACATACGAAAGAACGTTAAACTGTACACTCTAAATGGCTAACTGGTATTGTATATCAATTACATCTTAATAAAATTATTACCAAAAAACTGTCTACCCAAGTAAGCCATTACAGGGAGTGAGTGGGCTGTTACACACAATGCAATGAAAAGTCTTCCCTCCAATTCTGACTTCCAGGAAGCAACCGACATCACCTCTTTCTTGTGTTTTTTGTGTTTTGTGTTTTGACACTGCCCATTTCTTGATCTGCCCATTTCTTGATCTTGTACAGAGCAAGGACTAAGGGACTAAATGGAAGAAACTGGACCCCCCAGTGGTTCACCTGGTCACTCCACCATGTGACACACTAATAATCAGACACACACAAATAATCAGACTGTCTAGAGGGGGAGACAGAAACAGGCACAAACAACTGTAATAAAATAATCAGATGGTATTAATAGGTAGCAAGTACACTTCCATAGTAAATGTGATATAGGAATTGCTAAAGGGAAGTTAAAATTGATAAGCTCCCTAGAAGAGGAAAAGACTCCTGGGAATTCAGAGGAAGCTGGGATTTGAATTAGCATTAGGACATAAATGTGCAGTTGCCAATAAGGGTAATAGTATCTAACTTGTAGTGAGTGCTTATTATGTGCCAGGAACTATACTGATGTTCTAAGTGCTTTCACCATCTCATGAGCTCTGCAGCAGGTCGCACTGTTAACTCCTTTTTAGAGTTGAGGAAACTGAGAACAGCACCGTGAAGTAACTCCCCACATCTCACAGCTAGAGAATAACAAAGGCAAGACTGGACCCAGGTCATTGGGCTCCAGAGCCAGTGCTTTCAGTAACAGTTGACAGCAGGGGGGAAACTCTGAGAAAAGGGTCTGTGAGGAAGCATCAGCAGAAGAGTGGTAAAGGGCAGAATGTACACGCAAAAGAGAAACAGACTCACAGGTAGAGAACACAAACTTGTGGTTATCAAAGGAGAGAAGGAAGATGGGGAGGGACAAATTAGAAGTATGGGATTAAGAGATACAAACAACTATGTATAGAACAGATAAGCAACAAGGATACACTGTACAGCCCAGGGAATTATACCCATTATCTTGTAATAGCCTATAATGGAGTATAATCTGCAAAAACACTGACTCACTGTGCTGTACACCTGAAACCAACGTACTACCGTAAACCAACTGTACTTTAAAAACAGATGACTGGGATGTGTGAAGCAATGGTTCCCAGAAGAAGGCAAGGCAGTGGCTGGCTGTCTGCGGGGGTGACGGGAGTCCAGGAGCTGATTTTGACTGCAGTGACTGAGAGGTGGCAGATGAGGGGCCAGAGGAGGGCAGCCGATCTGGTCTTTGGAGGGAGCATGAATTCCGTGGACACCCTGAGCATGAGGTGCTCGGGCACATGTCCACTCTGTGTGTTTACAGACAGAGAAACGCAGCCCTGATGCTGACGAACACTCAAACGCAGGAGAAGGACGTGGCAGTCACCTTGCAGAGGATGCCAGAGGGGTCCCAAGGTCAGGGGAAATAACCAGAGAGAGAGAAGCCACGGCGACATGCTCCAGAACATACCAACCCTTAGCAAGAAAACAAAACAGGTCTGAGCCACTGGCTGTTTCTGGGTGGAGTGATTACAGATCCTTTTAATTTTCCTCTAGTTACATTTTCTCTTCAATAGTTGCTACATTTTCTATAACAAAGCCTAACTTTCAAAAGAAGAAAAAATAAAGATTTTACATATATGTGATACAAATCCAGGTACGCATGTACATGCCATATAAATTAAGTAGCTCAACTTCGATGGGCCTCTTATGAGACTGAAGATGTGATGGTCAAATGGCCACTTTTTTTTTTTTTTAACTACAGCAAATTGAAATTACTGGGGCTATCATTTAAAAGCCCATAAATAAGGGTTTATCCCAGACGCTCTGTCTCCCTAATGAACAGAAAAGGAGCAGCCACTCGTCTTCTTTGGTTTCTTCTCGTTCTGTTTCTCCTCCCTAATTTCCTCCTTCTTCTCACCCCAAAACGGGAACAGATCTAGAAAAACTATAGTGCCTGGGACAGGACAGCCTGGGCCAATGCTAGGCAGTGGATTGATAACGGAACCTGTCTTTTTCCAAACCCCTGGGGCTTTATCCATCCACCTGCCGCAGGGATCCTGGCTGCTACCCTGGGACCTGGCAAACAGTGGTCGGGCACTGTCAGCGCCCCAGTCTCCTTTGAACCTCTTTCTTCCTCCTGCCTCTTCGGTTCTCTCTGGTTACCCAGGGTCCCTTGGCTGCCCAAAGTTATCTCAAACCCCTGACTATTACTTCAAGGTCTGAAATGTTCCCTTCTTTCCACTGGATCCGGGGAGCCACGTGCCAGAGCTGCAGTTCTGTAATCCCAATTAGAGGGGACACCAGGAGGTTTGTGAAGGAGACCTGCCCCTCCCGGGAAGTATCTGCCTCTTGAAAGAAGAGCTTGTTCAAATGCCCAGTCCTGGGTGAAGCATCTTACACACATTAGCTCATTGAATGAAGCCTTGCTATGGTCCCGAGAGGTAGAAATTGCTTTTCTTATTTTACAGTTGAGGATACTGAGGCTCAGAGAGGTCAAATGACTCTCCAGGGTCACACGGCTGGTGAATTCTCACTGGGAACATGGAGGAGGACACAGCTTTGAGCAGGAGCTCTTACATTCAGCCTACTCTGGGCCTCAACCCTAGGCAGGCCATTCCCCCTTATCCGATCTTCCACTTAGTGTGATCTGACTTCCAGCCTGTTGCCCCGGGTCATCAGTGAATCATTACTTGGAGAAAGGCAGAGGTTGGTAAAATGAATCAAGCATTCAGGAAACCCAAAGCCATACCAAGACAAAACAAGTCCCATCAAATTATAAATTCACAAATGAGACGCAACTGTATTAAGCTCACGTGATGTTCATCACTGCGACAACTGCCATTGAAATAATGCGCCCCTAAGAGTTATTACAAGGAAAGGCCCATATTAGTGCTTCTTGGCCTTCACACACTTGTTAGCCATGGGATAATTAACTTTATCCAGCAAACCAACTCATCCGAACACCTCATTCCTAGCCCACCTTGGATATTTTCAGTATTCATTGAATTGCTTTTAACATCAGATGCTTCTAGATCCACTTCACAAAATGTTCACCAGGGTCAACGTCTGAAGAATGAAGAGAGTTTACGGGAGGGGGAACCAGTAAAGGGTGAAAATTTCTTTCATATTCTTATACAAAACCTAATTGTTTCCTTTGTATTTATTGCTGATTGACTTCTCCTTTATTTGTCAGTCAGCCAAACAAAATGCGTTTGCCTTTTCTAATCTTGGCTCATAAATCAGTTCTTTCGGCTCCTAATTACTTTGGCTGTTCTCCCTTGAAAATCTTCCAATCTATCTAAAACCTTCTCTTGAGAGGAAAAGAGCATGTGCTGTCTTAGGTGGAAACGTGATAGAACATAAATTGGGATAAACTCTTAACCAAAAGTGGGGTCATAATATGACAGAACACAAGATTTTATTTAAGACTGTATTAGGTTGTAAATCATTATTGAAAGCATCCCAAAGATTTTCTTTCCTTTTATGGTGTCACTGAATTTTCATTTCTAAGCTCATCCTAGAACAAACAAGTAACTTTGTTTCACTAAAATTTATCAGAGGACCTGCTCGACCCAAATAACACAAAAAGAAATCCAGCAGTACCTTTGAGCCTTAGGGAGAAAAACAAGTGGCTGAATTTTCAGATTTCTCATAGTCACTAAGACTTATGAAAACAAACTTCATGATCCCAGTTCACGTTCCAACTCTAGAAGCATATCCAGCTTTGTAAAGATGTCCCCCACAGTGCCTCCCACACTCCTTGCCGCCCCAAATGTGAAACATTAATCACACCGTCACCCATCCCACTGTGCAAACCACAGACTCAAGAGGCACCCTTGACGTCTACCTGTTCCCTTCCCTACATCCCCAAATCCAATCCATCAGCAACCTATCCCCTCCCCTACATACTCCATGAGTCTCCATACTTCCTGCATCTGCACCTCCGTTGCCCTGTGCCACCCTCATCTTCTGACTAGACTAGACCAGCTAATCTGGGCCACTTCCAAGCTGTTATTGACTTCCCTCTGCTCTCAGGATGAAGAAAACAATTATTACACAGCCCATAAAGCCCTGCACGATCTGAGTTCCTTTCCACCTCAGAGAGACGAGTCACCCATACTCTTCTCTCCCTGTCCCCTCTCTACCTAGTCCAGTGACTCTTAACCGTGGCTGCACACTGGCATGGTCTAGGGAACTTTCATCTGGCTGTGTGGTTTCTAAAATCCTTCTATGAAAATGTTACTGTAGAATGTAGACTCTGAGCACACTTGAAAGCTGAACGCTCAGTTTTGTCCCAGGCCCATTACCTAATCAGCGTTAACCAGGACTTTTAACAAAACAGAATTACAGTCTATTTCTACATCTATGCCTCCAATAATTTCCTGTTTTTAAGAAAAGACTATGGTTTGTTTTATTTTAAGCTTTTACGTGTGAACAGATCCTCAGGGCTCAGGAACTCATGACTATCACTATAACGTGAAATTCCTCTATTAGATGCAATGAAACATAACAGAAAAATTGCAGTGTCCTCCCTCAACTGTTACGTGACATCTGAATAAAAGCACAAGACGGTGTTGAGGAGAAGGCTCTGGGGAGTGGCAGAGGCTCACTTATTGGAAATGCAGCCCAGCGATGCCAGCAATTAGGAATGGTGACCAAGCACAAGGGAAAACGCCAGGTCAAAACCTGTTTACTCAAAAATAGTCACAAATTGTCCAAGTTAAGTCTACAAGTCCAAAAGTCCACTGTATATAATTTATTATTAAAGCCAAGATAAATTAGAACCCCATATACCTCCAGTCTGTCTGCCATTGCGAGCAAAGACCACAGTTTGCATCTCTATAACCCGAACCATAATGCCTGGCACGCGGTGGGTTTCCAAGAACGATTTGTTGACTGAATTCATGGAACGTAACTATCAACTTGAAAATTCCTTGGCTTAAGGTTATTCCATATTAGACGGCAGTGACAAGGTCCAGAATGTGCCACTGTGGCATAAAAATCATTTTGAGCTGCAGGCATTTGAGAATAGGCTTTTTTTCCTGAACTCCCTTACCTGCCTAAAAGCAGAGCTTTTCAAAAGAACTGAATTGTCATAAATGCCTCTCCAGGAAGATGACTCTTACCACCTGAGACTAGAAGCCTGCACTGCACCTAAACAGACCTCGTCATGAACTATCGTATCTCCAGCTATTCCCCTAAGAACCCACTGGTCTTTCCTAAAAGTCATTTGTTTTTCCATAGGTGCCCTTCTTCCCCTCCCCTTCCCTTGTTAAGGTGATAAAGAAGTCCCAAATTCTAACCGCCTCCTTGAAGCACATTTTTCTGTGAACTTGCACTGAATGTACATGAATTTTAAAAATCTGTCTTTTCTCTTGTGAATCTGTCTTTTGTCAGTTTAATTTGTGGGCCCCCAAAAACTAAACATAAGAGGTTAGAGGAAAAATTTTTCTTTCCCGACAGCAACGTCAAGGAAACCTTGAATCCTGACCACCTCTGTCAGACACTGAAGGCATGCAGTCCAGATAAGTGAGGGAGAAAACAAGCAGTGGAAGTGGAAAGCATGCAAAACTCAAGTATGAAAACTGAAAGAAGGCAAGTCCCAGATTCTGTAAAATTCAGTGAAAGGATTCCTAACACACACTACCTTCAATAGGGCCAAAGCCCTATTTAGTATCAAGTGGTTTCAAATTAATCTTTGAGATGGTTTTATTTTCTTCCTCTGATTAGTGCAAAGAGTAACTTTGTAATCAGTAAATAGCCACTGAAGGAAATCACAGAATTATATACTCTTACAGCTGGAACATGGAACTTATTAACACAAGAATGTTCAAAGCTCAGCCTTACAAGCAATTAAAGAAATGCTTGTTTAAAAACATTAAGAAATTCTATGTTTTTCCTACTAAATTTGCATAGATTTTTAAAAAGTAAATATCCACAATTAGCTAGGACGCAGTGAGATGGGAATTAGCATGTATTGCTGGGAGGGGGGCATAAATTGAAGGGCAATCTGGATGTATGCGTTAGACTCCTTTAGGATGGATCGAACACTCACTGGCCCAGGCATTGCACCCTGAGAGGTGATTTCTACGTCAATCATGAGGAATCTGAGTGATAAATTACGTCACAACATTGTTATGCACAAGCCAAAAAAGCTGGAAGCCACCAAAATGTCCAACACGAACAAGATGGGAGTGGAGCTGTTAACAGTTGGGGAAACAGGATGAAAAATGGGTCGAGCACTTGAAGAGAAGGATAAACTTGGGCACCTGAAGTTTGAGGCGCCTGTGGGACATTCATTGTCAGATGGGCAGAAATGGAAGCCTGACGCGGAAGAGATACAAGACCAGAGAGAAAGATCTGGGACTCAGCCTCGGAGAAGTCAACAGGCCACAGAAATCACGTTCTCCGACAGCAGTGAAGGCCGTGGGTGAAAGGTTTAACGAACAAGGCTGATTCCAAAGTGTATGCACCATTTAGTAGAAGGAAAAATGTTTATACGTGCCCCCAAAAAGAAAAATCTGAAAGGAAAATGTTAAAAGCAAAATGTTGAAATTATAGATGATTTAGATATTATTTTTCTTTATACTCTTCTGTATTTTCCTTTTTTTTTTTTAAAAAAAAAGCAGTGTCTTCATTCAACTATGTATGATAAGTGAATATAATGCTCCAGCATTTTCCTGAATGATAAATATATGTATTTTTCATTACTTAAAAAAAAATTTAATCCGAGATGTTCTAACTATTGCCTTGTTTTACAGATATGGAAATGCTGACAATACCAGTAGAGGAAGTGACTTGCCCAAGGTCATGCAGTCAGCAAGCACAGCTTCTGAAAACCATCCTGGAGCTCCAGCAAGAAACGGAAAAAGGGATTTGGTTTGTAACCAAGCTCTCTGAATCACAGCTCTTCTACCAGGTGAGGAAGCTCTATAAATACAGCCATAAATATGTGCTTAATCATATACCTTCCACTGACTTATTGTAAGTAATCACCTCCATGGCATTTTACCAAAATGTTCCAGAGCAAAGTATAATCTTCTCTCTTGATAATTTTGAGGACTTTTTGTCCTTCACAAAAAAAGTGTTCTGCATTTTCTCAATTAAAAAAAAAAAAAAGATCCTTTTGCCAGCTACTGATGCTGTCAGGTTTTTAATGTGAGTCCACCCACTCCAAGCTGTATCTATGTCTGAATACAAATACATATATTTGAAGACTGGCCAAGTTCTTTTAATTCATTCTCTTATCACAGGATGTAGTAAAAGCAAAGTCATATTTCCTTCAAGTTTATCTCATTTTCAATACCCATTTGAATAAAAAAATCCCATTGTCTTTCACGATGGATACTGAATTACTGGAAGACCACTGTACATCTAGTCTAGACCAACAAAATGAAATATGATTTCTTTAAAGCAGAATGCTATTTCCATTACTTACATCAGATGGAAAGCTTTTACCTGTAATTAATAAATCAATTATAAGCTTTAAACCTACCTCTGACATGAATTAGATTTCCAAAATATGTAACCTTTGGTTGAACTATATTTCATTTTTAAAACTGGGGTCCATCACAATCTAGTGATCAATACATAGAACACCACAAATAGTATCCCTTGTGTTTGTCAGATATTATAAATGGTTAGCATTATGCTTGCAGGAAGCACACAGCTGTTGGTCTAACCTTTTGGGGCCCATCTCCTGAAAGCATGATATATCGTTCTTACTTTATAGCTTTCCGTACTTAAGGTACCCATTTCTGTAGCCTTAGGGATGATGTGGCTATAAATGCATGTATAAATGTCTCACAAACCCACACGGTGAGATGTGTATTTATTTTGACAAACTTAACTGCCTACAGTGTTGGGAAGGTAAAGAAGGGCTAGTGTATTTCTGAAAGATGACTTTGCTCTGTCTTTGACAAAAGACATCTCACAGTAACACACACCTTACATTCATAGCTTTTTCATCTACCTACTGCCATTCTGACGAATCTAAACATTAGACTTTTTTTCAATCATCATTTCAGAAAGGAAGAGAACCTAGTAGGTAAGAGCTCTAGGGATGGCAGGCAGTCCTGAATTTGAAGAGCCACTCTGCCACTTACCAGGTGTGCGACCTTGGGCAAGTGACTTAAGTTTCAGTTTCTTCAACTGCAAAGAGTAGACAATGGCACCTGGGATGGTTGGAAGACAATGCACAGCTTAGCACAGTGTCTAGTACATAGCACGGACTTGATAAAGTAAATGTTACTTAACAGTATTCATAAGATGCTTTTCATCTTATGAGGAGCATTTACAAAAGACTTCTGTGTCCCTGTTTCCCCAAACCAGAAACTCCATCAACATTGCCTTGGGAATTATCGTGAAGACTCTAGAAAAGAGGACAAAAGAACTCCACAATGCCCTTCTTTCAGAACTCAGGCCAATACTTTAACGCTCATGTCTATCTGTATTTACCTGGCTGGTTCCATTTTACGGAGCCTCATCTGTTTGTGGCATGGGGATGTCCTGGGATTCAACCAACCAATTCTGCAGTAGACTTTTGCAACTTTGCCCTTTTGTGAGTACTGTTTCATGTTCCACGTGAATTTAGTCTTTGCTAAATCTTTGACCTTATCTCGGACCATATCATTTTCTGCTTGTGATCCTAAGCTCATGAAAAACATGTTTTCCTTTAATGTTTTGACAACCTTTAAGTACAGAAACGCCTAGAGAATCAACTGGTAAGTTCTTTCAGATGGTGAGAACAGACTATACATAATACGCTACAAAAGCCTGCCTTCTAAGTATGGAATCGTAAATCTCTCCACACTGGAATCCCAGAATGGCCAAGAACAGATAGAAAACTAAGAACCCCCTCCCAGGGTCTTGGGGCACGCACAGATAAGCTTGAGAATGAGAAGGAATGTCCTGCCCTGGCAACACTCTAACCCCGCTTCTTGGCTGTTTCTGATCTAGAACCCTGATCAGAGAAAGGGAAATAATGAGGGGGAATAATGCTAGTGGGCCTGCTGACTGATGGTCAGCCACAGCAGCAGGTCCCCTGCCATCAGCAATGCACTTAGTGAATGACGAGTCTGTGATAACAGAAAGTGCATGTACTATAACTGAATACAACAGGTTACAAAACTTTTATAATACAGGTACACACATTCATACACACATGCACAATACAACCTCAATTATGTAAAATAAAGCACATGAAAACCATAAAGACAATACACCGAAACACTGGTTGTCACTGAGTGGGAATTATGGGTAATACTTTTCCTCTTTCTACTTTCTTATTATTTTTTTCCAATTGTCTATAATCGTGTATAGCTTGGATATCTAAAAAACGTATTTTAAATGTCGACATAAATACATTGAAATTTAGCAAATTTCACGTTTTAGCAAGAGAGAAAAATGAATACTCTTCACAACAGATAACAATCCTTCCTACAAACGACTTTGACCATTGTCCTGATGGTAAAGGTTGATAATTAGTAACTAGGAGGACGCTTTGCAAATATTGGCGCCAGCAGCCTGCCCCAGACCCCTCTCTCTGGGTCAGATGGTTCTTTTTTGTGTGAAACATTCTGGTCTATCCTAGAGGACTGGGGAACGTGGAGGGAGAGAGGTGTAGGGAGAGTGAAACTGTTAGAAATCGGTTGGGTAACGGATATATCCTCAAAACTGCTCTGAAAGTGTTTGCAGCCTGTACCTGCACTAAACAGACCGATCTGTTTCACACACACCAGGGCGTGGCCCACCAGGAAAAACCCGCGCATCCGTGAGTGACAGCTTAGACCTTAAGGATATCGATACTTCCACTTTGCAAGGAGCCGTTTCTCCCACCACCTCCCCAAACGCAAGCCTCAAGGAGGGTGTAGGTTTGGCTCCAGCCAAAGTGCTGCGGGCAGTTTTAACTTTATGTTCCTGTAAGGCTGCCCTGTGCATCTCCTTTGGTTTCGGGAGCTCTGAAGATCCGTTTAAGGTTCTGTTCATAGACTGAGCCTCCAAGCCTTTGTGTCTAGAGAAACCCAAGCCTCCCTCACCTGGGGACCTGTGATCTGATCCTCCTACACCATCAGTAAAGATGCAGGTGCTCAAACAGCAAGAATCAGGGTCTGTGTTTAATGTCCCTGGGGCAAGCACGTCGGAGAAGTGGTGGGGACAGGTCAAGTGTGAGTGCTGGGAGACCATTTCTGCAACAGTTCTCTTGGAAACCCTTGTCCACGTCGTACTTTTTCGGCTGGGGGGTGGAGGCAAAGACTGTGGACGCGTGGGCTCTTCACTATCACCCTCCGCGCACTGCCAACGTGTGAGTGACGCCAGTAACTTCTAGGTGAGTGGATTTTTCACTCGGTTTGGGCTGGGGATGGATGATGGGGACAAACGGCTGGGAGTGTCGACTTAAAAGAGTCTATCGATTTTATGGAGGCCTTGTGGACTTCCACAGAACACCCAGTGAAAAAGAGAGGTTCTGGGGGAGGGGTGCAGAGAAACGAGGGTGCGGGAATAGGCTGCCATAAACCTGCCAATTACCCAAAGAGAGAAGGGGGCGGCTTTGGCTGATGCCACCGAGGAGGGCCACCTAGAAGAAGGAAGCTCAGCGTGGGCGCCTTGACCCTCCGCGGCTCGCTCACGCCCCCTCAAACCCCCGCGCGGCCCGAGCCCGCCCAGCCAGGCCCCGGGGGCGCAGCCTCAGAGGCGGCCGAGGGCTCGGCGGGCGTCCCGGCGTGCAGGGCGCGGCGAGGCGTGTACCTTGGTGCCCTGGTAGAAGTCGTCCACGGACCGCGAGCCCATGAAGGGGAACTGCATGTGCGTGTGCGTGTCGATGCCGCCGGGCAAGACCAGCTTGCCGGCGGCGTCTAGGACCCGCAGCCCGGCCGGCGCGTCCCCGGGCGGCAGCAGGTCGCGCCCCAGCGCCCGCACCACGCCGTCCTCCACCAGCACGTCGGCCACCTGCGAGGAGTCGTCGTTGACCACGCGCCCCCCGCGTATCAGGAGTCGCGACGGCGCCGCCATGGCGAGCGTCGCACGCGCTGCGGGCCGCCCTCCTTCCGGGGGCACAGGGAGGACGCCCGGGCCGGGCTCCGGGTTTATCAAGGACCCGCTGCGAGGGGGCGGGGGAGGAGAGGCTCCACCCCCGGGGGGCTGGGCCTGCGTGAAAGGCTGGGGCGGACCCCGAGGTCAGCGGGCTTCAGACCTGAAAGTTCTGACGCCCTGAATCCAGGTGTACGTCCAGACCCTAGATGTACACCGAGATTTTTCCCTTCCAGTCATTGGAAGGGAAAAGTCGTGGAGGTAGTTTTAAAGACGAGGGACGTTTGTTTTCCTTTCTAAGAAAAGGCACTTTGGGGAAAAAATCTACCTCATTTCTTCCCTTTATAAAGAGTGTGTCTGTACCAAAACGCAGAGAGACAGGCAGAGAGAGAGAGGAAGGGAGGGAGACAGACAGACAGACACCACCAGCAACAATGAAAACACCCACGCCCCGAAGAACCACTTGATCTGGATTTCCTTTTAAATATTCTTAACTGTGCGAGGAGCAAAGATAAATGACATTCTCGTCCTCAAGGAGCTAAGAGCCAACAGTGACACACATACATATTTCAATGGATAACAATATATAAACCAGAAAATTCTGCCTTCGAGAGAGGCTAAAGATACGAGTTTAGAAGAAAGTGGGAGTTTATTTCTGCCTTGAAGGAAATCAGATATGGAAGATTCACAAAGAGGTATTTGAACTAGGACAAAGAGGACATGGACATGGAGAGATAAGGGCTGGGAAGAGGGATGATGTTCTGGGCGAGGGAACAGGCTGGATAAAGGCACAGAGAAGGTGATGGCAAGTTGAGTGTGACCTCCACGTGGTTAAGCTGAGGGGATAGGGTTGGACAGTTGTGGACCACCCCTTTCCTCCCAGGGGAGAAGGATGAAGAGTAGACAGAGCAGTGAGAGAGAAGGGAGCTCGGGGAGCCCTGCGTGAGGGACGACAGCAGTGCGGGGTTTCAGGAGCACCAAGATCGAATGCCATAGGAAGGGTGGGGAGTGTGGGGGACGTGTGCTGTTCCATCGTCTATTCTCATCCTCATTCTGCCAACAGTCACTGGAGTTTCTCTGGCAGGAAATCCTCCCCGTGCATTCTCAGAACACTCACCTCGGTGGAACTGATGGGACCTCCGGCTCTGGGACCGATCTGCTTATCTAAGCACTGCCAGTCACAGCAGGAAGTCCTCACGGCCACGGTGATGTGTTCAGGGATGACACGGGTCCCAAGAAGACTAACCGTGCTCAGTGAGAGCTGATGCTAACTTGTGTTAGGTTGAGCAGATGAAGAGCTTTCTCTTTCCTGCTGGACTTGAATCCTGGAGGGAGTAAAAGACAACAAGGGAATAGTCCTGTGAACAGAGCCAACACAGAGAACAGGAAGGAGAGATGGAGAGGGACTGCGTTCTCATGACACCGTTGGTGCTCCTGAAACCAACCATGCCTGATGTCCCCTCTTTCAGACTCTCCAGTGTTTGCTTCAGCTGGTTTACTTTGGTTCTTTTGTCATTTTCAACCGTCAACTGACAGAGGATGGGAAGGTACTTCGAGTTTGGGGAGTAGGTGGTCACATGTGACCTCGGAGTGATGACATTTTTAATAGTGGAATGCAAGGTGTTATTATTATCAAATTTCCTCAAGTCTCAGATCACACAAACCTCAAAATGATTAAAAATTAGGAAACATCAATAAAGTGCCATAGATTTGGCTGTCAAGCCAGGAACAAGAAGCCCAGGAAGGTTATGCAATTGTTGTCAAAAGACCATTGCGTAAAGGTGAAAAGAATACTAATACATATGCAACTCCGCCGAGCTCCACACATAACAGCCCTCTAGGAAAGTAAGACTGGGTCTCAGGGTGGCTGTGACATCCTTTCTGAAGCTCAGATGATGATTTCAAAGGTTTTTTTAATCTCAGACACTTTATATCACAAAAAGCCCTGTAACACAATGCAGCGTAAACTCTCCACGTTTAACTCAAACTTGATCAGAAAAGGGGATTTGTAGAATGTCACTGAAGCAGGAGGAAATAGCTCATCGAGATTCACTGACCGCACAGAAGAGAGTGTTGGGTAAGTTTAAGGAGAAAAGCTAGCTTCGCAGAAGGTGTCTTCCCCCTCTCTGGCCACCACTGTCCAGACGCCAGGCATGTCTAGATGCCGGATGTCATCCACCAGCTTGCCGGGTGGGAGGCGAGCAAACGTGCTCAGAGGGGAAGCTTGTCCTCAGAAACCCCTCACCTCCCTTTACTCTGCCCTACTCAGCCACCTCTGTACCTAGACACACGCGCCCTCAGTGGGCGTGAAACAAGTAATCCCAGACACGATGATCTTGGCACTGGAGGCAGGAAGCAAGACTCCTGCTGTTTTGCCTTCTCCTTGCTGGAGAAAGAATCAGTTTGATTGACTAACATACCAAAGTGTGTCTGAGGACCCATTACTCCTTAGAGGACTCTTTTTTTTTTTTTTTTTTCCGGTACGAGGGCCTCTCACTACTGTGGCCTCTCCCGTTGCGGAGCACAGGCTCCGGACGCGCAGGCTCAGCAGCCATGGCTCACGGGCCCAGCCGCTCTGCGGCATGTAGGATCTTCCCGGACTGGGGCATGAACCCGTGTCCCCTGCATTGGCAGGCGGGCTCTCAACCACTGAGCCATCAGGGAAGCCCTAGAGGACTCTTTTTAAAGGAGGCCTACAAAGGTTGTGAAAGCTTAACCCACAGAAACATACCTACTTTGAAGTGTAGGTGAGAGCAATTCGAAAGGAAGGCCTTCCCAGCCCTGACTGATGGTGTAAAGGGATAGAAAGGCAGAGCAGAAAAGGGTAACTTCCTTCACTGAGCGGCTCAGGGTTTTGGGGAAACAAATCCACCAGGCCCAGGTGTATTTAAGTCCTCCGCAGCCCTGGAGTCACTGAGTTTGCTTTCCCTACTCTCCAAACACACCCCTACTCCTACTCTAGGCCCCTGTGGCTATGAGGGGATTTCAGGGTATTGTTTCCCCTGGAGGAAAAGCTGTCCGTGAGGCAGAAAGAGCAGACAACGAGGGTGTGTGAGCCAGAGGGAGCAAGGAGAGAGGCGGCAGGGCCGGGCGTCTCCAATACGCCCCAGCTGGGGGCCGTGGGCAGGCCCAGTCCTCTGGCCCTCGCTGGGATGAGGTTATACCTGAATCAGCAATAGAAGAGGCGGGTAGGCAGCATGGATGAGAATTAGGAGTCTAATCCCGGCTCTGATGCAAAACTTCTGCTGTGAGTCCGGGCAAGGCACTTACTCTTAGGGCCTCTTATCTCAACTGAAAAACGAGGAGCTAAGTTGACAAGAGCTTGTAAAACCCAGCCTTTGCACTTTTAAAAGTCTTGTGATTCTGTGAACAGGGACAAGACGCCCATCCACAGAGTGCCTGGCATAGTCCTAGAGTTAAACTCTTCTCAGGTCTAGATAAGTGGACTGGAGACCAAGAAGGACTTGCCTTCTAGATTTGGGGCTCTTTTATTTCTGGTCCCTCCACTGAGGCAGAGGGGACGTGCTTGGAAAGGGTGGCAAGCACAGAGTGTAAATCCAGATGTAGGTCATTGGGGGATGAAGCTCGGTGGGACCTTTCGTTCATGAGCAGGGACAACATCTTTCTCTCTGGCAGCCGGAAGTGGTCTCTGTAGGACCAGAGAGAGAAAGCTGGCCACTGCACAACTCCAGAGGGCAGTCTTCCCTGAACCTCCCAGGCAGAACGAGGAAATAATAGCCCTGAATAACAATACCAGCAGCGGGAGCTAAGGTTTATTGAGTACTTGAATCAAGTCAGTACTGGGCCAAATGCTTCACATGCCTTACTTTACTTCGTCCTCCACAACACCGCTTTGAGCTAAATACTATTTCCCTGTTTAACAGATGAGCCTTTTGAGGTGAAATGACCTGCTCAAGGTCACCTAACAGTAAACGCTGGAGGTAAGCCTTTCACTCTGGAACCTGTAATTTACGCATTATGTGAGTCCAAACTCTAAAGCCAGGTTCAAATCCTGGCTGCATTTGGACCTCAGGTTACGTAAATGGATGAGCATAATCCCAGAATGAGCTCCTACATCCATCACGCTTTATACCTCTAGCACTTCTGACATGGGGCTGCAAAGCTGCTTCAGATTGTTATCTAAATATTGGGGAGCTGGTCTATGTGTTTGCTCAGATAACTAATGTCATGAGGGTTTAAAAAAAGTGCTCCATCCTGTAACAAATTAACAAATTTAGTGAGTCCAGATCTAACATACCAATACTGACCTGCCTTGGGGGAAAACTTTCAGGACATGCCACCTAGATAATCCAGGATGATCTCTTCATAAATCCTTAACTTTGCCACATCTGCAAAGTCCCTTTTGCCATGTAAGGTAACATTCCCAGGTCCCAGGGACTAGAAAGATATCTGGGTATCTTCGGACCCCGTAACTCAGCCTATGACAGTGCCTATCATTGTCCCCCTTGAACAAAAAGATGCTGCTTTCTCAAGGGATGGCCTAGGAGCACCAGGCTCGGCTCAGAGGTTTCTTCTGCCCTGTCAGCAGCACTAACGTATGCTTCCAGAAACTCTCTTGCCCCTTGACCTCATTCGTACTGTGCCACGGTTTCCAAGTTCTTTTGAACTTTCCTAGCAAAATATATTTCAGCAGTAAAGTAATACTTAAGGAAACAGAGGAAGTGCCCTCTTGATTAGAAAGAAGGTAATAAAGTAAAATTAAAAAGCTTGTACTTTGGAGCCAGATTTGAGCTCTGGTTTTATCACCTATCATCTGTGGATTCTTTTTTTTTTTTTTTTTTTTGGCTGTGTTGGGTTTTCGTTGCTGTGTCGGGGCTACTCTTCGTTGCAGTGCATGGGCTTCTCATTGCGGTGGCTTCTCTTGCTGTGGAGCACGGGCTCTAGGTGTGTGGGCTTCAGTAGTTGCAGCACGCGGGCTCAGAAGTTGCGGCATGCAGGCCCTAGAGCACGCAGGCTTCAGTAGTTGTGGTGCGTGGGCTCAGTAGTTGTGGTGCGTGGGCTTAGTTGCTCTGCAGCATGTGGGATGTTCCTGGCCCAGGGATTGAACCCATGTCCTCTGCATTGGCAGGCGGATTCTTAACCTCTGCGCCACCAGGGAAGTCCACATCTGTGGATTTTTGGTTAAGTTTCTTAATGGTTCTAAGCCTCTTGGTTCTTTTTTTTTTTTTGGGGTTTGTTGTTTTCTTTTGTCTGTTTTGTTTTGTCGTTCGTTTTTTGAATAGTGGTAGCAACCCATTAAGAGCTGTACACTTTAAATGAGATAATTCATGTAAAGCCCATAGCATAGTGCTTGTTAGATATTATTTTTAGCAAAACCAACTGTTTCATTTCTCTATTCTAGCATTTTCTTCTTATTAATGGTTTCACTTTTTAAAATGTAAGATCCACAAGCTTATGAAATTATTTTACTGATCTTGAGAAGAATTTTTTCCAGCTTTATGGAGATGTAATTGACATATAACACTGTGTAAGTTTAAGGGGTACATGTAACAATTTGATATATGCATATATTGTGAAACGTTTACCACAATAAGGTGAGTTAACACATCCATCACCTCACATAGTTACAACTTTGTGTACTGTGTGTGGTGAGAATATTTAAAATTTACTCTTTCAGCAACTTTCAAGTACGCAACACAGTATTGTTAACTCTAGTCACCAAGCTGTACATTAAGTCCCCAGAACTTATTCATCTTATAATTGGAAGTTTGTACCTTTTGACCACCTTCACTCATTTAGAGCCCTGCCCATGACAATCACTAATCTGTTCTCTGTTTCTATGAGTCTGGTTTTGTTAGATTCCACATGTGAGTGAGATCATGTGGTATTTGTCTTTCTCTGACCTATTTCACTATGAGCATAATATCCTCACCATCCATCCATGCTGTTGCAAATGGCAGGATTTCCTTCTTTTTTTCTGAATAATATTCCATTTGTTGACCTGAAACAAATAGACTGCCAGATATTTCTCCAGCAAAGATGGGTTTATTTGGGATCAGCAAAGGATTGCAGTTTGGGGTCTCCAGCCATGGCAAGCCACAGGGCAAGGGAAGGAGCAGGCTTTAATAGAGGGAAAAAGAAGCTGCGAGGGCTACAGTAAACAGAGTCCATGGCTTTTCATTGGCTGAGTCCTTGCCAGGAATGAGGGGGAGTCATTATTCCTGCGGGGCTCTGCTATGGAGGTGAGAGCTCCTCCTCTCGTTTCCCAGCTCTATTTGATTGAAGTTTCTGTTTATTAATACACACACACACACACACACACACACACACACACACACACACTATATATATATATGCCACATTTTTATCCATTCATGTGTTAATGGACACTTTTATGTCTTGGCTATTAGAAACAATGCTGCAATGAACATGAGAGTGCAGAAACCACCATCTCTGAGATTTCATTTTGATAAAGTTTTATTTTTTTAAGAGTCAAGAGTAAATCATTTAAAAAAATTACTTGGACTTTGCTACGTAGACCAAAGAGGGTTTGAATATGCATTTTATATATTTAAATTCTTAACAAAAAGTAAAGCACATAGGGCTTCCCTGGTGGCGCAGTGGTTGAGAATCTGCCTGCCAATGCAGGGGACACGGGTTCGAGCCCTGGTCTGGGAGGATCCCACATGCCACGGAGCAACTGGGCCCGTGAGCCACAACTACTGAGCCTGTGCATCTGGAGCCTGTGCTCCGCAACAAGAGAGGCCGCGATAGTGAGAGGCCCGCGCACTGCGATGAAGAGTGGCCCCCGCTTGCCACAACTCGGGAAAGCCCTCGCACAGAAACGAAGACCCAACACAGCAAAAATAAATAAATTAATAAACTCCTACCCCCAACATCTTCTTTAAAAAACAAACAACAAAAAAAGTAAAGCACATAGAGCAAAATCCATCTTTTCAAGTGTACACAGTACCATGAATTCTGACAGAAACATGCAGTCATGTGACCACCACCACAATCAAGATAGGAAATATTTCCATCACTCTGAAAAGTTTCCGGGTGCCCCTTTGCAGTCAGTCCTCTTCCCCCAGCCCTGGCCCCTGGCAATCACTGATCTACTTTTGTATTTTGTTGACCTGAGACATGGAAACAAAGTAAGTTGCAGGGTATCTTCTGGAGAGTTCAACTTCGGTTCTACAACTTAGTAAAACTCTTCCTACGCCCTGCTGTTGATGCTGTCAAGGTCTAAAGCTAAAAAGATTCAGAGGCGGACCTTATTAGGATTTACCTCAACTTTTCCAGGAATCCTGGGAGGTCCTGGGCGTGACCACAGTTGGGGCTGAAGCAGAGACAGCAGGTGCCTGTTCTGGAGCCCTCATGACACTGTTTACAGTTATGTAGACAGGACAGTGTCGAGACTGATGCCCCAGATGTTGGAGGCATCAGTGTAAAAGGAAGACCGTAAGATACAGAGAGACAGTAGTCAAGGTGCTGCCCCTTTTACCTGCACTTGTCCCACCCGGGCCCACACCCTCTGAATTAGAACCTTTCTGTCCCTGCACTGTCTGTGCCATCTCATTTTACACTTTATTTCTCTAATATAACTGGAGGGGACTAGATTTGTATATCTTCCTTCTTTATTAAAACTTTTGTTCATCTTAAACAAATACGTCTTGGGAGAAACTTACTGTTCTGCTTGCTGTGAGAGGTATTTAGTATTAGACAAGGCAAGTACAGTGAAAATGTGATTTAAGGTCAAGGATAATTCCAACTACCCGTCTGTTGTGTAATTGTACTTAAGGGCACTAATCTGTGAGCTTCTGGAAAATGAAAACTGCATGGTATTTATTTTTGTATTCAAAGACCTATCACAGGCCATGGTGACGTCTAAGAAGAGCTCACTGTGTATCTGATGTACTTCATTTCTAATCCTCAGGACAAATCTGTGGGGTAGGTCTTATCCTCTCAAACATCAGCAGAAGCTTCAGGAAGTGCCTTTCTCATTGGAACTGGAAGCAGTATGACTCTTTGCTGTATTATATTTTCACATTGCAAGGATGTGGAGAGATTGAAACCCTCATACATTGCTGGTAGGAATGAAATGGTGCAGTTACAGTGGAAATTGGTTTGGCAGTGCCTCAGAAGTTAAATAGAGTTACCCTATGACCCAGAAATTCTACTCCTAGGTATATACCCAGAAACTTGTACATGAATGTTTGTAGTAGCATTATTCTTAATAGTCAGAAAGTAGAAATAACTCAAACATACATCATTTGATAAATGGGTAAACAAAGTGTGATATATCTAGTACTGTGGTCGGTTCTCAGGAAGTACTCAGAACATGGATGTTTCTTTTCACTCCAAATCTAGGAAAAGGTTACGAAGAATTGCTTTGTGCACTTGGCTAACATCTCTCATGGCAACTCATGAGCTAGAGAAATGGAAGTTATGTTGTATGGTGAAATCTCCATTGAAAACAGCAATGATGTAAGTTCCAACCCAAGGAAAGTCATAAGAACCCAGTGACGCTGAAATTCACACAATGCACAATAACAAAGTCTATATTTAAGGTAAGTAAAGACTAAATCTAAAAGCCAAATTAGTTAAGGAATTTCTGTGTTCTTGAAATCAGAGCTCAGCAGATGAGAGAAATACAGATATTCAAGTGAAATTTGATACTGTAGTGAAATTGAGAAAAGTTTTTGAATATTGTTTATGTTACTCTAATTTTTTAATAGAAATAACTTCTCTGTATTTCTTTTATTTATACTCGCTCAACATATGTTACGAAGTCCATGGCGTGTAGCCACATCTTTCTTGGTCTGGGGCGCTATGGAAGTTCACAATTTTGGCCTTTTTATTATAAAATAAAGACGTCTGTGCCAAGATGCCACTCTACCTTGGTTTAGTGAATCTACTTTTCATTAAGATACAGCCATAAGTTGCCCTGTAATCAAGAAAACAGGACAATGATTACTATAAGAAATATGCTCTTAAAGCTCTACTAATATACAAAATGCGTAACACTCAGCGGAGGGGAGCTCGGAAAAAAGGTCATTTTTATTTGAAAATGAGTCTGTAATAATCACAATTAAAATTTATTTCAACCTCTTCTTTCTTTCTTTCGTTTAATCCTTACAGTAACCCTTAAGCCTGGATGTTAGCCCATTTTTCAGATGACACAACAAGGCTTAGTGAGATCAAGTGATTTATTGTTATAAAACTCCTAAAGTAGCAGAGCCAGGAGTCAAACTGTGATGTGTCTGACTTCAAAGTCCATGCTTTCCCACCACACTCTATTATTTCTCCTTAGTAAAGCTTACATATCCCTTTTTTGGAGGATATTAAGCTTCTTTGGGCTTTAGTTGCCCTCCAGCACGTGGGAAAATCCACTCCAATTGACATCTCGGTATCGTTACTTGAAATCACCCTGTGAATTCTTTTCAAGGTACTTCATGATCAGTAAACCATATGTGCCCTAGATTAGCACAGGGCAACTTAGTCTTGTCATGTTCTAGCACTGGTTTCTAAATTTTATTAACTCTCAAAACCCTTTGTTCAAATGAAATCTTATAGGAAAGCCCAAGACATAAACAGAGCTGCTGCTGGAAGAGAGAAGGGTGAGCAGTGCATTGATAACCTGACCATCATCAACTGTAGCCACATTTATGGTTTACCGAGCACTCACACTGCACTTAACTGTCACTATTTTAACTCACTAATCCTCATTAACTCTCATTTAATCCTCCCAACCACTGTTGTTATTCCCAACCTAAGAACCCGCCCATGAGTTAGGCATGTCTTACTCCGTGGGTGACGGAGAAGCCTACCACCCTTGCTTCATGGAACTGGGAAGTTGAGGGTGCCAGGCCAAGTCTGGTGCAGTTGCTCAGAGACATCAGGCTTCTTTTATCCTTTCCCCAAACCCTTAAAATGAGGCTTCTCTCCCTCTGGATGTTGAGGATGCACATTTGCTACAATGGAAGAACTAAGTGATCTAAAAATTACTAGGTTCTAGGAGACCCGTGAAGACTTTTCTCCAGATTCAGTCACTGTGGTAATTTCCTCAGGCCCCAAGCGCAGCACGATCTTGTTTCCTGGGTCTTGGAGCTCCCTTCAGCTCATCACAAGTGGGCTGCTACTGTTTTTTCTCCCCCTTTTCTTGCTCCCCTTTTGGCTTTGAGCTGCCGGTTCACTTCCATGATGATCCAAGGGGAAGTGGCCGCATTCAGAAGCACCTGGGAAGCACATCTTCATGATCTTTGGAAACCATGAATCATTTTGGACTTTTCACATACAAGATCTGATTTAATTCAAGCTTCAGAGATGTTCTCTGTTTAACATTCAGACAATGACAATAATAGCAAAGATGTAGTCCTTACAATGAGCCAGGCACTGCTCCAAGAGCTTTACATGCATTAATTTAATCTTCCAACAGCCCTATTATCCCCATTTATAGATGAAGAACTTAAGTACAAAGTGATTAAGGGACTTGTTGAAGATTGCATGATAGGAAGAAGCAGGACAGGCAATGTGGCTCCATTGTTTTTATCCACGATGTTGCCTCCAATAAATTAAAAAATATTTTACAGGTGGGCTTCTCTGGTGGCGCAGTGGTTGAGAGTCCGCCTGTCGATGCAGGGGACACAGGTTCGTGCCCCGGTCCGGGAGGATCCCACATGCCACGGAGCGGCCGGACCCGTGAGCCATGGCCGCTGAGCCTGCGTGTCCGGAGCCTGTGCTCCACAGCGGGAGAGGCCGCAACAGTGAGAGGCCCGCGTACCGAAAAAAAAAAAAAAATTTACAGGTTATGATAACATGTTGAAATAAACTTAGTTGAAAAATAACTGCTAATTGTTAACATTCATCAAATGCCTAAACATGCTTATCTAAATTTGCATCAATGCTATGATTTCTCATTCAAATATGCTACGGCAAATTGTTACACTATTGTATTTCTAATCAACTAAGATATGAACAATTAATGTACGTGACGTGACAGAGGAGCTAATTTGATAACCTTTTAGCAAATGAGCTTCTTACTGGGACTGTAGCACTGTTTTTCTGCTTAAAATATTAATTCTGGCAACTTGGTGTTTCTTATATATCAGGTACTGTCCTGGGGTCGATTACAGATGTCACAAATTCTTTGCTCCATCTACCATGGAGAGTGGAGTCTGTTTCTCTTTCTGTGGAATCTGGGTTGGCCTTAGTGATTCGTTTGACCAACAGAACGTGGCATAAGTGACATTTTGGGCCTTCGGAGACTAGCTCGTAAGAAGCTTCTGCAGAGATGTCTATCAATTTTTAAACAAGGGCCCACTTGAGTAAAATGAGTCCCATCAAGTTGCTGTCATCTTCTGCCTGGAGTTCAGCAGGGTGAGAGGGAATGGCCAAGCAGCTTGACTGGAGAGCAGCAGGCAGGTCACCGCTGCCAGCATTACTGGGTCTGTGGTAGGGACTCGATAAACACCTTGTGAATTCAATCTGCTCGTTCTTCCTTTATTCTTTTAACCTGTCGTATGCATTTATTTCCAGCTTAACGGTGGATGCTGGTGGTAAGCAGTAGTGGCAGCCAAAACCCCAAGAGCTTGTTGGAAGACTCCCCTCATCACGTGCTTATGTTCTCAGTCCTAGCGAGTGACACGAGCTGAGGCAGGGTTGTTGCCCCCAGAGCTCGTCTGACACAGCCCCTTGGTTCCCCCCACTTCCTTTATACCAACACTGGAGGTCTGACAGACAGACGGGTAAGACAAGACAAAGTACAGGAGGGAAGATCTAAATGACACATGATAAATCTGAGTAATATCTATTAAAATCTATATCCTGTAAACAGAGAATATACTTTTTTAAAGTGATCCTGGAAGATTTTAAAATTAAGAAAAGACAATAAACTCCCCACAGTAAATATAATACACATAACATTCTCTGATCCTGATGCTAAAACATAACAACTAATAAAAGAATCGGAAAACAAAACCACTACCCACACCAAACTGCCATTATCTGGGGGAAAAAAAACAGCAAAGAAAAAGGGAAAAAGCCTTCTTTCATACAACTTGCTGGTTAAGGAGGAAATAAAAACTGAAACTTCAGAACACTTAGAATATAATAGTAATGACAACACTAGTTCACCTAAGTGATTCAGCTTAAGCAGTACTCAAGTCCACACCTTAAATCTCATATTAATAATTAAGAAAAATAAAAATGATTAAACTGAATGCTAACTCACGGAGTTAGAAAAAAACAACAGAATAGACTAAAAAAAGCAAAAAGTAGGAAATTTAAGGAAATCAATTAATTGGAAAACAGAAAAATAACAGAAGAGATGTTCAAAGCATACCACTTGGGGGAAACAAGCAAACAACAACAAAATAGGTCAACCATTAGCTATCTTAATTAAGAAAACAAGGGAGCAAGCATAATACCTAATAAGGGGGAAAGAGCCATAGGCAGAAAAGAGGAGGGTAACTTTGCTCACCTCTAGGCAAATGAACTTGAAAACATGGACAAAATGGATGGTTGATGATCCTAGCTAAGACATAGAAACTACACAGACCAATTACCGTAACAGATACTAAAAGAGCTGTCAAAGAGCTATTGCTGAACATCCACCAACACCAGATAATTTCACTGAAATTTTAAGGAAGAGAAAATTCCAATGCTGTGCAAACTGTTCCAGAACTCAGGAAAAGGAAAAACATTTCCAATTTACCAGCATAAAATTAATAACAAAACTTCTTAAAGATAGCGTGCACGTGAACACACACACACACACGACTAACTGCACTGATGAATACAGATACAAATATATTAAATAAAATAGGAAACATAATCTGGAAATATATTAAAAGAATAATACATATGGTCAAGTAGAGTTTATTTCAGGAACGCAAGGATGGTTCAAAATGACAAAATATATTAAAAGGTCAAAGGAGAAAAATTGTATGATCATCTCCATAGAAAATGAAAAGGCATGTGATAAAATTCAACATGCATTCTTGACTAATTTATTTTAAAATAGGGATCAATGGATACTCCTTAATGTGATTAAATGTATAGATCTCAACCCAGTTCATTATAGCCAATATATTTTAACATTATTCTAGAAGTACTAGACAATGCAATCAAGACATAAAGAGGTATGCAAATTGGAAGACATGACTGTATAACTGGAAAACACAAAAGAATTAACTGAAGTACTACTACATACCATAAGAAGATGAGAGTCTGGTAGCTGGGTAGAAAACTAACATAAATAAGTCATTAGCTTTCATATATACTAAAATCAGACTAAATTATAAACAGAAAGGACTTCCTTAATAATGGTAACAAAAATAATAAAATTTCTAAGAACTCTTGAAAAACATGTACAAGATCTCTGTAAAGTAAAATGCAAAGCATCTGTGAAGGAAACAACAAAAAAGACTTGAACAAATTGGGAATCATTTTTGGATAGGGCACCATGGTTTAGATAGAAGCTTTAACATGATAATGATGTCAAATTTCCCCAAGTTGACCTATAAAAGTAAAACTGTCCAAAAAAAAAAAATGTACAATGGATTTGTTTTGTGGAACACAAAGGGTTGATACTAAAGTTCAAATGGAAAAATAAGCAAGAATATTTGAACATTTAAAAATTACTGTTATTAAAACAGTGTAGGACTGGTACAAAATAAGAAAGGCAAGTCAATTGAACAGAATGGAACTAGAGTCTAGAAATATATCCACATAATATGAAAATCTGCAATATGATAAAAGGGCCATTTCCAATAGCAAGGAAAGGACAGATTTAATAAACAGCCTTGCAGGAACTAGGTAGTTACCTAGGAAGAAAAACTGGAGCCTTAAATTCAGGATAGATCAAATTTTTAAATGTGAAAAGTCAAATAACAGAAATACCCAACTGTACTTTTAACATTCAACCAGTAGCAGATACACTTTTTCCCTTGAAAAAAAGTGCAGAAAAGGAATGCATAGTATGTTACAATTTGTATTACATCATATAGCATTTATACATATAGATACATTTATGTATCTATATGGTATTTCTGGAGGGTATACAAGAATTTGGTCTTGGTACCTATTTCTTTGAAAGGGAACTAGAAGATGGCTGTCAGGGATAGGAGAGAGACTTAATTTTTTTACCATTTGAATCAAGAAGATGTATTAGTTAATTAAACAAAGAAATTAAAATATATGCCAGAAAACAAAACAAAAAACCTATACATAATAGTATATAATTAGTAGGATCTAAACAAGGTTAATTTGGTAACCCAAATTCTGCCAGTAAAATATTGTATAGGGGTCTAAAATGTATCTGAAAATAATATAAAAAGAGAACTGATAGAGTTACTAACTCTTATAAGACACATCAATTAAAAGGCAGGTTTTTCAAAGGCAAAATAATGTCCAGGTCCTTAGGGATTTCTTTACGCTTGAGAACTGGTGTAAGCTACTACTTTACTATAAGGGAGTTAAGAAAGACATCCCCTCTTTAATTTTTCTTCTAGACACACTGCATATTTCATGGCCTGAATCTGTATATGCACCAAATGAACAAAAATAAAGAGAAACTTTGATTTCAAGTACCTCAAAGCAATACAAAAGTACCTCAAGGCAATACAAAAAATACAAAAGTATCTCAAGGCAATACAAAAAAAAGAAGTCATTTTAATTTTTGATACATATTAAAACATTTCAGTCAGTTCTTCCTGACAGCATAACACGACAAATACACAAGACCTCAAACATGCTTTAAAATGACATTCAGCAAAGTATTTAAAATGTAATAAATAGCAATAATCGCACACAAATACATTTTTCATACTCAAACATTAAGCTACTAAACAGACAGCTAAAGAATAAATAAACGGGAACTGACAATAAAAAAATACGCGGGGTTTTGCAATTCACTTTACTTAAAAAAGGGAGGTGATCTGAATGATTTCTTAATTTGCTTTTCAACATGTAGCATGATCCTCCCCTTATGAATAAAATATATTGAAAAAATCACTTTCTTACTATAATGCAGTTTTTAAATACAACAAATAAATATAAAACCAGCAAAGCAACCTCAAGTTGTAATAAAAATGCCCCCTCACGCTCCCCCTGTAAGCTATGGAAATATATAGTCATTATGATAGCAAATAATAGTATTTAAAGTGATAGTGCTTCTGCACTAAACTCATCTGAGACCTTGATATGATTTTAGTGCAAATCCCTAGGGTCCAATACAAGCATAACCCTGTATCAGGGAAAGACATTACCAGTTGGAACTTATCTTGTACAATTTTTGTACATATTTTATAAAGTTCAAGATTTAATGCATAGTAGAATATCTTCATCCGCTTAATTCTGTCCTTAAATAGAGATAAAAAAAGAAATGACTTGGGCTTTTTACCATTTGGTTTGTACCATATTAGAGTATTAAAGTCAACATTAGAAAATTTATAAAAGAGTTTTGTTTTTGCCATTAATTTATCTAACGCTATCTAAATTTCACATCATTGCATGTTAAACATAAGAGAAAAAATTTTAGACAAAGGTTTTTTCCCTTTGACAAGCTCATATTATGAAATCTAATAATGTTTAGACAGATGTTATACAAATAAAAACAGGTGAGAATAAGGACTTTTTCTCTTTTTATATTAACAACCTTAACATCTAGTATATTAAGTTACAAGATGTATTGGCAAAAGCATAAAGGGTTCAATTAAAAGAAGGTATTATTTTGAACAAAGAAACGTTTTAACATAGGATAGATAGAAACTGACAGTCAAATGAGTTTCAGCAGCCATATCTCTACTGCGAACTACAGTACCGGGATGAAAACAATTAGAAACAAATGGAAGAACATTACTGAACAATTTGAATACATAATGCATTTTTAGCTGCTAAAATAGTAAACTCTAACGTTTATAGAGTTACAGGTGTTTAATTTAACCATGCAGGCTAACATATGATAGTAAGAAATCACCCTGCATCTTTTCTCTTTTTAAATTAAAACTAGTTTAATTGTAAAGTTACAAAACAATGAATGGATATTGCTCCAACTTGTATCCAATCTCCCTGATGGGATTCTTGTACCTAACAAAGTAACAAAGCTTCATCATCACTTGTTTCATTTTTCAGCGTTGCTTCTAAGCAAGAGTCTGGTATCTGGGCAGTGTGGACAATACCGCAGCGCTCACAGGGGCCATCGCGATTACTTGGTCTTACTCCAGGGTCTGCTGCACTATATGGTTGTCTGAACCTTTGCCCTTGATCGGAGGCAAGATCAAGAAGAGGTCTGGAGCAATCATTCACATCAAAGTCTGAAGCTCCTTCAGAAACTGGAATTAGCATTTCGACATCATCATCTTCTTCTCTTCCACTTACCCCATTATCAAGTTGTCTCAAAGGGCTCTGGTTCTGACTTACGGAGCTTGATCGCCCTAATGTAAAACGTACCCAACGTAGCCCCTGAGTCATACGACTTAGCGCACTCGTGAGCTGGTGACGCGCCGGACTCACACTTGGGGGTTCCGCGCTTGTCACATCCCGTCCGGTCTCTGTGTGACCACCTCGGGTATTCTGAGTGGAGGAACTTCCACTTGCTCCCACTGTTGCTTCTACAGCTGTCGTGGGAGGGACTTTTTGAGGCAAAGGAGCTGCAACCCCGCCAGATGCTCCTACCGTATCTCTTCTCTCATTTTCTGTGTCTGTGTCGTCAGATTCCACAGAAAACAAACTTCTGTGAGTATGATTTCTTTCAGGTTCTCTGCTGGTACTCTGACTAGGGGCAACCTCATCCCCATCTGCTGAGACCAGAGCCAATGACCCTGAATGGCGTGATCTTGCAAAATTAAAAATACGATTCCAGATGTTGCTGGATCTGCCTGCCATAGGAAGTCTGATTGAAGTAAATCCGAGCTGAGACCGTACAGCTAGCCTCAGGTTTTCCAAAACAGAAGCCTGCAAAAAAAAAAAAGAAAGAAAGAAAAGATCTTAAGACAGCTAACAACAAGGTATTAAGATGGAAAACACCCTTCTATTCAGCATGTGTTGTGGATGAAAGTTCTATTACTCATTTTATGGTCTATGGAGGATGAATTAAATTCTCTCGATACAGGTTCACCTCACTCCAGAATCTAACCTATAACTTGAACCACTGTTCACTGTGTTTAAGATTTTCTTGATACCTCATTTTATATATGAACTTTAAAATGATGTTTAATGCCAATTACAACTGCAATTTTGTTTCAAAACTTCACATGGTAATCCAATCCTAGAAATGCACCAAAGACGGAAAATAAAATTATATGATACTTCTTTAGCTCGGAGGATAGAAGAATCTCTACAATAATTCTCCAAATGACCTAAAGGAGTGTGAAAACCAGGCTGTTTGTTTGTTTTTTTGTTTTAACACAGAACAAGTTAGACTTGATCTACAAGGTTGAAACCTTCCAAAACATGTAAAAATTATATCTCACAGTTGGTTCTCAAGGATTTGTTGAATGAGTGGATATTGAGGATTTATTTACATTGTCATAAACAAAGGAATTACTGTATTTGTAATGCAGCACAGGAAACAAAAAGCCAAAGAAATTAATTTGTTTATAGCACTATTCAATGGCATGAGACATTTGGGTTCCTTCTCAATCTTAAAGATTTAAGTCTTATTTTCTACAGCTTCATGTTAAACATAAATTATAACCTTATTCTTTGAAAATTGGTGATTTTTAATTAGTGCATATGGGAAGTGACCATATTGCCCAACTGAAAGAAAAATCATCTAGATTTTCTTTTTTCTAGGAATGACTACTGGATTTAAAAAAACAAAACAAAACACTACAGTATTTACAAAAACAGTCTTTAAGCTCCACCTAGTGGTTATAAAAAGGAGTAATCAAACTTGGACCAAACACAGCTTTCATCAATCTGGCATTTAGTATTTAAAACACAGTATTTCCAAGAAACAATGGTGAATTGATATACTCCCTTTCAAACGGTGATGCAGTTTCCCTCTGCCAAATGAATGGCTCTTGCCTTTCCCCCCACAGAAAAAAAGAAGGGAAGAGAATAAGAAGATGTGATAACATATGTTTTCCATCTCTGTTTATGACTGGTATTGAAGTAAATCCAAGCTGATACTGTACAGCTAGCCTCAGGTTTTCCATATAGATTTGTGATTTCCATATACACCCTTTGAACACAATCCCTGGAATATAACTCACAGAAAGCTAAGAAGCTACTATCACAGGAATCTTTCATAGTCTAGCCTTAGTAAATAACAGATTGTCAATAAGAAATCTGAATATCAGCACATAAAATTTACTATATGAATGAGTAAGGTTTTTCACCAATTGGGAATGTAACTATAAACTAACTGAAAAAAAAAAAAAAGTGGCTCACATCTCTTTGAACTCCATAGATTTGGTCCTCCTCATTTGGCATTCACGTTCTAAGGCTTTGTGTGAGCACTGTCATTAAATCCAGAAATGAATACAAGGCTCTTCAGATATCCTCCCCTCTTATGCAGCTGCCACCCACCATGCCTTCAGCACACTTCAAAGCCATCTTTAACAGTACAGTCTGTCAGTGAGATGAAGCTCTCTACCGGCTTCAAAGTCTGTTTAATTAAATGATTGCCAATTTAACATTAGATTCCACAAGGGGATCTCATGATTGTTTTAGGAATAATTTTATGTACTTCTTCAGTTTATGAAGCAGAAGAAAAGCATTCTTCAGAAAGGATTGCTATTTTGAATGAGTTGGTAATCAGAAGGTTATTTTTCTTTTCTTTTTTTTTTTTTTTGCGGTACGCGGGCCTCTCACTGCTGTGGCCTCTCCCATTGCAGAGCACAAGCTCCGGACGCGCAGGCTCAGCGGCCATGGCTCACGGACCCAGCAGCTCCGTGGCATGTGGTATCTTTCCGGACTGGGGCACGAACCCGTGTCCCCTGCATCGGAAGGCGGACTCTCAACCACTGCGCCACCAGGGAAGCCCTATTTTTCTTTTTAAAAACAAATAAGGAAATTTGATAATTTATTACCAAAAGTTTCAAACATAAGAGTGTAATCTCATTAACTGAATAAAATCTAGTTTCCCATTTACAAACATATTTTATTTTAAAACTTTGTTGAAGCAGAATTCCCTCACAAGGGTAAATTATAACCCTACAAAAATGCTGTACTAGGTAGTAAAGAATTGAAACCTTACCCAAAGTGAGGTCTGACCTTTGCCCTTTACTTCTGGGATGAGACCTCAGACCTTGGAATGTCATCTTTGACAGGAGTGTCATTGCGTGGAGACTTGGGCCAGCCAGAGAGTAGCACTGCGTTTTAGGTGGAGGCTCTGAGCCACACCAATGTGATGTAGCGTGGGAGTGCTGAGTCAGCAGAATCAGTCAACCTCTGGAGAGGCTGGAGACTGGGATCAGCCACGTGTGCCATTAATCATGCCTATGTGATGGAGCTCCAATAAAAACCCTGGACACCGAGTTTGGGTGAGCGTCCCTAGTTGGCAATGTTTTGTGCATATTGTCACACACCCGTGTCGAGAGAATAACACTGTCCTGACTTTATGGAGAGAAGACAATTGGAAGGGTCGTGTTTGGTACCCTGCTGAACCCTGTCCTACGCGTCTCTTCCTTTGGCTGATTTAATCTGGATCCTTTCCCAGCAATAATAGTTACACCAGATTATACTATTAAGTAAAACAGCTTTCAATGAGTTCTCAGTCCTTCCAGTGAATTATCAAACCTGAGGATGGTTTGGGAGCCCCTGAACTTAAAATTGGTTTTAGAAGTAAGGGCTGTCTTGTGTGGACTGTGCTCCCTCGAACTTCACAGTTGACTAACCTCTTGAAGGTAGCCTCAGGGTATAGAGGTGGGGTGATAGATGGTGGAGTGGGTGGATGGAATTAACCATCCTCTGAATTCCTACCTAAAAAGAACCCTTCCCCACGGCAGGGACTACAATACATAAAAACCACAATGTAGGGTTTTCCTATGTTGCAGACAAAATTCCAACCAGTGGAAGTTCTGAATTACTTACTTAGCAAATTACATCAAATTCTCACAAAGATTTCCTAAAAGACTCGAATAAGATGACCGACTGTAATTGGAAACCTATTTACCAAAAAGGAAATGGTCTTTCATCTTGAACAGAATTAAATTACTGGGAAAACAATGTTCATCAATTTTTCTTAATTCTGATACTGGGAACAATTTTTAGAAATGTTTCTGGATAAATTTACATTCTAAATGTAGAAACCTTAATGCCCTTAAGAACCCTGGCACAACTGTAAGCATTGAAAAAGAAATTTAAAAAGAAATTGCAGGGAACTATATTCGGTATCTTATAATAATCTATTATGGAAAAGAATCTGAAAAAGAATATATATATATATATATATATATGTATAACTGGATCACTTTACTGTACACTTGAAGTAGAAAATTGCTCACAAAAATTTAAAGAATTCAGAAACATTAATAAAGAATGAGTTACTATTTAAAGAAAATGATATGAATTTTTAAGCGCTGTAAAATCCAGCTGTGAAGAAGTTTTCTCTCAAGTCAGGTAGAAATGTTAACTTAATTTCAACAACTTTTATTTTAATCTAGCATGTTACTAATCTATTACTAAGCATATCAACTTTAGTATTTCTTTTTAAATCCTTGAAATAGTTCAAGTAGAAAATAAGTTGTCAAACTTTACTTTTGAATTTTAACACACTAAATTATCCTAAACAGTGAAATGCTTAAGAATCACCTAACCAAATCAGAAGTAAAGAGTGAAAAGTATACTTCTGAATTTGTTAAAATACAATGAAACAATCAGAGTTGACCCTTGAACAACATGGGCTTGAAATGCACGGGACCACTTATACGTGGATTTTTTTCAACAGCAAATTCTATAGTACTACATGATACATGGTTGGTTGAATTTATGGATGTTGAGCCCCAGACACAGAGGCCCGACTATAAAGTTACATGTGAATTTTCACCTGCACAGAGGGTGGGTGTCCCTAGCCCCCTCGTTGTTCAGGGGTCAACTGTATAATTTCAAATCCTCCATATATTTAATTCTTAACGTGACTGCAAAAATTCTGACCCAGTCAAGGATACTTTACCATTATATACAAGTATAGATTTCATTTTAAGAGGTACGGAAAGAGAAATAATAAATTGTAACATACTTGGTTAGGTGGACAAACAGGAAAATCTTCAACTGGTGGAATTAAACCCTGAGCAATCAACTGTCCATAAGAGGGAGGAGCTTCTCTTCTTAACAATTCTGCTTCCACTCTGGACAACTGTGTTTCAAATGATCTTTGAGAGAAACAGGGGGATGAAAAGGGTTAAAAAAAAAAGGCAAGCCAAAACAGTAATTTTAAAATTATCAACAATTAAAACAATTTGAATTTTAATATACTTGCTCATTTGTATAAAGCTTACTTGGCCAGCATTCCTACACTGAGAACACAAAGATGAAGCAGACAGTTTAGCCTCATGCGGTTTTACACTAGGGGCCTGGATCACTAAGTTTTAATAAGTTAGATATCCCCGTAAAAGATAAAAGTACTAGATCTTTAAACCCCTAAGAACATAGGGGCTTGAGACTTTAGGTGAAAGTATTTGAAAATTCTTAGAAGACACTTTATTCAGCAAGTCCAACACATTTACTTTTCAGGTAAGGAAAAGAGTGAAATGAGTCACCAAAACCCCTTCTGGAATAACTTGTTCTTAAACTCAAGGCCTCTGGTCTTCATTGTACTCTTATGTTGCAATGTAGTAAAACATTTTCTGGCCATTTATACTGAACCAAAGATAAGATGCACTTGGTTATTGTGATACTGTGCATCTATTCTTAGCTGTCTGGTATGTGACTTCTTTGTTGTATCTATCATTTGTAATTCTCCTGGGACTGACGGTCATGGTCTCCACAGGAGCTTTCTAGAAGGCCTCTCTGCCATCAACTTCTCCCAGGTCCAGTCTCTCCTCTACCACACGAAAGACAGCTCTCCCTGAAGGCCACTCTTTAACGCTGAACCACTTCTTACTTAACTGAGATCCTTCGACTTTTATACCACTTTATTTTATAGCTCTTACAACATTTATATTTTTTGCCATCTAATTCTACCCACCAATTCCTCCCTTCTAACTGTAAACTGCCCATGAGATTACTCCTACTCATTTCTCTATTCACCTGTATAATGCTTTCAACATAGAAGGTTCTCAAATGATCTGGAATTGTTGAATTAATATTTATAAAAACCGAGGTTAAAGAGCAACAACCGAGAATTACAGCTTGCAAAATTCCTGTAAGACAGATTAACCTGAAAACAGGAACTGATAAACACAGATTGGCTTTTTTCACCTCATAACTCTTAGTATTTATTTGTTTTTTAATATTCTTATTAGGCTTTTGAGTCATAGGCTTTTCATAGTCATTTTATAAATCATAAGAAGTATTTATTTCTCAACAATTTAACAAAAATATATTGCTAATCTCATTAAGAAATGTGTTGTAAATATTTGGGCCATGCTTTTACTGTAGAGAGCATAAGCAATATAGTTTCGTCTTGATACTGACCTTCGTTCAAACATTCTCAGAGAATAGAGCTTACAAGTACATCCCAAGGCAATGACCAGTAACAGGCCACAGATGAGGCTCCCTATGACGGCTGCAGTTATGACTCGGGTAGGCACGATTACCGGGCAATTCTCCTCATCGCTGCCATCGCCACAGTCGTCCTGAGAGTCACACACCCAGCTTTCAAACACACAACGATTGTTTTTGCAATGAAAATTTCCTGGCTGGCAAAAAAAGCAGTTTTTTTCATCGGAGCCATTTGGGCAATGATTCTGGTAGTTGCAGCGATCAGAACGAGGGTAACAGACGCCGTTCCGGGAACATGGGAACTCTTCCTTTTGGCACATGGTACAATTGATTTCATCCCTTCCGTTTGGGCAATGCCAATACCCATCACAGCGCTGCTGCTCCGTATAACACCCCCAGTTCCCTCCGCAGGGTATTTCCCATGGCAAACAGAAGCCGTCTACTTGGTAAGTAGCATTAAATCCCCTGGCAGCGTTGACTTTATCGGCACAGAAGTGTACCCTTATCTGTCCAGAAGAAGACACGACAGTGAGAGGCGCATGAGAATCAAAAGCAGTTAACACACGCAAAAGCTTGTGTGGATTCTCCTCTAATCCATCGTATATTTTGACATAATCACCATAACCAGTACCATCAAGTTTAAAGTCAGTGAAACGTAAGATGACTTTACGATGATCACCAGTGTCTATTAACCAGGTGCAATTGCTTCCGGGAGGATAAAAGTCTGGATAATTGGGAGAATTAAAAGTACCATAAAAATATTTTAACCACTGCCCACAGGTTGGCACATCACAGTCTATCTCATCTCCAAGGTCAAGGCAGTCAATGTTCCCATCACATTTTAAAGATTCGGGGAGGCAAGTGTAAACTTTGGTAAACCGAGATAGACACTGGAACTGGTTGTAAGCACAGGGTTGGAAAGAGGCAGATGTTGGAGGATTCACTTCTTTGGCACAGATCTCTTCATCAGAACTATCTCCACATTCGTCCATGTTATTGCATTTCCAGGCTGCTGGTATACACTTTCCATTACCACAACGAAACTGGTCACAAGCACAGTTTGGTTCCTCAGATTTCCCTGGGAGGACATTGGGAGGACGGAGATGGAGAGATAAGGAGGAAAACAACATACTCTTTAAAGGGTATATAACAGCAAGTGGCATTTTTATCGTAAATGTTGATTAGCCCAAATGATAGTTGGGCTTGATCAAAAAATAGGTTAAACTCTAATGGCAAATTAATATTGGCTTACTGATTACTCAACTATTTATTAAACATTTATGATTTGTTCCATGAAGATCTCTACAGCTACAAGAGAAAAGACCAATCCTGTTTTTGCAGAAGCTATTTTACTGCAGAACATTTAGTAAAGTGATGTAAGATACGTAAGTCAGTAGGATGTATTGCCTAAGAATTTCAAATACTCTATTGTATAAACATTTTGCAATGAAGAAAAACTCCTCTATAATAATCACTTTTTCAAATCCAGTTTTAGTATTCTTTTTGAGTTGTTTATATATATATTATATATATATATACAAACACATACACACAATATTTTGCTATGTGTATCATAGCATATTTTGCAAGCCCATTATTTAGACTCAAATTTTTGCTAAGATTATCATAAGTTAACTTTATTCTATTTCTAACATTTCATGTAACCACAACATGGTACTTCCATTTTATAACTGTTTTAATACAACTGCAAAATATTTTATGAATCTGAGCTAAAGGTATACATTTACTCAACAAAACAGTAAGGGGAGGAAGAGAGAAAAGAATGGAAATGTTTATAGAATTCTGATTATCTTAGTGGACCATCTTAAATATATAACAATGACGTAGGGAAAGAAAACCAAACATTAGATTCCTACAGTCCACGCTGATGATGTCGGCCAATGCTTACCTCTCCATTAACAACTTTTATTTACTGGCAAATAGGTGACAGAAAATGTGCTTCAGAACCTAAGTAAATATTACGAAGACTGTGCTTTTAATAAAAAAGAGAAAAAGCAGCGTATGTTGCTAAAGGAGACCACGTCATTTCAGAAAATGTAGAATGATTTTCAGCAAAAATTTACATAACTCTAATGCTCTGAGTTCTTCATATTTGTATGATCTGCTCACTCTTTTTGGATAAAGTTTAAGAACTAGCAAAAGAAGACTTCTGATACTACAAACTACGAAAGTGAAATTGATTATGTCTTTTCTTTGAAGGTGTAAAGACAAGGGTAATGCACACACACAAAAATACATTCTGAAGTAACTTGCAGGATACTGGTAAACACTTGAGGGGAAAAAGTTCCTTTTAAAATAAACGTATTCAAAATATTTAAAAAGAAAACTGACCTTAGTTTGTAAAATTAATCATTTTATTAGGATTATACAAAATGCCTTTTGGAGACCCGGATCTATGGTACCTGAACCTTTAGCCTCTAATTCCTCAATCTCAGCTGCCTTGAGGATTGAGTCACAATTAAATGGACATTGTTTAGAAGGCGAGTCCCAAAGTGACTGAGCAGTAAATACTATAGAATTCTGTTCCATATCCTTCTTCTTATTTAAAAACACACCTGAAAAGTATGCCAGTCTGAAACCCTTCCTAGAGATACTGTCATCGGAATGGAACCTGATCCAGACGTGGTCTTGTGAAGAAATATATGGTGGTGGGATTGTAGAACCACAGGCTCTGTAGCTTTCAATATTCTTGTATGTTTCTATCGTCAACCAGTCCAAACTGCATCTTCTGGACCCTTGAATATCAAAATCCTGAAAACTACAAATAAAAAGTCAGAAAAGGCTACTGAAAAGGAAATTTTGGAAAAAAATTTCATTAATAACACAAAGTAACTGGGGAATTTATTACAAGCCTCCATATATTCAATGATTCTCCTGGATCTTCTAGGCCCACGACTATATCATCAGCAAATAATAATACTGCTTCTGTGTTCCTAACATTTATATCTCTTTCCCAGATTCCAGAACAATACTTCTTCATAAGTAACACGAAATTCCAAAATAACGCTAAAAAACAGGAGATAGTTGGCACCTTTTTTCTTTTTCTTCTCCCTGTGTGTGTTTAGGAAGGACCACTTCTAATTCTTAGCACCCTAAGTTGTTCTGTTTGAACGACTCCATAATTCGATGAACTGAAGGACACAGAGGAAGTCTGCCTTCTCTAGATTAGACTGGTTCATCTGCTTGCTTAATGCGTTTATAGCTCCCATTTCAGGAGAGCAAACAGCACAAACCTGAGCCAAGTAAAAAAGTTAAAAATGAACAAACAAAAAACTTCTTCAGTGAAAAGCCCCTGAGTTTGGGAATACTTTTCTACATAAATGGTTTATAACCAAACATTATCTTGTAGTTCATAAAATACGGGCATGAATAAAGGGCAGAAAAGTCAAATAAGGACCACACACAAAATTAGCCACTGCTATGAAAGAAGAAAAAACAAAACAGCATTTTCTACTAACATGTCTCACCAAAAAGTGAGATTCCTGCCTTACGCCAAGTGATGATAAAGTTAATTATCCAGGGATTATTATACCAGGGTATTTCCTCTTTAAATATTCTGAGTAACTACAACAAAGGCTGACAATTTGACTGCTTCCCGTTTTTCACTATTATGAACAAGGCTGGAATCCTTATACATGTTCTCTCCACACACACATGAGTAAGTATTTCTCTAGGACAAATTTTTCTACAAGTAGAACTGCTAGGTCAAAAGACACAATTCCACTTTAAATTTGATAGCAACACTGAGAAAAATGTTTATACCAACTCAATTCCACCAAGTGTGTATGAAAAAGCACCTTATACCCCACAACTCTGGCAAAATGAAACATTTTACTTCTAAAGATTTGTTGCCAGTTAGGTGGATAAAATAGATTTATCATTGTTCTAGTTTGCATTTCCTTATTTACTGAAATTGAAACACTTTTTCCTATGTTTATTAGCTATTTCTATTTCTGTGAATCACCTTGTTATATCCTTCATACCTTACAATTTGTTCTTATTTAAGAGCTCTTCATATAGTATAAGCATGTATCTATTTGGGGCATGTATGTTACGCAAGATATACGTAGATCCACTCAAACCCTCATTCTCTCCAACAGCTGGTGCTGTCAGTCTTTCTTAATGGTATCTTTTACTGAGGAGTTTTTTTTTTTTTGAAGTATAGCTGACTTACAATATTATATTAGTTTCAGGTGTACAACACAGTGATTCGATATTTTTACACCTTATACACCATATAAAGTTATTATTACATATTGGCTACATTCCCCTGTGCTGCACATTACATCCTTGTAACTTATTTATTTTATACATAGTAGTCTGTACCTCTTAATACCCCTCACCTATCTTGTCCCTCTCCTTGATGTCTGTATCTGTGAGTCTGTTTCTGTTTTGTTATATTCGTTAATGTATTTTATTTTTCAGATTCCATATAAACTGAAAACATACAGTATTTGCCTTTCTCTGTCTGACTTATTTCACTAAGCGTAATAACGTGTAGGTCCATCCATGTTGTTGCAAATGGCAAAATTTCACTCTTTTATAGCTGAGAAATATTACATTATATCACAGCTTCTTTACCCACTTATCTGTTGATGGATACTAAGGTTGCTTTCATGTCTTGGCTACTATACGTAATGCTGCTATGAACACTGGGATGCATATATCTTTTCAAATTATTTTTTCAAATTTTCTTTGGATATGAAGAGTGGAACTGCTGGATCGTCTGGTAATTCTATTTTTAATTTTTTGAGGAACTTGCATACTGTTTTCCATAGTGGCTGTGCTGAACGGGAGAATATATTTGCAAATGATAGGTCCAATAAGGGGTTAATAATCCAAAATATATAAAGAACTCATACAATTCAATATCAAAAAAACAAACATCCCAATTAAAACATGCACAGAGGATCTAACATTCTTCCAAAGAAGACACACAGATGCCAAAAGGCACATGAAAAGATGCTCAGCATTGCTAATCATCAGGGAAATACAACTCAAAACCACAATGAGACATCACCTTACATCTGTCAGAATGGTTATTGTCAAAGCCATGTTGGCAAGGATGTGGAGAAAAGGGAACCTTTGTGCACTGTTGGTGGAGACGTAAACCGGTGTAGCCACTATGGAAAACAGTATGGAGATTCCTCAAAAAATTAAAAATAGGACTACCATATGATCCAGCAATTCCACTCCTAGCTATTTACTGGAAGAAAAAAACACTAATTAGAAAAGATACATGCACCCCAAATTTCACTGCAGCATTATTTACAATAGCCAAAATATGGAAGTAATCAAAGTGTCCTTTAATATACTTTTTTTTTTTTTTTTCGCTGCACCTTTTGCCTTTGTGGGATCACAGTTCCCTGACCAGGGACTGAAACAGGGCCATGCCAGTGAAAGCCCAGAATCCTAACCACTAGGCCACCAGGGAACTCCCAACTTTTAATCAACTAAGATTCATGAAATCAGGGACCTGATCCAGAACAAAAGAAATAATCAATAAATACCTCTTCACATATACACTACTAGGGGTTTGGTTTGCTAATATTCATTTAGGATGTTTAAAATACATTAAATACATTAAATACATAAAATACATAAAAATACATTAAAATACAAGTGAAAGTAGTTTTCAGTTTTTCTTTTTTTATGCTTCAGAATAGTTTATGTAACAAAGACACTGTTTACAAACCTGTGCCCTTGTGCCTCTTCAGAGTACAGATGATTTAGGGTAGAGATTTTCAATTTCTTCATGCTTTTTGGTTTAATCAGCTTTCCTAAACTCATTAAGTCAGTTTTGATAATTTAAGTTTTCTTAGAAATTATCATTTTATCTTGAAAGTAAAATTTATCATTGCAAAGCTTTACATAGTACTTTCATACAACTGGTTAAATTTTCATATCTGTGGTCTTTAAATTTGTTTGGATTTTCTATGTAGGTAAGTGTAGTATTGGCAAATAAGGAAAGTTTCACCTCTTCCTTTTCATTTTTTTATACCACTAACCTCTATTTGTTGGAACGTTGTATTGACTGAGGTTCAAGTACAAGCAGTGAAAGCATGTATCCTTGTCTTGGTCCTTAGTGCTAAAATTAACTTCAATATTAAGTTTGATTTTTAAATTTTTTAAACAGATAACTTATCAGGTTAAGGAAATTGCTTCTCTATTCATTTGGCAAAACTTGCCTGTAAAACTATCTGGGTGTAGAATCTTATTTTGAGTGTTGATTTAATTTCTTTAATAGCTATTGCATTCATTAGTTTTCTAATTCTTCTTGAATCAATTTTGGTAACACACGTAGAAAATGATTCATTTCTTCTAATTGTATAAAAGTATCAGTATAAACCATTCATGATATTCCTTTACGACTTCTAAAGTCTCTATTATTGTATTTATAACTATAGACACTTTTTTTAAAAATTTTTATTTGTACCTTTCCTCTTTTTTCTTCACTCTTGCCTTGAGATCTGTCTTTGTCTATTTTCCTCACTCTTTCAGAAAACCAGTTTTTGGTTATTTTTTCTATTTAATTATTTTCTGATCTTAACTTTATTTTTTCTACTAAAGATTTACCCTGTAGTTTTTCTTCTAAACTCTTGAGAAAATGCTGAGCTTATTTATTTTCCATCTTACTAATTTTTAAATCAATGCATTAAAGCTGTAAAATTTTCTAAGTACTCTTTCAATGTATTCCAACAGTTTTAATATCTAATACTTTCATTATGGCTACTTAAAAATATTTTGAGTTTCATTGTGATTTCCATCTTTAATGCAGAAGTTATTTAGGAATACGTTTCTGAACATATGGGGTTTTTTTAAATTGTTGGTTTCTAATTTAACTGCATTATGATCAGAGGAAATCTGAATGATGTAAAGTCTGGAAATACATTCAGAATTCCTTTATTTAATACATAATCAATTTTTAAATAAACGTCACATATGTCTTTGAAAGGAATGTGCATTCTCTATTCACTGAAATAGGTATAAACATTACACACCTATGTAATACATGCGTTACTGAATCAAGTTTGTTAGTTTTATCAAATCTTCTCCATTTTTACTGTTTTCCTGTTTAATGTATTAACTTCAGATTAAAACATATGTTTAGAAACTTCCACTGAATTGTGCACTAGTCAAACCTGGTCAAACTTGGTAACTCCCCCCACAGTCTGCTTTGCTTATGTTTTATGCTGTGTTATTAGGTACACAATGTTGAACCAGGATTTTACCTTCCTAGTGGATTATTCCATTTGTTACTAATACTTTGTGTCTTAAGGTTAATTACGACTGATGTTAACCTTCCTGCACTAGCTCTCTCCTGATATGTACTTCCATAGCTTATCTTTTCCTATCCTCATTTTTTTTTTTTTTTTTTGCGGTATGTGGGCCTCTTACTGCTGTGGCCTCTCCCGTTGCGGAGCACGGGCTCCGGACGCGCAGGCTCAGCGGCCATGGCTCACGGGCCTAGCCGCTCCGCGGCATGTGGGATCTTCCCGGACCAGGGCACGAACCCGCGTCCCCTGCATCGGCAGGCGGACTCTCAACCACTGTGCCGCCAGGGAAGCCCTCCTATCTTCATGTTTTAGACTTTCTGTTGGTGCTGTTTTAGGTATGTTCTTATTAAGCCCATCGGAGAGGAATCATATCAATCAACCAACCAATAAACCTGATTGGATAGTCTATCTTTTAAAGGTTAAGTGAGTTTTTTTGATTGAATAGCTTTTCTCTTTGGGGTGGGGAGTGGGGTTCTCATTTTCCTCCTTTCCTGTATTCTTCTGTATTAATAGGTTTTTGAAGGCTTTTTAAAAAAGTTTCTTTCCCTCTGCTTTGATTTAATAAAGTCCAAGTAAGAGTATTCAGTGTTTCTATTCTCTCAAATTCTCAAATTCAGTAGAAAAATTTACAACTTTATTTTCACCCATCTGTAACTGAAATTTAACATTTCCTTCACTTATGAATATGAACAACAAACCATGAATAGTTTTTTTTTTTTAAATAAATTTATTTATTTATTTTTGGCTGCGTTGGGTCTTTGTTGCTGCATGTGGGCTTTCTCTACTTGCGGTGAGGGGGGGCTACCCTTCATTGTGGTGCGCGGGCTTCTTATTGCGGTGGCTTCTTGTTGCAGAAAATGGGCTCTAGGCATGCGGGCTTCAGTAGTTGTGGCACATGGGCTCAGCAGTTGTGGCTCTCAGGCTCTACAGCGCAGGCTCAGTAGTTGTGGCACACGGGCTTAGTTGCTCCACAGCATGTGGGATCTTCCTGGACCAGGGATCGAACCCGTGTCCCCTGCATTGGCAGGTGGGTTCTTACCACTGCACCACCAGGGAAGTCCCATGAATAGTTTTTATAGTACCTCTCACACTGTCACCAATAGAAATCACAGATAATTTCATCTTATATTTCAGTTTTAATAGAGATCTAGAATAACTATTTACACTCAAAACCACTTTGAAATTATAATTGTTAAAAGCATGGCTTGCTCACTAATACGTTAATAAATAAGCATATATGTACTATCATATTATAAATTTGTAAAAATACCTGATAGCTATACTTCAGGAATAATTGGTTCCCTTTGTAATGCTATGTGTTTTGTTTTATAAATTTGAAAACATTCTGAGAAAGGATCTATAGGTTTCACCAAACTACCAAAGTGTTCATGGCATAAAAAAGGTTAAGAAAAAAACCCCAATATATTAAACTGTACAACACCTGTAGTAAATCTGTTCCAACTTGATTTTGTTGGCTGTTTTGGTTAGTATTAAAGTTTTTCAAACATTCTAGAAATTTGGGTTGCACACTTTTGTGAAAGATTTTTGGTGCTGTTTTTGTTTTGTTTTTAAAATTTTATCTTCTCCTACGTTCCCCCACGGCATGTTTTGTAGCTACCTCCACTTAGGTCTCCATCCCAAAACCAGTCCTAAGATGGTGGTTCAGAGTAGTAGTGTAGACCCGGTTACAGAGTCAGTGGGGACTTAGTTAAATTCCTACTTATTATGGTATGTCTCCTACCTTTCTAAGCTCTCAGCCCCATGAAAGTTCAAGCAGTGGTTAGTAGAAGTTTTTTTCAGCCTCCTTTCTTGAGCAAAATATCCTGACCCTACTCCTTGGCTTCAAGCAGGGAACCAGAATCCAATCCTCTACCTCCTGTGGATAAGGTGGCCTTTGTGGATTTGGGAAGATTTAAAGGGAAGGGATAAAAATGTTTATATATCACCATCTTTAACCAGTTTTATACGGAGAGGTCTAAATATTGTTTGTTCATAGTCGGTAATTTTAGTTTCTCTCTTTTATCTAGATTTTCATTATTTTAAACTCAGGAATGAATCTTGATTTTGTTTTTACCAAAAAGTTTTAAAACATCTGTCTAGTCTAGGTAATCATATACCTTTTCTGTGACTTGTTAATATGGTAAATTAATATTTCCTAATATTGACTCAATTGTGTGTCTAAATGAGCTGAATTTGATTATGGTATAAATTTCTTTTGAACAATATATTTAAGATATTACACCAATGTTCACAAGTGAAACCTGACTTTCTTTGTGTATTATGTGGGTGTGTCATCTTTTTAAAATTTGGTATTACCATGTTAATGGTTTCAATAAGAACTAGGACGATTACTAAAATTACTTTCTGATTTTATGAGGCTAGCTGTGTAAATCCAAATTTGTTAACTCCATCCAGAATTTAGGAACTCTTCCCTTAGATGTGGAGCTCACCTCCAATATTGTTCTGCATTTCACTATTTTGCTTGGTTTTTAGCGTAGCTTTGTGAAATCTCAAGGATCCAACACATGATCAGAACCAGATGGCAGGATTCCATGTCACCTCCTTTGTGCTGGCAAGAATTTCCAAGTTTTACATAACTGATCTGGTAGGCTGCAAATTTAATTTGGGGTTGGATTTTTAGGTTAAAAGAAAAAAAATCTCCAAAAAGTCTAGTTTTATGTTTAAAAAATATTTGGAATCCTTATGGTAAAATATTACTTTGTAAACACATTTGTGCTTAGTCATGTTATAAGTAACAGAAAATAGGCATATTGTTCAGATTCCAACACTGGTACTGCTGCAGAAGGATAACCTTAGTGGTACATCCTACCCATCCATCAAGCAAGGGATCATACTTCCCACAGAGGAGTGTTACAGCTTCCACAGAAGCTCAGCTCCAGTGTTCCAAAAGATGTGGCCTGGGGCAGAGAGGAACCAAAGAAAAACATACCATATGTCCCTGTTTTACGGCTGCCACAGAAAAAAGGGGATAGACTACAGTTGTGTTCCTCAAGAGACTGGTTTTCTCATTAGTTAATGAATATAAAAAAGGATCATGGAAAGATTCAAAAATAGGCTAAATTTACAATCTCATTTGTAAAAAATTGTGAAACTAAGGGATATGTCTATGATCTGCAAGGTCTCTTCCAAATCTAAAATTCCATGATCCTTACCTATAAAAATGTAATTAATGAAAGAATGTCAAAGATGCCTTTGCACTGTCTGTGACAGGAATGGCATTCTTAACTGTGTCATGGTTCTTTGTTTAGGTACACTATTTTTTTTTCTCCCCTTCAGGCAAATTTTTTTTTTTTCCTAATAGCTTTGATATAATTTCCTTAAGCAAGCAATATCTAGTTCCACTGAATGTTTCCTCCTTAACATCTTACTCCCACAGTTTTTCTCTGCAATTTTAAATGTCTGTAAAATAATCTTAATTTTCCTGATTTATATCATACTTATTCTTAGGATCTTAAACTTATGGTTATTTCCCCTAGGAGTATCTTTCATTTTGTATTCTTAACAAATGTTCTATTGTCTCAGTGCTATGAAAGAAAGAGATTTTTCTAGACACAGTATTTATCCATCATCAGCTTATTTCAAGTTTTATACACAGACGTAGCCTACAATCATGTTTTAACTCCTTATGGTAGAGGACTCTACTAACAAGACCAAGATTATGGGTTAGATCTCCAAGTGGATTACTGAGTCCTGTTTATTTGTCTCATGGCCAAAGATTACACTGTTGATCCTAATAAGCTGTTTTGCAAATGTGTACCTTTTGTTAAAAAATTGCCTAGAAGAATACGGATGGCTCAGTGCAAATTCATTACCGCCATTAGAAAATATTCAAAACACATGCCCTAATAAAAGAGGAAGAACGGGTTGCTATTCCTACCCTCAAGATGGTACTGATAAATATAATTTACTATATTTTCTGAAAAATCATCTACTGCATGTTGAGCAATGATACTTGGAAACTGAATTTATACTTTGTAATAAAATATCATACAATAATACAGGAAGGTATCTGAATTACCTTATAGTAATAATTTCCCCTGGGTTTGCCCTTATGAACCAGCTACAGTTGATTTTGGCAGGATATTCAGAAGGCCAGCCTGGGCTCGTGATTATACCACTTGGTACTTGAATTTGTTCTGGAGTTTCTCCACAAGCTGGAAGATAGTCAAAGCAATCTTAGCTAATTATTATACTTTAAAACAAAGCATTAAGTAAATCAGTATTTATTTTAAAAGAAAACTTCAGACATCAAATCATACACAATAAAATATAGTATTGCCGACCTTAAAAAGCTTTTATTATTCTAATGAAATTATTTTATTTTCTTCCCTTTTAGTCAAAGTATCTTATTCTAATTAAATACAACGTTTTAGGGAGGTGTGGAAGTTTTCAAATTGGATCTCTGAATAACATTAAAATTGTTAAATTGCTAGCGTTAGCCATGGAGATCAGTTGATCCATCTATCTTTTTTCAAAATTCACTTTTAAATTTATTTTATTAAAAACCAGCTAAAGTTCAACTTTACTGAACTACTTTTTGGGCACTTTAAATTAAAAAAAATCAGATAAATAGTATTCTGAACAAAATAATTAAAGGAAAGCACATATAAACATAACAGTAAGATGCTGGGTTGTTAAGAAGTTAGTGGATGATTGGATGAAGGCAGCAAAACATTACTTCAAAATTACTTCAAAGCAGTTCTTTAATTCATTCCATGAATACTTCGAAACTTTATTACAGGGTCATAAATGATTCCTAAATTATTTTAAAAATAAAGGCTTGAAATAGTCAGTGAGTAAAGTAGCATGATGTGGTTAGATATCTAAATATCCTAGAATAGAGAATAAATTTAAACTACTACCAACACTTTCCCTGTATTCTTCTCCTTTCATTATTTTGAACTCTCACAGTTCACATTTTACCAATCCAGAATTCAGCTGATAATCTGACAATTTATTCTCCCTTAATTTGTAAAAGAGTCACTGGTTACAAGAAAATGCAATGAATGTTTAAACCTTCAGGAAAATGTAAAATCTTGGAACCTCTTATCTGATACAATTTTGACAAACTGGATTAGCTTATTTTTAAAGTAAGAGCAGATTGGAAGGAGCAAATTAGAAGTGGGGAGAGCAGCTGCCTAAACGACCACTGTGTGTGTGTGTGTGTGTGTGTGTGTGTGTGTGTGTGTGTGTGTGTGTGTGTGTGTGTGTGTGTGTGTGTGTGTGTGTGTGTGTGTGTGTGTGTGTGTAACAGAGGTTACAGTCTGCTCAACTTAGGGTAATTATGCTAGGAAGTAATTTTACAAAGTTTGTATCCGTAATGATCAAAATAAAAGCAAGCTATATTGCTCAAAGAGTCAACAGTTATTTCTATAGAATAACCCACTCCCTGAAAAAAACATGCAGTCGAGGTTTTAAACCTCTGCAGGCTCATGCCTAAAATGTGTCTAGTCTGGAATTAGGGTATACCGCCAAAGGGATCTTGATTTTAATCACTTTTCAGACACAGAGATTCATGGCACAAAACACAAGGATATAATATATCAAGAGCCTAAGCATACATCTTATTGCCCACACACAAAGCTTCCAATTTTTTTTGTTAAATTTCATTAAGAGTAAAATTTCCCTTACAAAAAAGTATAATTTGATACTTTAGAAAAAGACTAAATTTATCCAAATGTGATTCTATTTTGGGCTTATTAACACTGAAGTGCCAGAGTTTTGCTTCCAACCTTGTTCTAATGAGTTATTATCACAATAATTAATGAAAAGATGCCTAAATCATTTATAAGACCTTTTTTCTTCCTTTACCTCCTCTTGCCAAAGCATTTTGTAGCAGCATACTGAACACATTCTTAAGTTCATGAAGATACAAACATACAAATAAACTGGCAAAAACTATTGTCGTCTCTCCCCCAGGATGTAAAACACTGTTCATTTTCATTAAAAGATTCATTTACATTAAAGAGAATAATACAATTTTGAGTTAAACTGTTTAACTTACAAGTATAACACTGTAAATGGCATATAAGTACTGAAATACTTATTAGCTGATCTAACAGCAGTGAGACACATCCAAAAACTGGGTGGGAATAATCTATGACAAAGCAAACAACTCTTAACCTTTAAATAAATGGAGATGGAGAGACTAATTATAGGGAAAAGCTAGAAATAATTTTATTATGTTTTGCTTAAATTTTTTTTCCCCAAACATCTGAGAAACCCATAGGTGGTGCTCTTATACCAAAGACTAAAGAAATTATGATCTGGTATGGGTGCTCACAAATACTGTTGTGAATATTTTCACACAATTGCCAAAGGACAAGACATACCACTCGTAAAAAAGAGTGGTTATTTTAAGATTCAGTATTTTACATTTCTAATTCACTTAGTACTTTTATAACATTATTTAAAAATATTAATGATTCTCACCAATCAAAAACAAAATTGTTTTCTCTTAATGGGTTATGAATACATATTTTGCTTAAATTTTGCAACATGACTGAGTTTGGCATTTTGTTTTAGATCCAGCCAGTGGCTTTTTATCAACATTTTTATACGTACAATATTAATACATTGGGCATGTAGATTAAGATACTCTAGCAGAACCATAACTTATTCCCTTTTATATATGAGAAAGAATAAATCCAAATGCTCAGTGTGATCAACATTAAAAATCATAAAAAAATTTCCCTCCCTTTTGAGCTTAGAGTTTGCCTACATATACTGGCAGATTTGGAATCAGGAGACCTAGATGCCATCTGTTCTATCTGCCACTATTAGCTTTGCCACAGAATAAACGACTAAACCTTTTCAAGACTTGGTTTCCTCATGTGTTAAAATAAGGAGTTGCTGTTTGGATATCTCTACGGTCTATTTCAGCCCTAAATTATGGCCCCCCTCATCATCATAATATATTTCCACTAGATTTCTGATACTTATCAGGATGCACTGATACATTTTTTTCGCATTTCATCACTTCGCATTTTCTCTTTGACCCACTGAGATCACACTTCCAATTCTTACCTTTACCCCTTAAGAACTGTGTTAGCAAGCAAAGGCCATCACTGAGCTCACCACCAAATCAAATGTACCCTCACTCCCAATGGTACCTGATCTCTCCAGAGCACCTGGCAGTGAATTTTTTCCTCTTGATACTGTACTACCTTGACTTTGCTGACATCACTCTTCTGGTTCTTCTAACTCAGACTACTCAGTGTTAGTTCTCTAGCACTAGATCCTTCTTCTTCAGAGAGCTCCTGATGTACTGGTGTACATGGTTCATGCCCAAGCCTTCTACTCTTCTCACTCTCTATGGAAGATCTCATTCACTCCTACATTTCCACTATGATCTATAGTTCATGAATTGAAAAATCTTTAACCCAGAGATTTTGCACAATCAAGGGCCCACTGGACATTCCAACCTCAAATTCAACATGATCAGAACTGCGTGTTTCTCAAATCCTTCTCTTTATTCTATATTCTGAACCGTTATTATCTTAGCCATCATATTTGGCAAAAGGAATAGTCATTTCACCTAATTCAAGTAAAAAGGAAACTTACTTTAAGAATACCACAAGCAATCTCAAGGATTTTTTAAGCACAGGAAATAAAGCTCACAGCAGCTAAAACTAGAAATCTCAAAGTCAGAACCTGAGGCTGCCTTCACCACCTCTTAAATCAAGGCTTGCTTTTTCTCCTATATATCTGCCCCAATCTTCCAACTGGCTTTCTGAGTCCTCTACTTTTCCATTATTTCAGTATCTCATAATGATTTCCCATTCCCAACTTATAATAACACTTCAGCTTAAGTATCTACCATCAACTGTAATTTCACTGTTTTCTTATTTTGTTATATTTATACTATTATTCATTTCATATTATACCCTTTTCCATAAAGGATTTGAGGTGACTTATTATTGCAATCAGTTTTTTTTTGTTTTTTTGCGGTACATGGGTCTCTCACTGTTGTGGCCTCTCCCGTTGCAGAGCACAGGCTCCAGACGCGCAGGCTCAGCGGCCACGGCTCATGGGCCTAGCTGCTCCGCGGCATGTGGGATCTTCCTGGACCGGGGCACGAACCCGTGTCCCCTGCATCGGCAGGGGGACTCTCAACCACTGCGCCACCAGGGAAGCCCCGCAATCAGTTTGATAATACTTAAGCATCCACTTCCTCAAAAAACTGCCTACCACATAGAGTGCTGCAAGAATTAAATACAATTATTTTGGTAAAGGAATTAGCACACTGCTTGGATTACAGCAAGTTGTTAATAAATAACGTCACAAGATATGCCGAATCAGATTGGTTGGCAGTAATGCCTGGAATGAGGTACTGAGATGATTGCTAAGGCAGTGTTCAGGCTAAATGGGAAAGAGGGCAGTGATTGTTCATTTAATATGTGCTGGGCACCATTACACTCTTGAAAGAATGGGAAATTATGCCACAATTAACTGGTTATCTGACATGGGTTGGGATACATACTCACAAAACATTGCTTTATGGAATGAATTTCTTTTTGCTCTAAAGAAAATTTTTATTTGGTTCTGCTAGTTTGAACCTCATCTTTCTAGATTTTGACTATACTCCAATTTAGGATGTACCAAACCTGACCTTCTCTTACCTCCATTTATTCTAGCCGTATCTTCTCTATTGTTTACACATAGTTATTTTATCAATAGCTACTGTCTGGTTATTTCTTCAATAGAGTTAGTTTATATGTAATTGGCAAATAGAGGAATCTTCTCAGTATAATGCAAAGTTGTGAAAGATCTTATTCCCAGCATATTAATGATTTGAAGTAACCAGGGGCAGGAGAAAACCCCTACAGAAGCACCTTCCTTTACTGCAAGAAGTGGTTACTTTTACTGGTTTAAAGAATTACTTGACTTTCCTTTATATTAAGCTAGCTTGGGAGGCTGCAAGTATAGACGGAGATGTGAACACCTTTCCCCACTATCAAAATAAAATAAAACACCTTAATTGATGAAGGGTATCTCCGAATTATGTTTTTAGTTTTGATTAAACTGGTCTCCACTAGAAGCAAATATCTTCAAGGAGGAAGTATGAACTCCAGAGTACATGGCTGCAAAGTATGGACTGGGTCTAGGTGTAAACGTCAGAAGATATCTGTGCTGCCATCTGGATCGATATTTTACTTGGTAGGGCTATACTTAAAAAGTTACACAGCTGGAAGCAATCTGTACCAACACTACCTTTCTCATAAGCCCTGTTAGTTTCGTGTTCACTTTTGCAGAATGTGAGATTTTCCAGGAACACACACATGGCATTATGGCAGGAATGACTATATTTTAGTCTTTGTTCATTTTGCTTCCTTAATATATCACTTAATAACCAGTATCAACTTTTTGTTCTCAGAACACAAATATCTACCAAAAAAAAATCTATTTAATTTACTTTAGTCAGTATCTTTCGATATAAACAAATGCTCATGTATTTTGGATGATGATGATGATATGTAACTCTACTTTTGATAAATTTCCCATAACTCCAGAAACAGAAGCTCCCAAATTAAAAGAGTTCTAAACATTCATTCAAAAAAGGTAGCAACTTTCAACTTGGATAGAGACTCCTTCACAGGAGAATGCAGTGATTAGGTTATCTGATTAGTCCCCAAAAGCCTGTTTCATTTGTAGTGAATCTAGTGTACAGGACATCTGGAATGAAAAATAAAAGAAAATGGCATTATTACAATGCTACTGGTTAAAATGCACTAAAAAGCTAAACTAAATATATACAGTTTTAAATTTACCATGTATGTTCTCAATGAAGAAAAGGAGAATTAACTGAAGAATAAATAGGTAGAGATTCTCTGATGGAGTTCTTAATAAGATTTTGACAATTTCCGGGTTTAAAACACAAAGATCCCACTGTATAGTTTAGAAAATAGGATAAAACTGATTGAGAAACACTCAAGACTTCTTCATGTTTATTCTGATACTTGTGCAATAGTCCCACAGAAAAGCAAATAACTATGGTTTTAAAACTAGATTAGTCCATCATACCTATTATCTTTAAAGCAACCATTTAAAAAATATAAACTGGTCCAACGACCCCTCCTTTAGAGGCTACATGGGAGAGAAGAGGGTAACTTCAAAGTAACGTCGAATAAACTGCCCTTCAATTTGAGATTTCATGGTTTTTAAAGCTTGAAAAAAAGAGGCACGCAAGGAAATTTATGGTTAGAAATGAGCTACTTTTAAAAGAAAAAGTACAATTTCCTGTTCCACACATGAAGAATTGGGTTTCTTTTCAAAACCGACAAGGGTTGTTGGCACTTTATGGCTAAAAGGGACCTGAAATCTTTGTGCCTTTGGTTTTAACAAACCACAAAACTGAAATGTAAGTAAAAATCAGCTATGTTTACTGACCACCTTAAGTACATAAGATACAATACGAAAAGCACAAAAGAGGGGCTAAGAGGGGCTTCCCTGGTGGCGCAGTGGTTGAGAGTCCCCCTGCCGATGCAGGGGACACGGGTTCGTGCCCCGGTCCAGGAAGATCCCACATGCTGCGGAGCGGCTGGGCCCGTGAACCATGGCCGCTGAGCCTGCGTGTCCGGAGCCTGTGCTCCGCAACGGGAGAGGCCACAGCAGTGAGAGGCCTGCGTATCGCAAAAAAAAAAAAAAAAAAAAAAAAAAAAAGGGCACAAAAGAAGAGAATGAAGAAAATTAATGCTCTCATGGACATTGAAGTTTCGTAAAAATGATTTATGCTTACTAACTGAATCCAAGAAACATAAACAGGTATGAGAACATACAAGACAATATGATCCTAAATGATGTAATGCATAAAGTAATTTAAAGCAATGCATCATAGGGCATGGGGTATTATTAAACAGAAAAAATAAGTCCTACATTTGGGCCTGCATTATGTAAGTCAAGTTTACTCGACTTTTAACATAGTATTTCCTTCATTGAAAAGAAGTAAAAAGAGCACATTCCAAATTAAAAGAATTTAATGACTCAATTCTATAGATACCAGTTAAGGCAAGATAGGCTACTGCTAAAAGAAGTGATATGATACAAATATTCTGTGAAGATTACTTTGCTGAACTGTAACCTGTGGGAAGGGAAACTGGTGAGGCAAAGAGATCAGCTAAGAAGCAAATATAGAAGCTCCACTACTTGTAAAATTTTACTTTATGACAGTTCCAGTATGAAACAAAAGCATGCTCACCCTGTTCACAAGCGAAGGACAGCATTTATAGTCAACCGTGGTCACTATCATTTGGCCATCTCGTTTTTCAGAGTATAGAGTGTTTTATAAATACTAACTCCATTTTGGCTGTTAAATACAAAAGCAATTCCACATGCTGAAAATACGAATAAGAAGGGTTTGATTCCAACGGAAATAAATGAAATTAATAAAATACCATCTTCAAAATAATAAATTAGTGAGCAAATGGTGACTGTTGGACAGCCATGTGGGATGAGAGTACGAATGAGTCTGAGGGTAATAAGTGAATCGAGCAATAAATGGCAAATGCTGTGCCTATGTAAGCAATAAAAGGCACCGAGACATGGGAAAATTAAAATGTATAGTTAGATGATTAGTATGGAAAGCAGACACCAATTTAGAAGGGCACCAGTTTGAAAACTTATGGCTAAGTATGGTGCACAGTGCTGAAGATGAGATTTTTGTTGCAAGTCAGAAGCTTATGGTTCACAAGTTCAAGGCCCATGAGTATACTCAAAATGAGGCGTGTGTGGTCAGGTCTGTGGGTCCCATGGCTGATGATAATGTTATTGCCTATCAGGCACTTCCTTTTCTTGTGTCTTTTCGCATTTAATTCTTATTATTATTAGTCCTATTTAACCAATGAGGAAAAAATGGAGGCACAGAGAAGTTATGTTCCTAAGGTCAGAAAAGTGTCACAGCTGGGATTGGACCACAGGCAGTAGGCTTCGAGCTGCACCCTTAACCACTAAGACACACTACTGCCCACTAGGGAGCTCCCTATGACACCTGGAATAATTATCAGGGGGTGGGCGGAAAGCTGCCTCAACAGAATTTCAACAAAGATAAAAACGGTCTGTTTTGGTAAAAAATGTCTTGGTCCTATATTAATGTGGAGAGAAAAGGTATAGGATCTATGATAACACAGAGAAAGAGGGTATCCTTACATTTAAAGCTTCTAAAGACTGATTCCTATTTGCTACAAATCTATATGGGGACTGCAGGCAGGAAGAAACTGCTTCTTAGTCTCTTTGGAATTAAAAAAATGACTTTGTAAACAGGATTCTAGAACTTTTTAATAATAAAACGTACATATATACATTAACTATAGGTTAGCTGATTAGGGAATGGGGCAGAATAGAAGCAATAAGGGTATGCAGTGAATGCTGAGGGAGCTATTTCAAAGGAAAGAGAAACAGAGAAGAGGAAAGTAGAGAAGGCTGGGTGATTAATGAAAAGTGGTTGTGTTCTTAAAGATACTTAATACTGGACAGATTGGTCAGAGTTTACAAAGCAAGCATACTTAGTATGAAGGCCGTGGGTCACTGACAACACAGGGCAAGTACCAAGTGAGTATCAGAATCTGCAAGATGAATGACGTGGAAGTACAAGAGTGGTCCTTTGGCAGGCTGTGCCCCGTATGACACAGCTCAGCCCTCAACTCAACAGGGAACCAAAGAAGTCCTGGCCAGGAAGAAACTTCTTCAGTTTGAAAATCCCCTTCTTGCAACTTGACTGGGCTTTTTTTTTTTTTTTGGCGGTATGTGGGCCTCTCACTGTTGTGGCCTCTCCCGTTGCAGAGCACAGGCTCCGGACGCGCAGGCTCAGCGGCCATGGCTCACGGGCCCAGCCGCTCCGCGGCATGTGGGATCTTCCCGGACCCGGGCACGAACCCGCGTCCCCTGCATTGGCAGGCGGACTCTCAACCACTGCACCACCAGGGAAGCCCTTGACTGGGTTTGTTGCTCGCACTTAGCATCTTGATTTCTTTGACTCCTTTAATACCTGAGCTGTCATAATGGAAATGTCAGAACAGTCAACACACTAAGGATGGACTGAGCTGGAAGGAGAGAGAGGTTGGACGTGATACTATCCCTGAGAATTACTCCAAATTTCATTTTAATTTTTTCAAGAAGTCAGCAAACTGAACTTTTCTTTTTAGGGAAATAAGTAGTAGCACTCTAACAGCAATATTTACTAGTCTAAGATGAGAAAGCTTTTAATTATCATTTAAAAGGTAAGAATCAGGGGGCACCTTCAAGATGGCGGAGGAGTAAGACGTGGAGATCACCTTCCTCCCCACAAACACATCAAAACTACACCTACATGTGGAACAACTCCTACTGAAACCTACTGAACACTGACAGAAGACCTCAGACCTCCCAAAAGGCAAGAAACTCCCCACGTACCTGGGTAGGGCAAAAGAGAAAAGGAAAAAGAGAGACAAAAGAATAGGGATGAGACCTGCACCTCTGAGAGGGAGCTGTGAAGTAGGAAAAGTTTCCACACACTAGGAAGCCCCTTCATGGGCGGTGGCGGGGGGGGGGGGCGTAAACTTTGGAGCTACGGAGGAGAGCACAGCAACAGGGGTGCAGAGGGCAAAGTGGAGAGATTCCTGCACAGAGGATCGGTGCCGACCGGCACTCACCAGCCCGAGAGGCTTGTCTGCTCACCCACCGGGGTGGGCGGGGGCTGGGAGCTGAGGCTCGGGCTTCGGTTGGATCCCAGGGAGAGGACTGGAGTTGGTAGCGTGAACACAGCCTGAAGGGGGTTACTGCGCCACGGCTAGCCGGGAGGGAGTCCAGGAAAAAGTCTGGACCAGGCTAAGAGGCAAGAGACCATTGTTTTGGGGTGCTCGAGGAGAGGGGATTCAGAGCACCACCTAAACGAGCTCCAGAGATGGGTGCAAGCCACAGCTTTCAGCGTGGACCCCAGAGACAGGCATGAGACGCTAAGGCTGCTCCTGCAGCCACCAAGAAGCCTGTGTGCGAGCACACGTCACTATCCACACCTCCCCTCCCGAGAGCCTGTGCAGCCCGCCACTGCCAGGGTCCCGTGATCCAGGGACAACTTCCCTGGGAGAACTGACTGCACTCAGGCTGTTGCAACGTCACACCAGCCTCTGCCCCGCATTCCATACCCCTTCCTCCCCTGCGGCCTGAGTGAGCCAGAGGCCCTTAATCAGCTGCTCCTGTAACCCCGTCCTGTCTGGGCGGGAACAGATGCCCTCAGGCGACCTACACACAGAGGCGGGTCCAAATCCACAGCTGAACCCCAGGAGCTGTGCGAGCAAAGAAGAGAAAGGGAAATCTCAAAGAAGAGAAAGGGAAATCTCTCAGCCTCAGGAGCAGTGGATAAAATCTCCACAATCAACTTGATGTACCCTGCATCTGTGGAATACATGAATAGACAACGAATCATCCCAAAATTGAGGCAGTGGACTTTGGGAGCAACTGTAGACTTGGGGTTTGCTTTCTGTATCTAATTTGTTTCTGGTTTTACGTCTATCTTAGTTTAGTATTTAGAGCTTATTAGCATTGGTAGATTTGTTTATTGATTTGGTTGCTCTCTTCTTTTAATTTTATATTTATATACTTTTTCTTCCTTTTTCTCTTTTTGTGAGTGTGTATGTGTACACTTCTTTGTGTGATTTTGTCTGTACAGCTATGCTTTTGCCATTTGTCCTAGGGTACTGACTGTCCGTTGTTTTTTTTTTAGTGTAGTTTTTAGCATTTGTTATCATTGGTGGATCTGCTTTTTGGTTTCGCTGCTCTCTTCTTTCTCTTTTTTTAATTACTGTTTTCTTTTTACTAATTTTTTTCTATTTTAATAACTGTATTTTATTCTTTCTTTCTTTCTTTTTCTCCCTTTTCTTCTGAGTTGTGTGGCTGACAGGGTCTTGATGCTCTGGCTGGGTGTCAGACCTGAGCCTCTGAGGTGGGAGAGCCGAGTGCTGGACATTGGTCCACCAGAGACCTCCCGGCTCCACATCAAATGGCAAAAGCTCTCCCAGAGATCTGCATCTCAATGCTAAGACCCAGCTCCACTCAACGACCAGCAAGCTACAGTGCTGGACACCCTATGCCAAACAACTAGCAAGACAGGAACGCAACCCCACCCTTAGCAGAGAGGCTGCCTAAAATCATAATAAGGTCACAGACACCCCAAAACACACCACCAGATGTGGACCTGCCCACCAGAAAGACAAGACCCAGCCTCATCCACCAGAACACAGGCATCAGTCCCCTCCACCAGGAAGCCTACACAACCCACTGAACCAACCTTAGCCACTGGGGACAGACAACAAAAACAATGGGAACTACGAACCTGCAGCCTGCAAAAAGGAGACCCCAAACACAGTAAGTTAAGCAAAATGAGAAGTCAGAGAAATACACAGCAGATGAAGGAGCAAGGTAAAAACCAACCAGACCAAACAAATGAAGATGAAATAGGCAGTCTACCTGAAAAAGAATTCACAGCAATGATAGTAAAGATGATCCAAAATCTTTGAAATAGAATGGAGAAAATACAAGAAACGTTTCACAAGGACCTAGAAGAACTAAAGATGAAACAAACAATGATGAACAACACAATTAATGAAATTTAAAATTCTCTAGAAGGAATCAATAGCAGAAAAAATGAGGCAGAAGAACAGATAAGTGACCTGGAAGATAAAATAGTGGAAATAACTACCACAGAGCAGAATAAAGAAAAAAGAATGAAAAGAATTGAGGACAATCTCAGAGACCTCTGGGACAACATTAAACACACCAACATTCGAATTATAGGGGTCCCAGGAGAAAAGAAAAAAAAAGGGACTGAGAAAATATTTGAAGAGATTATAGTTGAAAACTTCCCTAATATGGGAAAGGAAATAATCAACTCCAGGAAGCACAGAGAGTCCCATACAGGATAAATCCAAGGAGAAACGCCAAGACACATATTAATCAAACTGTCAAAAATTAAATACACAGAAAAAATATTAAAAGCAGCAAGGGAAAGCAACAATTAACATACAAGTGAATCCAGATAAGGTTAACAGCTGATCTTTCAGCAGAAACTCTGCAAGCCAGAAGGGAGTGGCAGGACATATTTTAAAGTGATGAAAGGGAAAAACCTACAACCAAGATTACTCTACCCAGCAAGGATCTCATTCAGATTTGATGGAGAAATTAAAACCTTTACAGATATGCAAAAGCTAAGATAATTCAGCACCAACAAACCAGCTCTACAACAAATGCTAAAGGAACTTCTCAAGGCAGGAAACACTAGAGAAGGGAAAGACTTACAATAACAAACCCAGAACAATTAAGAAAATGGTAATAGGTACATACATATCGATAACTACCTTTAATGTAAATGGACTAAATGCTCTCACCAAAAGACACAGACTGGCTGAATGGATAAAAAACAAGACCTGTACATATGCTGTCTACAAGAGACCCACTTCAGACCTAGGGACACATATGGACTGAAAGTTAGGGGATGGAAAAAGATATTCCATGCAAATGGAAATCAAAAGAAAGCAGGAATAGCAATTCTCAATTCTCATATCAGACAAAGCAGACTTTAAAATAAAGACTATTACAAGAGACAAAGAAGGACACTACGTAATGATCAAGGGATCAATCCAAGAAGAAGATATAACAATTGTAAATATTTATGCACCCAACATAGGAGCACCTCAATACATAAGGTAATTACTAACAGACATAAAAGGGGAAATCGACAGTAACACTTTCATAGTAGGGGACATTAACACCCCACCTTCACCAATGGACAGATCATCCAAAATGAAAATAAATAAGGAAACACAAGCTTTAAATGATACACTAAACAAGATGGACTTAATTGATATTTATAGGACATTCCATCCAAAAACAGCAGATAACACTTTCTTCTCAAGCGCTCATGGAACATTCTCCAGGATAGATCATATCTTGGGTCACAAATCAAGCCTTGGTAAATTTAAGAAAACTGAAATTGTATCAAGTATCTTTTCTGACCACAACGCTATGAGACTAGATATCAATTACAGGAAAAGATCTGTAAAAAATACAAACACATGGAGGCTAAACAATACACTACTAAATAACCAAGAGATCACTGAAGATATCAAAGAGGAAATAAAAAAATACTAGAAACAAATGACAATGAAAACATGACGACCCAAAAAACTATGGGATTGCAGCAAAAGCAGTTCTAAGAGGGAAGTTTATAGCAATACAATCGTACCTCAAGAAACAAGACATATCTCAAATAAACAACCTAATCTTACACTAAAAGCAATTAGAGAAAGAATTTAAAAAACCCCAAAGTTAGCAGAAGGAAAGAAATCATAAAGATCTGATCAGAAATAAAAAGAAATGAAGGAAATGAGAGCAAAGATCAATAAAACTAAAAGCTGGTTCTTTGAGAAGATAAACAAAATTGATAAACCATTAGCCAGACTCATCAAGAAAAAAAGGAAGACTCCAATCAATAGAATTAGAAATGAAAAAGGAGAAGTAACAACTTACAATGCAGAAATACAAAGGGTCATAAGAGATTACTACAAGCAACTCTATGCCAATAAAATGGTGGACAACCTGGAAGAAATGGACAAATTCTTAGAAAAGCACCACCTTCCGAGACTGAACCAGGAAGAAACAGAAAATATAAACAGACCAATCACAAGCACTGAAACTGAAACTGTGATTAAAACTCTTCCAACAAACAAAAGCCCAGGAACAGATGGCCTCACAGGCCAATTCTATCAAACATTTAGAGAAGAGCTAACGCCTATCCTTCTCAAACTCTTCCGAAATATAGCAGAGGGGGGAACACTCCCAAACTCATTCTATGAGGCCACCATCACCCTGATACCAAAACCAGACAAAGATGCCACAAAAAAAGAAAACTACAGGCCAATATCACTGATGAACATAGATGCAAAAATCCTCAACAAAATACTAGCAAACAGAATTCAACAGCATATTAAAAGGATCATATACCATGATTAAGTGGGGTTTATCCCAGGAATGCAAGGATTCTTCAATATATGCAATGTGATCAATGTGATTAATTAATGTGATAAACCATATTAACAAATTGAAGGAGAAAAACCATATGATCATCTCAAAAGATGCAGAAAAAGCTTTCGACAATATTCAACACCCATTTATGATAAAAACCCTCCAGAAAGTAGGCACAGAGGGAACTTACCTCAACATAATAAAGGCCATATATGAGAAACCCACAGCCAGCATCATTCTCAATGGTGAAAAACTGAAAGCAATTCCACTAAGACCAGGAAAAAGACAAGGTTGCCCACTCTCACCACTATTACTCAACATAGTTTTGGAAGTTTTAGCCATAGCAGAGAAGAAAAAGAAACAAAAGGAATCCAAATCGGAAAAGAAGAAGTAAAATTGTCACTGTTTGCAGATGACATGATACTACACATAGAGAATCCTAAAGATGCTACCAGAAAACTAGAGCTAATCAATGAATTTGGTAAAGTTTCAGGACACAAAATTAATGCACAGAAATCTCTTGCATTCCTATACACTAATGATGAAAAATCTGAAAGAGAAATTATGGACACACTCCCATTTACCACTGTAACAAAAAGAATAAAATACCTAGGTATAAACCTACCGGAGGAGCCAAAACACCAGTATGCAGAAAGCTATAAGACACTGATGAAAGAAATTAAAGATGATACAAACAGATGGAGAGATCCACGTTCTTGGATTGGAAGAATCAACACTGTGAAAATCATTATACTACCCAAAACGATCTACAGATTCAATGCAATCCCTATCAAACCACCAATGGCATTTTTCACAGATCTAGAACAAAAAATTTCACATTTTGTATGGAAACACAAAAGCCCCCAAATAGCCAAAGCAATCTTGAGAAAGAAAAATGGAGCTGGAGGAATCAGGCTCTCTGACTTCAGACTATACTACAAAGCTACAGTAATCAAGACAATATGGTACTGGCACAAAAACAGAAATATAGATCAATGGAACAGGACAGAAAGCCCAAAGATAAACCCACGCAAATATGGTCACCTTATCTTTGATAAAGGAGGCAGGAATGTACAGTGGAGAAAGGACAGCCTCTTCAATAAGTGGTGCTGGGAAAACTGGACAGCTACATGTAAAAGAATGAAATTAGAACACTCCCTAACACCATACACAAAAATAAACTCAAAATGGATTAAAGACCTAAATGTCAGTCCAGACAGTATAGAACTCTTAGAGGAAAACATACGCAGAACACTATATGACATAAATCACAGCAAGATCCTTTTTGACCCACCTCCTAGAGAAATGGAAATAAAAACAAAAATAAACAAATGGGACCTAATGAAACTTCAAAGCTTTTGCACAGCAAAGGAAAGCATATACAGTATTTTTTAAAATTATTTATTTTATTTATTTTTATTTTTGGCTGCACGTGGGCTCTCTCTACTTGTGACGAGCAGGGTTTACTCTTCGTTGAGGTGTGCGGGCTTCTCTTGGCAGTGGCTTCTCTTTGTTGCAGAGTACAGGTTCTAGGTGCGCGGGCTTCAGTAGTTGTGGCACACAGGCTCAGTAATTGTGGCTCGCAGTCTCTAGAGCGCAGCCTCAGTAGCTGTGGCGCCCAGGCTTAGTTGCTCCACAGCATGTGGGATCTTCCCAGACCAGGGCTCAAACCCGTGTCCCCTGCATTGGCAGGCGGATTCTTAACCACTGCACCACCAGGGAAGCAAAAAGACAACCCTCAGAATGGGAGAAAATATTTGCAAACAAAGCAAGTGACAAAGGATTAATCTCCAAAATATACAAGCAGCTCATGCAGCTCAATATCAAAAAAACAAACAGCCCAATCCAAAAAAGGGCAGAAGACCTAAACAGACATTTCTCCAAAGATATACAGATTGCCAGCAAACACATGAAAGGATGCTCAACATCAGTAATCATTAAAGAAATGCAAATCAAAACCACAATGAGGTATCACCTCACATCAGTCAGAATGGCCATCATCAAGGAAACTACAGAGCTTCCCTGGTGGCGCAGTGGTTGAGAGTCCACCTGCCGATGCAGGGGACACGGGTTCGTGCCCCGGTCCAGGAAGATCCCATATGCCACGGAGCGGCTGGGCCCGTGAGCCATGGCCACTAAGTCTGCGCGCCCGGAGCCTGTGCTCTGCAATGGGAGAGGCCGCAACAGTGAGAGGCCCGCATACCGCAAAAAAAAAAAAAAAAAAAAAAAAAAATCTACAAACAATAAATGTTGGAGAGCGTGTGGAAAAGAGGGAACCCTCTTGCACTGTTGGTGTTGAAGGTAAATTGATACAGCCACTATGAACAGTATGGAGGTTCTTCAGAAAACTAAAAATAGAACTACTATACGACCCAGCAATCCCACTATTGGGTATATATCTTGAGAAAACCATAATTCAAAAAAGTCATGTACCACAATGTTCATTGCAGCTCTATTTACAATAGCCAGGACATGGAAGCAAGGTAAGTGTCCATCGACAGATGAATGGATAAAGAAGATGTGGCACATATATACAATGGAATATTACTCAGACATAAAAAGAAACGAAATTGAGTTATTTGTAGTGAGGTGGATGGAATTTGTCATACATAGTGAAGTTAGTCAGAAAGAGAAAAACAAATACCATATGCTAACACATATATATGGAATATAAAAAAAAATGGTTCTGAAGAACCTAGGGGCAGGACAGGAATAAAGACACAGACGTAGAGAATGGACTTGAGGACACGGGGAGGGGAAGGGTCAGCTGGGACGAAGTGAGTGACATGGACATATATACACTACCAAACGTAAAATAGATAGCTAGTAGGAAGCAGCCGCATAGCACAGGGAGATCAGCCTGGTGCTTTGTGTCCACCTCGAGGGGTGGGATAGGGAGGGTGGGAGGGAGACGCAAGAGGGAGGAGATATGGGGATGTATGTATATGTATAGCTGATTCACTTTGTTATACAGCAGAAACTAACACACCATTGTAAAGCAATTATACTCCAATAAAGATGTTAAAAATTTTTTTTAAATTAAAAACTAAATAAAAGTTAAAAATCAGTGCAAGCAGAAAACTTTATATTAATTTATCACTCACACTCTGCAGACTCTTTCATTACTTGCAGACTTATTTCCAGAAATCATACATTTCTATGGCAAGCAGGATATCCTATATCCAGGAAATCCTATATCCAGAATGAATATTAAATGGATATTCATTCCTCTGTATTAGTACAGATACTTAAGAATGAACACAGCAATATCTTTATTCCTATTATTTTTAGTGATTTTTTTAAGGACCAAAATATTCACTTGGTCCTCAACTCTATTCAAGGCAGGTAATTCCTTGCTTTCTTAAAGCTCACTAATGTCCAGAACAAACAAATAATAATCAGAGGCTACCTGGCAGTAAAATAATATATATTTTAAAAAGTCAAGATAGGTACAAAATATGGAAAAAGATAGAAGGAAAAATAGAAAAAACAGTTTTAGTTCTAACAGGGTCACAGCACAATATGAGTAAGATCAGAAGAGTACTCTTAGTGGAACTAGCTAACTAGCTTTATCCTAAAATTTCTAAGGGCAAGAATAATTTTGAATTTTGCTAGCAAAGCATAAGATAAAATGAATACAGAAGATTCAACCTTTTCTATCTTTTTTTAGAAGGACATAAAAGGGCAATTTTTTTCCTGTAAGAGCATAAAAACGATTGATATGTTACTTACATTTTCTAAATTTAAGCACTCCGGGTGAACGAAATGCTAAGCAAACTACGACTTCTATCTCCTGAATGGGAAAAACTATTAATTTCTGAAGTTTACTGTGATTCTTGCTGGAAACATAGTAAGGCAGAATCAGCACATGAGCAAAGATAAATTGGCCTTGGAGTTCACAGTTTTCTCAGTCATTTCTATCAGCCTTGATATAGTTTTTGGTATACTCACATCTTCTTCTGAGAGTGTTCCAGTCTTGGTGTCTTCTGTCAAGAGTGATACCCAGAAACAAACCTAATATCAGACTGTGTTAGGGAGGAGTAAAGAACTATGATGGACTTTGTTCTGGATACTGTATCTCTATCACTGCAGCTTAAGATCAAATCACCCCCTAACCTGTATTGGTCTGTTAGTCAACTTGAAAACCAAACTTCAGTTTGCCTACCTGCTAAGTGACTGGCTTTTGCACAATAGATGCATAGTATCTTTAAATCTATGCCTTAGCAAAAGTACAAAAAATTAACATGATCTCACACTGAAGAATTATTCTCAAAGTGAAAAAAGGTTTATTCTCGAAGTTAAAGAATGGAAAAGAAAATGTCAAATGTTTGAATGCAACTTGTTTTTTACCTTCAATGGATCTGGCCCACTCACTTGAGCAGATAAACTTCACTTCTACCATCTAAGCATCGCACACTTCTGTCACATTACAACCTGTTCTGTCTATGGTCCTGGTACATTTAATGTTCTGCTGTTGGGTTTATTTATTGTTTATTATAGTAATAAACAATTATAAGATATAACAATCTTGCTATAAATATGTAATTGTTCAGTAAATATGTGACAACATATGAAATGTTATGGCTATGTAAATGCTTCACATAAAATATATTATTGTATAATAAAATGTTATAAACAATATTTAATTATATAGCATATAATGTTACATATAAAAGTATAATACATAACAAACATTTATAATATATAAACATTATAATACTATATACTATAGTACTATATAATACTACCATTACTTTCTTTTCTAAAAATTACAGGGAATGCTTTACTCCAAAAGCTGAAGTGTCTCAAAAATAAACTCTGAAGGCAGGCAATGCCTTTAAAAGTTAATAGTTCCCTAAACTAATGAGTTGCTGGTTTCTTAAAAAAATGTACTGTCTTGTATTCTCCACTCACTTTCTTCATTTGAAGGACAGTTTCTTGGGTTCACAATAAGTTCTATTTTTATATTCTAAAATCCTAAAAACCCTAAAACATATAAGCTTTCTTTTTTTCCTCTCCATTTGAAACATGGATAAAAGACACTGTATTGGACAAAAGAACTGGTGAAATTCTTTTTCATAAGCGTAGCAAGAGGTCCAGGTATTTAACTGAATAATTGAAAATAACATTAAAATAACAGGAAAGGTACAAAGGGCCACTTGCACCTGCTGCTTTATTCATGCAACTTTTCTATATTAAAAAAAAGCTGTAAACTGCTATCAAATAATTATAGTTTAAGCTTCATTTCCTTTCAGACTTTTTGTTTGGAAGATCTGAAAATTCTAGGATAATAAAAGTATTACCAGACTAGATGTTCTTCCACAGAAAGTTCAAATGACCGTACGATTATTTAACTGTGGTTAAAACAAAAGCCATTTTACTATAGTGCTCCACACTTCCGTAAAATGTTGCTAAACAATCTGTAAGCAAACTACTGCAATTTAGAAAATAATATCTCCTACTTTAAAAGGCCACAACTAAATTATTAGTTTAAAAAGGCTTATAGGACCAGCAGTGTGCTAGGCCTTTGAGTACTAGAATAGGAACTATAAAATGAAAAAACGCAAAAGCAAGAAAGGGTGATTTTGATGAAATAAAAATTCTGACAGAACATAGGAAGAACAACGCCTAACAACTACTATTTTCTATACTCTGTTAATTCAGTTAATACGAACAAGGATTAAGAAAGAAACTTCCCAAGCAGATAACTCTCTTTCTCCACACTCAGAAATTTCAGCCTTGCCTGACAAAAGATTTGAAGTCAAATGTAAAGTAGACTCAAGATCAGGCTAACCTCAGGTAGAGCTTTTAGCTGCGGATGTTATGAGGTACGAACATTTAGCAGCTGTATCACTGGTGAATTGGGAATAATGTGTTAAACTTCACACATAAACACTTTCTAGTCGAGAAAGCACATGCCCCAACACCTGTTCCTACTAGCAACCAGAAAATCTTTTTTGAATTTCAGGGTAGTTTTTGCCTAACCATGAAAGCCAATCCTATTCTTTTATTCTTTGCAATGTCACAACTCCAGGCCATGAATCAAAAAGAGAAATAAACAGTTACATTTCTGAACAGTCTGGGGAAAATAAATGGTTGGGACTTTAATAGAAACATAGTAAGAAAACAGTTAAACCGGAAAAACATGATTATATGCAGTGTAAGTGCTCTCATACCTTGCAGATAGCTGTGTAGATCAATACAATCCTTTTTGAAGGCAATTTGACAAAAGGTTTCTAGAGTCACTACATTATTTATGACGTTTGATACAGTAATTCCAATTCTAGAAATCTATGCTAAAGAAATAATCTCAGAGATTAAAAAAGGGCTATAATCTCAGAAATTAAAAAAGGGCTAAATATATATTAATATGTTCCTTGCAACATGATCCAGACTAGGGAGAACCCATTGGAAAAGAATCCATTGATACGTTTAAGAACATTACAATATAGCCACAGGATGGAAATTTTATACAGGCATTAAAATAACTATGTAAAAAATATATTCTATAAAATGTTAAGTAGAAAAGGCAGGAGATAAAATTAGTTACAATCCAAATGCATATACAATTACCTTTAAGGTATGCACAGAAAAAGTACAAATGAAGTAATTATAATATTATTAATTATACTAAGAATGCAGGGTTAATGGGTGATTTTCGTAATCTTTTTGCTCTTTTTCCAATTTTTCTAAACATTTAATGAAACTTGTATAATGCATAAACAGAATCTGTAAAAATAAGTAAAAAACTGATTTGGAAGTAATCAAGAGTAATGAGGAAATAATCAAATTATATCTAGAATTACACTTTTTTTTTTTTTTTTGCGGTACACAGGCCTCTCACTGTTGTGGCCTCTCCCGTTGCGGAGCACAGGCTCCGGACGCGCAGGCTCAGCGGCCATGGCTCACGGACCCAGCCGCTCCGCGGCATGTGGGATCTTCCCGGACCGAGGCACGAACCCGTGTCCCCTGCATCGGCAGGCGGACTCTCAACCACTGCGCCACCAGGGAAGCCCTAGAATTACACTTTTTTAAAAAAATTGAAGTATAGCTGATTTACAACGTTGTGTTAGTTTCAGGTATCCAGCAGAGTGATTCAGTTATACATGTGTGTATATGAATATATCTATTCTTTTTCAGATTCTTTTCCATTATAGGTTATTACATCTAGAATTACTCTGACCCAAATATAGATTATAGAGAAAATTCAATTAAAGTGGATACATATTAAAAATCAAAAATATTTGTTCAATGTCTGATCTAAAAAAGTTTCATTCTATGTAGCAGATGAGCAATACATTAGCTATTTTACATATTTAGACATTTAACAAAGAACATGAGGCATTTAATCTAGACATTTTTAAAAAGAACATTAAAATAGCCTTCCTATTGTCTCATATATACAATTATATTACTTGCAGTTTCTATGATATAATTTCATGATTTTCACATATTATTAGATTTACAAAAATACCATTTGTCTTTTCTCCTTTCTCTATTTTATAAATGAAAGCAGATTTTAATTTCCAAACCATGAAAAGTTCTAAAGAAAAAATATATAAAAAAGAATACTTTATCCAATCATTCTTTTCCATTATACAACCACTAGATGTATACTTTTTGATAATTTACATTGTCTTATGACAATTCCTATAGCATAAGAACCAGCAAAAGGACAAAAACATATCTCTAAGCAAAGATTTGAGGAGGAGGATGAAAATGACTAGAACGTTAGAAACAGAAACATATTACCTTAAGCGTAAGAACCCAAACTATACTATCGAGCAAAAATTGTTAATTCCCATAAAAATTACATGAATAAACAAAACTAAGTACTTAGTACTACTCACAATTAAATAAAGTAACAAAAATACGAAGTCATTTACTACACACCAGACATTGTAACGAGGCCTTTTAAATAAATTCATGATCCAACTTAACGTGGCCATTATTTACCATACGATTTACTACATTAAGGCCACATTACAGGGGCACTTTTCACATGTCTACTTTCTCCATTAAATGGTAAGTTCCTGTGGCAGTACTATTTTACTTACTGCTAACTCCCACCCTTCTTGGCACAAGGTTCACATCAGGTGTTTAATACATGCTGAATGAATTTAATTTGCTACAGATAGGGTGGCTCTGCCTCCCAAACTGTCCAGGATAGCTCTGGTTTTGCCTGTGGTATCAGCATTACTAAAAACAGTATACCCTTTTGCTTTCAAAATGTCCTGATTTGGACCACAAATTATCTGAAAATACTACTGCATGTAAGTTAAAATTCTTTCTAAAATGTCATTAAAATTTCCAGAATACAAAGAATGAATGAGCTAAGGCACTGAGCACTGTCAAATAAAGTAGCAGAGGCACTCGTGTTGCTCGCTGGTCTCAAGAGAAAGCAAGTCCTACGTTTAGAGATTCTTCCAAAAGCTAATTTTCCATTTATACTAGCACTGAAAGGACTCTCTCATTTCAACTGGGGATGCAAGGAATTCAGAAGGCTTATACTGTATCAAGCATTGCACCTTCTACAGTTCCACATTGACTAAATAAAGAAAAATTGCAATGAATCTGTATATCCAAAAGCACCTTTTGAGAGAGCATTCATTTATATTTTTAATGGTACGACTGGAATAGACTTCATGTTATTCTTCTCTCTCCACAGAAGAAAGATTTTATAAGACCAACCTTCAGAAAAACAGTAAGGCATAAATAAGGTTTAACTGAGCTCTGAAATTAAGTAATTTATTGACACATAAATACATTTAATTAAAACACTCATTTTGTTACGGGCTGAACTGTGTCAACCCCAATACTCCTATGTTAAAGTCCTAACTGCCAGTACCTCAGAATGTGACTGGATTTGGAGACAGGATCTTTAAAGAGCTAACTAAATTACAGTGAGGTCATATGGGTGAGCCCTAATCCAATATGCCTGGTGTCCTAATGGGGAGAGATCAGGACGCAGATACACACAGAGGGAAGACCATGTGAAGATAACAGGTAGAAGACTGCCATCTACAAGCCAAAGAAAGGTGCCTCAGAAGAAACCAACCCTGCTAACACCCTGATCTTAGACTCCTAGCCTCCAGAACTATGAGAAAATAAACCTGTAAATCCACGTAATTCAGCAAACCAATATTTTCAAATAACTAATTCATATTACGAAATGATGCATGGTGAAAAAAATACCCATTTAAAGGGCAAGAAAGGCCACTGGATTTTTGTAAAACAGAGAACAAAATGTTCACTGATATGGTTTCAGATCCTACTTGCAACTAACCTTTAAGAAACCACCACTTGCTGAGCTTTGGTACAGTATCAAAGAAGAATATTCACAATTATCTGAAAATGGCTATGGAAATACTCCTCTCTTTTCAAATTACACAACCGTGTGAGGCTGAATTGTCTTCATATTGTCAAACAAAGCAATATGTTACAAAAGGCTGAGTGTAGAAACAGATGTGAGAATCCAGGTATCTCCTTTTAAGCCAATCTTTAAAAGGTTTGCAAAATTATAAAACAATACCATTCTTCTTATTGATGTTTTTGTTTTGGAAAATACATTTTTAATAAAATTATGTTATTGATGTAAGCATGCAATAGACACTACTTTCATTAGCAAATGAATTAAGAAGTTTTTAAACAACTTCTCAGTTTTAATTTCTAATACAGTAATTATCAGTAGCTATAACCTACATAAACAAAAACTCTTTGAAGTCCTTGTTAGGAGCTGAATTGTGTCCTCCCCACACTCATTTGTTGAAGGCCTAACCCTCAATGTGACTGTATTTGGAAGCTAGGGACTTTAAGGAGGTAACTCATAAGGATGGGGCCCTACTCCTGTAGGACTGGGGTCCTTACAAGAAGAGGAAGAGACACCACAGGCCTCTCTCCCTGAGTGCACATAGAGGAAAGGTCATGTGAGGACACAGCGAGAAGGCACCATCTGCGAGTCAGGAAGAAAGGTCTTCAGACCAGAAACCAATCCCACCAGCGCCTTGACCTTGGAGGTCTAGCCTCTAGAACTGTGAGAAAATAAATATCTATTATTTAAGCCACTCAGACTTTGGTATTTTGTTATGGCAGCCTGAGCAGTCCCTGATATTGTTAAAAGCTTAAAAGGGGTCCTGAGAACAAAAAATCTGAAAATCACTGAATTAGACAGTAACTATTCAGCTGTGTAAATTAAATGTTTCTACACAACTTCTTACTTCATAATTACAACTTGGAAAAGTAATCATAATTTTCATTAGCTATCCAAAGTAGAAAAAGGGAGAAAATTAAGATCAACTGTAAACGAACCTTTTTTAACTTGACGTACACAACTGTATGCCATTTGAAAGCATATGAAAATGGGGAAACACACTGTAAAAGAATTAACGCAGGCTGCAAAAGCGCCTGCTTTTCATTTTCAGGAAACCAGGATCGTCAATCTGTTTGGCCTAGCACAGACTAACTCTTAGAGTACTTGTTAAGTCTATTCACTTTCTGAATATAAAATGAGACATAAAACAAAAGAGAAAAACATTCAGTTTTCCTTCATGAGAAAAAAATAACCAAAAAATTCCAAGAAGACATGAAGAAATCAATCAATAAATTGACAAATATACCAAGTGCAATTATTTTAATCACACAAAACTTATCAAGAATATAGGGAAATAATAAAATAATAGTAAGAAACTCAATTTCCATATAGGCAAAAAATTCAAGATTCTGCTCTCCTAGTAATTGTAGTTGATAATGCAAAATTGGTATCAAAGTTGTGGAAGTTGCCCAAGAATGAAAAAAAAATTTTTTTTTATTGAAGTGTAGTTGATTTAAAATGTTTTGTTAGTTTCAGGTACACAGCAAAGTGATTCAATTGTGTGTGTGTGTGTGTGTGTGTGTGTATACATGTATATATATTCTTTTTCAGATTCTTTTCCATTACAGTTTATTACAAGATATTGAATATATTTCCCCATGCTATATAGTAGTTCCTTGTCTTTTATTTTACATATTTAAGAATGAACATTTTAATAGTTATGGGCCCTTAAATCATTATTAAGTTATAAAAGCTTAGATGAGTGGAAAAAATGCATTTACCTCAACAAGTTTCTGAATTTCATGCACACAAATATGTTGTTGGGTTGCTTTTTAATAACATATAAATTGTGCACTCAAGTACTACAGTTTTATGCATAGTAGTATTTTTAATCTAAAAAATCAAGCAAAATGCTTAATTTCTAAGGCTCTAATGCTAGGAATAGCATTCAAAATTACATTTTAATAAATTTCATTTCATATAACTTTGTATGTAAAGAAAACACTAATTCAACTTGAGCTAACTTTTCTCTTGGCTCAGTGTTTGTATGGAAAAATAATTATGCAGTCCGTTTGGAAAAATATAATCAATCCATGGGCATGCAAGTATCAATTTTATCTTATGAGAATTTCTCCATGTTCCAGTTACTTCATTCCTTATTACATGCTGCAAAAAGCAGTAATAATTTTTATAGCCAAATATCACTTCATAAGATACCAGGTGGCTGTCAATATTTACCACAGAAGTCATGCATGAAATTTAAACATTACAAAAAATGACTTACCAGTTGACACTCCTGAAATATGCACATTTTCAGAATGTTCTGCAAGAGCACCATTTCCTAAAATTAAACATAATGAATAAACTAATTTCCAAGATAAAATTAAAAAAAAATTTCAGATTCTCCCTCTAATAGAAAAACAGGTGCATAGAGCTACTTGTAATATCCAGAAATGAAATTAAAGTCTCTTACAATAATCTTCAAAACAGTACTATGCAGCCCAAAATTATAATAGTAGTAGGGAAATCAAAATGTTTTGGAAATCACAGCAATGTAGTGTAATATAAAGGCCAAATATATAGATCTGATTAATACCAGAAAGAATTTTCTATCAAGTTAATAGTGAAAAGATAACTTAGTACTATTACCAGAAAAGAGACAATCACATACTTTTTAAAAACAGCATTCCTCTAAAAGCATGCTTAATTAGCCCAGAATGTGCTTACTGCTGGGGTCACACATGGTGTCCCATGTCCTATGTTCTGCATTACCTTCTAAATCCTTCAACATCTTCTCATCAACAACTCTAACAGTCTTTCGAGTAGGGACATGATTATACCCTATTTTGGTAGCCCCTGATTTTCTACACCTCCTACCACAAAGTTGGGCAAATGGAAGCATTCAAGTAACTTACTGAAATGAGTTACTAAGTGTCAGCTAGTAAAATAAAAGTGGTTTTAAAAAGACTCCCATTTAAAGTAGACATTATTTACTCCTTTAAATTAGTAAAGTGTCCCTCAGCTGTTCTTTTTAAAAATTTAATTTAGTTTTATTATAAATTATTTCCATCTACCTCTGTTCTTTTTCTTTCTACAAAGCTGCTCATCTTTACTTCTAAAGTTTTCTCTCTCTCTATGCATTAGGTCAATTTGGCAACAAAACAGTTCAGGAATCCAGCTGACAGAGAAAGAATTCTCCCTGGAGTGGGGCAGGGGAGGAAGCCAGGTGGGAGAAACTTAGATGGCAAAAGCAGAATTCTCTTGATGGTTCAAAGAGTAGAGACAATAGCAAATATTATAATTAATTACTTATCCTTTACAACCATCACACTTCTATGGTTGCTTGATTACTGTATAGCATCCCCCAATGCGCTAAGTTCTAGGACAGCAGAATCTGTGTAAACTTGCCGCATCACTGTATGCACGGTTCCTAGAACAGAGCAGGTGCTCAAAGAGCTAACAAATGATGAATAAATGAGGGAGTTCATGATGATTAAATGAAATCATGCCAATTAAGCACTTGATATAGTGCCTGACAGACAGCACTGAAGAGGAATTCATTTTTGTAACTGTGTAAAATATATTTTTACTATTACTAAAGAACAAAATAAGTGATAAAACAACCTTCGTAGTTCAACTACAGCTACAGCCTTCAAAATGAAAAGAAATGTTATGTTTCCCTCCATTAAAAATGATACAGTGGAAATGGTGACAAAGGTGTGTAAGCTATATTTATTACACAAATAAATCTGATTACAGTTATTTATTTAAGTACTGTGCATTAGTACCACAGAGGCCACAACTTATTTTTCCTAACAATGTTAAATGCTACAGACATAGAAATGAAACTACTAGAAAGCTCCCACATTATTTCTTTAATGTGTACAACCTATGAAAATTGGTATCCTAAACAAAATGGTATAAGAAACTGATTCAATAAAACAACTAACAAGATTTGCCAAAGGTCAGTATAAGTTGCCTAAACCTTTGCTACTTACAAGTATATCAGTAGTACTGGCATTACTGGGAGCTTATTAGAAATGCAGAGTCTCAGGCCTTACCCCAGATTACTGAATCAGAATTTACATTTTAACAAGATCATCCCCCACTCCCAGTGATTTGTATGCACATTAACATTTGCGAGCCAATGGCTTAAACCTTCTTACTTCTATAGTAGATACAACTCCAAATTAAAGCTGTGTAATTTGTGACCCTAAGGTTTCCAATATCCTTAAGGCAGCATATTAAATTATCCTCGGGAGAGTTTTAATATTAGATATATTTTATACATTAAATTTTTATTCTAATTCAGTAAACAGAGTAAAGATAGGCAGAAGGAAAACAATAACATAATGCAGTATCTAAGACTGTGGATTCTGGACTAGATTGCTAGGATTCTAACACCAGCTTCACTTCTTACTTGCTGTGCAACTTAGGGCAAGTTACATAACCTCTTTGTGTCTTACTTTCATCTCAAAAACAGAGCAGATAATACTTATCTTATAAGGCTTAGTAGAATTCTTTATAATAGAAAAAAATAGAACTTAATCTACATCTCCGTCAGCATGTAAATGAATAAACTAAAAACAGCCTTACAATAAAATATTCAAAAAACTGAATTAAGTAATTCTATATGTACTCACTTGGAAAGATATGCACATTGAGTTAAGTATGTTTCAGAGTAACATTAGCATATGCTCTAACTTTAACTTTTAAGTGATGTCTGTATAGTTACTGTGCACGTTACATAGGCATATGATATATGTATGTACATGCATTTGCACACACACACACACACAGAAGAGTCTAACGGTGTATACAAACTGAAATTAGAGCGGAAGTCCTCCTTTGTATACTCCAGCACCGACCGAATGTGCTACAACAGGCACAGAGTTCTTTAAAAGATTTATTCATATTATCCAAAAAAACAGGCGAAGAGACTATAGTTCATTCCCTGTCATTCTAAATAAAGAGGTCTGATAAATACTGTGTGAAATAAAATATTATAATTTCATAAGTATTATTCATGATTTAAAAAACTGAAATAACAGTACTTCAAGACATAAAACACGATACTATTGCTAATTTCCCACACATTTACTCTAATTTAAAAACAATCCGATTTAGAAGTTAAAAAATCAATGATAATTTCTAATAACATCAAATAACTATTCCTTTCTTTGAGATTACATTATTAGATATTTCTTACTCTAAGTATCACATGAAGTAAGTGGGCTACTTAATTTAGGTGTTCTGCCATTTCTACAAAAATGCCACTTACAAAATACAATTATTTCTATGTTATAATCAGAGAGCACCGCCCCAAACTGCTTTGTTGATATAAAGCTCACTATATTTTCCCTAATGTCCACCCCGAACTCCTGAGAGAAGAAAACCCCACACATACGAGGACGTACACACATCACCTCCTGACTTTAACTACATTGCAGCCATGCTAGACATTCTCATAGAAGTCCCCCTTTAAAGATGCCATATACTGGAAAAATATAGTCTGATAAAACATTACTTCTATAACTATGCATTAGCAGCTGACTAGTTAGTACACCAGCTAATTAACTAGCACTCCTAGAAAACAAGAAAAAGTTTCAGTATCACCTAAACCAGGAAATAATTTTTTACGACTTAACTCTTTTTTTAATCCTACTAACCAAATACCAAAGGTAATCAATTGTCCCCATTTATTATTCTTCTTGCCAAGCTGAAACATGGTTTTGTAGTTTTTTTACTGCAATACAAGAGAGAATCTTCTAAAAGAGATATGTGCTGTTTTAGGAAAAGAGGCCATAGGGTAGTGAGTTTGAGATCTGGAACCAGACTCTGTGGAATCAAACCTCAGCTCTACTGTTTAGTTAGTCATGAGTCTTAACTGAATGATTTCTCCTAAGATTTAGTTTGCTCACCTGCATAATCAGAATATCATCATTAACAGGATGTCTAAATCTATGGTCTCTGCATCCCTGTTGCTTTGTATCTTTCTTTGTTTATTGTTGTTCTTTTTATTTAAGAACTAAAGTTCTTAAAGAAGAGCTGATAAATACAGCTAAGATGTGATAGATACGTGCCAGCCAAATCCTAAGTGCCTCACAAGGCTTTCCTCAGCTCATCCTTAAAACAACAGTTCACTTTACAGGTGAGAAAACCAGCTTATAGCATCGTAGTAAGTTTTTCAAAGAGCTAGTAATTGGATGGATTAAAAATTCAAATTCACTAAGAAATTTGTGTTCCTTACTTTTTTTAAAAAAAGAATTTAGACGTGAATATACTTCTTGCTTGTAAAAGAAACAGTACTTAACTTTCAGAGTTAAAACCCACCTGCCACCAGCTATTCCAATTTGTTATGGGGGAAGGCCTGGTTTAAAAGTTAATGAGCAGCAGTTACAAGTAACTTATATGCTCAGCATCCTACAATCTCATTTTCACTGTGCAATAAGAACAGGTATCAAACATCAAAATATGTACACACATATATACACCCCCAACATCGTTCCTATTTTACTTTACTTAAAGAAAAAGTCCAAAATCCTAATAAGGCTTACCAAACTCTCCACCCTTCGAGTCTTCCCAACTACTCCAAAAGCTTCATCTTTTGTGATTCACTTTCCCACTCTATTTTCCTCTCCAGAAATATTAGATTTCTTTCAGAAAAGGGTCAGCTGTCTCTCTTGCCTTTGGACCTTTCTTTAATATATTCTTTATTTAGGAAGGCACCTCCTGATTCCCCCATACTAGGTTACGTCATTCTGTTGTAGGTTCCTAGAGTATCTAATACTATCACTTTTTGAAAATTTATCACACTTCTGTTATCTGTGTAAAGTCTATATTCCCCACCAGATCTTAATCTTGGTGGGGCAAGGTGGGGTGGAGAAGTGTGATGTGGGGCTGGGACATAGCTGGGTTTGTTTTGTTTTGTAACCCAGTGACTAGGAGAGAAGATACTCCATACCTGCTCAAACACATGAATGAATGGTAGGTTGATACATAAGTAAGAGGCATAGTCCCTGCCACCAAAGAGCTGGTAATCTATTGAGAAAATAATTTAAAACATCTGGAGCAGAAGCAAACAATATGAAACCAAACTAAAATTAGCAAGCTTCTTACTCAAGTAGGAGGCTTTTCTACTAAAAATGGGAATGGAAGATGGGAGTGCCCACCATGGTATTAGCCAGGGCAATTAGATAAGAAAAGACAATTATAGGCATAAGGATTGAAAAAGAAGAGGTAAAAAAAGAAGAGGTAAAACTACATCTATCTGTAGATGATATGATTGTGTATCTATTTAAAAAACCCAAGACAGTCAAAAGAAAAAGTTATAAACAATATGAAAATTAGTAAAGTAGCAGGATATAAAATAAGCATACAAAAAATCAAAAGCCTTTGTAAATACAAACAATGGCCAGTCAGAAGATACAGAAGACACAATTCTTAGTAGCAACAAAAAGATTTTTAAAAACTCAAACACAGAACTCCTGCTGATGGTCATGAGGGAACAATGGGTAATGGACCAGCTTTCTCCAGGTAGAAAGCTAGTGCAATAAAAGAACTCATTCTGATTTGTTTCCCTTTTCTCAGAGATCACAGTCTTACACTGCCTGTTGTCCCGTGTCTGAAAAAGTGGGAAAAAACATGTTAAAAAAAAAATTCAGACACAGGACAACAGGCAGTCCTAACCAAGAAGAATAGAAAGAAATCCACAGTGGACTTACTGTTGCCATTTTGTTCATTGTTTTCTGGCTTTTTTATAATTCCTTTGTTCCTTTTTTCTTCTCTTGCTCTCTTCGTTTGTGATTTGATGATCTTCTGTGGTGGTCTGATGAGATTTCTTTCTCTCTTTTGTGTATCTACTATAGATTTTTGCTTTGTGGTTCTCATGAGGCTTAAATATCTTATGTTTATAACAGTCTATTTTAAGCTGTTAACATTGAATGCATACTAAAGCTCTACCTTTTTAAGCCCCCCCATTTTATGTTTTTGATGTCACAATTTATATCTTTTCACCCTGAGTATTTGTAACAAATGTAGTCACAGTTACTTTTAATACTTTTATCTTTTAACCTTCATACTAGACTTACAAGTGATTTACTCACCCCCAACACATTAGAGTATTCTGAATTTAACTATACATTTACCTTTTCCAGTGAGATTTATACTTTATGTTTTCTTGTTACTAATTAGCACCCTTTCATTTCAACTTGAAGTCCTTTTAACATTTCTTGTGAGGTGGTATGGTGGTGAACTCCTTCATCTTTTGCTTGTTGGGAAAACTCTTTATCCCTCCTTCAATTCTGAAGGACAATTTTGCTGGGTAAACTATTCTTGGTTGGCAGTTTTTTTCTTTCAGCACTTTGAATGTATCATGCAACTCCCTTTTGGCCTACAAAGTTTCTGCTAAAAAATCTGCTAATAGTCTTATGGGGATTCCCTTGCATGTAACAAGTTTTCTCTGGCCACTTTTAAGATTCTCTCTTTAACTTTTTATAATTTAATTATAATGCATACAGCTGTCCGCTTGATGTTGTCCCATAAGTCCCTTAAACTATCTTCATTCCTTTTCATTCAAATTCCTTTTTTGTGTGTGTTATTCATTAAAGGATGCAAAATGCTGACCACAGGAATTTTAAAAAGTAGTCATTTCTGGTTAGGATGGTTATTGTATTAGATGTTGTTCTAGTATGCAGACCAAATTTTTCTAAATTGTGCAAAGGGTATAAGAGAATTTGTTAGACCCCTGTAGAAGCTACTAAGCATTTGCCTCTGACATTTCTACTATCAATCTGTAAAGGAAATAAGGTTTGCTAACATTGTTCTAACCAAATTCATATGGCTTGTACATTTATTTCCTTTCCTAGGTATTCATAAACCATTTCTTCTCTTTTGTATAATCTTCCCTAGAGCGATTATCACTAATTGCTGGTTTGTGGGATTCTCATCCCTTCTGCCCCAGTTTGGAAAATCAAAATTGCATTTCCTGTTTCCAGTCATCTGATCTTTCTTTCCTTCTCTCATTCCTTGGAAGTCTCAGCACCTAAGTCAGAACTCTTTAAGTTATTTAGAATACCTGAATGAACTCCTATAATCTTTGCACATATGGCCTTCAAGAAGGTTTTCAGATATAGTTACTCTTACCCTTTCGGTTTGAAGAGCATATTTGACAGAGGGGACATAAACATCACCAGTGTTACACCATCTGCCCAAGCAACAGCCCTATAAATATTTGTTATTCTTTATTTTACAAAGACATGTTTATAAGACCATTTTGTTGCCCTTGGTATTTTTGCTGAACTCAATCTTGCATTTTCTCTACATTAGTAATACTTATAATTTATTCTTGGTTAAATATCCTTTTTATCTTGGGGATATGTTCTTAATTAGTCTGAAGTCATTGAGGAACCACTAATTTCCTTAGATTTTTTTGCCATTCATTCCTTTTTGGGATTGTTTGTGATTTTAATAACCAGAAGTCATTTTTGAGAACTTAATACCATCCCTGGACTTTCCAGATTTTCATGTTGTGGAGGCATATTAATTTTTTTTCTAAATTACTTTAGAATCTATAGGGTTTTTTAAATATCTTTATTGGAGTATAATTGCTTTACAATGGTGTGTTAGTTTCTGCTGTATAACAAAGTGAATCAGCTATATGTATACATCTATCCCCATATCCCCTCCCTCTTGCGCCTCCCTCCCACCCTCCCTATCCCACCCTTCTAGGCGGTCACAAAGCACCAAGCTGATCTCCCTGTGCTATGCAGCTGCTTCCCACTAGCCATCTATTTTACATTTGGTAGTGTATATATGTCAATGCTACTCTCTCACTTTGTCCCAGCTTACCCTTCCCCCTCCCCACGTCCTCAAGTCCATTCTCTACATCTGTCTGCACCTTTATTCCTGTCCTGCCCCTAGGCTCATCAGAACCATTAGATTCCATATATATGTGTTAGCATACAGTATTTGTTTTTCTTTCTGACTTACTTCACTCTGTATGACAGACTCTAGGTCCATCCACCTCACTACAAATAACCTTCATTTCTTTTTATGGCTGAGTAATATTCCATTGTATATACGTGCCACATCTTCTTTATCCATTCATTTGTTGATGGACACTTAGGTTGCTTCCATGTCCTGGCTATTGCAAATAGAGCAGCAATGAACACTGTGGTACATGTTTTTTTTTTGATTATGGTTTTCTCAGGGTATATGCCCAGTAGTGGGATTGCTGCGTCATATGGTAGTTCTATTTTGAGTTTTTTAAGGAACCTCCATACTGTTCTCCATAGTGGCTATATCAGCTTACATAGAATCTATAGGTCTTAAGCTCTGATTGTGCCCAATCTCATTTTTTTAAAAGTGATTATAATATAGTTATTTCTACCTGGTCAAATAAGGTATAGAGTAGTACACTGTTAGGGACTGAATTGTGTCACCCAAAATTAATATGTTGAAGCCCAAATGCCCAATGTGACTATACTTGAAGATAGGGCCTTCAAGGGGATAATTAACATTAAAGGAAGTCATAAGGGTGAGGACCTAATCCAATAAGACTGGTTTCCTTAAGAAGAGATATCAGATATCTCTCTCTCCATCTGCACAGAGAATAGGCCATGTGAGGACACAGTGAGAAGGACACTGCAAGCCAGGAAGAGGAACCTCATCAGAAACCAACCCTGACAGCACCCTGACATTGGACTTCTAGCCTCCAGAACTGCAAAAAATAAATTTATGTTGTTTAAGCCACCCAGTCTGTGGTATTTTGTTATGGCAGCCCAAGCAGACTAATGTACACACTTTCCCCAGGTCATAGCTGAACTAATAAGATGTCTGCAAATGCCTTGAGAGTGTATGAAAAATTCAGTACATACTTCTGAAAACAGGCTTCATAGTGTCTAACAAATACCTATAATGAGACGTTTCGTGCAAAGAAAGGTTAAGAAGTCCCTTGGAGACAGAGTTTATTTTCTACTTTATTTAATTACTGGTATTCTAAAAGTATTACTTCCACAGCTTTTTAACTGCAGGTATTCATTTTGGATTTAATAGACTTTTATGAACTGGCCTGAACCCACCTGCCACTTAAAATAATAATGATCATTTACAACCTTACTTTTTATGGAAATAAACATTCTAATTTTCAAACCACATTCTACTTTTTTTTTTTTTTTCCCTGCGGTACGCGGGCCTCTCCCGGCTGTGGCCTCTCCCGTTGCGGAACACAGGCTCTGGACGCGCAGGCTCAGTGGCCATGGTCACGGGCCCAGCCACTCCGTGGCATGTGGGATCCTCCCGGACCGGGGCACGAACCCGTGTCCCCTGCATCGGCAGGTGGACTCTCAACCACTGCGCCACCAGGGAAGCCCAAACCACATTCTTAAAAGACATTTGGGAGTTCAATGTTCTTATGTTTAGACTTCCTATATTATGTTAGTAAGATTTTACATTGGAAATGTCTTCAAATAAGGGCATGATGACAATGAACTATTAGTCAAAGTACAAATACTAAACAAACACAAGTTCCCAGTATTCAGAGAATGCATCATATCCCTGAAAGGACATGCAAGACAGTTATGAATCCCACTGGTGAGTATCTCAGTGACAATGTTCATGCAGATGGAAATAATTTTCTTTATTCTAAAACAGTGTGAATCACTGATGTAAGAACCCACAAAACAAACTAGAAAGGGGCTCAGCTAAAGACTATTTGGGTTCAAAGGTTCCTACCTGTGACTTCGGTGGTTCACAAGAGTAAGTATGAAGGTTTGAAGGGATTCAGAAATCCAGAAAAAAACAGAATTACATTCCTATATTTCCAGTGAGATTTACTGACATATACTTCACACATAAAACTCACCTTTTAAAGTGTGCAATCCAGTTTTTTAGTATGTTCAGAAAGTTGTGCAACCATTGTCACTATCTCGTGCCTGAATGCTTTCACCACCCGCCCCCAAAAAGTGTACCTATTAGCAGTTATTCCTCTTTTTGTTCTCCTCCAGCCCCCAGCAACAACTAATCTAATTTCTGTCTCTATGGGGTTTTCCTATTCTGGACATTTCATATAAATGGAATCATACAATATCCGATCTTATGTGTCTGGCTTCTTTCGCCTTGCATAATGTTTACATGGTTCATCCATGTTGTACCACGAATCAGTACTTCACTCCTTTTCATGGACAAATAGTATTCCATTGTATGGATAAACCACCTTTTGTTTATCCATTCATCAGCTGACAGACATCTGGGTTGTTTCCACTTTTTTGCGAATACTGCTATGAATATCTGTGTATACAAGTTTTTGTGTGGACATATTTTCAATTCTCTTGAGGATACTCATAGAGTGGAATTGCTGGGCCTTTTGATAACGCTATGCTTATCTTTCTGAGCAAATGCCAAACTGTCTTCCAAATGGCTGTACAATTCTACATTTCCAACAGCCATGTGTAAGTGTTCCAATTTCCCCATATCCTCACCAAAATGTTACTGTCCACCTTTTTATTACAGCTAGTGGGTGTGAAGTAGTATCTCACTGTGGTTTTATTTACATTCCCCTAACGAGTAACGATGTTGAGGTTCCTTTCGTGTGTTTATTGGGAACTTATGTATATTCTTTGGAGAAATATCTATTCAAATACTTTGCCCATTTCTTAATTGGTTGAATTGCCTTTTTGTTGTTGTTGAGTTGTGAGTTTTTACATATTGTAAAAACTTATCAGATATATGATTCACAAATATTTTCTCCCATTCTGTAGTTTAATTGTTCACTTCTTGATGTAAAGGTGTTTTCTGATGTTGAAATAAGTGTTTGAGATACAGGTGTTGTTTGATTTTGAGACAATCCAATTAACCTATTTTTGTTGTTGTTGCTTATACTTTGGTGTCATATCTAAGAATCCATTTCCTAATCCAAGGTCACAAAGTTACCTCTATGTTTTCTTCTAAGAGTGTTATAGTTTTAGCACTTACATTTGGTCTCTGGCCATTTTGAGTTAATTGCTGTGTACAGTGTGAGATAAGGGTCAAATTCACTCCTTCACATGTGGATAACCAGTTGTCTCACCATAATTTGATGAAAAGATTATTTTTCCCCACTGAATTATCCTCACATTTTTCTGAAAATCAATTGATCATAAATGTATTATTTCTGGACTTTCAATTCTACACCATTGATCTATAATGTGTATCCTTATGCTAGTACCACACACTCTTGATTACTAGAGCTTAATATCATACTGATATTGATATTGTAGCTTCAGAAATTGGGAAGTATGAATACTCCAAGTTTGTTCTTCTTTTTTGATATTATTTTGGCTATTCTGAATCACTTCAATTTCTAAACGAATTTTATTTTATTTTATTTTATTTATCTATTTTTTGGCCATGCCACACGGCTTGCAGGATCTTAGTTCCCCGACCAGGGACTGAACCCAGGCCCTCGGCAGTGAAAGCGCGGAGTCCTAACCACTGGACCACCAGGGAATTCCCTCTAAACGAATTTTAAAATCAGCTTGTCCATTTCTGCAACGACAGCTGAAATTCTGATTTGGATTGTGATGAATCTGTAGATCAACTTGGGGGGTATAAACAATACTAATTCTTAACAATATTAATTCTTCAGATACATAAATATGATGCAATGTCTTTCCATTTATTAGGTATTCTTTAACTTTTTCTCACAATATTTTATAGTTTCTGAGTAGTAGTTTCACATTTTATTATATTTATTCATTTTATTCTTTTTGATGCTATTGTTAACGGAATTGTTTTCTTAACTTGATTTTCAGTTGTTCATTGCTAGTATATAAGAATACATTTTTTCTTGTATTCTGCAACCTTGCTGAATTTATTAGCTCTCATAGGTATTTATGAATTTCTTAGGATTTTTTATATACATGTCATGTTTATAAACAGAGATAGTTTTACTTCTTCCCTTCCAATTAAGATGCCTTTTTTCCTTGTCTATTTGCCCTGCCTAGACCCTCCAATACAATGGTGAATAGAAGTAGCGAGAGCAGACGGACATCCTTGTCTTGCTACTGGTCTTAGAGAGAAAGCTTGCAGTCTTTTACCATTAAGTATGTTAGCTGTGGGTTTTTCGCAGGTGCTCTTTATGAGGCTGACGAAGTTCTCTTTTATTGAGTGTTTTTATTATGAAATGGTATTGGCTATGTTTGTGTCTACCCTGTGATTTTTGTCCTTTATTCTATCAATATGGCGTATCACACTGACTGTCCTATGTTGAACCTTACATTCCTGGGAAGAATTCCATTTGGTCATAGTTTACCATCCTATTTATATACTGCTGGATTTGGTTCTCCAGTATTTTGTTAAGAGGATTTTTGCATCTACATAAGTAAGGGAAGGTGGTCTGTAGTTTTCTTTTTCTGGTATCAGGGTAGTACTGGCCTCAAAGGATGACTTGGGGTGAGTCTGTGACGTATATATATCCATCCATACACACACACACACACACACACACACACACACTGTGCTGCTACTTATGTATTTTACTCTCATTTACGGAAATACCAAGTATGTTGCTTTTGCTTCTAATTTTCTTCTTGGTTGATTAAATTTCATAGTTTATTACTGAACTGTAGGTTATTAGTTTGCTGATTACATTATAACATTTCTGGAAAGTGACTAGTGACCTGTTTTACTCAAATGATGTATCAGGCACAGTACCTACATGGTCAGCTTAGTACAGGAACAAAGTGTAACAAATAAAGGTGGTTTTCATTTCTTTCTTCCTTGGTTTCCCAACAGGCAAAATCTTTTGCAGTGTATGGGTGGTCTGTGACTGGGGTTGGGAGAGACAGTAGGAGAAGCCAGATGATAAAAAATGTTGGATTTTTTTATATCAACTCTATTTTATTTATTATTATTATTATTTTTGCAGTACGCGGGCCTCTCACTGTTGTGGCCTCTCCCGTTGTGGAGCACAGGCTCCGGATGCGCAGGCCCAGCGGCCATGGCTCACGGGCGCAGCCGCTCTGCGGCGGCACGTGGGATCTTCCCGGACCGGGGCACGAACCCGTGTCCCCTGCATCAGCAGGAGGACTCTCAACCACTGCGCCACCAGGGAAGCCCTCAACTCTATTTTAATAGTTGATGAAGCTGAAGTACAGAGAGAAGGGAAAGGCAGTTACCTTTTTAAAAACTGCCTTTAAAAAAAGGCAGTTACCTTTGTTGATGTATAATTTACATGCAAAAAGTTCACTAATTCCAAAATGTACAGTTTGATGGGTTCTAACAAGCACGTGTGGTACTGCAATCACTACTACAATCAAGACATACATTTCCAGCACCCAAACAAGCTCTCTGGGTCCCTTTGCAGTCAATCCCCTTCCCATACTCCTAAAACCAGACAACTAATGGTCATAGGCAGTCATCATTTATCAGCATTAGGCATTACATTGAACCCATGATATACTATTTAATCCTCCTCCTAAAGTCTTAAGAATAGATAGTTATCCCCACAATATGGATGAGGAAACTGACTCAGACCAAGTAAATCATGCAAGCTAGTAAACGGTTAGGGACAGGCTCAAATCCAGATCTACCTAATTCCAATGTTAAAAATTGAGTTTTAATTAAAAGATACGGAATTTCTTGACTTCCCTTGAAAAAATTTTTGTAACTGTCTACAAGTATTTGTCTACACACATCTACTGAGTTTGCTTCCTTTAGGAGAAGTATGCATATTTTTAGGTGCCCAACAGCCCCATTACCTTCTATGGTCATTCTGGCACTGAGCCAACGCCCTCTTAGCTCATTTCTGCCACTTTCCTGGTCTTTGTCAATACTTGAAATTGTGATCTGCGGTGTACTTTCTGAGTCCAAGTTATATGTGTAGGAAAATATATGAAAGGATACAAAAAACCCTGCTAAAAATGTTTACCCTACTCCCTTTACCCCATCCTCAAGGTAGGAAGAAGGGGAGACAGAAATGCTTAGCTTTCATTCTTGATACATTTCTACAGTGTTTGACTTTATTAAAGTATGTATTACTTCTGTAAATTAACTCACGTGGATTGATATTATGAACTAAAATGTTACCTTCTGAAAAAAAATTAACACAACATAAAATTCTATAGCTACAGTTTCAAGTTTTTCTTTATAATAATTAAAAGTGATTACAGATGATATCTTTTTTCTTAATATTATTGACAAAATGGTACAAGAACTATCACTTAATATAAATACTAAAACATTCATTGCCATCTTGTATAGCAGCAGGTCACTTTAAAAAATATTCGTATACATGAGATCATGAGATCCAATGATGAGAAGACCAATTTGTGGCTGCAACTTTCGTATTCTTGCTGATGTCACTAATAACACCATGGCATTTAGGCACAGACTAAAGCACACAAATAGAAACAGTGTTGCTTCTGCAATAATAACAAAGATAAATGATTCTTAATGTATTTGTATTAGACTGCAGGAAAAGAGCTTTTTAAGGGTAAAATTATAAAGAAAGCATAATTTTAAAACCAGTAAACATCGAAATTTTTAAAGTATACTTTTAACAACATTTAAAAGAAATCACTAAACTTAAAATCATTTTCAATACCATTTGTAGACTTATGTTTTTCTTGACATTCACCCTGTTGTCTTTTTTTGCATTAAATGTCCACACTGTTGTGTTTTTCCTACCTTTATTATTTATGAAGGATGAGATAGGTGATTTGTTTCTACTTCTAGTAATGTCCAGAGAACATGACATTGTGAATGGTTAGGTATTTTGTTGGTAGAGAAGACTGTTCTCAAGTTTATCAGAGGCTCTATCATGGGACCCAAAAACTGTAAGTCTAAAAGCACTTTGGATCCTGCAGTCTCATTAGCCCCTCTCTTTCCTTCCCTTTAAGATCTTTCCTCTGTCTGGTTCCTTTGTTTTCTCTTGACATATTAAGGTCTTTCTCACCCATAAAATAAAATCGTTTTTGCCAGTATACCTCCCTGTTTCTGCTTGCCTATCCTGGTCTTTACTTTCTCAGCCAAAAACTCTTTGAAAGAATCTACACTCACTAATGGAGCTTCCTTACCTATCATTTGCTCCTGAACTTTTGCCCCCAGTGCATTTCTGAAACTCATGGGGCAAAGATTACCAAAGACCTACCTATCAAACACAGTCCCCCAAAACATCAACTCTGAATCCAGTTTCCTGATATAGGAGAAAATCATGTAACTATGTGGAACTGTGTCATGATAAATTCATGGTTTCATCTTATCTGGATATTTATTACTGGAGTATAACCTTTTAATACAGCCTTATTCAGCTCTAACTCCAACTCCCTCAAAAACTACATTAGTCCTTTGAGCCTCCAAACCACTTCCTTGACCAATACTTAGTAAATTATCTCCCTTGCCAACCACTCAGAGGTCTTCTGGCATATTATCCCCTCCCTTTCTAGAAACTCTTCAGCACATACGCGAGTTTAAAGGTTTGAGTCCTCCACGTTGATATCTCTCAAATTTTTACCCATAATGAGAATCTTTCTCCTGAGGTGCAAATTCTTACTTGACACCCACCTCCCCCAACATTCACTGGGCACTTATCTTGTGCCAGTCACTGTGGTTGGTGCTTTTCATATACTATTTACTGACCTTTACAGCATCACTGTAAAATAGATACTACCGCCACTTTACATGCAGAGAAATTTAGACTCAAAAGAGGTTAAAGTTAAAAGACCTGCTCAAAGCCACACAACTGGTAAGTGGCACTGCCAGGATTTAGGCAAATCTGTCTAGCTCAAAGTTCTTACTCTTAAAATAACAAGAGCAGCAACTAATGAGTTTGGAATATGTGCCAGATGATGGTCTAAGCAATTTCCACGCTTCAGCACATTTAATCTTCATAATCACCCTACGAAGGAGCTGCTATTATTATTTCCATCCTAAAAGTTGTCTTTTAAGTTCCTACTGAACAGGAATTCGGTATTACCTTAACATTACCTAGCTATCTCAAACTCACTACATGTGAGATGGAACTCCTTTTATCTACCCTCAATCTGCTCCTCCTCTGGTATTCCTTACCTGGGTGAATGACACCAACATCTCCCACTTGTCCATAGAGAAACCTGGAAGTCATTCTTTACCATCCCCATCTTCCCCTTCGCACTATATAGTCAGTTCTCTTGATTCCTTCCAAACCTGCTATTTCCTTCCTTCATGTCACTGATATTTCAGTTTTACTGCATTAAACGTTAAGTTCCACGAGGACAGAAGTGTAGAATAACGTTTGGTTCACAGCAGACATTTGATAAATATTTGCTGAATGTATGAATGAATAAATGAATTAGCTTGCAAGCTTTGTACCTTTGGTCTTGCAGCTCTCTGATCCATTCTTCATAGCGCTACTAGAGATCTTTGTAACAGGCATATCTGATATGAATCTTCAGCTTATAAATCCGTAACTAGTTCAACTCCTTATACGTATTAAGAGCCTCTGAGACCCACTATAATCTGGCTCTTCTGTATCTCCTCGCCCCTAAATTTAATACTCCTTGTCTGCGTTTACCTAAAACACATATATTCTGGTTTCAACACAGCTAAAGTATATACAGTTTCTGAAACTGTGATGTTTTTGAACATGATGTTGTCTCTGCCTGGAACAGTCTAGCACACTGCCACCAGTTACCCGCTGAACTCCTTCAACTCAGCTCAGGAAACAGACCTCCATCCATCTCAGGATGAGTTAGGAGTCCTCCTTGATGGTCCCACAGGACATCACACTGGTACTGAGCTATAAGCATATCATCATTACCACAGTCCTTATCATCCTGTTTTGGGTTATTAATTTAACTGACCATCTTCCACAGCAAATTTTGAGTGTCCTAAGAGCAAAGAAAGTCTTGCCCCTCCTTTCCTTTTTTCTTTTTCTTTCTTTTTCACTCTCTTTCTCTCTGCCTTCCTAGTGCCCAGCAACCACATCCCAGTTTCTGACACAGAGTGAAACTTCAGTAACTGTTGAGTTAAAGAATCAAAATTACCAGATTTTAAGATTAAGCATGGAACATCCTCCATACAATTAGCCATTTGGTTCTCATTTCTAGTTTGCTCAGAGGGTAAGAGGAAAGAAGGAAAAGGATGAAGAAATATAAAGAGGAAGATAGGCATTCTTTCATTAGTGAATGAAGTTAAAAAGCCACGAGGGGAAAGAGAGACTTTAGATCCAACTGTCCACTTGGACAACAGGCTTTAGAGAGCTATTTCTGATCGCTGTCCTTCGAAGTGTAAAATATTGGTAAATGACTATTCAGAGCTCTTGAGTAGCTTCCGTCTTTATACTGTAAGGGACGCTACTCTGCATTAGCTTTAGCAACTTGCTGGTGGACAAGAGAGGACACTAAGCCAAAGGCAAGATGCTTTTACCATTTTTGATCTTCAATGACTCCTGGGTTCTTAATAGCTTATAGCCCATCAATCTAATAAATATATGTAAAGAATTCCCTTTTTTTCCTCTGAGCAGGTAGCTAGCTTTTCACCTACCTCTACTAAAGCTCATCTCATAACTTACCTGTTCTTTCACAGAATCTTAAAACTGTATCTTGCAGTTTATCCTGTCAACTAAGCATTTTCCTATAGAAGTATCATATATGAAGTTGAGGATTATCCTTTTCACATATCTTTAAACAATTATTCAATGTAAGTGTACCTATCCTTGCTATATAGGTATGTTTCCTCAAGTGAAAAAAGAGAAAAATATTTATTTACCTGGCGTGTATTTGTTGCTATAATATGAACTTTCAAAAATTTTAATTTACTTCATCATCAGAACAAATATTTGAGGTAGGTATTGTCTCCAGTTTACAGATGAAAAAACTAAACTTTAGAAATAGTAAACTACTTGCCCAAGGTGAAACGTCTAAGAAACAGTATCCAAACTTAGGTCTGTATCATTACACAGATCATGCATTTAATTCCTTCACTGTACTTTCTGAAATATAAATGGGTCATATTTTGAATAATGATTTTATCATTTGCAAAACACCTTCCTAATACGTATCTTTTAATTCTAAAACAATTCCAAGAGTAATTGATATTCCCATATTAAGACCCAGGAAGTTGAGACTCAGCAGTTAAATCGATAGGACTAAATCTCAGTTATTGAGAGTACAGTCAAGAATGGAATACCAGATCTCCTGCTACCAAGGCCAAAAGGTGCAGATCTAACCTTAATAGATGCTCCTCTAACCTTAATAGATCTAACCTTAATGATGTCTAGATACAGTGGAACAGAAGAAAACCAAGATTTGTACTTAGATTGACAAGGATTCCAAGAGATGAGCGAAGTTTAAAAAGATAGGTCAGTAGTTGTTAAAAGCAACCCAGAAGACCATACTAAAATCTATTATAGATAGTATACGACAGCATGATGACATGGTGGAAAGTATATGAGCCTTGACATCAGAGTCTTGAGTTTGACTCCTGCTTTTGGTATTTACTTACTTTCTTTTTTTCTTTTTGTGAAGCATGTTAAAGTACATGCCACATATCATTTCACCTCTATAAACTTCAATATGCATCTCTAAAAATATAAACATTCTCTTACCAACTACAATGCTCCTATTTTAACAAAATTAATAGTAATTCTTGATATCATTTAATATAGCCAGGTCATAATCAGGTTTCCCCGGTCGTCCCATAAATGACTTTTTACAATGTCTCCACATTTCCTTTGGTGAGAGTATTTAAGTCTCTCTTAACCCACAGTGATACTCCCTTATTTTCCATTTCACTGACTTGTTACAGAAACCAGATCAGTTGTCCTGTAAGAAGCCCATATTCTGTGGTGTCACTTCCTTTTGGTGTCACTTAACTTTGTTCATCTAGCTCAAGGGTCAGCAAACTTTTTCTGTAAAAGGCCAGATAATAAATATTTTAGGCTTTGTGGGCCATATGGTCTCTGTCACAACTACTCAGCTCTGTCACTGTAACGTGAAAGGAGCCATAGACAAGACTTAAGTGCAGGGGCTTCCCTGGTGGCGCAATGGTTAAGAATCCGCCTGCCAATGCAGGGGACACAATGCAGAGCCCTGGTCCAGGAAGATCCCACATGCCGCGGAGCAACTAAGCCCGTGCGCCACAACTACTGAGCTGCGCTCTAGAGCCTGCATGCCACAACTACTGAAGCCTGCAACAAGAGAAGCCACCACAATGAGAAGCCCGGGCACCGCAAAGAAGAGTAGCCCCCGCTCACCGCAACTAGAGAAAGCCCGTGCACAGCAACGAAGACCCAACGCAGCCAAAAATAAATTAATTAAGTAAATAAATTTTAAAAAAAGACTTAAATGCATCAGAGTGGCTGTGTTTCAATAAAACATTATGAAAAAGACAAAACAAAAAACATGCAGTGGGCTGGATTTGGCTCAAAGGCCATAGTTTGTCAGCTCCTGCTGCAGAAGCTTGATTTCATGCAGGTTCAACATTTTTGGCTGGAATTCTTCTTCAGAGCTGGTGCTGCCTGCTTTATATGTATCCCTGCAGGCTCACTATCTGCTTGCCCTATTTTTTATAAGTCTGAGATTAATCAATAGGTCCAGATAGGGCAGTCTGATCCCTTTACTGTAACTTCCCACACAACCATTTGTCTAATAGTTTCACTTATTGATGATCATAGCCTGAATAAATTATCTCATTAGGGGTGGAAAAATAATTTTCTAATCCTGCCATTCTTTATACATTCATTAGCTGAACTTCTGCAAAGAACTCTCCCTCAATAAATGTTATTTACTTACCCTGAAACACAGTTCATACAGAAAAAAGGGAGGATAAATGCTTAATTCTTTCCTTATAATTGTTTATTTTCAGAGTAGGAGTTAATGCCCTATTTGTTACCACTGCTATCTGGTAACTTGTTGAAGTGATGTGTGTGTGTGTGTGTTTCTTATTACAAGTCTGTTGTTATGAACCAAGGAGTTTTCTATATTCAACCAGCTATCTTTATTACTCTTTCTGATACTTAAGTTCTCTCATCTTTGGCCAATGGGAGCCTCTTTATATTGGTCCCTGTGTCCTTTTGGCATGCACCACTAACTAATCTTGGAGAGTTCCTTGCTTTTTGATACAACAGAATGTCCCAGGCTCATCTTTTGGTATTTTCTGCCCCAGACTGAAATCAGTCATTCACCCATGACCCTTGCATCCTTTCAATGAGGAATGGTATTTACGATGACAGAGTTCCAGCTGTGCTCAACGCTATTGTGCTGTTATTACAACATGTCACTGACGAGGGTATAAACAATATATAATCTTGGGACTTCCCTGGTGGCGGAGTGGTTAAGAATCCGCCTGCCTATGCACGGGACACAGGATCGAGCCCTGGTCCACGAAGATCCCACATGCCGCAGAGCAACTAAGCCCGTGCTCCACAACTACTGAGCCTGAGCTCTAGAGCCCGCGAGCCACAACTACTGAGCCCATGTGCCACAATTACTGAAGCCCATGCACCTCGAGCCCATGCTCCGCAACAAAAGAAGCCACTGCAATGAGAAGCCAGCACACGGCAACAAAGAGTAGCCCCTGCTCGCTGCAACTAGAGAACGCCCGCGTGCAGTGACGAAGACCCAAAGCAGCCAAAAATTAATTAATTAATTAAAAAAAATATATATATAGTCTTGAATTCATGGGCAGAAGTAAAGTAGTATACTCTTTCTGGAAAACAAACCCTAACTCTAACTGTGTGACCTTAAGAAATTATTTAAATTCCTCTATGGCTGAGTTTTCTGTAAACTGGAATTAAAACAGCGTCCATCTCACAGTTTTAATATAAAGATTAAATGAATTTACATATATATGGCATTAAAAGCAATGATTAGCATACGGTAAGCACTCTCTAACAATCAGGTACTATTTTTATTGAGAGCTTTGAAAATACTCCAATCTCTGACCCAGTAACTCCACTTTTATGACTTAACCATAAGGGAAATAATTTAAAAGTTAAGATAAAAATTAACGAAAGCATGTCAATTACAGTATTTATAAATGTGAACAAAACTGTGAACATCTAACGGTCACCACTAGGGAAACAGTTTATGAAGAAAAAGTGATATGGAAAAATGCCCAAGATATATGTCAAGTAATGCTAATAAACCCATCAGCCAAAGATACCATTTCTACTAGTCAAGTATGAACGCTTATTTCATTGCGCCCTAACCGCATTTTGATTTGTATGCCTTTATTGAACACTTTGAACACTTAACAGAACAGTTTGACTTTTACATATTTACTAAATTAGTATGTGGTATCTATTTGCATTTCTTTGTGAAGTTAATTTTTGTTTCTAATTTTATTAGCTATCCAATTACTATTTCTATAAATTATCTTTTGTCTATCTACTGAGAAAGAAAGAAAATTAACATTTTATATAGAAAGTATTTGCATAAGTTATTCAAAATGCTCACAACAAACCTTGAGGGCACACAGCATAAAATCAAATAATCCAGCATCTTGCCATTTAGAAATCTCAATTAATAGCAAACCAAAATTAATTCAGAAAACACTAATGATCTGGCATCTGTGGCTCATCTATCAGCATCACAAGCAGATGAGTTCTAGTAATGAATTTAAAAAAGCAAATATATCAGGAATTAATCAGTTTGCATATAAGCTGCATTGAGTTTAGGGAAGTCTCAGGGTAAAACTACAAAGCAGCATAGTGTAATGGTTAAGAGCACCAATTCTTTGTGGGTTCAAATACAAGCTCTTCCACTTACTAATTATGTGACCTTTGCTAAAATACTTAACTTCTCTGTGTCTCTGATTCCTTATATGTAAAGTGGAAATAATAATAGTATCTAAGTTGACAGGGTTGCTATGAGAAGTAAATGAGTGTGTGTGTGTATATATACATACACAAACACACAGTGATTAGAACACTGCCTAATACATAGTAACTGCTGTATGTTTGCTATTGTTACAAAAATGAGTTTATAAATTGATCCCTCCTTGTCTCCTACTACTTTGTAAAGCACAGTTTACTATTCAAATACTGTATTGTTTTGTGACTATTTCAAAATATTCCTACTTTAATTAGCTATGCACAATTTGGGTGATCAAGGTACGATTCTTTTTAAAGTGCCTCTGATGACACTTCTTTTTCAAGTGCCTCTGATGACACGATTCTTTTTCAAGTGCCTCTGATGCCAGACATAATATCCTAAAAACAAACAAACAAACGATAAAGCAATCTCAAGAAAGAACAACAAAGCTGGAGGCATCATGCACCTTGATTTCAAACTATATTACAAAGCTATAGTAATTAAAACAGTGTGGTATTGGCATAAAAACAGACACATACATCAATGGAACAAAATAGCCAGAAATAAACCCACACATGTACGGTCAATTAATTTACAACAAAGGAGCCAAGAATATACAATGAGTAAAGGATAGTCTCCTCAATAAATGGTGTTTGGAAAACTGAATAGCCACAAGCAAAAAAATGAAAATGGACCTCTATCTTTACACCATACACAAAAATTAACTCAAAATGAATTAAAGACTTGAACATAAGACCTGAAACCATAAAACTCCTAAAAGACAACACAGGCAGTAAGCTCCCTGACACAGGTCTTGGTGACAATTTTTGAATTTGGCATCAAAAGCAAAAGCAACAAAAGCAAAAATAAAGAAGCAGGACTATATCAAACTAAAAAGTTTCCATACAGCAAAGGAAATCATCAATAGAATGAAAAGGCAGTCTATTAAACGGGAGAAAATATTTGCAAATCATATATTTGATAAGGGGCCAATATCCAAAATATATAAAAAACTCAAACAACTCAATAGCAAAACAAACCAAACACTCAGACTACAAAATGGGCAGAGCATCTGAATAGACATTTTTTCAAAGAAGACATACAGATGGCCAACAGGTACATGACAAGATGCTCAACCTCATTAATCATCAGGGAAATGCAAATTAAAAACCACAATGAGATATCACCTCAAACCTGTCAGAATGGCTCTCACCAAAAAGACTAGAAATAAGTGTTGGTGAGGATGTGGAGAAAGGGAACCCTTGTGTGCTGTTGGTGGGAATGTAAATTGGTGCAGCCACTATGGAAAACAGTATGGAGGTTCCTCAAAAGATTAAAATTAGAACTACCATATGATCTATTCAATTCCACTTCTGGGCATTTATCTGAAGAAAATGAAAACACTAACACTAAAAGATACACTCACTCCCATGTTCACTGCAGCATTTACAATATTCAAGATATGGAAACAACTAAATGTCTATCAATGAATAAATGGATAAAGAAATTGTAGTATATATATTACATATATATGACAGAATAATATTCAGCCATAAAAAATGAAATCTTGCCTTTTGTGACATGGATGGACCTGGGGGCATTATGCTAAGTGAGAGAGGTCAGACAGAGAAAGACAAATACCATATGATATCTCTCATATGTGGAATCTAAATATATATATATGCGTGTGTGTATATATATTTCCAAGCTCACAGATACAGAAAATAAAGCAATCAATATAGATCATATACACCACAACTACAAAGGTTTCTAACCTCCCACAGCAGTCCTTCTCAAACTTGAATATGAAAGAAATCACCTGGGGATCTTGTTAAAATGGAGAGTCTAATTCAGTATCTGGGGCAGGGTCTGAGAGTCTGCATTTCTAACAAGCTTCTTAGGTAGTACCAATGCAGCTGGTTCAAGAACAGCACTATGAGGGATCATGAATGAGTTTTAAGGAGTTCTGGAATCACACATTATCACATACAACATTTTCTGTGACTGTGCATATGTAGATTAGTTTCTAAGGAAAGGACCTACGTACAGTTCTTACCATATTCTCACGAGCGGGGGAGCAAGTAGGGAAAGGGCAGGTAGAGAGTAAGAGAATTTGTGGGAGAGGTAACAAAGACACAAATCAGTTCCACTGCTAAATGAAAAAAAACTGTCATTATAAAAAGGAAAAAGTATTTGTAAAGGCAACTATTTTACATATGTACAACAATTATAACTTATAAGACTAAGCTGAAGAATGAGACAATTCTATATTATAGACAATTATATTGTAGAAAATTACAACTTAGAAGACCAAATTGAAGAATCTTTAAATTCTAGAATAAAAAGACAAGGATATAAAACTAAGAGAGAAAAAAGATACGGCCAGGATATCTACTATTCACTTAACGGGAGTTTTAAAAGTAGAGAACATAGGATAAAAGGCATTTAAAACACATATACGTAGGTATACATACATATACACACATACACACGATATATATATATATATATACCTATGTGCATATATTCACACACATATATGTACATGCACATGTATTTTAGAAAAGTATCTTTAGAACATACAACTAGATATGTTCAGATAAAATGCCCACCAAATACCAAACAGTAACAATGACTGAAGATACTAACAATGACTGAAGATACACAGGGGTGAAAATGGTAAACTCCAAAGATAAAAAGAAATTCATGATAAGCTTCCAAAGGAACAAAGGAATTACAATCAAAATGGGAACTTAAAGTTACAAGATGATAAAGTAACATACACAGAATTCTGAACAGAAAATATTGGAACCTGGAATTCTATACCCAGCCAAACCATTGTTCAAGTGTGATGGCAAAATAAAGAAACAATTTCAACTGTGCACACCTAAGAATACATACAACCACTACATATTTCTTAAGGGGGGGATAATATACAAGAATGTACTTCAGCAAAATAGAAATATCAATCCAATTAAAGACTTCAAGAAAACTGTCATGGGACAAAGAAAATGATAAGGGAGAGGGAGAATAAAACTTAAGGAATCAAAATAATTGCTGAGAATGAGGATGCAAATTTTACTGTAATTAATTGGGGGAAGTATTTTAACATCTTTTTTGTTTTCTATGTCTGTGTGTATATATGGTCTGTAAATAAGTTCACTTGTATCATTTTTTTAGATTCCACATATAAGTGATATCATATGATATTTGTCTTTCTCTGCCTGATTTGCTTCACTTAGTATGATAATCTCTAGGTCCATCCATGTTGCTGTAAATGGCATTATTTCATTCTTTTTTATGGCCGAGTAATATTCCATTATAAATACACGCACGCGCGCACACACACACACACACACACACACCACATCTTCTTTATCCATTCATCTGTTGATGGACATTTAGGCTGTTTCCATGTCGTGTATATTGTAAATAGTGCTGCTATGAATACTGGGGTGCATGTATCTTTTCAAATTAGAGTTTTTGTCTTTTCTGGAACTATGCCCAGGAGTAGGATTGCTGGATCATATGGTAACTCTGTTTTTAGTTTTTTAAGGACCTCCAGGCTGTCCTCCAGTGGCTGCACCAATTTACATTCCCACCAACAGTGTAGGAGGGTTCCCGTTTCTTCACACCCTGTCCAGCATTTATTGTTTGTAGACTTTTTGATGATGGCCATTCTGAGTGGAGTAAGGTGGCAGATACCTCATTGTAGTTTTGATTTGCATTTCTCTAATAATTAGCAACACTGAGCATCTTTTCATGTGCCTGTTGGCCATCTGTATGTTTTCTTTGGAGAAATGTTTATTTAGGTGCTCTGCCCATATTTTGATTGGGTTGTGGGGTTTTCTTGATACCAAAAATATAATTTATAAAATAAAAAATTGATAAATTGAATTTTATCAATTAAAAAAACTTCTGTTTTGCCAAGGCCACTGTCAAGAGAATAAAAAGACAAGCTATACAGCTGGGTGTGTGTGGGTGTGTTTGTGTGTGTATTGATATCTATATAGATATAAAAACTCTCAAAATTTAACAGTTAAAAAATAAACAACCAAGCCAAAAATGTGCAATGGACTTAAATACTTCATCCAAGGGGATACAAAGATGGCAAAAAAAAGTATATGAAAAGATGTCATCATTAGTCATTTTAAAAAATGCAAATTCACATCAGATGAGATACTGCTATTTACCTAACAGAATGACAAAAACAGAAAATACTGACAACACTAAGTGCCAGCAAGGATGCAGAGCCACTGGAACTTGCACACGTTGCCAGTGAGAATGCAAACTGGTACAGCCACTGTGGAAAATGGTTTGGCAGTTTCTTATAAAGTTAAGCATATGTGTATAACTTATGACCCAGCAACCCTACTCCTAATTATTTATCCTAGAGAAATAAAGCATATCTCCACAAAAACCCATATAGGAATGTTCACAGATAATTAATTAAATAGCCAAAAGGTGTTAACAACTCAAATGTCCTTCACCAGGTGAAGTGACCGACTGTGGTGCATCCATACAAAATGGCATATTGATCAGCAATAATAAACTGTTGTCCTGTGCAACAGTGTGGATGATCGCAAAGACTAAGCTGAGCAAGGGAAGCCAGTCTCAAAAGGTTACACACTGTACACTTCTATTTATTTGAAAAAGACAAAACTATAGTAATGAAAAATAGATGGGTGGTTATCTGAGATTATGGGTGGGGAGAGGATGTGACTATAAAAGATAGCAGGAGTGAGTTTTTTCGGGTGATGTATCCTGATTTGCACGGTAGCTACACAAATCTGTAATGTGTTAACATTCACAGACCTGAACACCAAAGGGAAAAAGAATTAATTCTACTGTATATCTTTAAAAATAAAAATGAAAAGATTAACAAACTAAACAATCATCTTAAAAGCTAGAAAAACAACAAAATAAACAAAAAAAAAGTGCAAAGAAATTAATCACATAGAAAACAAGAAAATTAGTAGACCATAAAACCAAGAGCTGATTCTTTAAGAAAACCTAAAATAGAGAAAACTGTGATAAGTGTGTTCAAGAAAAGAATGACAGACAGGTATTAGGAATGACAAACGTGATATAATCACATGTAGAAAATATTTTTGAGAGCACATTACTTACAACTTTAAAGCAAATGTGGAAATAGAAATGAAATTACAATATTCTAGGAAAATATGACTTAGTATTTTTAACAAAATTGGCTCAAAGAGGTAGAAATTGAAAAGATAAAGTTACTCCCCAAAAGTACCATGCCCTTATAGTTGCAGGGTAGAGTTCTAAAAAACCTATAAAAAACCGTAACTTCTATTATTTTAAATTTTGTTGTGGCAAGCCCCCTACTTAGGTCAGGGAACAAAAGAATAAATTTTTAAAAAATACACAAAATAAAAAGCGGGGATAAATCATGTATCCTAATTCGAATTCTCTGTAACACCCACATACTTCAATCAAATCCAGCACTCAGTTCCTTACTGTAATGCAGTGGAAGAAGTAATGTGGAGTTGAATCCTATTCATACTGAATTTATGCAATTTTATCTGTGCTCACTCATAGTTTTCATATGGCCCCTAAATACAACCATTTTATCTGGTGCTCAAAAAACTTCTGTACCAACGCTAGAGAGAAAACTGGATGTTTTGTACTTAATGAAAGTATGCTGTTCAGCACTGAATATTGTAAAACATGTATACTGTACTTGAAGATGATTTCAGAGAGTTTTAAAAGAACTATACTTTAGCCTTACTCACTGACATCAGAACCTAAACTGTGTGTAGTGATTCCACTCCAGCTGCACAAATAGGAGGCTCCCCCTCTATCTCCTACCCTCTTTAACAGCGTGAATAGTCTTACGTACAAGTAATCATGTCAGTGGAAACACAAGGTCATACCTTCCATAGTACTGGGGCCATATTTTGGTTAATGCTATGGCTGCTACCTTTTGAGCAAATAAGTGTGGTCTTAAAGTATAATCACCCCCAACAGACTAGAAGTGCCCATCTGGCAGAACACAGTGGTCCTTCCCCTGGACTTGAGCTCAGTCTTCATTTAGCATCTCCATTTTACTCCACAGATGCCTCCTTCAGACAAGAATTCTACTGCTCATACAACCAGTCCATTTCCACTAAGGTATCTTATATGCTTCTTTGGTTATAAGGCCCATTCATAAGAAGGGATTTACTTCTGACAGGCTCATCTGTATTACCTTGCTTAGTGAAACAAAATTTATCCTCACTAGGAATGAAAACATTTCTCCTGTCAGCGGGACAAGGCTGTTTATTTTTGCTTTCTTATTGTAACTGTAGCTATACAGGTCTCCTTCCCTAACCTGAAAAGGCAAAATAATCACAACTGGAACAGTAAATTTTTTTGCACTGGTCTTGACCACTGAAATCAATTTTAAAAGGTGTATGGATTATAAGTGTGTCTAAAAGAACAGATCAACAGATATGAAAATTGGGAAGAGGAGGGAGGAAATCAGGTCACAGGAGAGAGAACGAAAAGGGGTGCAGGGAGTTAGAAAGCTGGCAGTAACTACAGACTGATTTCATAGATACAAACACAAAGTCTTAAGAAAATTAGTCAATGTATTCCAGCAGATTAAAAGATAATATATCGTGGGCTTCCCTGGTGGCGCAGTGGTTGAGAGTCCGCCTGCCGATGCAGGGGACACTGGTTTGTGCCCCGGTCTGGGAGGATCCCACATGCCGCGGAGCGGCTGGGCCCGTGAGCCATGACCGCTGAGTCTGTGCGTCCAGAGCCTGTGCTCTGCAATGGGAGAGGCCACAACAGTGAGAGGCCCGCGTACCACAAAAAAAAAAAAAAAAAAAAAAAAGATAATATATCGTTACCAACTTGTTGTGGTCTATCCCATAAATGCAAAAGTAGTTCAACATAAGGAATCATATGAATGTAATTTACTCCATTCGTGGATAAACGAATTCATTTATTCAACAAATACTGTCTGGCATGATGCTAGGTATGATTCCCTCACATAATTCTGGCCCTCACAGATAACTTACGATCATCTTAGAAATGAAAACACTTATGTGTCAAAATTAAATATCTAATCTCAAAAACTTATTGTATACAGGAACTCATGTAATAGCTCCAATTTGATTAAGAATATCAGAAACCTATAGCAAACATCACACTTAAAATTTTGAAAGAAAGGGGATGGGAACCATTAAAACTAAAGGCTTAACAGATATCGACTGCAGAGTATGGACCTTATCTGGATCCTGATCCAAAGAGTTTCTAAAACTTCATGTTTATATGACAGCCAGGGCAATGTGTATATGGCTAGATATGTAATGATAATTAGGAACTGTTAACTTTTTAAGTGTGATAGTGGTATTGGACTTAAGGTTTGTTTTTTGAAGCCTTCACATCTTAGAGATACATACTGAAATATTATTAGATTAGGTACTTGGGATTTGTTTCAAAATCATTTGCGTTTAGGGAGTGGGTGGAGGAGTGGATAAAACAAGGCTGGCCATATAATGATCACTTGTTGAAGCTGGATGTTGGGTATATCAGGTTAATTATACTAGTGTCTCTACTTTTGAATATGCTTGAAATTTCCAAAGTACAAAGTTTTAAAATTGTTTTTAATTATCAAACACAATGGCAAAAAATCAAGCAAAAAAGAACAAAAACTAAATGCAAACACTAGAGAGAATCTACGTTATCAGAAAACCTTCTATGGATACTATTATTCAACATTATTCTATTCTTTTTTTTCCAAAGTTATTACTTAAAAACTTTTATTTGAAATATACATACAAAAATGCACTAATTGCAAGTTTATAGTTCCATGAGTTATCACCCCCAAAACCCATATCTGTGTAAACCACCGCTTAGGTCAAGATATAGATTTGACCAGCAGTCCAGAAGCTTCCATGGTACCCATCTCAATCACTACCCCCACCCCCGCCCAACCCCAAGAGGCAACTGCTCTCCTACATTAGTCTAACTTCTAACACTGTACTCATACGGTAGCTATAATTGTGTGCCTAACATGTTTTGATCAACATGTGAAATTTACCCACCCTACCTGCAGCGGTACTTTGGGGTTTTTTTCCTTATTTTTTTAAAATTTGTTCTTTTCCATTACCTTGTAATGAGAGCACCTTGTTCTCAAAATGTGGTCAGTGGACTCTTGGGAATTCCCAACACCCTTTCAGAGTTTAATAGAATACAGAAAGCTCACTGATTTCAGATTCCACATTGCAACTGAACTTTAAAAAACTACTTGTCAAGTTCTGGTGTAGCATCAAAGAATATTCACATTTATCTGAAAAGGCTACTAAAATTCTTCTCCCTTTACAATTATCTATGTGAAGCCAGATTTCTTTCTTATACTTCAAGCAAAACATGTCACAGCAGACTGACTGCAGAAGCAGACATGAGAAATCAGCTGTCTTCTATTAAGCCAGACATTACAGTGATTTGCAAAAATGTATAGCAACGCCATCCTTCTTACGAAACTTTTTTTTTTGGAAATTTTAGTGGTCATTTTACATATTTTTAAAACGTATGCTACTTAAGGTCACACGTAATGGGGTTGGTTTCTTGTCATTTTAAATGGGTTAATAAATATTTTAACAATCTCTCAACTTTAATTTACCATATTTAAAAACATATATATCTGTCACACAAAAAACATTCTTTGGATCCCCCAAGAACTGTGGAGCCCTGCGTCCCAAAAGTTTGAGAACTGCTGCTGTACGGTTTTCCCTTATGTGAATATACCATATACCATAATTTATTCATCTAGTCTATCGCTGATGGACATATGGGCTCTTTCTAATCTGGAATTAAAACAAGCAAGGATGCTATGAATATCCTTGTACGTGTCTTCTGACGCACGTGACGTCCCCACTTCTGTTGAGTTTATACCAGGAGCAGAACTGCTGGATCACAGGGCATGTTTACACTCAGCCTTAATAGATACTGACTGTTTTCAAAGTGGCTATTAAGCATTTGAAATGTGGTTAGTCTAACTGAGATGAGCTGTAAGAATAAAACCTACACTAGAGGGCTTCCCTGGTGGCGCAGTGTTTAGGAATCCACCTGCCAATGCAGGGGACACGGGTTTGAGCCCTGGTCCGGGAAGATCCCACATGCCGCAGAGCAACTAAGCCCGTGAGCCACAACTACTGAGCCTGCGCTCCAGAGCCTGCGAGCCACAACTCCTGAAGCCTGGGCGCCTAGAGCCCGTGCTCTGCAACAAGAGAAGCCACCGCAGTGAGAAGCCCGCGCACCGCAACGAGGAGTAGCCCCCACTCACCGCAACTAGAGAAAGCCCGTGCACAGCAACAAAGACCCAAGGCAGCCAAAAAAAAAAAAAAAAAAAAAAAAAATTTACACTGGATTTTGAAGACTTAGTATGAAAAACATAATGCAGAATATTTCATTAATAATTTTGTATTGGTTACATGTCAAAATGATAATATCTTAGATATATCAGGTTAAATACATTACTAACATTAATCTCACCTGCTTTTTTAAAATTTTTAATTCGGCTACTACAAAATTTAAAACTATGTATATGACTTACATTTGAGGCTCACAATATGTATCTGGTAGGCAGCGATGCTCCGGGGGGAATATAGAGAGGTAAAACAGGAAAATACCAAGTGTGCATACTAAGAACAGTCTGAGATGCTTAGGAGACAGGCACCTAGTTTTGAAGAACCAGAAAAGACTTCCCAAAGGAGGTAATATGTAAAGGAAAGCTGAAGGATGGCAGGAGTTAGCCTAGTGAAGAAAGTGGTGGAGGAAGGTAAAACCAGGCAGGGAGAACAGTGTGTGCAAAGGCCAGGAGACAAGAGAAACGTGTTCAGTATGGCACAAACACGGTGGAGGAGAAGGGCATGGTGGAGGGAGTGACAAGAGACAAGAAAGGGAAAAACTAGCTACATCGTGAAGGGCCTAGTGATGCTTCTATTTTAAGAATAGGGAACTATTGGTTTTAAGCAAGAAAGTTACATAATCATATCCTCACTTTAGAAGAGTCACTCTGCTGCTCCTCTGTGTGATGTGAGTGAATAAGGACTAGAGTCAAGTTGGGGCTGTTACAATAACACAAATTAAAAACTAACGAGCCTTTACATGAAGAGAACAGCAGCAGAGAGACGCAAACCTTAGGCAAAATCACTACTCTCAAAGCTTCAGTTTCTTCTAATAATACCTACCTCAGAGTTATTTTGAGGATTTAAGAAAAGCATCTTTTTGTAAAGGAGTTCTGTATTCTAACTCTTGGTAAAAGATTTTAGTATCACTAGAACAGGCAATAATAATTCCAAGAAACTGAATTCTATTTCAGAATATGCCAGATAAAAGATTCATGTCTTCTCCAACTTATTCAAACCTATAAGATACTTTAACAATCAATGAAATTAAGTCAGATAATTACATCTGAACGGTAAATTCCAACTACGACACATCCCACTGTGCTCCATTTAACCTCGATATGAAAAGATTAACACCAAATCCCATCTCTAAAAACTGAAATTCAAGTGAATTAAAGGTAAGTATGAAGTTACTCTCATTCAATGGTAAAAACATGAATGTAAAACGATTTCACTTCTTCACCAAACTGATACTAGCAGGGCAGGGCAGTGAGTTATAAAGTATTTGAGAGAACTAGAAAACTGTTCAGTTGGCTTCATTTACTTTGAAGTTTTGGGACCTTCTAAAGTTATATATTCTGTAAATAAACTATTCAATCCAGGGAAGAAAGGTAAAAGGTCACTTTATTTTTCCAAAAATGTTTGAAGTTCTCTAATCTGCCAATGCATTCTTTTTTTTTTTTTTTTTTTTTTTTTTGCGGTACGCGGGCCTCTCACTGCTGTGGCCTCTCCCGTTGCAGAGCACAGGCTCCGGACGCGCAGGCCCAGCAGCCATGGCTCACGGGCCCAGCCGCTCCGCGGCATGTGGGATCCTCCCAGACCGGGGCACGAACCCGTATCCCCTGCATCGGCAGGCGGACCCTCAACCACTGCGCCACCAGGGAAACCCCGCCAATGCATTCTTGACTCTTCTAAGACATAGAGCAATCTTTAATTGATCACTTAGTAGAAAGCATTTAACTTGGGCAAAAAGTCCTTGAAATCTAACTTTTATTCCACCCTTTCCTTTTTGCCTTAAATACTCTTAAAACACTGTAGAAAGTTTTGTTCTGTACTTATTTCATCCACAAAAATGAACAGTCCTTAGAACTGAGTTCTCCACAGAACCCTTCTTAAGCCTCCCCCCTTGTAACTTAAATCCCCACTCCTTAGTGTCATATGCTATACAACTATTCACACACAATATCCCTTCTTGAACTGAGTATTCTTAACCTTCTCTTTTCTAGATTAAAATAAACAGAAACTTAACTTCCTAAGGGTCTAAACTGATTTACTGAATTATGAAAACAGAAATCACCCACAACCTCTCAGCCCTTTTCTTCACTCTCACCTGATGATCTCATATCACTTTGAGAATTCTCCATCATCCTACTACAAAACCTACAGACCTAAGTCCACTTGAACTAATATTTTCCTCCTTAACCTCTTGTGACGAGAGAGGAAGCACCCCTTCCTTCCCTATCAAAGGGGCAATCCATACTCTTCTTTCCACCTCCACTGCTGCCACCTCAGTGTCTCTCACCTGCATTACAGCCGAAACCTATCATCCCACCTCTGCTCTTGCCTACTTCTCAACAATCCACACAGGGGCAAAAGCGACTGTTTCAAAACAAAGATCACACTACAGCATTTAAACTGTGTCAACAATTACACTTAAACCCAAACTCTTTACCATAGTTTCCAAAGCCCTGAGTCCCTGCCTAAGATTCTAGCCTCACCTTGTCACTCTTACGACCACTGTGCTCCGGCTACTGATTTTATTTGTTTAACTGCAACACACCAGCTCTTCCACATCAGCTTTTTCCTAATTCTGGGTCTTTCACGTGTTGCTCCCATGTGCAAGGCTCTCTTATCCCAGTCATAACATGGTTAGCTGTCCTTCAGGTCTTTCATTCTCCTCTACAAGGAAGGCTTCCTCTAACTACTCTGTGCCTGGTATTCACTTTGCTGTCTCCCGTTTGTTTTTTGTTAAAGCACTTACTACAAGTTATTCACTAGACTGGAAGTTTCACGAGGGCAGAAACCACCTCCACCAGGCTGTCGTGCCTTACATAGTGCCAGACGTAAGCAAGCGCTCGACAAATATTTGCTAAATGAATGGAAGAGTGAAGAGAGAGACAGGATTAGGTTGTGGTCCTGGCTGTACTACTTCCTAGTGCTTTGATCTTAGATAAGTGACAACTTCTCTGAGCTTCAATTTTTCTCTTCCATAAAAAAAGGAATAAATACCTTGTAGGATTTCTAAATAAGACCTAATAAATATTAACAGACTATGAATGAAGACCAACCACAGTATCTGAACTTAATTGAGTAAATGTTAGTTTCCTTCCCTTCCTTCTATAGTTTAGACAGAATTCCCTAAGCTAATTTCATATTGAAACTAGAGATAGATAGACAGGCAGACAGACCTATCTATCTATATACACATCTACTGTTGCATCTACTTAAAAGGACTAATGACATGCATCTGAACAGACAAATTGGTAACTTGTATTTGTAGGATCTAATCCAATCCTACACCTTAGAAAATGGAGAATAAGTAGTATACATCTTACTCACCCCTCCCACAAAGGACAGGGTGGAGTGAGGAGAAAATGAAGAGAAACCAAGAAATGGGAGGGAAAGATAACCTGAGAAATTAGAAATCATTAATTCAACCTCAATTCCTAAGTTTAGAACAACCTTCATTTACCTATAAAGACCTGTAGCAGGAACAGGATTAGTACTCATTGCGAAATTCTGAAATAAAACATTTTCTATTTGCTTAAATCTACATACATCTCACCTATATTAAAGGTATTTACCTCCTTTTTACCTTTCATTCTTTAAACTGTAATTTCATTGATAAGATGTAAAAAAAACACAACAAAAACCCTCCAAATACAAAAACGCCTCACATCAGAAAAACAAAAAGTTCTCATTGTTGCCTTAATTTCTTGATAAGCTTTAAATTTTCTAACCACAAAAATTAAGTCCTTTTTTCCCAAACATTTTTTTAAACTGCTGCTCACTTTTCAGCCTGACATCATTTTTATGTTTTCTTCAGAGATTATACTTTCTAGGAACGTTCTAAATCATTTACCATACATCATTCAGATCTCCTCCACATTCTCCCTGGAACACAGGTACCCCTCTGAGAGTGGTCATTTAATACTTTCTGCCTGGTAACCGCCTAGAATTTTGTGGAATGTGCTGCATGCCTTTATATTCTCCCTACGATATGGATATAATCTAGATTCTAAACCCAAGGAAGGGTTTATATTAAGCAATTAATTCAGTTTTACTCAACATATTTTATGTAATCAAGGCTGACTTTTTTAGAAGTAATTGGAATCTGGTTTAGATTTTTTTTCTCATGTTCTAGTTATTTCTACAACCTTTCTAAAATTGGAACTTCTAGCCTATCCTTAAACTGGAAATTTATAAAATCCTGCTGAAAGTTCCATAAAATTCACAGAGAAAGACTCACTCATTAGACATAAGATGCAAGAGTAAAAAGAACACGCTATGCTTCCACAACATCTAGAACAGCAGTGTGTACAGAAAGAATTTTTGACTATAATAAGCTGAAAACCACTTTAAAGATACATTTTTGTCATAAGTTCAGTCAGTACATGTCAGGGAGAGTTCTTACTGCTCCCAAAAGCTCTAGCAGCAAGTAACCGAAGACTTTACCACCTACAACTCTTCAAGGCTGCTGTAAAATGATATACAAATACAACAAACATTTAAAATTACATTTTAAGGCTTCATCTAGGGCAGTGCTTTTACAAACTAACAACTGTATTCTGTAAGTGGGTCCAAAATTACTTTATTGAGTCCAAACCAGTACACGAAGAAAGGAAGCAGGAGAGAAGGGAGGTGAAATAGGTTAAAAAACATCAGAGTACATCACAGGTAGTACCAGCAAGGATTATTTCATGAATTTTGTTTTGTTCTGTATACTGGGAGTAATATAAAATGTATTCTAGGTATTTTAATCTTCTAAAAAAGATTTGAGGGCTTCCCTGGTGACGCAGTGGTTGAGAGGCCGGCTGCCGATGCAGGGGACACGGGTTCGTGCCCCGGTCCGGGAAGATCCCACATGCCGCGGAGCGGCTGGGCCCGTGAGCCATGGCCGCTGAGCCTGCGCTTCCGTCCGGAGCCTGTGCTCCGCAACGGGAGAGGCCACAGCAGTGAGAGGCCAGCGTACCGCAAAATAAATAAATCAATAAATAAAAATAAAAAAGATTAGAAAACACTGATTTGGGAGACAAACAGAGTGGAAAAGGATAAAGCAATGGAACTGCCATAATTATCAAATTATGGCTTGGGAGGTGAGCAAGACTAACAGCTTCTACTGACGAGGAGATGGTTTGGAAAACCTCCACACATTTTAACAGCCAGATATCCCCGTGTGAGATATGAAGAAGCACCTTCTCCTCTTACAGCAGGCCTAACACATGCCAGCAAGGTCACAGCTGCCCCCACTAACTGTTCTTATCCCTTCAAACTTCCAATGGCAGAGGTCAACCTTTACCTTCTCCTAACTCTCAGGAACATTCGGTGCAGTTAAGCTACAGCAGCTCCTGAAAGATAATTGTTGGTCTTTGAACAACTACTCCTAGAAAACATTAACTGTATTCCATATCATAATCTAGAGTTTCAAATAAGGCTTTGGCATTCAGAAAAGTAACTTGGAAGTAAAACAGTCATACTATTCCACTAAAACAGTCACATTTATTAGTCACACAGTCCACTAAAATGGTCATGTGAAGAAACTAAGCACCAAAATAAAAAGATTACTTTTAAGGTATTTGAAATGTTTCAAAGATTCAAGGCACAACCTGGAGCCATTTAATATTACAGTTTAATAGATAAGAAAGAGTCACTCTGTGAAGGGTTGGTATTGGAACTGCCCAAATATCAGCCAATCAACCTGCATTTTTTTCACTGGGTCTAAGTTAAGGGTTACTCTGAATATTCAGTTGCATTAACAAAGGTTTCTCATTAGTTTTGAAGCCACTTTGAAAAAAACACACATTTTGCTGTATAAGGGACAGTTTCATAAATTACAGTGTATAGTTTTTCTAAAGGCTCAGAACAGGTGATGGGTACTTCTCAGGACGCATCCACTCATCACAACTACTGCATATTCAAGTAAAACAACCCCACTATTGTTATGAAAGCACACACACCCCCACCACACACACACTATTATTATAGCTGCTTCTTCTCTAATATAAATCCACACAGGACAGAAGAGGACAAAAAGTGCAGCAATAAAGAGAATTTCCCCAAATGCAGAGCGAAGGGTTCCTTTAATCTCTGCTCACAGTTTAGTGTCCCGCCTGGCTCACTACCTCCGTTTTCTTTATACTTTAAAACTTGCTGTGTGGCTTGAGATATCAACCCTTAGCATAATCACTTGCTAGTTTTATAATGTGACCCCACACTGTTGGAAAAAGGAGCTTCAGTCTTTGCCTACTAACAATTCCTCACTAAACACAAATTCCCAAAACATAAATATCTGATAAACATCTACCAGAAAGTCATTTTGTGTACAAGTACAAAAGGATGCACCAGGACAAATTCGGGGGTTCACAGCCTCTTATCCCTAGAGGCAAAAAGAATTTTAGTTCAAACACTAATGACATAGCTCTTAATGAAAGCAGAGCTAAAAGAACCTGTTTATTTATCCAATCTGATCACACATCACTAAGACTCAACTCTGATTATAGTAGAGGACAAAGCTGGACACTCTTAATCACCCTAGATTAAAGATGCCTCTAGCTTTCTGCTCTCTCCTGGGCCATTACACCAAACCTAAAGCAGAGCTACACCCACCTTCAGGCTAGAAGAAACACATAATAGCTTATTGATCTCTGGTGCAGACCCAAACCCACAAGTCACCAAGCAAGTAGGGATCACAGCCACTTGATGCAACTAACAATCAGAAGTCATGCACTGGGTTTTCTGTTCAAATAAGCACACCACTGGCAATTACCACATCAAATGTGGACCAACTCCTCCCAAACAAAAATAAAAATATATTAATCAGGTCAGGGAGCAATACATTCTGAACCACACAGAAAAACTACTATTTCTTGGTTGGCAGTAAATATCGATCTCAGTTCATTAAATTCTTCATTTCGTGTAATTTCTCAGGTTTTAAAAGTTACCGTGACATTCAATTCCATAGATAAATGCTTTCAAAAGAGATAATACTTGCTCGTAGATTACATGTTGACTGAACTTCATCCCCACCACCATTAATGGAATTAAGTGTTTGTGGCAAATGACTTAGACTTTTCAGAAGTAAAATTTACCAAAGAATGATAACTTCTAATTATTTTCTTCTGAAGAAATCAAAGCACCACTCCCAAAAGTAAAGGTTAACTGTGTTCTCTGAAACAACTATACAATGTTTTAAACTGATGACTAAAAACAGTCAAGCCAGAAGTGGAACTCAAAGTCTCTCAAGCAATGAATGTTCTTTCCAATTAATTCCGTTTAGCTCTTGTTCTGACCCCTGTGTACTACGTAAAGCTTGGTCCTTACTCATAGCCTCAGCCATCTCTTAACCTCAAAGGAATATATGTAATACAACCCACAGACTGGAATAAAGCAACAGTGACAACATTAGCGGACAATGATGGATGAAATGCCAAACGAACTGGGAGTCAGGGCAGACATGTACGCCCTAAGAGGGAGAGACTGAGGTGGGGCTGGAAACTATTTTCTGGCCTTCTCCCGCGTGCTGCTCCAGAGCAAGGGGCAGGATCCTGCATGCCCGGGATCAGCAGAGCCCCCGAAGTGCAGGGATGGGAAGAAAACAGCGGGCTGCTTTGCCAGGGAGTGGGGAAGGTGAGGGATCGGTGCGGTGTGAATTCCACTGAGGAGTGAACTTCCTGGCCCAGGGTGGGGGGGTTGGGGGTGGCAGGACGGTCCCGGCCAGCGGCGGGGGGCGACCTCCCTTTCTTTCTCCCACAGTCCTACATCTTTGTGTGTGTGTGTTATTCAAGGGGCTACGAGTCCCCGAGGAACCAGCCGGCCACCGTGGCCCTCCAGCCCAGGTCGGGAAGTCCATCCGCCACCCTCTAGCTCCCAGGGGGCTCCCCGGGTCCGGGACGCCCAAACACCCACCAAAACCCCGAGGGTCTGGAGACAGACGAATGGACCAAAGCATCTTCGTGTGTGGACACCCCCTCCGCTACATCCAACCCTCGCCGGGTCTTTGTCCCGCCGGCGGCCGGGGTCTCTGCCGGTTCCTCGGGGAGCCCCCTGTCCTGGAGGCCTCGGGGCCCGGGGTCGCCCCAGCTTTGTTCAGTCAGCGGGGCGCGAGGTCCAGGACACTTACCGTACACCCCGGCGAAGAAAAGCAAGACCAGCGCAGACCTCCACCGCGGAGACTCTTTTGTGCTCCAGCGACGGGCCATAACCACGGCAGATGGAGCGAGCGAGAAGGAGATGGAGGAGGCGGAGGTGGAGGCGGAGGCGGAGGAGGAGCTGGGGCCAGACGCCGCCGCCACCGAGCCCCCGGCAGCTCCCTGCGCTCTCCGCGGCGGCGGGAGGGGGAGGGGCCGCCGTCGCCGCCGCCGCCCGCGCGCGCTCCCTCCTTCTTTCTGCCTCCCTCCGGACCCCCTCAGCAGCTCGCCGGCTCCCACCCGGGGCGGCGCGAGAGTCCTCCACGGGACGGCTCTCCCGGGAGCCGGGGTAGCCAGCGCCGGTACGAGGTGAGGGGGCGGCGGACGCGCGGCTCCAGCCACGCGCCGCATAGGCTAGTCGGCGCCGCCACCCGCCAGACAGCGCTAGCCGGCACCCGCGCCCATCCGTGCGATCGGCAATCCCCTGGCCCGCCTGCCTTGGTTCCCACCCCGCGCTCCGCTGGACTTTCTAAGTCTCAGGGCCGCTTTCCCCGTGACAGAGGCCGGAGGAGCAAGGCAGTGCCAATAGATGAGCGAGCGAGAGAACGCGGGTCGATGGGTTCCCCCGGGCTGGGGAGTGGGGGTCGGCTTCGGCGCTTCGCTGCAGTCAGCGGTCTCGGGGCTGCCCCTGCGGGTTGTATGAGGACGTGTTGGGTGGCGGAGAGTGGCTGCGCGAGCGAGGAGAGTGGGTGTTCGGAGGCTGGGAACTTGGGAGTTACTCTCCCCTACCCCTTCCTCCCTTCCTCCACTTAACCCGCGCGGAGCTCGGAGTGGGTGGGCGCAGGTTAGTGCCGAGACCCCGGCCGCTGGTCGCTGGGAATGCCTGCTGGGGAGCTGGGGCTGGACGCCCACCCTCAAGGTGCCCGCGATGAGCCGGACAAGGTTGGAGTGCGGAGCACTTCCAGTCTGGCGTGGAGGTGGCTCTGACATCCCCCGGGGGGGCTGGAGACACCTCGGGGGTCGGGAAGTGAGAGAGGGGTTCACTCAGCGACCCGTGATTTCTCTAAACATCTTTCTCCATCCCAAGAAGTGTGATTCCTCCTTCCCTTACCTCTCCGTAGCACTTCCTAAATACAATTGTAGTGACACTGGCACGTCAGATCTTCCGCCTTGTATTTGTAAAGTGTTTGTCGACACGTCTCATCTCCCCTACTAGATTATCATTGACCTTTACATGCACTCTCCGGGCTATTCAAGGAAGACCTACAATGCACTATGCTGTCCAATTGACACAGGTTATCTCTTTTTCGTCTCTAACAACCTTGTGAGATAAATATTATTATCCATATTTTATAGATAAGAAAACGAGACAAGTTAAATTACCCAAGATAGTGTAACAAATGAATAGTTTGAAACAATTTTTCTTATTCCAAATTCAAGGCTGTTTCCTCTCTACTCTAGTGTACTCTAGCACAATGCTTAGTGCGTAGTAGGTAAATATTAAAATTTAAGATGAATTTCTTTGAAGGTACATTTAGTCTTTCCGTCTATCCGCTACCAATTTGTCCCCTTTTAGATTTTTCCCCCAGGAAATGGTATTGCAAACGGTGAAAAAATTATTAACAAACAATGCAAAACCCAATAATGACAAATCTTGTATCATTTGGCAAAACAAACAAAATCGAGAGCTCCAAAAATGTTTTGTACCCTCGCTGGAGAAAAAGGAGGAGCTTCAGTGTACTTCATTTAACAATCAACAGTTGTCTGTACTAATTTTAGGATTTGAGATTCTACTTGCTTGATTCTTGAGATCTGTTTCCAGAAATTGCGCTGCCATGACCACTGTGTTTAGAACAGGTCACAAACAAAATGAAGAGAGACTGCACGGCATCTTCCTCTCTCCACTTTTAGTACCAGTCAAGGAACACCAGTCCCAAGACAAGAGGCACATTGCTGTCCTCTGTCCCTTGACTCTTGTATTCACAACCCTCTCACCCTTGCACTTGCTCATCCACCCAGACCTGTCTTCTGAGACTTACCGAGTTCTCAAACCTTTTGGTCTCAGGGGCCCTTTAAAAACACTTAAAATTTGGTGAGGACTCCAAAGAGCTTTTGTTTATGTGAATCATAGCTACTGATATTTATCATTTAGAAATTAAAACAATTTTAAAATATGTGTAAATTTATTTAAAATAAAAAAATGCATTACAGGTTATCTCTATTTTCCAAAACAAAAAAAAAACAGTGAAATGTGTGGCATTGTTTTCATCTTTGTAAATCTTAATGTCTGGCTTAATAGAAGACAGTTGGATTCTCATATCTGCTTCTGCATCCAGTCGGTTACAATATGTGGTGTTGGTTGAAGTATATGAAGAAAATCCAGATTCACAAAGATATGTATTGATAATTGGCAAAGAGAGGATGTCATGTACCTCCCCAGGGTCCTCAGATAAAATTTTGAGAGCTGTTCATCTAGGTGTCTATCTTAACACCTTCAAAAATCTAAGTATTTTGTTTCTTGTTGGAAAAAAACCTGATAAATATTCATTCTAAGGTATTAGAAGCTGAGCGCTTCAGTGTTCACCACCAAGGGTATTTATGTTTCATAAGGGAACATTTTATTTATACAAAATCTAATCCTAATAGAATATCAGACATTGGTAAGCAGCAGGGCACAGATTAGGTATTCAGTATTACCCTTTTTATTACCTAATCTATTGAGCTGAGTACCTAGATGTCTACTCTTAGGCTAATATATCAAATAACTCATATATGAGAAAGCATTTAGAAGTTTATAAAGCTATATAAAGTGGTCAGTGTCTTTAACAGTTCTATTGCAGTAGGAGTGCTGATTTAACCTGGCCAGTGTTCTGATCTATACCCTATAAAGCATAAAGCATTCTCCTGAGGCTCATGTGGTTCTTAATCTCGGGGTCCCTGGATCTACAGATGTGTTTCAAGGATCCTGAAATTGTATGAAATTTTGTGCTTACATATTTTTATAGGCAGAAGATTTGTTATTTTCAGCAGATTCTTGAAGGGCTGTGTCAATCATTTAAAAAGAATGTTTAAGAAAAATTGAATGAGGTAACTACTTGAGTTGCTTCTTAATCCTTTTCCAAATGGTTCTCAAACTCCTCAGGTACATGCATTTGGGAGAGGAGAAGTTCATGGACTATTTCTTTTCCCCTTGACATATTCGGAAAAGAGCCACCCACCCACCCCCTCCACTTTATGGAGATGTACCCTTAAATAATCCTTTTGTTTTGATTTTACACTTCTCTTTCCTCCCTATTTGGCTATCACCATATATGATGGTTTAATTTTCACTCTTGTTACTAATAAAAATTCCTTCCTTCCTGGTGTAGACCCTGCTCCATTTAGTAGCCTTTGAGAACCTCGTCCACTCCCAGTGAGGTTAGAATGGGAATTTAAGTCTACCACTGAGCATCATCTTTTATTGGAAAGAAAATTGATGGTAGTGGTTTTTCTACTTGGCATGCTGCTAGGCAAAGCTGACTCTTTTAACTCCCCCTCAAAGGAATATTATTTTAAAAAAGAAAAACAAACTTGATAAACACATATAAATAACTAAGAAAATTTTTTTTAAAGATTGAAGTTAAATAAATGAGAGATCTTTACAAGCAAATTGTAATTTCCATTGGAGGTGAATAATAGAGGGTAGCAAATGAGATCCATCAATCTAGGCAACTTCTATACCAGTTTCCTAGCACATTTATTGTGGTTATTATTTATTATGTTCTGTGCTCTGACAGCATACCCCAGCACTGTACCAAGTAGTCAAAAACATAATCCTGGCTATAAACTAAATATCCCCAGTCCATACAGATTGACCTTCATGAACTCAACTTCTTAACTGCAAAACCTGATTGTACAGCATGCATGAATTTACAGGGCCAACAACATTTGTCTCTTGTAGCCATATGAATCAGTTGCACCTACCAAGAAAAAAGGAGGGAAAGGGGAATTAACTACAGACATTGGCTTTTATAAAGAGATACACTGAGTGTTTTGTTGTTTAACTGCTAGGTTTCAAAATGTACATAACTGTGTTTTTTAAGTTCTTCCCATGATTGATTGAGATTATGAACTGGAAATGCTTGTGGGATGGAATCTTATTCTCTACGAGTCCATCAGAAGTGAATTTAGCAACTGTGATGACAACCCAAGGACTCTTACATTGCTAATTTCAGGCATATACAACTTAACTGTTTGTAATCTGCCCAAGTGCAAAAAGGATTTGAGGTGCCCAGTGTTATTTGGCAATATAGTATATTGTAGTTATTAAACGTATAGGCCTTGAGAATTCAACAGAGCGGAGCCTGACCCAGGTGGTTAACCCTGGTCAAGTAACCTAACCTTACGTGCTTCATATTGCCACCAAAAAATGGGAAAATATGGGCGCCTCATTAAATTATCTGCATGCCTTAAATGAGATAATAATAATTGCTGACATATATTGAGTACTTACAGTATGCTACGCCTTTAGTTCTCAAACAATCCTATGATGTCGATACAATTATTACCTCCATGTTTCAACTGAACAGACAGAGAAAGGTTCAGTAGGTTTCTCATGTTTCAACTGAACAGACAGAGAAAGGTTCAGTAGGTTTCTCAAGAACACACAAATAGTAAATGGCCAGCATTTAAACTCAGGCAGTGTGATGCCAAACACGCACTTTTAATCATTCTACCACGTTTCATGTAAAGTACTTAATACAATGCCAGGCACTTAGTAGGTGCTCAATAAATGGCAGCTACTATTATTAAACATATAAATAACATAAGCAAAAGAGTCCTTATTCTCTAATCTCATACAATTTAAAATGCAGTGTAAGTAGTACTTTTCTGTCTTCCTTTTTCCTAGAAGTAGCCGATACTCCCCTGATTTGGGTTTAAGTTAGACATAAGCCTCTTTTAGATTTCTTTTTAAAAAGAAAAGTCAATCTTTAAAGTTTTATTTCCTTGAGTTTTGGAAAACATGAAGCAAGCATCAGATGAAATATAAGTCTGGTTTTTTGCTGCTTGAACTAAAATTTTTTTTCAGTGACCTTGTAGTCATTATTTGTAGTTTCCTTTGAAGATCGGAGAATCTTAGGTTGCTTATTGCCCTAATCTTCAGAGAAGATCTATGACAGATTTTTCTGATCCCGAAGAATACATCAAATCATATGAAACTGCTCAGTTATCAGGCCATGAAAACAGGTCATTTCTACTAAAGAATAGATTACTCCAGCGTCATCATGAAAAGAATATTCTCCTTGGAAATACCCAGGCAGGTTTGCATTTTGAATATGTGGCAGCTGTGATGGAAAAGAACAGTCTAATCCTTTCGATGTCTGTAGTCTACTGCTTCACTTGCACAGCAGGGGATGTGAAAGAAACGGTATCAAAAAGCATTTCAATACAAAAATTTTATTCTCATACTCCATAAAATGAATTAAGTGACTGAAGAAAAAAGTTAAACACTTCAGAACATTATGTCAGTTGGTTCTGGTCACCAGGGCAGTTAACTCTAGTCACCACAACTTTTTTCCACATTATGACTAGCTCTGCTTAAGTATAGACACTCCTGAGATGGAAACCCCAATTTAGAAATACTCACATATATAAAATTGTATAAACTACTTTAGCTCTTTAAATGTATGACTTAAGGGCAATTAATGGCAATTGGCAGGTAGAGACCAAGTTATATGACAGCTGCTTTAGCTGGCCCGTGAATGAGAAAAAGGACACAGTCCCAGAGCAGCTGTGCTGACTGTGCTCTCTCTGCATCAGATTCCCAGCGGTAATAACCTTCAGTATTCCAGGGACCAGGATATGTGGGAGGATGCTGTATTCCAAGAAGTCTGTTCTTAGTGTTATCCATCCTCATCAGAACCATTGACCTATTCCCTCAGGAGATTCCTAGTACAGGTTTCAGACCTGTTCTGGCAAACCACTTAATGGGTACCGCTCGTTAACTCAGAATTGAGACCTGGGACAGCCTCTGAAGATGGGAGAATTTACTAATCCCATCTATGGCCCCTGGACTGGCACATTTGCTCATCTGAAGAGTAGAACCAGCATATTCAGATTCTCTCATCTTCACTGAGGGAGGTGGATAAAGGAAACGAGAGAAAGCTCCAGTGAGACAGGGTCATTTATCTGTTGTGTTCACTGTATCTTCAGCACCTCGAAGGGGGCCTGTCTCCCAGTAGATGCTCAGGACACATTTGTTGAGTGAATGAATAGGGAGCTCAGAAATGAAATAGATCTCTGGGCGAAAAGGAGAAGCAAAGCTCTTGTTCAGTGTCATATTGAGGAGAAAGGACCCATGCTTGTCCTGTCATTAGTGCCCAGGTGGACTGCAGAGAAGGCAGCTTGCTTTGGAGCTCAGGCAAAAATGGAGTGAACCATCAATTCTTGGTCTTTTAGGAAGAGCCAATAAACCTCACTTGCAGGATGAGATCCATATAACCTTGTGTGCTGAGACTCAAAGATATTGCTTAATGAGGTTTAAAAAACCTTAATGAGGAGGTTAAAAAATATATTCTGGTGTTGAAGCCAGTTTTCTATAATTTTATTGCCAATGTTTAATATTTCCAGTATACTATAGGTTAACTGGACTTTTAGGCCTCAGCTGGCCTTATATGATCTGTAAGTTGGGCACTAATTTTATTGACTATTAAAATAAACAGGCCCTTTGTTCTCTAACCTAGTAGAAACCCTTAGAAAAGAAGACTTTTAAAAACGTTCTTCTTCAGAGAGCTGTGAACTAATGCCTTACTTCAGGTGTGCAGAGAAATTCCAATTCCATTGTCTATGAAGTTAAACTGTTCCTTAATATCAGTCTAAGAGGTGATGAAATCAGTGTCCAGTATGAAGTCAGGATCAGAGGGCAAAGAAGGAAACCCAGGTGGCCAGTATGAATTCAAGATTTGTTTAATGTATTTTGAATTTCTGGGTCATCAGTCAGTCCCATAATATAATGTAAGTACAAAGAGTACTTTCCAAATTCCAAAGTGAATTATCTTTATTTTTTTATCACTTGCTATTATCAATATTGTCTTCTGTCCATTTATATGTACTTGATAAAGTTGGTTGTTCAGCAAAATAAAATAAATACTCTCAAAATTAACTAGAATGTTGTTGGGATTTTAGTAATAATTCACTTTATGTTTTTGAATACTTGAAGTATGCTAAAGATTGTAAAGTGTAGAAATTCACATAACCTGACTCAATCACTTGATTGAGTGATTAAGGTGGAGGTCTTACTCTGTCAGACCAGTTATTACAGATACAAGGGAGCTAATAATCTAGTAGGGAAACAGATATACCAATAAGTATAAGCAATATTCATTCATTCAACAAATATTTATTGAGTGCCTACTATGTGCCAGTCATTTTTCCAGATGCTGGGGCTGCTCAGTGAACAAACATGACAACTGCCGTGACACAGGTACATGCACATAAGACACACCAGAACCACAGGGGAGAATCAGAGAGGGCCTCACAGAGGAAAAATATCTGATTTGAGAAACAAAGCGTAAGTAGGAGATTGACAATAAAAAAGGAGGCAGGCAAGGGGTGATGGAAAAGCATTCCAGGCAAAAGAAATCAAGTGGAAATAGGAAAGGAGACTAGGTTGTGTTCTGGGAACGTAAAGTAGTTTGTATTGCTGGTTTAAAAGTAGCGTGTGTCGCGCGTGCGTGTGTTGAGGTGGGGAGGAAACAAACATATAATCATAAATTACATAATAAATGACATGCGTAAATGTGTGTAGAATTTATTCTGTAAGATGCAGGAGAACCTTGAAAGAATTGTGAGGCAAGGAGTCCTGTTCCATCTATGATGGAGCCTGGAATGGGAGGGGAAGGGATTTGAAGTCCTGTCAGGAAGATATTGCAGTGGCAAGGAACAGGATGCACTTAGGGGTGCCTAGTGGCAATAGGAATGGAGAGTAGGTAACACCATCAACAGTTGATCAGAAGGTAAGAATCCATGACCCCCAGATTTCAGTTGAGCAATTGGATGGTAATACCTTTCCTTATGATATGGAATATGGGAAAGGGAGTGAAGTGGGGAGGAAAGGTGTGTATAACTTCGAGGAGCACATTCAGATAGAGAAGTCCAATACCATGTATCCCAGAGGAGAAAAATGGGCTCAAGATAGAAAACTACTGGTATTGATAAGACTACTTTTGGAGAGGATGAATTTTCCCTTAGAGAATATGAAAGACATCAGTAGTTCATAGAGTAGCGGTGGTAGAGGAACCAGCAATAGGAGAACGAAAAGAAATGGCCAATGGGTAGGAAGAGATGCAGAAAAGCCTGGTGTCACAGAAACCAAGCACAGAGAACTTTACAAAGAAAGGAGAGGTGAAAGGCCAAAGGGAGAGGTAAAAAGTGTCAGTGCTGAGGAAAGCTCAAGTAACAAAGGGCCAAGATGTGAAGAGGAACTGATATAACTGGCTACAAGAAAGTCTAGTGTACTTATCTAAAGATTTCTACAGGTATCTGTTTAGCCTTTCATTTAGATCAAAGCTGAATTGTTGGTGATCTATATATTCTGTTCCTGTATCTTCAAGAATTTTATCGTTATTTCCTCAGTCTGTTCTATCCAATCATTATCCATTTAGAATTCAAACTTAAGAATTTCTAAGTTCACATGGACCCTAGACACAAAACACTGAAGTTTATAAAGTTAGTCTTCGCCACCCAATACTCCATTTCTTAATTTCCCTTCTCCCCTCCTGAGCCCTTGCTTATATTCTCTTTTCCCAACTTCAGACTCCTGACATGTTCGTGTTTTCTGACTCTCAGCTTTCCTCCATCAAAAGTGATTCTCAGGGCTTGCCTGGTGGCGCAGTGGTTGAGAGTCCACCTGCCAATGCAGGGGACACGGGTTCGTGCCCCGGTCCGGGAAGATCCCACATGCCGCGGAGCGGCTGGGCCCGTGAGCCATGGCAGCTGAGCCTGCGCATCCGGAGCCTGTGCTCCGCAACGGGAGAGGCCACAACAGTGAGAGGCCCGCGTACCGCAAAAAAAAAAAAAAAAAAAAAAGTGATTCTCAGGAAAGAACTTTTTAAGCAAATAAGTCTTGAAGCCAGATATGGTATCTCTCCCAGGAGGACAGGGAGAAAATGTTAAACAGCTTTGGTGGATGTTTTGGGCTGGAATGTCAGTGGATGAGGGAGAGATCTGGGGCCAGGGAGGTTTTCCTGATTCCCCTCTAAGGTGACCTCTTACTGCAAAGCAACCCCTGCTTAAAGTAGAAGATACGGCAGTGCAAGCATGCCTAATTTTTCCTCCTAGAACCATACTAAACCTTTAGAAGATTGAAAGGTCACAAACATTTATTATGTCAGTGATGTTCTTTTTGGAAATTATATTTTTGGCTGATAGTATTTCAAGGTACTTAGTTGCTAACATAATAGCCAAGGCACACATATCCTTCATCTTGTTTAATGCCAATTACTCTGTCACTTTTTTGCTTGGAGCTATTGGTATAACTGCAAATGTGGTTGGGGACAGACAAGTTCAAGTCTGCAGAGGACATATTTCCATGTCCACTGAATCAGCTGTTTCCTATTGAAGTTTTTTACAACAATATTAATGACTGACTTCTGTACAGCCCAGTAGCTTGATCATGCTTTTAATTTAATTCAGTTGTTTAGCAAAGGGAAACAACCCCATTAATCATTTTTTAAGATTCAGTTTATGCATATGATATAGATACCATGTTTCCTGAAAGTGTCTTTGCTGAATTTTTTGATTAGAGAAAAAAAAGAGTAGCTCAGTGAATGAAAACTTTAATTGTTATGAACTTCGTTTCTAAAAGTAAAGATAAGTGACAAGAGGATTTGCCTGTTCTGATAGGTAATGGAAAACTATATTAACTTTTGCTCAGTATATCATTAAAATGTGTTATGCTTTCATGGATATGTTTGTATCTTATGTCAATTAATTAAAAGCTCCTAATCCTCTACTTATATTTAAGCCTCGGGTAACAAGGTTCCTAATAAATGCACTGTGTAAAAATATTCTCTTACAAAGAGAAAGGAAGAAGTGGACAAGTCCAAACATTTCCTCACCAGCAAAGGCCCAGTACCAGAGGCACGTATGGGTCCCAGCCAGAAAGCTTACCAACAAGTTCCTGAGGGACAGGAAGCAGTAGATTAGCAGTGCTTTCCATTTAAGTTCAATTTATGTTTTGTAAGAAATGCAGATGGAAGATCTTTAACACATCCCTTAATGGTCTGATAATAACTAGAGTATTTAAGGAAAAATACTCTCTAAGAAATAGAAACATTACTCCAAAGAAATGGTGAGAAATTGATCATGAGAAAAAGAAAGAACTAGACATAGATATGTAGGAATAGAAATAATCTACTTAGAGCCTGGTGTGATTTTATTTTCTCTGAGGTGCTGTCAAGGACCATTAAATCAAAGCAGCGGGGCTTCCCTCGTGGCGGAGTGGTTAAGAATCCATCTGCCAATGCAGGGGACACGGGTTCAAGCCCTGGTCCGGGAAGATCCCACATGCCACGGAGCAACTAAGCCTGTGCGCCACAACTACTGAGCCTGCGTGCCACAGCTACTGAAGCCCATGCACCTAGAGCCTGTGCTCTGCAACAAGGGAAGCCACCGCAATGAGAAGCCTGTGCACCACAACGAAGAGTAGCCCCCGCTTGCTGCAGCTAGAGAAAGCCTGCGTGCAGCAACGAAGACCCAACACAGCCAAAATTAAAAACAAATAAATAAATAAACTTATAAAAAATCAAAGAGGCATTTATAGAATCATAAGACTGTCAGAGCTGAAAGGGTCATCTCTAGTATAATCTCCTAGTTTTACAGGTGAGAAAACCCAGGCTCATTTATACAAGGGTGATAATACTCTGTAAATTCTGCTAGAGGACAGGCAACCTGAGAATAATGAGGATCTAGATGTAGACCGACAAACTTGGGTGGAGCTGGGGGAGGAAAGAGGGATTGGCTTCTGGAAAGGAAGCCCAATCTCATGGGAAGGACGTGGTATATGAAGGGTACAGCAACAGAGGCAATGTATCTTGGAAAAGTAGCTTCAGCTGGAAGGGCTGAGGCAGAAAGAATATTTCTATAGATGGATAGCACATAGCTGGTACTGGAGGCCAGCCGTTGGGAATGAAAAATTTGAGGAGGTAGTGAATCCTGAGCAGGTAACTCGCACCTTAGCTATTTATCTTCAATCCAGAGGCGGGTGTCCCATCCCTGGAAAGAAAAGAAGCTTCACTAGAGCAAGACAGTGCTTCGATCCCAGGAAGATATCTAACTGGAATGCCAATTAGGCTAAAATATATAATCGGCATTGAATTAACAGGATGTTTAAGATGTGTATTTGCAGCTTTAGAGCAAGAGAGATTCTCAGTACCAGGGCACAGGGTGAGACCTAATAGAAGCAAAGTAGACAAATGGTGTGCTCCAAGATGCTAGGATACAACTCCCTAAATTCCTCTTAAGAAAGGATTTTTCTAAGAAACTCTAGTTTGTAGAAATCCAGTGGTTCCAGCTGTGAGGGGAAGAGGGCTTCAAGTCCCATGAAAATACACTTAGTCACTTCTAACATTGCAGACCCGATGTCACGTAGAACACTTTTCTTCATTATCAGGTAACTTTTCACATTTAGTAAATGAACCTAATCTAGAGATTTCACTTGAGCAGTTCTCAAATATAACTTATATTGTCATTATAGGGATGGAGAATTAGAAGAAAACGTGTCCTTTCCTTCCTCATTAATACTACTGATTACTCTCAGGCATGAGTCTAATAATAGAACTTTGAATTGTAGCTCTTGCTTTTGTTTCCAGCAAAAAGAGAAAAGTAAAGAACAATGTAATTGGAATATCTTGCAAATTTTCAGATGAGTGGGATAGTCTGTGCTGTTGAAAATGAATATTATTCAGGTCAGCATTTACTGAGACCCTCCCATGTGAAGGGTCTTTGAACTGAAGGTTAACATGGTATGACGGTTCACGTTACGTGTCAACTTGGCTGGGTGATGGGGCCAAATTTGGGGTTTGTTTGGTCAAACACCAGCCCAGATTTTGCTGGGAAGGTATTTTTGGTATGTAATTAACAATTATATCAGTAGACTTTGCATAAAGCAGATTATCTTCCCTAATATGAGTGGGCATTGTCCAATCAGTTAAAGCCCTTAAGAGCAAAGACCGAGGTTTCCTGAAGAAGGAAGTCTCCTCAAGACTGCAACATAGAAGTTCTGCCTGAGTTTTCATCCTGCTACCCTGTGCAATTTGGACTGTGACATCAACTCTTGCCTGAATTTCTAGACTGCAGGCCACCTACTTTACAGATTTTGGATTTATCAGCCCCCCACCCCCCGACAATCATATGAGACAATTCTTTAAAATATTTATCTATCTACCTATCTGTCCATCCTATTGGTTTTGTTTCTCTGGAGAACCCTGACTAATATACGTAGCTTATTCTCACACTGAGAATCAAATTCAGAAAACTCTTCAGTATCTCAGGTAGCTTCATCTGGTTAGATAGGTAGCATTTGGAATTTTTTAAAGTGTTATCAGGAAAACAATACATCTGAAAACATTGTACTTCAGTTTTTCACGCCAAGACTTGATTAGCTTCGTCCAAATATGAGTCACAGTAAATTTTGCATCTGCTGAATCTCTGCCATTTTTTCCTTTCAGGAGCTCTTCAAGCCAAGTTTCAGTGGGCACATGTGAAAATATCTGTGAGGCCCTGGCAAATAGGGGAATCTGAGAATGTGAAGGGCACTTTGATGAGCAGCCTAGATCATCATGAATTAACTGTTGCCAAGTACTTATTTAAAAATAGTGTCAAGTTAAGCAATTGATTTATTGTTTGTTGTCGATCACAAAACATTTAATTCAAGTCAGGATTTAAAAAAATCCTTTTCCACTCATATTTTTATGATTTCTTAAAAGTTGAGGGACTTCCCTGGTGGCTCAGTGGTTAAGAATCCACCCGCCAGTGCAGGGGACACGGGTTCGAGGCCTGGTCTGGGAAGATCCCACGTGCCACTGAGCAACGAAGCCCGTGTGCCACAACTACTGAGCTTGCTCTCTAGAGCCCCCGAACCACAACTACTGAAGCCCCTGCGCCTAGAGCCCGTGCTCCACAACAAGAGAAGCATCTGCAATGAGAAGCCCGCGCACTGCAAAGAAGAGTAGCTCCTGCTCGCCGCAAATAGAGAAAGCCCGCGTGCAGCAATGAAAACCCAATGCAGCCAAAAGTTAATTAATTATTAATTATTTTAAAAAGTTGATGCAACCTAAAATGATCTCTTATCTAACTTACTGGTTTTGCGCATGAGGTACAGAAAAATTAAATGACTTTGAATGGTGATTTATTTTCAACCAGCAGCCAGAGTGAATTTTTTAAAACATGTCAGATCATGTTACACCTACATCCAAAATGTCCAAGGACTTCCCAACTCACTCTAAGAAAAAGCTAAAGTTCTTTAAGCTATACAACCTGCTTCTTGATCTGCATCTTCCCTCTCTGCCCCTTGGTTACCACTTTGACCTCATCTCCGTCCATTGTCTTCCTGGCTCAGTCTGCTCCAGCCAGCCCCACTGGCCACCTGGTTGTTCCCTGAACAAACCAGTAACTCTCCGACCTCAGGACAGAAATGAGTACCATTAACAAAATGTTCAGAAGAGCCCATTCATGCAGAAAAGATTGTAACTGATAAAATCCAGATGGCAGGCCACTAAGTACTGGAGGTGGCAGGAGCATGTTCAGGATCAGAGAAGTCTATCAACAGATTTTTTTTTTTTTTTTTTTTTTTTTTTTGTGGTATACGGGCCTCTCACGGCTGTGGCCTCTCCCGTTGCGGAGCACAGACTCCGGACGCGCAGGCTCAGCGGCCATGGCTCACGGGCCCAGCCGCTCCGCGGCATGTGGGATCTTCGCGGACCGGGGCACGAACCCGTGGCCCCTGCATCGGCAGGCGGACTCTCAACCACTGCGCCACCAGGGAAACCTTATCAACAGATTTTGAAAACCCTAATTTGTAGGAAGACTAAGCAAGGAATTTCAGTACCTCCATTTTGGGGAAAGTGGGAAACAAAACTAGGCGAGACCATTCATTCAGCAAACATACTGAGCACTTATAATGGGTCAAATACTTTAGGGTCTGGACATAAAACAATAGACACAGGGGACTCGATCCCTGTTCTTATAGAATGTAGATTTTAGTGGAAGAGGATACACAATAAAACAAGTAAATGTGGTATATGAGATCATGATAAATGTTACGAAGAATAATAAAGTAGGAAAGAAGGGTGGGATAAGGGTTGTCAGAGTCCGGGAAGGGTGGAGAGGGGAAGGTTCAATTTTATATAGTAAAAGCCCTGCCGAATAGGCAGCTAAAATGAAAAGAAGTGAGAGAATGAGCCATGTGTATATACGAGGCCAGAGTGTAGAGGCCTGGAGTTGTAAATTTGTGGGTCAGGGGACTGAATGACATCACCAAGGAAGTGAGGATCGGTAAGGAAAAGAGGGGTCCTTGTCCTTGGCACCTTCTTGTTTTGGAGAAGAAGAGGAATCAGCAAAAGAAAACTGAAAAGGAGGAGCCAGTGGAAGAAGCCCAGGAGAATGTCCGTATCCTGGAAACGAAGAGGAAGTGTTTCAAGTTGGAGAGAACAATTAACTGTGACAAACGATCCTAGTAAGTCAATTAAAATGAAGACTGAGTCTTGACCTTTAGATTTACAACATGGAGGCCTTCAGTGACCTTGAAAGGATTAGATTCAGTGGAGCGGTGGGGTGAAAACCAGAAGGGAGTGATCACAGCAGAATAGAAAGAAAGGAGTTGGAGACACCAAGTACAGACAACTCTTTGGAGGAGCTGTGTTGTAAAGGAGAATAAAGAACTGAAATGTTTAGCTGAAAGGGGATGTAGCGTTAAAGAGTTTTTTTAAGAAAACTTTTTATTTCTGAAAGTGGGAGAAATGACAGCATACTTTATGGTGTCGCTATGGAGCCAAAGGAGATGGGGGAACTTGATGAGGCAAGAGAGAGGGGGAGGATTTTTGGAGCGGGTGAGGAGCATGGGTTCAGTGGATAAGTGGAGGGGCTGATCCCAGGCAGGAGTTCACTGGGAGGAGGGCAGAATATATGGACAGTAGTATACACTATTGGGTGGGTAGTTTCTGGTGGTAGGAGCTTGAGAAAGTTCTTTTCTATTTGCTTCTACTTTCTCAGCCAAATGGGAAGCTGAGGGAGGATAGGGGAAAACACAATTTGTTGGAGTTTCTAACTTATCTTGTGACTGGGGAGTGAGAGAGAGACCATCTACTGAGGAAGGAAATGCATTATTGAGATAAATGCAAATAGGTATCTGAATTGGTTAGTTGGTTTCAAACAAAACTAAATGTGACTTAATCATGTGCTCCAAGCTGGGCACAAGTTCTCCAGAAAAGCAGATAATATTTATGAAATTTTACCAATAGGAAGAGAGAGAGAAGGTGGTGGGGAGAGATTATATTTTAAGGAATTGGCTCATGCTTATGTGACTGTGGGGCTGGCTGAAAGTCTGAGATCCACAGGGCAGGCTGGACACCCAGGAAGAGTGGGAATGCAGCTTGAGTCCAAAGGGAGTCCAGAGGCACAATTCCCTCTTCCTGGAGAAACCTCATCATTTCTCTTAAGGCCTTCAACTTATTGGTTGAGGCCCACCCACATTATGGAGGGTAATCTGCTTTACTTAACATCTGTGGATTTAAATGTTAATCTTATCTGAAAAATACCTTCACAGCAACATCTAGACTGGTTGAGCAAATCTCTGGGTACCATAGCCTAGCCAAGTTGACACATCACAGTGGTATAGTCTGAATTAACCAAACTGACCATCATTGAGTAACCATATTTACCAAAAGAACCATCACAGTGGTATAGTCTGAAGAAATGAGACTCAGAGTTAGAGGAAAATGAAATGGAAGAGAGAGGAAGAATGTTGTGGAAGCCGCAGTGGGGAGTGAGGAAGATATCCACCCCATATTCAGTTTGACTTAATGCTGGGTCAATTAGCTACTTAACTAGAGAGTTTTATTGTCCTGATATATAGGAATGAAGACTGGGTTTAGAATCAGGAACAAAAGTAGCCTAGCAGATAGGTATAACATGGTCTTTAATTGTTAGAGCACGTGGTCATTGACCTTCTAGCCGTATATGTTGAATATATTTGTCTAATAGTTATAGCAGTTTGCCTCATTTTTCCTTATACTACATATATACATTAAACAAGGTGTATATCACATGTAATAGAACAAATGAATCCTCTATGCTTCTTTTCATTGAATATGTATATTTTTGTATTTTCCCTACTTCCTGTTTTTAAAATATAAAAACAATTTTAGGAAAATGTCATGTGGTAATGAATACTGGGTGTTTGAGTTTAATTATAGCAACAATGGAGATGATTATGAACAATTTTCCTATGTCACCATAAATTCCATCATGGACAGACAGATGTGTCATTGTTAAAGTGAGATCCTACTTCTACCAACTTTACTACAGCAAATAGGACTGAATATCTCACTATATAACCCCTACCCTAGCCTAGCATGTCAGACCAGTCCAAAAGAAGTTACCACCCTGACTTTTTGGAATTACATTATGCTACATATATACTTCCCTTTTTAGCTTTGGATAGTAAATGTGTTTGTTATGATTATGGTGAGGGTCACTCATTGACTAAGTCTGATTTTCTTAGAAAGAACTATACATATAACTTACCAGTTGCTATTTGGCAAACCTACCAAGCAGAAGATTGTGCTTGTGAGACCAATGAACTTTTCATTTTGTAAATTTTGCTGCCATAGTCTTTATTTTGTTATGGTCACAGATTTGTTCCATTTCATTGTTGTTGTTTTTCCTGTTTCTTTAGAATAGGCTTTCTTCTTACTCTTGCTGCTAAGGTTTGAGATATGGTCTTCATGTATCTCTGAATACTATTCTCTTATAAGTACTATTTGAGTAACGATTTTTTTTTTGCAAGTTAGTTTTTCATAATACTCATAATAACCACTGTTTCTTAAATACTCATGCTGCCCTTTATGCCTACTACTGTTAATATTTATAATTTTGAATCTTGCAATTAAGGCTTAGAGTGGTGGAGTAACTTATGTAAGATGTCACAGCCAATAAATGGGAGAGCATGATTTGAACCCAAGTTTGTTGAACTCTGAAGTCCTTCCTCTTTCAACTCTGTCATGCTGCATACACTAATTCATTTTATCTTTTCAACAATAACCAGAACTGACATTTTTTAAAGCAATTGCCGTGTACCAATTTCATATATCTGGCATGTAATATCTCATTTAATCCTTCAACAGCTTTATGAGATAGGTAATATTATTACCCTTAATTTTTTGTAAAAGAGGAAATGGAAGCTCAGCGAGGTTAAGTAATGCAACCAAATCAAACAACCAGTTTCTGGTGGAGGTTGCATAAGGAAGGGAGATGTCATTATGATTCACATTTTACAGAGGAAGAAACTGATATTCAGAGAGAGCTGTGATTTGTTCATGTTTACAAAGCTGGTAAGTGACAAAATTGGGTCTTGTAGGTTCAAGTTTCATGGGTTTAACAAGAGTAGTAAAAATTATTTTTTAAAGGCTCTTGAAAGCTATGAGAGCTGTGTAGTGAGAACTCTAAGTATTTACTGTATATAAAACTTAAAGGAAGTGAATGCAAGTGAGGGATACAGAGGAAACCCATTAAGAGCACTGAAGAACCATTTCATACCATGAAAGATAACTGTGGACCGTTGAGAAACTAATAAAAGACAGTCCAACCAAGCGTGTAGAAATCAGAAATTGGGTTGCTCTTTGAAAACAAATGTCACTAGCAATTGCAAAGATATTTTTTAATCTGTGAAATAAGTATAACCTTTTAAGTCTACATCTTTCTTGTTCTCTTTTCTCCATGTTCAATAGACTAAACATGTTGGTCCGCTTTTTCAACATTTGAAATGCAAGCAATCATGACTTCATTAATATAATGCTATGAAGTCTGTAATCCAGAGTTGCAAGTTTGTAAGAACATAAAAGAGTCCATTTCTGAACCCCAAGTTCTTCCTAGCTCTTTTCTTTTTAGGAGTGAGTGTAACTATTTACTAGCAACAGTATGTTTTAGCAATAAAAGAATTATTGCTTAGGCACTTGATTTGAGTCCTGGTTATTTTGGTAATGTGCTATTTCCAGTAGCCGGGGTCCAGGCTGGTAGAAACTCTACCCTCATTCATGCACATGTCACACAGAACAAGAGCAAAATTTGAGACTGACAAAAAAAAATAATAATAATAACAAAGAAATGTGTACTCTTGAGGAGTTCAGATTTCAATCTTCAGAATGTCCAAATATTATAACCAATTTTTTAAAAAGGACTATGTTTGGTAAAATATTAATACAGTTACTCATCTGAAGGATTCTGTGTTACTAAATATATAATTGAGAATTATTGAGTGACAATATATAGGACACAGAGTGTGTTAACATTGCTGATCTTTTCGTTTCTATGTGTCAATAGAATCAATTTTGTGAAGTTCAAAACACAAACATAAGAAAACTGAACACAGTTTCCCTTGTTGATCTCTTCTAAGCTTCTTTGAAATGTGTGTACGTGTCTTTGTGTCAGTATAACAAAATTTTAAAGGCTGATTTGGTTCCTCTTGTCGTTCTTATGACAGGACAATTATTTTCAGTAAGATTATCCATCTTGTAAATGCATCTCTTTGTTTTATCAAATATGCTAATAAAATATATTTTATGTGTGATATTGGGTGTATGTTTATAGGAAACAAACGTGCTACAGTTCATTGGCATGTTAGTAGAAAAAGTGTTGGAATTGATCCATTCCGGATATTTAGCCATTTAAGAAATAATATTTAAAAACTTTACTAAGCCTCTAACAAGATATAACTCAACTCTTCAGAGTGTGAGGAGGATCAGTGTTGGAATTCCAAGAGTTAAAGTTCAAAGTGGAGGAAGAGAGGCCCATTGAGGTTGAGAATGTGTATCCAGAGAGAGTCTGGGAACTTATCATCAAAACAAAGCAAAATGGAGTCACCAAAGAATGAGGACCATATTTTAAAATCACAGTGACATTTTTTAAATATATTGGAGAAAGGCTGAGTATACCAGAAAATTCTCTACACAGAGAAAGATTCACAGTGGAATTTCCTAGGAAAAAGTGACTGATCTATTAACATCTTTAAAAAATTGTAAGAAAAGTGAACATGATGAAATTTTAGGGTTTAAAGAGTATGAAACGCTTCTTCAGGTGGCAAAATGCTGAACAAATTGAAGTAAATCTCCGGGAAAAAAGTGGCTGATGACCTTGTGCGGTCAAGTGTGAGATAATAATAGCAGTATGAACAGTAACCACGTGGTATGTGCCGGATGCTAAGCAAGGTGTTTGATGTACCTTGGCTTTGATTTTCACCAACACCCTTGCAGCTTCAGGGTGTTCGCCCCATAGGCAAAGGCTTGGGAGTCCAACAGTGGGGCTCCCGTAATGACTCCACACCTACCTGTTCTTGGGGGTTAGGCCAGTTCCTGTAATATTCTGCCTGGTTCTGATAGATCTACTCTACATTTTTCTACTTCTGAAGCGCTTCCCAGTGAATTTCCCCCTTGGATCATGTTATCTTTGATTTCTCAAGGAACTGTAGCTGAGATTAGACTGTGTCTGCAAGTAGCTCCTTGGTTGTTTTTCCTTCCAGTTTTATTGAGATGTGACTGACATACAGCACTGTGTAAGTTTAAGATGCACAGCATAATGATTTGACTTACATGCATCATGAAATGATTACCTCGATATGATTAGTGAACATCCATCCTCTCAAACAGATACAAAATAAAAGAAAAATAGAAAAAACTTTTTCCTTATGATGAGAACTCAGGATTTACTCTTGTAACTTTTACGTATAACGTACAGCAGTGTTAATTATATTAATCATTTGTACATTACATCCCTAGTGCTGATTCCTCCTATGACTGGAAGTTTGTACCTTTTGACCACCTTCATCTAATTCCCCCTCTTCCCATCCCCTGCCTCTGGTAACCATGATCCTGATCTCTTTTCTATGAGTTTGTTCGTTTGTTGAAGTATAATTGACCTATAACACTATGTTAGTTCCTGGTGCACAACCTTGTGATTTGATATTTCTATACATTGCAAAATGGTCACCACTGCAAGTAGCTCCTTGTAAATCTTGGTCTCTGATCTCTGCAACTGGGCACCTCCATTTCTGGCTCTTTTTTTTAATATTCTTTCCAAATTTCAATGAATTCTCTCTTACTTAGCTGCTCTCTCCCTTTGCTTATAGAACGTGGTACATGTTCTCCTGGAATTAACCCTGAGAATGCACTAAAAGTCAGAGCAAGCAATGGGTTGGATTCAGGTAGTCAAACTAGATTGAGGAAGGAAGAGAAAGTTAAGTAAGGCAAGGTCATGAGTGCTGGATAACATTTTCAGTAGAATCCTGGTGTGAGCTTGACTCCAGACCAGGGATGCCTTGAAAAGCATAGAGTGCCCATGTAAAATAATGTTGCCCCTGGTCTTTGCTGTCTGCACTTTATCCACCAGCAGCACTTGGGTGGCTCAGGGCCCGCAGTTGTGTAACTGTAGCCGGAGGAAGCACTCGAAGGTCGGCAAGGGCACAGTGTTCCTACGTGGGGCAGCAGCAGAGGGGCTGCAGTTACTGGAAGGGCCTTACTGGATTGTACAGCATATCTCCAGACAATCATAAAAATCCACTCTTGCTATCTGCCTTGGAAAACATTATTCAATGAGAATTTAATATTTCATTAGTGTTACAGTTAAGATTGTATTACAGTTTAGAGGCTGTTCGCTCATTCGGCAAGCTTATGTTGTTGTCAGTGTGTTTGTGCTGGGAGTAGAAGGACGAATACATTCTGGTTCTGACATCAAGGGACCTAAGGTAGGTTCTGGCATCAAGGAACTTAAAATCCTGTAGAATTATTTTACAGCGCAATGAAGTATTCGGAGTGGAATGGCAGATGTTGGCAAAGGAGGCGATGGAGGCATAGGGATGAGTGATCGATTTTATGGGGTGGGGAGGGTTAAGAAATCTCCACGGAAAAAGTCATCCTTGAAATGTGCCTGAAAAGTGAGTAAATGCTCTGTGAGTAAACAAGGGCCAAGAGACTCCAGGCCAAGGCATGCGGGTGAGCAGACACAGAAGTATAAAGAAGCAGGGCTTACAGGAACTGCAGTTTGAGAAAAAAACATTCTGACCATAACACGGTAGAGGGATAAAAGGGACATTAGATTGGAGGCAGGGAGAACCTTAGAGAACTGTTTCTAAGGGACTGAATAAGGCAGTAGCCACAAGGATGGAAAGAAGGAGTCAGATTGGAAAAATGATTTTGAAAAGGTAGAATCAACAGGACTTGGCTGTGGATTGGAATAAAGGACAGGGAGGAATCGAAACTGATTCCTAGATTCCTGGCTTGAACGACCTGATAAAGGGTCAGCTATTCACTAATAATGGGGAAAGTTCAGAAGAAAAACAAATATAGAATATAGCTTTGAGATGATTTTGAGATGTCTGTGAGTAATCTAGGCAGTAAAATTGGTATTTCTGGACCACAGGAGGGAGGTCTGATATAGAGGCATTGGATTTGGGTGTTACCGGCAGGTAGGTGTCAAGCTCTTGTAGCTCCAGGAATTGATAGATCACATAGGAGGATGTTAATATTGGAAAGCCATAGAGAAGTCATCCCTGGCAATTACCACCATTAGAGGACTAGAGAGGAAAGAGATATGGCAAATAAATCAAGGGGAGTGGCAAGATTAGTAGCATGGGACTCAAGAGAGCTATTTCCAGTTGACCAAAGGAAGAGTTGTTCCATGCAGGAAGATGTCAAGTGATGCACAGAGGCCAAGATTTCCAATAAAAAGAGATCAGTGTGTTAGGATGTCAAAGATGACCTCTACCAGAGCAGAGTTAGCAGAGTAGGAAGGGCAGAATCTTGACTAGAGTTCACTGAAGAATCAATAAGGGAAGAAAAACTATTCTTTGGGGAAGCTTGCTGAGAAGGGACAAAGATTACTGGTGGAGTGAATAAGCCAAGGAGTGAATATTTTCAAATGGAAACTTGAGCTGGTGTAGCCTTCTGAAAGGAACCTATGGAGAGAACAAGATGTTGAAATACAGGAGAAAGAGGAAATACCTTCACAGCAAGTTCCTGGAGATGAGAGGTAATGGACTCAGGAACCCAGGCAGAGAGGTTAACCCAAACCAAGAAGGATGCTTCTTTCTTTGAGACTTTGGGGGAGAAGGTGAGATTAGGCACAACCACAGTTCTTCCAAGAATCCTTTAAAGCATCCTGCAAAGCATTCTAGGCAGCATTTTCCTGATTGTTTTATTTGGATATACTGAATCACTGGAGTGTTTTCTTCAGGTTTTTGTTTTTCTTCAGCTATTTAATCAAATATTTGTGCTTGTTTATTCGCTATGATTTCATGTTTTTGATTTTTGTGAAGATGCAGTCTTTCTGGCACAAGCATTTTCAAATTAAGTGTTATTAAATCCACAAGAGCTGAAAAACACTGATTGCCAGCCTTAATGATCAGCCTTAATTCTCTCAGTTGTGTGAGCGTTAGTGTCATAAGGCAAATCCCAAATGTCTGCTTACAGAAATTCTTCTGTTTTAGTCTTTAAGAATTATAAAAGCAGAAGCTACTCTCCTTATGTAATTTTATGTGAAGTTTTCCTGAAAATCAAACCCAATCAAACCCTTCATCTCTGGTTACCTATAGTCTGTCTCTCCTTTCTTTCCTCCCTCTGGCTCCTTTTCTCTCTCTCCTTCCCTCCTGCTTTCCTTCCTCCCTCCGTCCTTCCCTCCCTTCCTTCCTTCCTTCCTTTCCAAATCACAGATTTATCTCTTTTCGTAAATAATCTTAGAATCAGTAGACCATTGCCAATTCCTTCTTTCAGACCTTTCGTGTTTCATGCTTTAATTGTGGGAACAGTCTCCCAAATGGTACTGCTGCCACAAGTCTTACTCCTCTCTAATCAACCTTCTATATGTCCATCAGCATTATATTTTTTAACACTTTTAAAAACACTTATCTGCCACATGGAAACTGCTTGTGGCCTTGACGGTGATAGTTTAGTGAAGTGAGGGCAGTGAAAGCTAGAAGGGCTGGGCTAATGACTTGTCTTACTCTCTTACTTTAGAGCCAAATATGACTCTCATTGACAAGAATATAGAGACCAAATGCATTTAAGGATTTTCATAATCAATCTCCAATTTATTTTTTAAGACTTGATCCTCTATGATATATCTTATCTTCTCCATATGTGTTTATAACTGACATTTTACACGTTTGCTGTCCTGGAGTAGTTTTTTTTCCCAGAACATTCCATGTTCTCTCTCATCCTCATGTTCCATTTTCCCAAAATGCCTCCCATTCTTTTCCACATTAAAAAAACAAACAAAACAACAAAACAAAAAACCTCCTACTTATTCTTTGAGGCCCAACTTAAATATCATCTCATCTGTAGTCTATTGTCATACTTTGCGTCCTACTGTATTGTCCTTATAGGAGGTGGCAGTAGTTATTTCAAAGAAAACTAAATAGATTAGGAGAGGGGTCCCTGTGGTTTCCACCCTGCCTTATTCTCAAGATAAAAAACTTCTGCTGACTCCACTGAAAGGAAGTGAGCTTTTATCTCAGAGTTCCATTGTAGTTGTTTACTTGTCTACTTCTCTTGCTAATTAATTTTTGTATTCCAGCACTTAGCTCATAGGAGACAAAAATAAATGTAGAAGAAATAACATTTAACCACACAAATAGGTGATCCCTAAGGATTAGCTTTGCTCCTGGATGGCAAGAGATGATAAGGAGAAGTCTAGGAGATCAGCTATCTCTAATAAGCAATATCGCACAGTTAGAGTTTGAAAGTTATTGCAAGATGTTTAGTAGTATGTAGAAGTGAGTGGTTTCTCACACTAGACAAACTTCACCATTAACCTAATTTTTATTAAACTGCACATGTGGTTTCAGGGCTTATGGGGCAAATACAGCTCAGCAGTTTTGGAAACTTGAGAAGAGTCCTGTAAAAGACTCTAGGTCAGTTCAGCCTACTGTGAGGTGAACCACTCTTTGAATCATATATTTTAAAGTCTTTTAAAACAGATACCACTTAGCAAGTATGTGTGTGTGTGTGTGTGTGCGTGTGTGTGTGTGTGTGAGGGATGCTAGCAATAATTTTGTTCACTAAAAGAAGACTGGCTATAATTCGTAGACTTGGTTGTTTTTTAAGTGCCAAAAGGAAAAACGACTCTACATAGCACAGAAACCAGATAGACAGAAAGTGCGTTTTTATGAAAGTTGCTGTTTAGCGGTATTAATAACAGCTAGTATGTTTAAGCACTTATTATGGACTTGTGACTCTATTTTTTGTTGTGGTGAAAACTAGAAAGTAAATTTGTTTCAAAAGAATATAAAATTATTTTAGAATGCTTTTTGAAAAGTTACTGAAAGATTAAAAGTGCAGAGAAATACTTCAAAAACAGAAGTAATATGGATAGGGATGAGACCTATCATATTTGAAAACAAATTTCAAAATGCAGTGTTTAAGACTATATGATACTGATGAAATGATAGACAGTCTGATCAGAGAAGCACAATATGCAGACCAGAAACAGATGCCATTATATATAAGAATTTAGTACATAACAAAAGAGGCATAACAAAGCAGTGGAGAACAAGCTGATTAGTCAATAAATGATGCAACAATTGGCATTGTTATACTGTGAAAAAACAGTCAATTTAATTACTCACTCTGCACTATACAGAAAAGTGAATTTCAGGCAGAAGGGTTAAATATAAAGTCAATTCATGGATAATCTAAAAGAAAATAGGATTTACTCTTTTTTTTTCTTAATTAATTAATTTATTTAGGGCTGTGTTGGGTCTTCGTTTCTGTGCGAGGGCTTTCTCTAGTTGTGGCAAGCGGGGGCCACTCTTCATCGCAGTGCGCGGGCCTCTCACTATCGCGGCCTCTCTGGTTGCGGAGCACAGGCTCCAGACGCGCAGGCTCAGTAGTTGTGGCTCACGGGTCTAGTTGCTCCACGGCATGTGGGATCTTCCCGGACCAGGGCTCGAACCCGTGTCCCCTGCATTGGCAGGCAGACTCTCAACCACTGCGCCACCAGGGAAGCCCCAGGATTTACTTTTTATCGGGCTTCTAGAAAGGGGAGGACTTTGTAAGCTTAGAAGCTAAAGAAGAAAGCACCATGGAAAAGGTCAACAGTTTTGTCTTATTCGTGTAGCTAAACGTGCACAGCCCTTTAAAAACCAGATTCCTAAATAAACTGACAAGCCATAGAGTAAGATGTTTTTAGCACCTTTAAGAAACAAAAGTTTAATATCTTTACTAAGGAAAGAATATATACAAATCTCTCTAAAATCTAACTTCACATATGCAAAAAAATGATAAACAAATATGGCAAAATATTTGACTTCATTAGCAACCAAAGAAATATAAATTAAAACAAGATTGAAATGCTATTTCTGCATATCAACATAGCATACATCAGAATTTACGAAAATAATGATGGAGAGGGTATGGTGAATAGACATTCTCCTACTATATTGGTGTTTATATAAATTGTTTTTTAAAATCAATTTAGTAGGGGCCTCCCTGGTGGCGCAGTGGTTGAGAGTCCGCCTGCCGATGCAGGGGACACGGGTTCGTGACCCGGTCCGGGAAGATCCCACATGCCGTGGAGCGGCTGGGCCCGTGAGCCATGGCCACTGAGCCTGCGCGTCCGGAGCCTGTGCTCCGCAACGGGAGGGGCCGCAACAGTGAGAGGTCCGCGTACCGCAAAAAAAAAAAATAAAAAATCAATTTAGTAATCTTCATTGAGCGAAAAACAGTCATATATTTTGACCCATAATTCCATCTCTAGGAATCTGTCCAAAGGAATTAATTGCCAGAAGCAAAATCAAAACAATCCCTATGGGAAAAGGTGTATCGCAGTGTTTGTATTAGTGTATGTGACCGCTTTAACAAATTACCACAAACTTGGTGGCTTAAACAACAGAAGTTTATTCTCTCACAATTTTGGAGACTGGAAGTCCAAAATCATTATCACTTGGCCGAAATCAAGGCGTCAGCAAGGCTGTGCTCCCTCCAAAGTCTCTAGGGGAAAATCCATTCCTTGCCTCTTCCAGCTTCTGGGGGCATCTGGTGTTCCTTGGCTCGTGGCTGCATCACTCCAATCTCTACCTCTGTGGTCACGTGGCTTTCTTCTCTTCTGTCTGTAGTCAAATCTCCCTCTGCATCTCTAAGGACACTTCTGATTGCAGTTAGGGCTCACCTGGATAATCCAGAGAAATCTCTTTACCTCCAGATTGTTACTTAGTCACATCTGCTAAAACCCCTTTTCCCCATAAGGTAACATTTACAGGCTCCAGTGATTAGGACTATGATATCTTTTTTTTTTTAAAGTATTTATTTATTTATTTATGGCTGCGTCGAGTCTTAGTTGCGGCACGCGGGCTCCAGAGCGCATGGGCTCTCCAGTTGCAGCACCTGGGCTCAGCTGTCCTGCGGCACGTGGGATCCTAGTTCCCCGACCAGGGATCAAACCCATGCTCCCCGCTTCGGAAGGTGGATTCTCAACCACTGGACCACCAGGGAAGTCCCAGGGCTATGATATCTTTGCGGGCATTTTCCCGTCTATCACAACGTGCATGCAGTAACTCTACAAATATTTGTGCAAGACACTGAACAAGGTATGGGAGTGGCTGCAGTAAACCGGGACATGGTACCTGCCCTCAAGGAACTTACGGTTGGGTGAGAAAGCCAGATAATAAACCAGCAATTGAAGTCTACAATGAAGAGAAGCCCATGGCACTAAAGGGACCTGAGTTTGAGGGTGTCAGGGAAGGGAGGCAGTAGCGTGTCATTTGCACCTTGAAAGATAAATGGACTTTGGCTGAGGGGTGGCACAGGGAGAAAGGAAGCCAATCAGACTTCCATACTTCATATGTCCTTTAAAGTCCAACATAGTTTAGTTCTCCTTCTGTGCACGGCACTGTCTTATGTTTGAACCTTCGTTCATCTTTGGGCCTCTACGCACGCTGTTGCCTCTTTGTGGAACACCTTGCCACTTCATTCTCAAACTCTGCTGGTCTTAGCCTGAGTGCATTGTGCTTTCATAGCACTCCCTACTTCCCCTGCCACGACCCTTAACCCAATTCCAGCTGTCCATTTACTTGTATAAATCCTCCATGAATTTGTTACTTCTGAGAAATCCTGGTTTTTGTCTGTCTTGGTTGCTATGGCAGTGCTGGCTTCCTATCTCCTAGTAGAGATCTGGCACCTAGCCGATGCCAATAAATATTTGTTGAGTGAATGAGTAAGTGAATGAATGGACACAGCTGGTGGGGACCGTTCGTCCCATTGATTAGCATTCACTTACCAATCCTTGGTTTTGCATTGAACTTTTACGAAATATGCAGCTTATCGAGGTAGACTGAACATTAGTTTTAACATAGGTCAGACAGATGCAGGTTCAAGATTAGTTTTTCCGCCATTCTTAATTGTATAACTACATATCACCTAACATCCTGTGGCCTTGTTTTTGTTTTTTGGTCTATAAAATTCCCAGCTTGGATTAAAACATTTCTAAGGTCTTTTTCTATCCTGCATTTCCATGATTCTTGCCATTTCCTAACCAGACCATTTCTTTGTTCGTGCACCTCTCTCTCTGTTTGGAAGGCCTTTTCTCCTCTTGTCTCCCTTGGAGACCTCCTAATAACCCCTTAAGGCAGAGCTCAGATATCTGCTGCTCCCACTTCTCCCCTAAAGCTGGCAGGACTCCTCACTCTTCTTCCCAGAATGCACTGCAAGCATCACTCTTATAGGATGTACCACATTGTACATAATTGCTTATGTGTTTCCTATCGGCATCCTTCCCCAACTCTTCACCCTCAAATAGGATGACAGCTCCCAAAAGCAGGCATGACATTTTCATGTTTTAAATCTCTTTGTATCCCTACTCCTGAGTGCAATTCCAGCATCAATTGACTTAATTCTTTTTCCTTTTCTCCCGTGTTACATATGAGCTTTTTAGAATACAGGGTAAGAAGGGAAGAGTGATTATACCATGGCAAGTCAGTAGCAACTGGGTAGCAGCGGTGCACTGCGATCAGGCAGCTTATACAACTGCTCTGGTCAGCTATGTAAGTTCAGTCCAAGTGGTTAGTTTGTGTAAATATAATTCTTAATATCTTATCATCAGTAGATGGAGTTGGCTAAGGCTGCTCAGAGCAGGGAAGGGATGCATAGCTCACTTCTTAGAAGGAAGTAACAGGTATTAACCTTTTTGAGCTACCTGGATCCATTTAGTGACTTACTTTTAGTAAATTGCTTAAATAGAAACTTAGTGACCCAGAAAGTTAGCACATCTGCCTAAAAGTAAGCAATTTACCCTCTTCTCAGTTATGGGATGAGTCCTTAATGGCCTCTTTAAATCTTAATGTCTTCCTCAGTGTGTGGAACGGCGTAGTCTTTTATGGTATTCTAACTTAAGCATTTCAAATCAAATGTATTTATTGAGCTCTGTGCAAATCATGGTGCTTAGCTGTAGGACGTACAAAGATGAACAAGATATAGTTGCTATCATTAAGGAGGGTATTATCTTATTTGGTACACAAGACAGATGTGTGATAAATTAAATAATAATACATGATTTAAATAACAACTTGAGAGACTCGTTGAAAAGATTTCACAAGGCAGTGAGTACTTAATTGGCAGATTAATTATTCAGTCTACATATAGCAGGCATTCCGGAGAGTGGGAACCCTTTAGGGTATGTAAGGCTTTCCGAAGAAGGAAGTATTTCCGTTAGGGCTTCAAAAATGCCTCATAAGGGAGAAGGAATTTGTATTATCTGGGGACGTGAGTAGGAATGGCCTATTACCTGGTAGGACAGGTAACACTCTCAGGAAGTAGTAGGTAGTGGGTTGTCTTAGGTTGTGCTGTTAACACAAAATGCCACATACTAGGTAGCTTATAAACAACAGAAATTCATTTCTTACAGTTTGAGAGGCTGAAAATTCTGAGATCGGGGTGCCAGCATGGTTGGGTGAGGGTCCTCTTCTGGTTGCAGACTTCTCATTGTATCCTCATATGTTGGAAAGGGTGAGGGAGCTCTCTCTTGGGCCTCTTGTATAAGGGTATTCATCTCACTCATGAGGGCTACACCTTCATGACCTAATCACCTCCCAGAGACCCCACCTCCAATACCATCACATTAGCCTTTAGGATTTCGACATATGAATTTTGAGGGACGCAAACATTCAGACCATAGTATAGATCAAACGCCAGGATCAGACATGGAAATTGCTGGGAGAGAATTCAGTCTGTAACATAGCATCTAGAGGGAAACAGCCAACAACATGTGACATAGTCTTGGCAAGAAGTCAGTATCAAGAGATCTTCCATAAAGAAGATGTCGGGGCTTCCCTGGTGGCGCAGTGGTTGAGAGTCCGCCTGCCGATGCAGGGGACACGGGTTCATGGCCCGGTCTGGGAAGATCCCACATGCCACGGAGCGGCTGGGCCCGTGAGCCATGGCCGCTGACCCTCCCTGTGCGTCCGGAGCCTCTGCTCCGCAACAGGAGAGGCCACAACAGTGAGAGGCCGCGTACCAAAAAAAAAAAAAAAAAAAAAAGAAGTTGTCAAGATAACTGACTGTACATAAATAATAGTTAATTATAGCAACAATGACAATTAAACAACAATGGCAGCAGCAGGAATCAATAATTTTGAGGTGTTTGCTAAGTGCCAGGCACATATACGTGATCTAATTTCCTGTATTCGTTCTTCTAATCCTCACTAATTTATAGATTAGCTACTAATATAATTCCCATTTTACAGAAGAAGACTTTGAGACACCAATCTACACGCAGATGTTACTTACCAGTCAAATGGCATAAAGAAACTCTGCCCACAAACAGTACCAGTAACTGGGCAAAGATTATCTTGGCAAACATCTAGCCCTACAAGGATCTGAGACTTTTAAGTAGGTTGTTAGGAGATGATTTAATACACAAGGGTCATTACTCTGGCCTGAATCATCCATTCACCATGTATTCATCAGTCCATGAATTTAAGTCACAACCACCCAGTGGTGCCTGTGCCATCTGACTAGACTTCTCGGTACTTAGACTCTGTTTCTGCCGGTTCTATCCTTCTAGCTCTGAGACTCTGCCTTGATTCCTGACTCCAACTTCTGTGCTGGTTTTGGATTCACTCTCTCCAGTCTTCAAACTCAGTATTTACCAGTAGATATTGACTTGACTATTGTCTTGATGGTTGGCCTGTTGGCCTGTCTCTAGCAGGAAGTTCTAGTTTCCATTCCAACCCCCAAACTCAGTCATGTGGGACCCAACACTCTCCTTACCCCGTATTCCACACAGGCCAACCCTACAGCTCCTTCCTCACTATTCTCCTAAGTGGAGATAGGGTAGATGGGAATATGAGTGGGTTCAGACATAAAAAATATTGATCTGTGTTTGGGAATCAGTGAATTTGCCTGGAGCAGAGCTCTTCGAGGGAACAGAGGGAGACAAGTCCGATATTGTCCATGGAGATTGAGATGGGGAGGGACCTAACTTGAAATACTTGAAATGTTACATTTCTAGCAATATAGATTTAATGTGAAAATAATCACAAAACTAACACAGCAATGTGTTTTAAATGCTCCAACTCTGGGTTATCTTTGCAAAATTAAAGTCACACGTGGGATCTATTTTAGGCAGATTTTTCTGTCCAGTTTCGAGGAACATATACAACTTCAGGATAGGTTAATGTTTCTTAAGGGGCGATTCTTTGAAATATCAGGCTCAGATACATAAAATGAAGATTCCTAGGTCATGCTCCCAGGCTCCTAGATCAGAAACTTTTGGGGGTTGGTGGTAGTAGATTTTGAATTCCCACCTCAGGTGGTTATTGAGTACAAGAAATTTTTAATGAAGGGAAGACCAATGAACACTGCAGCCTCTTGATCAGGCGTTACAGAAATGGTAAGAACTTTTGTGAGTCACTGTGATTCTAGTGATAGTTTTTGTCTCTTTAGCAGTATTGTTACTTAATATTTCACCACTATGACTCTGCTTTTTTATTCTCAGTCACAACCTCTGTAGCCCTTACAACTAGTATTCTCCTTTCTCCTACTTGTTACCTACTGATTTTTGCTTACTTATGGTTTCTACTACCTAATAGCTTGTACTGTCTCATACCTGTGCTTCCTGCCTTTTCTCTCGATTTCTGTCTGCTCTGCCTTTCCTCTCCACTGATATTTTTGTCATTGTCCAGGAGAAAGTTGCACAAAGCCTTAAATCAGAGATTAGGAGATCTCTGCATGAGATAATGCTCATAGTTTTTATCCATTTTTATTTTCCATCCTCATGAATAATTTTAATATTTGCAGGATTATAGAGGAAATACAACTGTGATTTATAGTTCCGAAGTTATGTAACTAAAATCACATAGTCTGTCGTGTTTTCCCCATCTCCCTCGAACGCTACACACGCCCTGCATTTAAACTCTACAATACAGATAACCTGATTTATTTAGTGGGTGACTTTCCCAGGTATAGCAGCTCTGTTAGCAGAGGTCTCATGCCTTTCACATGTCCCTTGCCAACCTTGCATCTGGTACCCATCCTCGTTGCAATTCACTGTAGCCAGAGTAGTTAGGTCACAAGGTCAGCTTTCCTTAAAAAAAGAAACCATGGACCAGTCAAGAACTTAGAACATAAACATCCCTCTCTGATTCATAGCCGCATTAGTTGAGTATTTGGTGATTTGGTGATAGCCCATTTAGTGTGTGTGTGTGTGTGTGTGTGTGTTGTATTTGTGAAAATATAGTCTAATACATCATTGCCTGCCTCAAGTATTTGGATTCACTTGAGGATGGCTCTGGACACAGAAGAAGCTCACGGTTGGCTACCTCCTGGGTATTTGTCACCACGGCTTTACAGTAGAAATGCAAAGATAGGGCTGAGCATATTCCAAAAGTCACACACTACTACTTCTCTATTCCATAGAGGCTGGATGCACATTAAAGATTCATGAACCTTCATTCAAGCTAAAAACAAGACAATAAAGTTGGTGGAATGATTCCATAGATATCAAAAAATCACAGGCCTATAGCTTCTTAATCACTTCCATGCTAGGTTCCTTGAGAAACCATGCATTATTATTTATAGCAGGCTCGTCAATTGATTATTATGGACTGTACTTCAAAAACATAGGAAGCCTTGATTTACAGGCATCTGTTTTCTCACAGTGGATGTGAAATGCTCGGGTCCACTGTGTTCATGAGAAAAGAAAAATTGTTCAACACATGTCATCATGGCCATATTACAGGAAGATCTAAATGGACAATTATTTTCCTGAACACTGGCTATTAAACACATTACACGGAGAGTGAAACCTTTATTCAAAAAGGACTGAGAAGTTTATATTCTGTAAAATCTTTTCTACCGGCATTACTGTGCGTATTTACTAAATACAGGAAGTTCCCGACTGTTCACTCAACAAATATTTATCAAGAGTCTATTATGTTCCAGACATTATGGGCCAGACACTAGCAAGGTACAGTCCCTCTTTCATGGAGCTTACCTCCCAGTGGAGGAGAGCCGGAAAAAATAAGATGATTTCAGATAGTGGGAAGTGGCAGGAAGAAAATAAGTTAGAGTAATGGACAAAAGAGTAAGGGGCATGGGGCTGTGTGGAGTACTTTAACTAGACAACTACTTTAACTAAAAAGGCCAAGAATGGATGCTTAAAGGAGATAAAATCTGAGCTGAGACCTGGATGGAGAGCAACTGGAACATTTATTTAATGCTGGTGAAAATACATATTAATACGACGCTTTGGCATAAAGATGGGAAGTTGAAGACACACACGCCCTATGACTTAGAAATTCCTTGTTCAGGTATAACTCAACAGAAATGTTAGCAAATTTGTGACAAGAATTATGTACAGGGACTGCCTGTCTACTTATACACTTAGTAATGATGTTCACATTTGTGCTAGCCTCATTAGAGCTCAACACTGAGGGTCTGCCGTTGGGAAGTGTTGTACAACATTTCTGACTGCTATTGACTTACTGAAAAATATATTGCTCCAAACACCCACAGTGTTTCACAGTCTCAAACTGTGAACAGCTCAAATGTCCATCCACACTAGAATGCATATATAAATTGTGTTACTTCATATGATGGAATACTTTACAGCAACGAGAATGAATGAATTATATCTACATACTCATCATAGATGCATCGCACAGTGATAAGTGAAGGAAGCCAGACACAGAAGAACACATGGTGTGTAATTCCATTTATATAAAGTTCGAAAAGGAGGCAAAGCTATACCCTAGGGTTTAGGGGATGCAAGCTCAGAGGGTCATCTGAAAACAGGCAGAGAGTGGTGATGGCTGTATAGGTCAGGATAGCAGTTATCCCTAGAAGACTGGGGTTAGTGCTCAGAGGTGGATGGGTAGGAAGCTTTGGGAGTGCTGGCAATGTCTGTTGACTTGCAGAATAATCCCCCTATCTTGACAGTCTCCATTGACCTGGGTTATAGTTATATAGATCTTCCCTTTGTGATGCCTCGTTGAACTCCACATTATTATTTTGTGCATTATAGGTATTGTATTTCACAGAAGAAAAAAATTTATAAAAGCACAACCTATGCATAACTGAGTACTAATTGTACAGTAGCATGAAAACAAAATCAAGGCTTACTACTCAAAATATTTTTTAAAAATTATCGATGAGATTTTAATCTTGCATTTAAGATGTTTCAATTATTAAATACAAATATGATTTTATCTACAATAGAAAACTCTTATACTTTATTAATTTTTAGTTTTCTACCTCATTGCTGTTTACCTGTGAAAGATGATGATGAGTGATTTATTCTTACCTTAAGCCATACCAGAAGGTATTCTATTAGATGAGCGACAAGAACAGAAAGTAACATTTTATATAATACCCTTTATGCTGAGAATGCCTCAAGGCACTTTACAGAGTAAACATTGGTAGTGAATAACCTTGAACAAATTTTGCCTTTGTAACGCATTTAAAACTCTATACGTATCAAATAAGGAAATGTTGGCCAGAATGCAAGGCTTCTGTTATTATTAATATTTATTTCCAAGCCTACTAGGGGTGTATATATAATAAAACACCATGCTGAAATAACAAAGGTCAACAAACATAAAAAAAGGTTTACCTGTCTACTTATCTACTTGGTAAGGATGTTCATATTTGTGATGTCATCACGATGCTTATTACTAAGTGTCAGGGCTTGGGATATGTTATACAACCGACAACTATTGATTCCTCTATAACTTAATGCCCAATCCACTATGATGCATGGGACTGCCAGGGTGTACAGCAATCTCGTTACAAAGGAAAACCCTGCATGTTTTTTCTTTGTTCTGTAATTTCTTTTTTACTGTGTGTGTGTTTGTGTGTATGTACATGCACATGTGTCTCCACAAAAAAGGTACTGTATTGATTACAGATTATCACCTAAAGAGATAAAATTGATTAGAAGCCCTTAGCCACCCTTGGTCTCTTTCCAGCATCTCAAACTTGGAGCTCAAAGTTTGCTAAGACAGGGGTGAACTAAATTGCATTAGGAACCCAGGTTCCCTCTAGGACAGAAAGGGTTGAGATGTCACAAAAAAGTGTTATAAAAACCTACTGAGGCAGAGTTGTTGGTCCTGAGTAAGGCCTTGTGCTAGAGTAGGTATAGAAACTTCACTGATAAAATTATGAGATAAAATTACTGGAGAAGGTAAAAAGACTCAAAACTAGAGGACTGGCTTGGGTAACGAGATAGATGGTTAAAGCACAATGATTTTTCTGGGGCCAGTGAGGCAGTAGACACCAGAACCTATGTATACCTGCATCCAGTTGGCAGACTTGAGCGCTGGGGAAGTGTCTGAGTAGCAGATTCTAAAACTGCAAGGCAAGGAACCCAGGCCAGAGAAGGGTCTTCCTCTCTCACTAAGAAGCACTAGTGCAGTCCTGTCAGGAGTCTCTGCCACAGGGGTAGCTCGCTCAGCTGCTTGCTTTGGGGGTGAACCAGCCAGGATTTATGCCCTTGGAGAAGCAACACCAGAAACAAATGGAGAATTGCTTCAGACAGTCTTGGGAAGGGGCTTGTCTGAGGCTGCTGTTCTGGGGAAGTGTGGTCCCTGGAACAGCAACGTTAGAATTACCTAGGAGCTCGTTAGAAATGCATGTTCAAGGTCCCCCTCCAGACCTACCAAATCAGCATCTCTGAGGGTGGGGATCAGCATTTTGTATTTTAATAAGTCCTCCAGGTCACTCTGATCAAAGGTAAAGGTTGAGAACCACTAACTTAGAGCAACCAGCTTATGGTAGAGATGGTAGAATCCTCTAGCTTCAAGGGTCTAACAAGAGTGTCAAAACCACCAGGAGTGGCCCTTTAAGTCTCTATAGGTGGTGACTATGAGCTCTTGTAGTGGTGACAGCATCAGCAATTAGTGATAACATCAGGGGCCAGCGTGCTGTCTAGGTGACGGTGGCACAAGCAGCATTGTGTTAACTTCTGGAGAAACCCAAACTTCACGCTGAGCTTCCGTCAGCCCGAAGGGAGCTTGGCTTCGATGTGACTTAAGGTTAGATCAGATGGAACTTTGGATTCTAGAAAGCAGTCTGGGGGGCTTTTTGAACATTCAGGAGAGGGGGATCAGGGAGGAGGAGAGACTGAACTCTTTCTAATCTGTGATGAAGGGGTCCCGGTGCTGCATGGTGCAGCACTGAGGGCTGTCTTTTGTACCTAAACCTGTAAGGGGAGATAGCCTAGTTACGCAAAGAGGTATCTTCATTTCCCAGTTTACATTTGCAGTCAGTTTGTTTAAAATGTTCAAACTTGAAACATCTGTATTGATTAATTCAAGGATCAGCCTCCCGATTTACGGTATTCCTGACTCCACATTGGCATTTCGAAGATGGCTTTCTGTCTAGCAGATGTCAGCAAGGAAGGAGTTGGTTCTCCTCTCTGGAGGCAGCCACCCAGGCAGAGCACTCAGTGGAAACATGCTGCCTTTACTTCCTCAGGAAAATAGAACTGAAGTCAACATCGCCTTCAGGAAGAAAACTTAATACTCACTACAAGAAACCGGGGCTTCCCTGGTGGCGCAGTGGTTGAGAGTCCGCCTGCCGATGCAGGGGACACGGGTTCGTGCCCCGGTTCGGGAGGATCCCACATGCTGCGGAGCGGCTGGGCCCGTGAGCCATGGCCGCTGAACCTGCGCGTCCGGAGCCTGTGCTCCGCAACAGGAGAGGCCACAACAGTGAGAGGTCCGCGTACCGCAAAAAAAAAAAAAGAAGAAGAAGTTTGAAACTTGGGAATTTTGTCCTGCCTCCAACGTTCAAATCCCCCAAGGATAAATGGGAATTTGCCCAGTTTGTTTCTTGGATATGAGAAAAAAACAGAGACATTTTTTCCTCCCCTGACATTGGTATCATTGTTAGCCGTAATATATTAGACTATCATATTTGAGCTACTGCCTAAATATTTACAGCTCCTCCTGGGTGAAAAAAGACACAAACTAAGACACATGGTCCAGGCTGCAGGGTGGAGAAGGGAAAGGAGTGACTGTGGGAGATGAGGTTGGGGGTTTTGAGGGATGTAGGGACATGAGATGGGAGTGGTTCAGAGAGAGATGGCAGGAGCTTGGACCAAGTTTTTCAGGCTGGAGGTGCTTCCCAGAGCTTTTCTGCTCTTTAGTGATCTCTTGATTCCTAACTTGCTGACTCTTAATCAGCTTTTCCATGACAGTCTTTTTAAAGCTGAACTTTCACCACAGGTTCCTCAGGTCTCTTTCCAGTTTTCAGGTCTGAGTTCTTCCAATCTGGAAACTCATGGCCTTCAGCTCTGGGGAAATCTTTAAAATTATTGCTTTGACAGTTGCCTCCCTCCATTTTAAAATCCTTTTTACTGTGAAATATAATATCAAGTAAAAACCATGAATTTATAATATGACATCTATTCATAAGTAAAGACCTCTCTGTCCACTGCTCAGGTCAAGAACTAGAACACCACCAGCATGTTAGAAGCCTGGGGAGACTAATTCAGATAGGACAGTCAGGGAGGATGCCTCTGAGAGAGAGCATTTAAAGAGAGATTTGAATTGAACTTGAATATCTGGGGGGAATGGCCTTCCACGCAGAAGGAACGGTAAGGATAAAGTCTCTGAAACAGGAAAACATTTGACATGTTCCAAGAACAGCAAGAAGGCCCATCAGGCTAAAGGAGAGTGAATGAGAAGTGTGGTGGGAGATGAGGCCAGACTGAGGCACAGAGCAGACCGTAGGGCATCACAGACCATGGTAAGGATTTTGGAGTTTATGTTGAGTATGATGGAAACCACTGGAAGATTTTTGAGTAGTATATTATATGATCCGATATACTACCTTTCAAAATGATCATTCAGTTTATTATGTGGGAAATTGAAAGAGGGTACAATGGGGGATGGGAGAGACGGGCCAGGAGGCTAGTTATTTTTTGTGTGTGTGTGGTACGCGGGCCTCTCACCGCTGTGGCCTCTCCCGTTGTGTGCGTGTGTGGGGGGGGGGGGGTGCGTGGGCACGTGTGAAAGAAGGGTAATTTTACAGAGTCACAGCCAGTGATGTGCTAGAGATGCTCCTATGGGCTTGTAAGAGCCAATTGTTACATTTTCAGGAGTCTTGCAAGTCCGTTATTAAACACAGCTTGAAATTAGCCAGGGTGGGAGCATTTACATCCGGGAAACTAGCAAGTGCTACAAGTCACAGCTCTCCTCCCCCTGTACCCAGCTCTGGCTGTTTAACATTTACTAGTTTATCACTGGATACAGTCCTGTTTAACTCAGTATTTCTATGCTCAAAGACTGCACAAACTATTACATCTTTTGTAATCTCATGAGAGATGAAAAATGACCTAGCAGAACCTATCACGTGTGTGAGCAGATGACAGGGAAAATGAAACTGTCCCTTCATTGTATGACCAAAACTTGAAACTTTCACGGTTTTGTGTCACAAACGTATTCTCTATATAGTGTCAATTTGGGGGGGGGGGGGCGGTGGTACATTCTACTGAGAGGACTGAAAAGGAGAAAGAGCTATGTTTTTCTGAAGTGAAACTTTTGACACTACGACCGTGCAAGCAATGTATTCTTTACCTTTAAAAAAACTACAATAAAATGCTAAGTGATTCAGATGTCAACTTATTCTTGAAAAACTTATCCGTTCCATAAATATTCATCAAGTGCCTACGATGTGTAGAAGAGGCTATAGTCGTAAACAGGATGAACACAGGTCTGCCCTTATGGAGTTCACAGTAAAACTGGGGAGACAGTAGGCAAATAATTACCTAAATGGCATCACATGTTAGGATAAAATTCAGAGGAAAAAGGAGGAAATACATGTAAAATGAAGCTTAAGCTTTAGGATGCAGTTGGCATTCCCCATGTACGTGTAAAGATGCTCAGGGGAAGTAGATTTTGACATGTTTTAAAAGCAAATGGGAGGCCAAGGTGCCTAGACTATTAGATGAGAAGGAAACTGGTACAATGTGAGGCTGGAGACTTGGGTAGGAACAAGGTCATGGAGGGCCCTTGAGAAGGGTTTAAAAATTTTGGACTTTTTCCTGAGTATAATGGGAGGCCCATAAAGGGTTTTAAACTGAGGAGTGACATGCTTTAAAAGATTGCTGGGAACTGCTGCGTGGAGAATGGATGGTACGGGGGGCAAGGCACAAAAACCATAATGAAAGATGGTGCTGCTGTGAATTGGGACAGCAGGAAGGTGTCTAGGGGAAAGTTAGTGGGATAATTATTATGAGGCCACTTACGCTGGCTGTCCTTTTTAATGACCTGGAAGAAGTGATAAAAAATAATTTGATTACTCTTGCAGGCAGTAATAGGGAATTACCCATAAAAGTGGAAAAAGACATAATTTTTAAAGCTCTAGAAAAATTATAACTAGTTAAGAAATAAAACCATATTAATAGTGAAGGTCTGTGTGTACATACATAAAGCATCTAATAATTCGTTGGCTTTCATGGAAAAATGCCTTGTGAACAACAGCACATCTTGTCCAGTGTTGTATTGATTCTGAGCGCTCTCTATTTGGTTCCAGCTAGTTCCTAGTGCTTTTACGTTCCACCTCTGCCAAAATGACTACTGACAATCTGTTTAGTGAGCTCGCAGGAGGATGGCCGTTCATGTTAAAAATTGGGAACAGCCTCACTTCTGCTATGAAAGAATCAAAAGAATCCCCTAAGGTATCCAGTCAGCAAGAAGCTGTATAAACAAGATGCCATCAAGAGTCTGCACAGAACAGAAATTAAAAATAATTATTGAATAACCCAACTGGCCTAGAAAGCTTTATATAATGTCTGCTGCTTCTTATAACGTTGAAGCATGGAAGAGTGATGAAATGCAACAATCCAATGTTCAAATCCCCAAAGAGTGAACATTCAGCCTTCATGATGTCCATTGGAGACAAATGAAAACTACGACTTGAATTGCTATGGAAAAAGCATTAATTTAAGTTAATTCATTGAAGAGAATATTCTGTTCCGTCCTTCCAAATGAAAGATCATTTACCTTCTGTTACATAAGTTTAAGTCACACCGACTATAAACTGGCAGCTTCTTGTCTTAATTCCACTTAAACGGAGCAGATGGTCGCTTAATGCAACCCATTTCATTCAGAGTCACCAACAGATGAACAATACGGTTAGTTTGGCGTATAGGGAAATTAATGTGCTGCTGACTAGTCATTAGGTTTGCAACTACAGTTTATTAATTTTGATTTTTATGACGATTACCTCTGTTACCAGTAGAGTAGGGTAAATGCCAGAGTGAGCCGTGTCCATTTCAGCCTCACCCAACCTAAAAATATTATTAGTGCTGCTACATTTTCTTTTCCTCAAGTTGAGAGATACATTTAAAAAATTAGGTTCTGTCCGAAGATAAATAATATAAACAATTTGTGATGCTGATGGTGTACATGGGATATGATGAGATTAGATGCTTGATTACAAACGTGGCTAATCCTGCACAGTCGCATGGTTTACAAACAAAGTGAGTTGGGTGAAAGATTTTTCAAATGCTGTAGTGAATTAGTCTCTTTGGAAAATAGTTTCATTCAGGCTTTGTAGGTGGGAGGCCATGAAATTACTGAACTGTGTCCTTTGGTGAGTTTGTTGGTCAGGACCCTGTTGGGGATCTGGTACCTTATAGTGTAACCCAGCGAGCAAGGTGGGGTCCTGGGTTTGCTACCATGAGGGGTACTTTCCAGGTAGTGCTCATTATAGTCCTTGAATAAGCTGTGGGAAGGAACAAGGGAGGGAGAAATGGAGGGAGAGGGAGGAAAGAGGAGGCCGGGGAGAGAATTCCTAGATAAAAGACAGCAGCAGACAGCTTTGGAGATTGAGTATTGGAGGAGCATGAAGGCATTTTAAATCCCATAATGTCTAGGTCTGAGTAGTAGCAGATGGAAAGATATATAGATAAAGCTCTGAAAATAATATTGGAGATAGTAAACTGAAATGCATACAGGAGCCAAGCAAATAACATAAATGTAAACAGGGACCAGGAGGGTCCTATAAAAGCGTGAAGCAGGCTGCAAGTAAGATATTGGTGTCTTTATTGCCACCAAGCACAACACCCATCAAGTTATGACGCCTTTTAAGACACAATTTGAGCTGAGAAAAAAATAACCCTATAAAACACACTGAGGTCGATTTGTGACCTCTAAGATTACGTGCTTAGAGTTTGAACTTGAGCAATTGCATGCAGTAAGAATTTTCTACAATGACTGAGAAAGCCCTGAAACCAGGAATTGTTCTTTCTCATGGAAGCAAGCAAGATAAAAAAAGACTAGTTCAGAATCATACTTTAAAGGCATGTGTGGCTAAGAGTTTTTTGTTGTTGTTTTTCAGTAAGTTCCCAAATGTGGGGGGATTAGAGTTAATACCAAGAGTTCATTTTATGTTATTTATTCTCTGTGTGTATGCAGTATATATTTGCCTAAGTTACTGCTTCAGTACACTTTCACAATTCATTTCTCAGCAAGGCATTAGTCATTATCAGCTCAGCCCTTTTCTGTGTAGTGTTACATTTCCAAGTTTAGTTTATTCCCCCATTGTCTCTGATTTGAATTCTTGTGATTTTGCTCTCACTAGTTTTTTGTTTGTTTTGCCTCCAGTTTCTATTTCCCCTATCTCATCATTTATAGCCACTTCCTTAGAGGGGACCTGGGACTGACCCAGTTGGGATTTCCATCAAGGGGACAGTAGTGGGAATTGAGTATGAGAAGGCAAGACCAGCACAAACTCTCCAGCAAAAGGTGGTCTGGAAATGAAGGGAGTAACTAGGCACATTGAAATATGAGTCTATTGGGGAATGTGGACAGTTAGATGTTGGAGAGTCCAAATACCGAGGTCAAAGTGCCAAAGATAGGGTTCAAAGTTGGGGGATGAGTGAAGAATTTAGAGTTGAGTAGAACTAGGTCAAGGGGTGATCATGTGAGGAACATACGAGGACGATCTGTGGTTCATGTCTATTGGTCAATGGCTGTGTGCATGGTGGTTGGAATGTCAGGCTGCGACTGAGACATGATATACATTATCCTCTTCACTATTGTTAAAGGGGACTTTCTAAAACATGAATTGCATCATGTAATTCCCTTTCTACAAACACACTTAGAATTCTGCTCGGAACTGTACTACCTGCCGTAAAGCTGTCTGATGTGGAGTTAACATCCTGGTGTGTTGCAATCAGCTATGTGTGTGCAGTCACATTTAGGTGTGTCTCATGTAATTTATTGCTCATAATAAAGTGCAGGAGTTTGTGAAGCATTTATTTTTTCAGTATGAATCAGAGCAGATCGATTCTCCATAGTTTGTCCGTCTCTCTTGCATCTGAGGTGGTTTCTTGAGCAGAAATGAAAGGTACAGTGTTACAAGTAAGTCTTGGGGAATTGCACATAACCTGAGGCCTGTCCTAGGTAGGCTGCAACCTTCTGCAAGCAACTACCTTTCCTAATGTGCTGATAGTTAGATATTAGAAAAGGTGATTGTGAATTATTATCGTGTTGGGCTTCTTCGAACTGTGGTATGCCCATAGGAGTGTGTCGTGAACGAGAATGTTATCTGTCACGTCTCTTTTGGAGAAAAACACATTGAGATCTGCTAGCAAAATCTAAGCTTGGTAATTTGAGCTGTCTGGCACAGCTTCATTTTTCTCTTCTCCCTACAGGTGTTTCAGACTCATCATTCTGCTTAGAGTCACCTCTCCATGCTTTCACTTGCTTTTCCTTTTGCCTGGAGTGGTTAATCCTGGGCTGCTGTATTGTCTAACTCGAGAGAGCACAATTTCCATTGTATTCTTGAGTTATCCTTTGGGAAGTGGGAGGGGGGATCGCATTCACACAGATGAACATTGCTCCGGAAGTTGTATTCGGGGGTGTTTTTCATTATGCTTCCTTTCTCTCATAGATCTGTTTATATACATATACATATATATATTTATATATATATAAATATATATTTATATATATTATATATCTATATATGTATATATATAATATACATATATAAATATATATATTTCCTTTAAAAATGTGTTATTAAAGTCCTCTTCCAAAATTATCATATTAATTATATGTGATCACCTAGCTTTTGAAATAAATCAAAGGTTTCTACACTTTAGAAAAAGAATCTACATGATTGAAAATTTCAGTGATATTACTATCACTTTTGAGCACTGAAGATAAATGCCATAATTTTATCTGATATCAAGTGCTTAATCAGATTATTTCTAGAGAACGTTCCAATTCTTTAGCTCTAGAGAAATTAGATAGACAATAGGGTATGATTCGGTTCGTGCCATAGTGTCATTGCATGGGGAAGATTGAAAGGGGGCCGTGATAATATGAGTAGCATGATATTGTCTAATATACATAGATTTTGGAGACAGGCAGACATAGATTTGAATTCCTGATAAATGACCTGGGAAATTTACTTAAGCACTCAGCTTGTCAGTTTTGTCAGTTTGTAAAGTGGGAATAACAGTACCTACACCACTGTTAAAGACCAAGCGAAATACCATATGGTTAAATCTCCTGTTGTTCTATGAAAGTGACTTAGTTATAAATAAACCTATTAGGCTTTTGTGTATATGACTCCCTCATTCAAACCTGAATGAAACTTTCTGTTACATGTTTTGCACATAAGGTTCTACCCCCTCCCCCCAAAAGGTTTATTTTTAAGTAGTTACCTGAGTTTAGATTTATTTGAGCAAAACAAGTGGCAGTGATGGGAAATTGAAGTTTACCAAAGACTAATTTGGAAAAAGATGCATAACTCTGGCTCAGGTTGAAAACACAACCGTTTAAAATGCAAACGCTGAAACCATCGGAAAGAAAGCCGAGGTATTTGTAACGCACAATGTTGAAACGGTATATGCTATATTGATTTCACTACTGAGTGGAGGTTTTGCTTTTTGCTTTGCTCTATGTTTTTAAAGGTTTTGTAATGTGAATTATAGATGATACCAAAGTATTTGCTAAGCCCCAAATAGCATTTCTTTCTTTCCATTTGATTTTTATTTTTGTTGGAAAGGCATGTCTGATGATGCTAAAACCATACATCTTTTTCGATAGTGGTCTGTTAGTTTTACTTAGTAGTAGCCAGGGCTGGCTTTTCCTTTTACAGTCGTTGAATGTTAAACAGCATTGAAAAATGTTAAGTTGTTAGATAACTGACTAGTTTTGTCGGAGCTCCTTTGGGAGGCTGAGAATTAGCCAGGCTTCTCACTCTCCTTTTCACACTCCATAGGGAATACGTTAATTCACTATTTACAGCAATGGTTTAATATTCCATTTCTTTTAATTCACGATTCACTTGGGAACTTGTGCACAAGCCCTGTGTAAGCCGATTTTATCCCATCAGGAATACACACCCAGAGGCACTTGCCCTGGTGTGGTGAGAGTGAATTCCAACCCTCCCAACTTCAGAGCCCTTCATGAAACCGGACACATAATAATAATAATAATAGTAAAATGATAATGATAATAATAATTATAATAATAGCTGGCTCAACAGATGTTTGTGGAATCAATGAAAACTAACCCCCATAATGGAATCAATGAAAACTAACTCCCATAATGCTTTGCTACGATGCTTCTGCTCACAAAACATACAAACTAATTTAATTCAAAGGAGATGGAGAGCAATGTTGTGTATGGGAAATCATGAATCCAGACCCGTTAGTTTTTCTAGTGAGGATCCTTGATGTTTCTTTCAGGAACAAGTCCTGTGAGATTCTATGACTCAGGAACATGGTGCTTCCCCTGAATGACAAGGCAGCATCAAGATCCTTCTGGGGCTTGCACTCTTTTTTCCTGGAGCCTTGATGTCACTACTTTTTATTCTCCTCATTCTTTCCTGACCCACTCTGTTTTTCTTTTTCTTATTTGGCCTTCCTGTTCTTATATTTCTGTTATTATAAAGATTTCAGATTTTTAAACTTTTATGAAAAAAATCCCACATGCGTACATTAAAAAAAACCATATCATAGCTCTGAGTTTCTCCCATGTTATCCAAAGCCACACAAATTGGTCGTTTTCTTTCAGGTGGATGGGAAGCATATGCTCTGTAGATGGCTACCATTGTTGATCAACTTACTCTGGCCTAGGTATTTTGTACACAGTTTCTCTTTTTGTCCTCACCACAAGTCCATGGAACAACTCTGAGGCATTATTATTTCCATTTACGGATGAGAATACAGAGGCTTATAGATGTAAAAGTCCTTTTCACTTGAGGACAGTACTTTGGTTTTTAACAGAGGTGGAAGGAAATAGAAGCAGACAGACAGAATGCTATGTCCAGACAAAATACTTCAGGACTGGACTCATCGTTATAGTTAACTTTCCATCTGTGATATAAGATGTTTCATTATGAATTTAAATGCATTAATTTTGCAATCCTATAAATATCTCTGAGCCATTCCAGGGGCTTTTGTAGTGGTTTTTATGTAATTCGTTGTTTTAATGTTCACTTCCCTTTCTTCCTGTATCACCACATACTTTCTAAAGTACTGAGGTCTCATCTCAGATGTTATTCCTCAGATCTGCTTTCTAAGATGGCTCTAGACCCCCCCTCCATCATTCTCTATTCCAATGTCCTATTTCACTTTCTTCGTAACTTCGATATTCAAAATCATATTTTTTAGTCATTTGTATCTCTAACTGAAATGGGAGCTGCTTAGGAGAATGGTCTTTATTTGTCTTATTCATCTTTGCATCCCCAGTCCCTAGAACAGTGCCTGGATGTATTATTGCATATTCTTCAAGATGCAGACTAAGATAAATAGCGTGACTCTGATCCTTAAATAGGCCAAGGCCCCAGAGGCCCCAGTCACAGACAGTGGAAGAGTCATAGCAGCATTCCCTTTTTGCCAGCTGCTGTGTTGTCCTTCCAGCTCAGCCTGCTAAGGTGGGTGTAATTAGCTTTTAGCATCTGTCTCAACAAGTGCCCAAGTCCCAACATGAAGTGATCATTATCTAAGTCCCTACAGGCTTCGCTGGTTTGTAAGACGCCAGAGCAGCCTCAGTAGTTACTCATAACTCCTGGGACATTAAATCAACCTGAACTAATTCTGGGGATTTCTGTTTCAATGTAGGATATTTGTAGATTGCTTTAAAAAGTGATCTAACTCCTGTATCTCTGTAGATGACCACATATACTGGCCCAGATAAAACCCTACCATTGGGCTTCCCTGGTGGCGCAGTTGGTTGAGAGTCCGCCGGCCGATCCAGGGCACACGGGTTCGTGCCCCGGTCCGGGAAGATCCCACATCCCGCGGACCGGCTGGGCCCGTGAGCCATAGACGCTGAGCCTGCGCATCTGGAGCCTGTGCTCCGCAACGGGAGAGGCCACGGCAGTGAGAGGCCCGTGTACCGCAAAACAAACAAACAAACCCTACTATTCACCAGGCACTAGGCTAATTGTTTTAATACCATTTAATTTCATCTTCAAACACATCTAAAAAGAGATACTATTATTATCCTCATTTTTCAGATGAGAAAACTGAAGCTCGGAGAGAATAAGTGACTTGCTTAGGTCTCACAGCTATTAGAGAAGGGATGCAAACCCAGGCTGAATGTTCCCAGCGTTGATACTTACTAATTGGCAAAGATGTGATGCTCCATTCTGATGTGGCCTCTAACCTTTAGGAAAATGGTATTTATGTGCTAGGAACGAGTGCTCAGTCTGAGGATGGGCCTAAGGGACGTTTGCTTAAAAGTTAAGGAAGAAGTCAAGTTTTAAATCATCATATTTAAGTCCTAAAAAATGAAAGTCTTATGCAAATCAATTTTTGAAAAGAGTTCATCTTTCCTGATTTGAATTATATATGTACTTTGGAGACAGATGGACTTGGGTTCAAAGCCTACCAGCCATTTAATAGCTTTGTAACCTTCAGTAGTTTTTTCTTTTATCCTCTTAAGACTTAATGTGGCTTCCAATACCAATCTTGCAAAATTTTTGCAAGGAGAGCAGCTAATTCAGTGCCTGGCACATAGGATAAGGCACAAAAGATGATTTCCTTTTTTAAAAAATTGCTTTTACTGAGGTAAAATTGGTATATAACATTATATTAGTTTCAGGTGTACAATACAGTCACTGAATATTTGTATACACTACAAAGCCATCATCGCAATAAGTCTACTTACCATCGGTCACCGTACAATTGATTCCCTTCATCCATTTCAACCACTGCCCTACCCCTTCCCCTCTGACAACCGCCAATCTGTTCTCTGTATCTATGAGTCTTGTTCTGTTTGTTCATTTGTTTTGTTGATTATATTCCACATATGAGTGAAATCATATGGTATTTATCTTTGAGTTCCTTTTCTTTAAGTATTGTAGTTGGGAATTTCTTGATTGTGAAATTTTGTTTTTCCCTAAAGTTAATGTTCTCCCAGTATTTATGTTAAAATTTTATTCCTATTCTTTTTATTTCTTGTCCCAGGTACTGTTTAAGAAATTAATTAATTTCCTAAGATTTATGTATCACTTCTCTGGAAAGTCTCTCGGCCCTCATACTAGCTGATAAAGTTCACTTTTTCTCTTCATTAAATCTTCTCAGACCTCTCCCTGACTATAGTCTTGGTTTAATGGCTTTACATTTCACACTGCTAACCATGCATGAATCGATGCCACAACTTCTGACGCTGTCCTAAAAGAGTCCCTCTCAAACCATACTTCTGAAAAGATGGGGCCTAAGACCTTGAGAGAATGTTCTTATTACTTTAGGAAGTTTGGATTGCTTTTGAATCATTTTTATAGCCTTTGTATAGATAAATTTGTGGTAAGAAGTGAAAATACAAACATGCAGTGGCTTAGTCATGGCCTATATCAGTGATGGAAACAAGGGCCCTTAACTTGGTTGGAACACACGAATCTGAGAGTGAATTCAGATAAAAACAGCTGACCCTGTGAGCCCAAGCAAGGCAAGAAGCTACCTCCGATATGAGAGAGGCAATAAAATGTGAATTGTCCGCAATATCTCTCTTGGAGTAAGAGCACATTCTTTATACTTGACAGGTTACATCTAATGAAATTATCCACAATTTTTGTTCTGTTCTTAAGGAAAAACAAACTATATAGCTTGCATATTTGTCGCAGATATTTCAGGACCCAGGTAAAAAATTATAATAAACTTTATCTTCTTTTTCAAACTTCTGTTTTTCCCTTGTTTGGGAAACCTTGGGTTCCAGGACATTTTTGTACTGCCCAGATCAATCCTAAATTATCAGGGGTGCAAAAGGCTGCCATGGATGCTAGAACCCAAGTACTACAATCCTTCTAACCCCACACCACCTAAAGACTGCCAATCAGCATTCTGCATTTTTATCTCCGGTGCTATTACGAATACAATTGGCTCTGAGGCAAGCCCTTGCATCTGTGCAGGAACAGAACTGCTAAAAAAATACTTAGGATCTCCTTTTATTGGTGGTGGGTAAGCACTATCATTCCCATATTACAGATGAGGAAATTGAAGCCCAGAGATGTTGAGTAAATTACTCAGAGATGCTGAGTAAATAGGTCACACTGTTCGTTAATTGCAAACTAACCGCACCCAAACTCAGAATGACCAACTGCCCCAGTTTTCTTGGGCCTGAGGGGTTTCCTGGGATGCAAGACTTTCAGTGCTGAAACTGAGACAGTCCTAGCAAACCTGGGTAGCTCGTCACTCTAGATGTCTGCTTTGAGAGACTCTATACTCTTCATCTGTTTGCCTTCAATTCTAAAATATTTAGCTCCCCCTAAAATATTTAGCTTGCCATATACTTCTGTATCCTCACCCACCCACTACCCTACCTTCTTCTACTTGTGGACAGTGGACTGCGCTCACCATTGCATTCACTGCGAGATTCCTACTGCAAACTGCATCCCATATACCCTCGTTTCTGGGCCGCAGGAAATCGACAGGCTGACAACTTATGTCCCTGTGGTTTTCTGGGCCTCTAACCCTATTGGATTTCCAGGCAGAAAATTGTTATTCTTCCTCCTTGGTGACAACTGTGTTGAGAACCTCAACAATTGCCCTCATTTCAAAAATACAATGTCTGTGAAGAGAAAGGAAGCTAAAAATCTCTGGGAATTAGAATCCCTCCATCCAGATACTCTGTGTCATGTTTTTTTTTTGTTTGTTTTTTTTCTTTGCGGTACGTGGGCCTTTCACCGCTGTGGCCTCTCCCGTTGCGGAGCACAGGCTCCGGACGCGCAGGCTCAGCGGCCATGGCTCACGGGCCCAGCCGCTCCGCTGCATATGGGATCTTCCCGGACCGGGGCACGAACCCGTGTCCCCTGCATCGGCAGGCGGACTCTCAACCACTGCGCCACCAGGGAAGCCCACCCTGTGCCATGTTTTAAGGATGGTTCCTGTTAACCTCAAATTGTCTGTTAGGGTTGGCTCAGCTGCTCTTGGCAAAGGAGGATCCGGACGGTGAAAGCTCCTGGCACCAACTCTTAGTGATCAAGGACTTCTTAGTAAAGAATCCTCCCTTAAGCCTCCTCTCTTTAGTAGATCCTATTATTTGTAACAGCTTTGGGAGATAACATTTGCTTATGGTGGAACATTTGCTTATGGTGGCTTCTTTGGTTGATGGTAACAACCCTCCTAACAGCAGCTTTTCTAAGATGTTGCTGGAGTCTTTTCCTTTTTCAGAAAACTTCGTACTTCCTCTATAGCTGATAAGTGAGTATGATGCTTAGTAGGTGCTAGAGCTCATATTAGATCCTCTAGTGAAAACCATGGTGCTCCATTATGCTCTAAGGTAGGGTTTTTCACTGTGGGTCCCTTACTCATTAGTGGGTAATAAATCAATGTAGTGGATCAAGACCAGTTATTTGGAAAAAGAAATTTAAAAACAATAGACTATAATAGAATAGAAAAATAAGAATACGTTCGTTGTATGTAGTAAGGATTGGTATTACTTTAAAAGATTTTTATTCATTATTTTACATATATATATTTGTGTATGCCTGTGAGTTCTCTCTCACACAAACATATGAAAGTATATATTTGCAATAAAAACTATACTTCTTACTGACTTACATAATAATTATTAAAAAGCTTCTGGAAATATTTTTGTAGAAAGATGTTCTTCAAATAGTAAAACATTGCAAACAATCCAAATGTTCACCGAGAGATTATAAGCTCCATGTATACCATATCTACAACGTTCACTGCTGTATCCCTCCAGAGTTTACCATCAGTGCCCTGTACATAGTACGTGCTCAATAAATATTGTTGACTATTACTGTTGCTGAGAGATTAAATGCATTCTGAAATATTCACAGGATAGAATTTAATGCAATTATGAAAATTATATTTCCAGTAATTTTGTAAATGTATGGGAAATATTCATAATATAATGTTAAGAGGCCATATGTTATATAAACGTATATACAGTTGTATGTATGCATCTGTGTAAAAGACTGCAAGGAAAAACACCAAAATATTAAGTATGCTATTTCTGGTTTAGTAAGATTATGGGTAGTTAAAAATTCATTATTCTTATTTATTTGTTTATTTATTACACTGAATAGGTTCAGAGGTAGTTCAGCTTCAGGCATACCCTAATCAGATAGACCAAATGATGCTGCCAGGAAGCCGTCCCTCTGTCTCTTTCTGTTCTTTTCCTCTGTGTTACCATCATCTCAAGGCAAGCTCTCCCCAAGGGGTGGAGGAGATAAGACTGAATAACAGCTTCAGCTCATTGTCTTCCAGCTTAGAGGCTGGAAGTGGATGATCTTTCCTGATGACAGAAGCCCCCGGACTGACTTTTATTGGTACAGATTGGAGTCTGCAGGTGTGCTCACCCAGAAAAGGGAGGTATTATGCCACCTGATCCCCAGATGAGATTGGATGCTGACCAGGCAAAAACAAAAACAAACAACCCTCCCTCCAAAAACAAAACCAAAGAAGAATGCTCACTACGTTAGTAACTCAATTAGTTTACTTGAAATAAACATCAAATTTAGAATAATGACACTCGCGAAGGCACTTTTTTCTTCCATTTGTGATTTTATTCAATGACAAATCTTCAGTGTTGATGCTATGCCGTTTATCACCACACTGAACCTCCCTCCTTGACTGCAGACCCAACATCCCCCCACTTGCTTGACATCTTTAGCTGAATTTCACACCTTCAACTCACTCAGAAATAAATCTCTTTCTTAAACACATGCATAAACAGACACACAGAACTTTTAAGTGTGTGTGTGTGTGTGTGTGTGTGTGTGTGTGTGTGTGTGTATGAAGTAGAGAGAGAGAGATGATCTGTGTGAATACTTGGTATTTTTAAATACCTTGTTGACGTATAGCTACTTAAATGAAGCAACAATTCCACATCAACTGATTCACTGGTAAAAAAAACAAAACTAACAAGCCAATGTGTGGGCCCATCAATGTGACCCTTTCCCCCCAAAATAATTAAAGGCATCATTATGTTTTGAGGTTAACAAGCAATGGGAAATAATATGATTTTCTGCTGGGTCTTCATAAGAAAATCTGTTAACCTATTTCTGGACGTCTGTTCAAACTGACGGTGCTGACGATTCCATGGAGAGAAAGGTTACGTGATGTCACCTTGGCCCAAGCGCTGGCATGCGAACCTACTGGCAAACCACAGCGTGTCAGGTCCCAGAAATGAGTCAGTTGAGATGGAAATGCCAATTAGAACAGATGTATACTCCTATTTTTATTCATCAACTTACGGAGCTATTCTGATTGTCACAGTGTATGTATTTAGGTTGGTGAGTTTTAAGTTTTAAATATGAAAATGTCTTGTTTCCTGTGACTCTTCAAGAGTGTGGTTCTGATGAGGGAAATATCAAGCTGTAGATCTTAAGAACAAGCGATAAAATGGAAATTTTGTCACAAGAATCCTCTACAAAAAATCGCAATTCTGAACGGAATTATTTTGTAGTACTCTCGTTTATTTAATTTCTTAAAATGCAAACTAAAAACATAAAAGCATTTTAATGTTTATTCTGCATTTTGTTAAACTCTTATCTAAAATGAAATAGAGGATGAGGAAAGACAATTTATCAAGATATGAGTATTTTCCTTCCTTCAAAACCAGCATTGCCTGAGGCCAAACTCATCATCTCCTGCCAAGACCAGCTCTTTTCCCTTGATTTCTTCTTTCCATTCCAAGTTTGATGATTTTTCAAATGTCATTTGCCTCTGTCTCAGCATACGGGTCTAATGTTGATCATGCTTTTCTTTATGAGTATGTGATGTGAGAATTAATCATGTTTGTGCTTAAAATGGAAAGACATTCACTTCTTAGCATTTGATTTCTTCCACTCATAATTTTCACTTGTCGCTGGCAAGTTACCTAGTAATGGTATGACTTCGAGGCCCTTTGAGCTTCTAAAGATGATGGGGGATACAGGCAATGAGGAAAATCGTTGATTATATTCCTGGTTTGAGTTTGGGGAGGAAAAGTTTTTCATCAAGAACAAGTTGAGTCCATAGGAAGGACTTTAGAGAGTGAAAATAGCACAGCTTTAAAAAAATGTTTCTACTGCTTTTGTTCCAAAAGATGCTTCCAAGAATCAGGTGAAGAACAATTTCTATTCATCTGTATAAATAGATAGCCCTAATAGTATTGTGGTAAGAGGGTAGTTTCCCTTCTGTAATGGTTTTTAATATCGGTCTATTACATTCTCTAAGCACTTGCTTTGCAATAGTCTTGTGTATCCCTTAGCTCTTCGGGCCATCAAAGGTTCCTGCTCCGGCTATAAAGCGTGGTACTTAAACGTGCACCAAGCCCTCACTATAGTTTCTCACCTACATTCTCCATGTTTGATAAGTCTCAGCCTCTCTCTTATTTATAAGCCTTCTGGCTTAGTATTACTGTTGCCACTGGAAGTCACTGTTGTTAGACCAAGAAAAGACATAGTTTGAATTTTTGACAGCTCAGATAAATGTCATATCAAAGCAATGTGATTATACCTAAAGTGTTTCCTGAAAATGTGGGTTACATCAAGGGACACAGTTTTAAGTTCAAGGAAGTTCACTTACTTAGGAAGGGTCCGACAGCCTTGGCCCCAAACAAGATTATGGGACATTAAGGAGGTGGTGGAAGAAGAGGTAAGCGCCCTCCCCTCAGTAAGCTGGGTAACTGGAACGATATTATTCCCAGCCTGAAGGATGTCCTCACACCTGTTCATAGCATTTCTCAGGGTCATTGGTAGCGTCTGGTGGCCCATTTCACTACAGTGCTTTGGTGGCTTGGCACGTTTTTTATTATTGTCGTGGTTTTGCTCAGTCTCTCATTCTGTCACAGCTGCACAAATACAAGTTTTCTAAATGGTCTCCTTGCCTTCTAATTGACCCTAATCAAACTGTGTTTTGCATGGCTGACCAAGTCATCCTTCAAAAAAGCCCCATCAATTTATTAATCCAACCACTCAGGATTCACTTAACTTTTATGGAGCACCTATGATGGGAAGGCCCTTGTGACAAGTCTAGTGAGGGAGATAGACTTGTACCCTGAAAATTACAAGACAATGTGCTAGGTATTTTATCTGATTAAAATGTTTTCATATTTCTTTACTGTTATTAAGAACAAGGGTTTAAATTCGTCTCCTAAGATAAAGGATCCTTCACGATATAAATCGACTCTACCCCACAGCCTTGTCTCCAGCCCTTCCCCCGTGTGCACCCCATGCGTCAACTACATAAAATGTGCTGATGTTCCTGGGACCTGCGCCAGGAACAACTGGCAAATTCTTCAACTTTTAGCTCAAGTGTCATTATCTCCTTTTTGACTCTGAGTTCATAACTCCGAAGCGGACTTAGTCATTCACTCCTTTGGGTTCTTGTGGAAAATTTTATATATCCTTTTTTTCTCATGGGTCATAAAATACTTTATTTCATTATAATGTCCACTAAATTGCGAGAGGCTTGAAGGCAGAGAGGGGAGTGCATATCATGCCTTTTATTTTCCCGATGTTTAGTTCAATGGCTGGTACGCACAGAATGCACAATGCATTTTTCTGAGTGAATGAATAAATAAATGAATGAATTATGAAGCCAGCTTTTGGATTTACCATTGGATTTGTTTTACACTCAGCACTGTTGAAATACTCTGTACCGTTAAGTGATTATCTTCTGGTGGAACACCTGGTAGAAATCTATAACTACGTTGGCCAACAGCTCAAAGTGATTAGTGCAACCGATTTACTGCAATTAGGAGGAGGACCACATTCCATAGAATTAAAAAGTGCATTGATTACACACCTGTACAACATAAAAGAGACTATGGGGGCTTCCCTGGTGGCACAGTGGTTGAGAGTCCGCCTGCCGATGCAGGGGACACAGGTTCGTGCCCCGGGCCGGGAGGGTCCCGCGTGCCGCAGAGCGGCTGGGCCCGTCAGCCATGGCCGCTGAGCCTGCGCGTCCGGAGCCTGTGCTCCGCAACGGGAGGGGCCACAACAGTGAGAGGCCCGCGTATCGCAAAAAAAAAAAGAGACTATGAAAACTGCAATAATCATGAAAGTATGTCACTCTTTCACTAATTAGTTAAATAGACCACCAGCATAGGTATTTCATAGAAATAAAGCCAGATAAAAGCAAAAGGTGAAAAGCAGGCTACAAGAAGAATTTAGAAGAATCACCAGACAAAGAATTTTTGAAAGAAGATGATATAATTCCACACACATGTCCATTCACACCAGTATAATCATTTTCAGGTCGTGTAGGGCATTTTTAGAGTTACCAGAGGCAGCTGGATTAGAGAACATGAAATTCCATGGAAAGCAACGTGCATACAACTTCATTTTGGAGTAGAATCACATCAGTGTATGTAGGGGTTTAGAGCCTGGACCCTGGAAGCAGACTGCCTGGGTACAAGTCCCAGCTTCACCCCCTTCTAGCTATATAATATTAAGAACGCTACACAAACTCTCTATTTTTCAGTTGCCTTGTCTATAAAATGAAGATAATAAGACATATCTCATAGGATTGTTGAGAAGATAGAAAGAGGTAAGCTCTCAAAAAATACGAGTTTTATTACTATTCATCGATTTCCTCTTTGGGTTTTTATCATATCCTATCTTTACCATTTCTTTTAGCATGTATTCTCACTGGGACTCCGCTCTTCCATAAGTTTTCCATATTGTATGTCTTTCATATAATCCTGTAAAGTTGCTACATCCAAGGCATTGGCATTTTCTTTTATCCAGGAAATGGTAATGATCATTGGTGAATGCAAGAGAAACACGAAATCCATTAGTAAACAAGGTCACAAGATGATTGCATTCTTTTACTCTTATTGTTTGCTGTATATTGGCTCAGAAATCCTTTATGTTGCCTACAAAGGCTGTGAATCAGCTATTATCACTGAGTTTAGGGCTAGATTAAGCACATTTAATTGTAACCGCATTAACAAAAAGCTAAGTGCTCAGAAAAAAATATTAAAAATATCCATGTAGTGATGATTGTATTCCTGGGCCTCATAATTAGGATGGGATACAATAATTATTGTATTGGTTAGGACTATATCCCGCTTTGATTTGACAATCAGAGTCAAACACATAGCAATCTTCCCTGAAATATATGAAAGGCCTGTTCTGCTGAATGACTCACTGCAATATTTCAAATAATTTCTTTTATGATCAAACTTGAAAAGTAAATAACTATTCAGATGATGAAGAGTTGATAAAAATAAAATCCAGGCAAACAAATGCCAACAAAGCCAGGCATTGTACATAGTAGGAAACATAAATTAAGATTTTGGATTTAATACTTACTATTTTGAATGGAAACATAGAACTGTGAACTATATACTGCTAGTATGTTAGAAAGCTTTACTCTATTTTTTGATGAGCTAGTTTATATCCAATTTTAAATGGTCGTTAGTGCAAAATTAGCAAAGAAGTTCTTCTGTAATCAATCTACCACAAGGACAAAGAGAACAGAAGAGAAGAGAACAGTAACTGGAAAGAAAACACAAGTGGCAATTGACTTAAAGACAGCTGAGAAAGTTAAATCCTAAGCTCGTAGTGGACAAAGTCAAGAAGTAACTCAATGTACTGGTATAATCTACGGAATCTTCTAAAGCCTCAGGAATTGGCATATCTGGCATTTATACCAGGTATTGTATTTATAGAAGTGTGAGGGTGAAGGTAGAAATAAAAACAGGAAGATATGTTGAAATTCTTTTTTCAGAAGTACTGTAGTTAGACCCTTAAAACCTATTCCTCAGTCTTCCTAGTTGTTAACTGCCGCCACCTTTACATCCCATCGTAGAGAAAACAGGAGATCTAGTTTACGACGATGTTAAAACCAAGAGTCTCTGGACTTGACACCCTAGGCACAGTTGAAGACTCAGGTGCTGTGGTAGGCAAAATACTGGCCTTCAGAGAGAACCACATCCTAATTTCCAGAACCAAGAATACATTAATGGCAAAAGGGAATTAAGATTGTAGGTGGAACGGAGGTTGCTAATTAGCTGACCTTCGGTTGGAAGTTGTCTTGGATTATCTGGGTGGGCCCAATGTAATCATAAGAGTCCTTATAAGCACAAGAGGGAGACAGAAAAGGGAGGATCAGAGAGACGGCAGCATGAGAAGGACTTGACTGCTATTCGTGGCTCTGAAGATGGAGAAAGAGATCACAAGCCAGGGAGTGTGGGTTCCTCCAGGAGCTGGAAAAGGCGGGGGAACTTTATTCCCACGCCATGTTGACTTTATTGCAGTAAAACCCTTTCAGATTCTGAACTATGTAACTGTAAGAGGATACACTTGTATTCTTTCAAGCCACTAGGTGGTAATTTGTCGGACTAGCAATAGGAAACTATACAGGTACTTACTGAAAACAGGAGGAGCGGATGAATATTTACATACTAAGTGCTGCAATATCCATTAGTCTTGGTCTAATGGTTTCCAGACTGGCAGCCAGGTGTTTGCCCTTTAGGCGGGAGCCTGGAAGAGTCTCCTCTGGGGAAGCTGATCAGTCCAGACAGATTACGGAAAGATGCTGACATCTGGGACTGACCAATAAAATGGATCAGTCAGGTCACTTTATGGGAAAGCCCACAGTTGAGAAGCACCACAGTGTACTCAAGTTTACTAAAGCTTTCGAGTTGTGTCATGCCTAAGGCTCAACAGACATTTCAGGAGAGCATGTACCAAGAAATTCACAGACCAAGACAGAGTCTGAGGGACTCCAGAGGAAGATTCTTGAGGAAATGGTATGAAGCAATGATGAAGCAGAGTAGTAAATAGGCAAAGGTCGGTGACAGGGGGTGGGAAGAAAGACATCCCAGTCGGAAAGAAGCGCGTAGTTAATCCCTGAGGAGAGCTGCATCCTGTTCTGGCGTAGGAGCTGAGAGTCGGCCATCATGACTAAAGCTTAGAGAGCTAGAGAGCAGGGAGGAAAGTAAAGGAAAAAAGCCAAGGAATAGTGTGAAGGGATAAAGTATTTGAGGCCTGAATTAGGGGCTTCTAGCAGTCCACAATCCAATCGGAGAAAGAAAACATTTATATACATACATACCCATACACATATGTTATATATACATAGTACATATATACACACAAATATACGTAATACTTACAGATGTATATATATAATATATTTTTATACATAAATCTCAACTGCTATCTGGTATTTGATATTATTTTTTTTCTGATGGAAGGATAGGAGAAGATAATGCAGGAATTATTTGTTCCTTTATATCAATATATAATTGAGGCAAAGAGAGGCCAGACCTTCATGAGACGTAGCGGCAGGATTGAGAAATGAGATATGGTCAGAGTAACATTTCTGGTGACCGTTCCCTGGGTCCCACATCTGTCAGGGTGTTGAGAGACCTGTGATAGGTCTATTGAATATTATATCTTTCCTCCTAATGTCATAGCTTTGTCGTACTCATTTATTCCCAGGATGGCTAAGAAGCAAAAATTCAATCTCATGGCATTTCTGCAGCTGGATGGTCTGGGATGTTTAGGTTTCTGGTTTGAATTGACTTTGCTACTTTTTCCCTGAAAGTTTTTGCAACATCAGGAGCCTCCTGTCTGGAGGGAAGGGAAAGCACTCCCTCTTTGGCAACGCATATGACACTGAATTAAAAAACAAAACAAAACAAAACTGGCTTTGGCCCAATGGAAAAAGAATGTTTCAACTCCCAGAAAGGGAATGACATAGGGAAAACAAAACAAAACTAGACCATGCTCTTAACCGTCCAACTGTGCCGTTAAGTGCATCAGAGTTTTAAGCGTCTGCAAAGCGGTCCCTGAATAATCTAGCTAATCTAAGGGAGTGGCTCCACATTAATTGTGACTCTTCAAATGGAGTAACTCTCCGTGCCCTTCTCTGGAGAACACACTGGAGAAAAAAAACGTGGCCCTTCTGACTCACCAGCTTGTTCTTAAAACAGCAACAAGAGCAGCAGCAAAATACTGGGTTTAGCTGTTGGATTTCTTGATGCAAGAGCTGCTGAAGGAGGCTGGGATCTGCAGCCAGCTTGAAGCTGTCAGCTTCATCCCCCACATCCTGACAGCAAATAGTGGTCACATTTTAGTCTGCCTACTCCTTATTTCTGCAGCAGTCTGACTTTTCTTTATGAGCACCCATCTCTTTGGAGATGTAGCGGTAATTTCACTGAACCTATATTGTGGGTGTCTAGTACAATGATTTGTATAGAGTAAGCCCCTCAGTAAACATTGGTTGAAGTGAATTGAATAAGATTGAAAAACTGAAAGGGTGAACTAGAAAAATCTTCTATAGACAATATGCTGTAAGCCTCCTTTAATTGTAGGCATTGTTATTACGTCAACGCGTTATATGATTGTATATTGATTCAATTGAACAAATATTTACTGAGCCTTCCTGGCCACACTTCACCAAGAGCTTGGAAAGGTAGAAGAGAGAGTAGTACAAATGATATTGAACAGATCCCTGGCTCTCATGGACTTTATAATCCAGCAGGACAGATGGACTAGAATGATGGTCTGTTTTTTAAAAATTGGGTAATAGAGACAGTTGGAATGTCCTTGAAGCAAAATCTTTTACTTTACTTACCCATAAAGTACCAGGTAAATGAAGGGGAAACAAGAGCCTAGTCTGAGATTGAGAAAAAAAAGAAACAAAAAGACAAAAAACGCCAAACCCAGGGTGCATAGTGTTTTCTGAGGGTAAATGAAATGCTCCTGGAGCCATGTCACCGAAAGCAAGGGCTTCTTGTTTCAGAGTGAAGACCTGACTCACAGGCTGGTTCCCTTCCTTTCCAATGTCTCCTTGACTCCCTACCCATTCCCTCATCTCTTCATGAGTAACTCCCTGGGGCTTTGGCATAAACTCTACACAAGGGAGTTACCCGGCAACCATGGTGCCCCTCCCCCAATCCTCCACGCCTCACAGACGCCCTCTGCTGGTGCGGCTCGCTCATGAACTGTAGTATTCAGGAATCCGTTTCAAAAGTTTGAGAGTTGTGAAAGGCTTTTGAACAAGAAAACACTTACGTTGGCCTTGGAGGAACTTGTCTTCCTGGGTGCTCAGTATTTCTTGAAACTGTGCCAGCTTTGTGGAGGCATCTGCCAGGCATTAAATGGAGCCCTCAAACCAGACACTGATGGGGTGACCCATGGAGCAGCCTACTTGTTTTACACTTTCTAGGGAGACAGGAAGCTACCATAATCTGCTCTTATCTCTTAAGCTGCTTCCAGGGACTTCCCTGGTGGTGCAGTGGATAAGACTCCGTGCTCCCAATGTAGGGGGCCCGGGTTCAATCCCTGGTCAGGGAACTAGATCCCACATGCATGCTGCAACTAAGAGTTTGCATGCCACAACTAAGGAGTCCTGGAGCCACAAATAAGAAGCCTGCCTGCCACAACTAAGGAGCCCCATGTGCTGCAACTAAGGAGCCAGCCTGACACAACTAAGACACAGTGTAACCAAATAAATAAATAAATATTTAAAAAAACATTTTAAACTGCTTCCAAATGGTTTGGAATCATGCTGCTTTGAGAACAGTAGTGAGCAACGCTAGTTTGTCTGTCCAGAGCCTTCTGGAAACAATCCCACTCTCTCTTGGGAACTGCTTTTCCTTGCACTCTAGCTATGCGGTTCTAGAGGGAGCTGCCATGTTCTTACCTGACATCACCTATCTCACCACAGCGGATGGTTCAGGTGTGCACCGATTATCCAAAATGGGCAACTCGAAATAATTCCTGGGATTTTCCTAACTGGAATTGAGGAAAGAGAGTGAGTTTCTCTCAGGCTGTGGGAGGCTTGGGGTAGGAAGCTTGCCAACTCTTGGCAGTTATGTTTTCTATTATATGGGATCAGGTGGTCTGCAGTGGGATAAGATACATGTGATACACGGAGAAAAGCAAAGATAAGAGCTACACTACAAGAATCCTAGTGGCTTTGAGTCCCCAGTTCCTATTGTTCGGGAGGCTTAACTCTGCATGGACTGGTTCTTTAATCCTTTCTTCGGTTAGAAATACATCAGTATGCTTCCAAATAATCTTTCACTCTTTGTGTATCCTTCTTCACATCGAGTTTTTATCACTTGCAACCTTTAAAAGAACTCTTATTAATAAAAGGATTTGCTCTAGCGCTGGCTCCTGTCTCCACTTCTTCTATATTCTCTCCTTTGCTTTTATAAGCCACCAGCAATTTTCATCCTTTTGTGTATAACTTTTTTAGTTTATTTCCTCTCCACTTCTCTCTGGCCTTATATTCTTTCCTTTCTCTCTCTCTTTTCCCTCCCTTCCTTCCTTCCTTCTCTCTCTCTCTCTCTCTCTCTCTCTCTCTCTCTCTGTCTGCCCAAATGCCCACTGTTCTTCCTTCCTGCTGAGTAATTATCATTCATTTTATGTAAACAACCAAAGACATTTTCAACTGCAGCCTGAAGGCCTTTGGAAGTGATTGTTTGCAGCTATTATTTGGGATTCTGTTAAAGGTAAAGATTCAGAAAATAGAAAGAAATGTGTTGCTCCTGTTGCTTATGATTCTTTTTTTTTTTTTTTGCTTTCTCATATTTGTTTTGCTTTTATTAAAAATCATGAAAGTATTTTGTCATTGATCACATGAATTTGTTGCATAAATACCTGTTTCTCATTTGTCCTTGTTGGTAAACTATGTAACATTAAAAGATCTATCTGAAGATGACTTTGTCAAAAAGTATCCCCTAAGAGAGTCCAGAGACTTACAGCTTAATTCTCCTTGGGAAGTACGAATGGATAAATGAATAAGTAAGTGAATGGGTAGGTGAATGAATGTATTTCCCCTAAACGAAAAGCAGATACCATCTTGGCAAAGCCTGATTCAGTATAAGACCCTCAGATAATTTACCAGGCTGTCAATTTCTTTCAGCAGGTATGCCTGTGCTATTTGACCAAAGATAAATACTCAGTAAATTCTCTGAGCTAAACCTGGCAATGGTATATTTGACAGCTTTAGATAGAGAAGGAAAACTATACTTCTGGATTCATCTCAGCCAGGAAAGGAAAGGAAGATGCTCAATACAAATATTTTAGCAAGTTACAAAAACAGTGAGAGAGAGAAAGTTCAGACTAAAAATAATCCTTTCTCAAATGAAACATCTGGCCACGGAGAGTCACGGATGCGGTATCCTTGGTCTAAAGGGACCTCTAACCCATATGACTTTAGACGGAGTTGCCACATGGATGGCAGATTAGGGGAAAAATAAGCCGGTTAAGGAGAAACTGAGGTAAAGAGAAAGGTAGTATTCAGGATATGGAGAAATTGGTACATCGTATAGATAGAGTACCCATTGAAATGTACATCAGAGCCACATTTGTGCAAAATACTCAGGTCACATGTCGTATGTCTTCTAACCAAACAAATCCACTTGAAAGAATGTGTACTAAGGAAAGTTTCAGGAGACTGTACAGACATCTGGATATAAGGATGTTGACTGGAGTGTTATTGTTAATAACAAGGAAACAATGGAAACAACTTAAATATCAACAAGAAGTTTGCATTATGGCATATCCATAAAGTGAATATTATGCAGCAGTTAACAATGATATTTATTGATTTATATTCATGAGCACGGATATATATTCAACATACATATAATTTTAAATGAAAAAGCAGATTTTTTTTTTTTTTGCGGTACGCGGGCCTCTCACTGTTGTGGCCTCTCCCGTTGTGGAGCACAGGCTCCGGACGCGCAGGCTCAGAGGCCATGGCGCATGGGCCCAGCCGCTCCGCGGCACGTGGGATCCTCCCACACCGGGGCACGAACCCGTGTCCCCTGCACCGGCAGGAGGACTCTCAACCACTGCGCCACCAGGGAAGCCCGAAAAAGCAGATTTTAAAGTGGTGTGTAGAAAGTGGTCTTGCTTTTGTTTATAAAAATATTAACATGTATATGAATTCATACACAGAAATACAGAATTTTTAGAATTCTGAAAAGTAGTGCCAGAACGTTTACAGTAGTTCTATCTGGGATTAGATGGATTTAAAAAGATGTTTGCTTACCTTAGTTTTCTGTTTTTATATAAGGAATGCAAGTTATTAGCATAATAATATAAGGTTTTAAAGGGGGAGATGGGGACCCTGCTAAGTCAATCACTTCCTGCCTTCTCACATTCCATTCTCAGGGACCCTACTCTCCCCACCAACTTCTCCTTACCCTCAGTCCCCGGACGAGGTAGGTGGAACCCCCCCCCCTGCATCCTGGAAATTTCCGCGGGGCCCTGGAACTGAGACACTGAAAGGCAGAGCCACGTGGTGAGTGTCAAGTCGAAAAGCCGTGCAGAGCAGAATCCAGAGTTAGCACTGGACCGGCCAAAGTCACACACAGGCTGAGCTGTGGCAGAGCCGACAGCCCCACAATAAGGCCTGAGAGGCAGCCTGCACAGAGGGAAGGGGTGGAAGGCAGATGCCAGAGGGGAACAGAGCTGAGAGACCTAGAGACCCACTGGGCAATGGAAGGCATAGCTTTACTATCACCCCCTCTCCCGTTCCTTCGTGGCCCGACGCTATGTCATTTCTGGCTTTTTTTAGAACATCTGTGAAATTGTTTTATTTTTTTTTAATAAGAATCCCTCTTACCCTAGGATTGGAGAGAGCTTATATTAATTGGGATAACCTTAATAAAGACAGAAAAGTGTACTCGGAAACAAGCAGCAGGGCAGGGCGGCAGAATGGACTCTGCATGGGCTGCCATCAACACACCACTGTCACCTTCAGCCTCTGTGCGAGGCTCACCAGCGTGTCCAGCACCGAGCTGGGCTTTTACTTTTTCATCCTTGGCCACAGCAACTGGGAAGCTGGGGCGGCAGTTCTCTTTCAAGGACCAGCTGGAATAAAACGAGAAGTAAAATCTTGATCAACGTTTCTCCTGAGGCAGCTGCAATTCCTGAGTCATATCTACCCCAAAATGTGGCTTTGTGGGTTTCCTTAAAGACTTTTGAAGGTGAGGAATTTTACAGGGCAGCTCTCCTTTTCAACACTCTGAATTCCGTTGTGCAGAACTTGGCCTGATATGCTTGACAGTCTTGGTGGAAAAAAAGCACTGTATAACTACATCATCAATATAATAATATAAATTGAATTAGAATGTTCATTCTGTTCTGCCGAGTTTCTTTCCTGAGCTGATTATGTCTGAAACGGCTTTTGTTACAAGCTTTCTCATTATGAGGAACTCACTGTCGTGTTCCAGTCCTCCATCAAGTACCACCTGTTTGGCATGTTCTACTCTTATTTTTTTAAGTAACCCATCATGAGGATCTGAAGCACAGAGTTATGGCATTAGAATTACAGCCTGCTGTTTCTCCTGATTACGTTTTTCTGTTAGTAAGTTAAGGTTGCATTTTGAAGAGTAAAGGATGACAGTTTGGATACTTGATTGTTGACGAGGTCAAGTCGTGGCCCAACAAATGATGATCTTAACGTTTTCTCTCACAATCCTCTCCTCGTTGCATAATTCATCTTTTATCCTTATACAGAAGTATTTACAGTGTCCTGACTCACTCGCCACTCAAGTGAACTGGACAAGTGTCTAAATTATGTATTGCTAGGGATGGGTCTTTTAAAAAAATATAGAGAGACTTTATTTTTTAGGACAGTTTTGGAATTACAGAAAAATTGAGGAGCTAGTTCAAGCAGGGAGTTCTCATGTGCCTCTCCCCAGCACCTCCAAACCAAGTTTCCCCTATTATTAACACTTTCATGAATATTGTACATTTGTTACAATAATGGACCGATATTGATACATTATTAACTAAAGTCCATAGCTTATTTGGATTTACTTCGTTTTTACCAAATGCCTTTTTTCTGTTCCAGGATCGCATCCAGGATACCATAGTATATTTAGTTGTCATGTCTCCATAGGCCACACTTGGCTGTAACGAAACCCAAAACAAATAAGAGCCCCAAAGAACAAATTCTAGGATGAGGGACACAGGTCCTGAGATTTCCCTTCTCCCTGTAACTCTCAAACTGGGCGTGTATCTCTCTTCCCTTACATTGGTCTGTCCCTCACCATTGGTAAGATAGGCTGTAATTTTCACACATGAAGACTAAAAAGTGAGGAATAAGAGAATTTTAAAATATATGGAAAAAACAGACAACTCAATAATAATAAATTCTCTGAATTATAGCTTTGTTACCTCCTATCCCGATAGAAGTAATCAACAGGCTTCACTCAACTCCCAGAGATCTTCATTCTAATGTAAGGTTGGTACCAAGGTATGGCTTTCCTCCCTCCTGGTGTCCTAGGTGGCTTGGTTTGGTATTGTCTGGTTTTGTCTGTGTTCCTGGCCCTCAGAAGGTCCTTTGATGCTCAGACAAATGCCAAAGTCCTTTCTGCACTAAAACTCAATGATTTTCTGCGTTTGAAGGTCTTAGATGATTTCTTCCTACTTAGTTTTAGTTTCTAGTTTGAGAAACTTGCCGTGGAGGACAGCCCAAGCTTCAGGGTGCCTGCAAAGTCTAAGGTCCTCTTTCAGAGGCCACGTTCCTTCCTTGTTGAAGAAAGGTGCCAGGCATTTCATCAGGCAAATACGTTCCCGTTGGCACCATGTGACCTTGGTTTGTCTTCTTGGCCGAGGCTGACTAGACCAGACGTGGCCATTGTGCCAAAGACAGTCTATAAGCTATGAGGTTGTGGAGCAAGAATTTTGTTCAACCAGAACAATGGAGACTACGTTGAACAAATCAGAATTTCTGAAAAGAAACCTAGAGAATGAAGGCAAATTCATAGGGCAGAAGGGCCATGAAAGATAGTGAATAACAGAAATGGTAGGTAAGCAGAAGTCCTGAGTCAACCAAAGTGATGAGTAAGTGGAGACCAGATGCCACAGGTAGTTGTTTGTCGCAGTGGGAGAGGTTCAAGGAGAGACAGGAAAAGGCTGACTCATTATACTAGTAGAATTCTATGAACTTCAGGGGCTGAGGGGGTACAAGGTCATCGGGATCTAGAATTGCCTGAGATCCCAAGCCAATCTCCCAGCTCATGAGATTTGTTCCTTTTCTGGGAGGCCTAATCGTTCAGGTATCTTCAGGTTGTCCTCACTTGCACGTGCATCCTTACATTATACAGGTCTTGTTCCTCAAGGAAACATAAGGGGGGTTAAAAGGTACACACGCCTTGTCTCCACTCAGGTTGGCAGGGGTTGTGTCCGCACTGCAACTGATCCAACCCTCTCCAGCTCAGCTTCTTTGCCCTGCACATCTCAGAGACATTCCAGATTGTTCCATAGAGGTTTGACCTTCATCCCCAACATAGGGAAGTAGCCTTATAAAAGCCCAGTTCATGCAACAACACTAATGTATGTCACAGGCAAAAAAGGTCGTACCCCCAAGATTTTCCACCCCCTCGCATTAGGTCCTTTGTTAACTGACTTACCACAATCAAGTCAAGTTATTCATTATTTGATTTCAGACTGCTTATAGGTCTTCCCTTCACCTGCCCTCTGATAATGAGTCACTAATATTTACATATGTAAAGTAGTATCCTCAGAAATGTACATGTGTTAATTCATTTAATCATCTCATCAACCCTCTAAGGAAGGTATATTCATTATTCTTTTTGTACGTAAGGACGTTAAGCCTTAGAGAGGTTATGTAATTGGTCAGAATTCACACATATAATAAATGGGAATTGACACGTAATCTGGTACTGGAGCCTTAGTTCTAAACCAGGGACCATGTGCTCCGAGGCCCATGGCCCAGTGACGCAGTCCTTCTTACGTTGTGGTAGTTGGTACTGAGGCTAACCTTCACTCGACTGCCTGCCTGGGTCTCCCTGAGGTCTAGACTCCTCATTGGCGTGCTCAGCCTGACTGTAGACAAATCCCTGATAAACACAGCTTAAGGGTGAATATTGTGGAAATAAACTAGAGGAGCACTTCACTCTAGAGTCATAGGAATTCAACCCCAATGTCTGCTTCCTCAAAATAACCTGTCTGAACCAGGCTGCCTCAATGTCCAGTCATTTCTGCCGTGGGATGATTCCACAAAGCAATGTTTCCTCCTAGGGATTGGTATATTTTTTCCATTTCATCTGTTCTTTTTCCCTGGACATCAGGGCTTACAAAGCAATGGGGCAGTGAAGGGTGTAGTCAGAAGGGATCCCACAGATCATGCCCTGTCCTCCAGTGGTGGTGAATTCCTGCTGAGTCCCTCTCCTCTGGGGTCCTGCTGCCCTGCATGGCTGTCTGTGTGGCGGGCTCTGGTGGGTGCTGTGATGGAAGTGGTCTGCTCTGTTTCCAGGAGCCTCCATTACAAAAGTTCCCATTTCCTAAGGGGTTCTGCTCCTCCTATTATGGTGATCTCTTTCCTAACATAGACAGAAGGGAAAAGATTGGTTCCAAATTATAAAGCTCGTCATGCCAACTTCAAGTTGTTCAAAGGTATTTTTTTTCTCTCTTAGGAATTCCCTACCTCCGAAGAAAGGCCCAGTGTTACAGGACTGTCAGCTTCCCCTACCCTTTCTGAGCAGTTTGGAGGGGAGAACTAGCATATTATAATGGGTGGCTGACACTATTATTCGCCATTCCAGGCGCTTCCCTCTCCCTTTCCTTATTGGACAAGCCCTTCTCCTACTGCAGGAAATGCCAGTTACTCTTTTCCCAGTCTCCCTTACAACTAGTGCATAGGCAAGTAACTCAATATTTCTTCAGGTCCCAATATTGGGACCTGAAGAAATGTCTGCTAAGAGTTTGGAAAAAGGTTTCTCTTCCTAGAAATGAAGAAGCATCCCTTTTCTCTTTTCTGTATATGATTTGTCAGCATGTGACCTCTGGAACCATTGCAGCCTTTTTGGGGTCATGAGGGAAGGCATCAATGTCACATTGTGAGTGCCAGAGCACAATGAAGAAAAGTATCTGGGTCCCTGAGCCATTGCACCCAACTTGGGACTTCCCTGCCTTGACTTACCTTATAAGTAAGGTAAGTTATAATGATGGTAATTATAGTAATCATTATTGTTATTACCAGCAGTAATGACAGCTGATACTTCTACAAAGCCTATTACGGACCAGACACATTTAATTATTATGTGACATTATAAATATCTGTATTGTTTGAACCACACCTTTTAGTTAAGTGTTCTGCTATTTGCTGCTGAAAACACCCTAATTGATGTGCTTGTCACTCTCTGGTCCTTGTTCTTTCTGAGCATTAGAGGTCTTCGAGAGACTTCCTCAGGAAGCAGGCTTGAGCCTGCACCCTCTAAAATATATGATCCTCCCATCGTGGGATGAATCCTCTTTTCCCAGGGTCCTTCAATGAAACCCCTTCTCCTGTAAAGCATCTTGAAGTCCACACACAAAGGGTCCTGGGAAACCAGTTGTGAACTTGCCCTGTCTTTATTTTCAGCCTGGTGATTGCTGAGTTACACAGACAGCAGGAATTTGTGCACATATAGTTCCTAGAGGACCACTCTCTCACAAAAACATCTGAAAATGAGGGCTTGGAGTGAGAATGGGGGAAATATTTCTAAGAGTCCTCTAATATTCTCATTCCCTTACTATAATATTTCAGAAAGTCAGTCAGGTTACTCTAAGGGCTCAGGATGCCCGGAGGAGCTGTAATTAGTCCACTGCAGTGAATGTTTATCTGCACATGTCTGCCCACGGCAATCATTTTCCTGGCTCACACATTCCACTTGACAATACTCTGCCTATATTACATAACTTTATATAATAAAGTAAATGCCATCACCAAAGAGCTCTATAAACTATAAACTATTATACAGATGTAATTTATGATGATCGCAAAGATTTATTCATTACCTGCTTTCAATATTACTGACTCGGGGTCCTAGGAATATATTTACATCCTAGTCTGTTTTATTACCTTATTTAGCTGTCAACCTAACCTGGTTTTCCACCAAATATATTGACTGTGTTAGAACCAGTCGTGTTTTCTTTCATTGCTTTTGAATATGTCTCACATTTTATTAATTATTATGATCAATGTTGGTCAACATTTCACAATTTACAGTTTGCTTTTCACGTATGTTAACTCTTGGGAGATTCATAACGACCCTCCTTAAAAATAAGAATAGGGAGGCTCAGACTTGTCCAAGATGACTCAGGAAAAAAACAGGGAAAGAGCAGTTTCTTCTGAAGGCAAGGAAAGTTCTTTCTTCTGGGATGTGTTGACTTCCCTTTGGATCATACACGGCTTTGAGATCAAAGAGGGAGAACAGGGGCAAGAGATTAGAGTTCAGTAAGGAAGGATGGCACGCTGACAACAAGCTAGGTAGTGTCTTTCAGGCTGGAGGGGGCTTGGGGGAGATCTGATGAACTGGTGATACCCTGAATGACCACATGGTGGACTTCAGTGGCTCCCGGGCAAGTTATTTGGGCAAGTTTCTTGCCTCAGTTTCCTCATTGGTAAAACAGAGTTCCCAATAGCACCCACCTCATAATATCGTTGGTTTACATGAGTTAGAACAGTGCTAACATAATAAGCACTTCATAAACATTTGCTAGTTTGGGTTCTATCCTGTTCTGAAGAACACTTAGTGTGGTTGAGGAGAGAGTAGGGCAACTCAGCTGTTTTCCTCTCCCTACAGACCCTTCCCATTTCTCTATCCTTGGAAAAGTTCGGGATAACATGTAGATTACAGAGCCTGTGTGTGAATGTCCTCAGGGATCATCTAACCTTGATTGTAAGCACCCTGACAGTAACGTGAAGCTTGAGCTTAAATGAAAACTGTAATAGTCAGCTCTGCTCACTGTTTAAAGTATTTCTTTAAAGAGCTTAATAGAGGGGAGCATCAGGACTCTTGGGCATTAAACACGTCTTCCAATGTAATATTTTAACAAGGTAAAGCAAGCCCTTGGATTAATCTTCCCTTAAACGACCCATGAGCTCAAGATGCAGAGAAAAATATCCTCAGAAAATTGTGGGACCTCTTTTTGAACCCATGTGTCAAATGCAAGAAAATTACAGGCGCTTGACTCCTAAACCCCATCAGGGCTGGCTTGGTCTCTCCTTAAAATCCTGAGACAAAAGTGACGATCCCAGAGGGAACTGATACTATTGCTTCTTTGTCGGCCCTTTTAAGGTTCTGAAGCAGCAAACTCTGGCTGGGTTTTTCTCAGGGGCTGGTTGGGGGGTTGGGCCAGTTGTGTCCACTGAGATTGTTCCCTGTGCCGGGCCCCATGGTGTGTCTTCACGCAAAGACTGTCTTTCCTCGGAGAGCTCCCAGTTTATTTTTAACAACTGGTGCCAGGACCTAGTGTTGTTTGCCTGTATCAGAGTGTGGGCAGCGAGGACGCACGCACGCAGTCTCAGAGCATGGGGGCCACTTGTCTGGGGTTAGTCATGAGGAAGTGGCTGCCACCTCCTCTGGCAGCCCTTTATAACCAAGCCATTTTAGGTTCCCTGTCCTTATGTATACAGTTTAATTCTGAGCTCTTTAGTATAATTTTGTCCTTTGAATTCCTTTATAAATTACAGCATCTTGTGATGATTGTTTTTCTTTCTCAGGAAGGAAAGGACTAGTACAGAAATCTCTGAAATGAGAGAGAGGAAAGGAGAAAGGATGAGGATAAAGAGGAAGAGGGAGCTGCAGGGGAGAGAAGAGAGGCAGCTATTCTCTTCTGTTTCTCCTTTATCTTGGACATTGAGACAGACACAGATGACCTCAGTGGACCTCAAAAGGCAGATGGAGTAGATGATTTCTGTGAGGTTTGATTTGGTAAGTTGGACATGGATTGTCCAATTATCCCAAATATCCTCTCCACTGTTTACTCTGATTTATTCCCTTGAGTTAAGCACTGCCTTTCTCTAAGATGCTCCTTAAAAGGCAAATCCTTCAAGAAGGCTAATCATGAAGTGTTAGATGCTTGATAAGAATGAAATTCACATATTAGTGGTTCCCAAATCTAGCAGATCACCCCAAGCCCCTGGGATACTTGTTAAGCATACAGATTCCAGGGCCTCACCTAGACCTGGGGAGGAGTTGGAATATCTAATGATGCGAATCTACATCTGTATTTATAAAAAAGCTTTTTAGGTATTTGAATGATTTGGGAATTTCTTACAGACTCCCAGGCATGCTTCTATGTCTGATTTGTCTTCCTAGGAAGCAAGGAAGGGCAAAGTAGCAGATCTGTACTGGGTCCTTTGGAAGAATGAAGGTTCTAGAAAGAAGGTAAAGGGGATCCTTTTTTTAAAGGCTGTGGAGGCTTCCAAAAACAGTTTGCCTACCTTACGGCTTTGCTCTAAATCAGCTGTGTCAGTGTAAATGTGCCTTCATTCAAAGCCATCTTTATCAATACAGTTTCATAAAACCATTGCAGAAGACTTTGTTTTCCACCTGGCAGTTCAAATGTTGAAGCCACTCAACAGGTTGATACTGATCCTCTGGCCTTGCTATTTTGCTGGTTTAAAGTAAGAACCAGTTTATGTCAGAGAAGACAGAGCTTAATTAATTAATTAAAAAGAACACGGGCATATTCATTTACACTCAGCAGGTTACTTCAGTTTACCTGTAGGTGTGATAATCACGGACGGAGGTCCTGGTGATGAAGCATCATCATTTTGGCTTCTGTTCCTTCCTTTCTCAGTTTCCTTATTTCTTAGACTAAAAGGAAGCGATTAGAGTAGATTCTATTCTTGGGGCACATGAAGGTAATGGGACTCCATGTGCTATTTTCAATAACTGAATAAGAAACCAGGGTTAAACATCGTATACTTATTTTGCAGTAAAAGTGCATGACCTAACAAAAGAAAAATCATGTTTCTCTGTTTTTCTGGTAATAAGTATTTCAGCTCATTTTTTTGAACACTGGTTCACTCATGTTGAATTGAAGTTATGATCTGGAGTTATACTGTTGATAAATAGATAAACAGAAAAGAAACAAAACGTTTGAAAACGTAGGGTCCATTTGTTCATTCATTTGGTTGTTTTAGCTAAAAGGAGGTTCAGATATCACTCCCGGGAAGCATTTAGATACCAGAATTTAAAATATTCCAAAGCCTTTGAAACACAAAGCAATGGGAGAAATATTTTAAATAGGGCACTTTCAGGCTTTCCTGGTGGCGCAGTGGTTGAGAGTCCGCCTGCCGATGCAGGGGACGCGGGTTCGTGCCCCGGTCCAGGAGGATCCCACATGCCGCGGAGCGGCTGGGCCCGTGAGCCATGGCCGCTGGGCCTGCGCATCCGGAGCCTGTGCTCCGCAATGGGAGGGGCCACAACAGTGAGAGGTCCGTGTACCGGCAAAAAAAAAAAAAAAAAAATAGGGCACTTACCATGAGCTCACAAATGGGAAATTCTACCACATTCTAAGCCCTCTGTTTTATGGTGGGGCTCCTATAGGAAGCAGATTCTGAGATGGAGACTTTCGAGCAGGAAGTTTATTGGGGAGTACTCGTAGGAGACACCCCAGTGAGGCAGTGAAGGCAGTACTTTGGGGCAATGCAGAAATCCTCAGCCAGTCCTACAGAGAGCTAAGGAACTGGGATGACCTTCAGAATGATGGCAATTTCCGGAGAGGTACTCAGCAGCTGAGCCATCGGTCCCGCAAACTCCAGGAGGTACATGGAAGCGCACCAGAGCGTCCACCCAAGATGGGCTCTGCTTTTGTGTGGTCACTGATGCTCTACATCCTGTGATACACGTGGGCACCCGTTCCCCCCACACCCCTAGGATCTGTGTTGTCACATATAACGTATAATGCCTTTTCTTTAGACTTCCTGGTTGCTGAAGAGCATTAACAGAACACATTAAGCTACTTTAAGATGCCAATTCTTTATGCGTTTTCATAGGAGGTAGGTCTCAGAGTTGAACACTCATGAATACTCTTACTGGTAATAAGACTTTGGCCATGAAGGGAAGGATGGGGCAGGGAAGAGAAACGAATAGTTACATGTACCTACCATATGCCAGGTTCTGTACTAGACTCTAGAGACAAAACAGTGAATTGGACACAGTAGGAATGCACAGATTTGCAAATTGGTAATTGCAACAAAGTGTTATGGGTGCTCAGAATGGAGTACGATTATATTCAGTGGAGACATAAGAATGAGTATGGTGAGTTTCCCGTGAGGAGTATTCAGGGAAAGTTTTCTATGAAATGTGAAATTTGAAATGCATCTCGAAAGATGACTAAATAGTGGCCAGGGAGTGGCACATGGAAAGATGTTCCAGATGGAAGAAGCAGGGTATGCAAAGCCATGGGGGCCTGGACTTGCTTGGGAAACTCCAGTCATTGTAACATTGTTGAAGCTTAGGTTTGGGGATATGTCATGCTAAGTGGCAAAGATTTTGAGAAGTGGGCAGATCAAAGAGGCTTTGATTTCTTGTCAAGCTCTCTGTATCTTGAAGGCAAACAGAACTTCTGAAAGATGTATGTGTATTTCCTCCTTAAAGGGAGGAGTGACATGATCAGATGTACATTTCTGAGAACTCACCTTGACAGTCACATCAGCACTAGGCTCAGGCAGATTGTAAACTCTTTGAGGGACAGGCCCTTTCGGTCTTCATTTTATATAAAGGTCATGCGAAATCAGGAAATAAAAGCTAAGACTAGGGCTTCCCTGGTGGTGCAGTGGTTGAGAGTCCACCTGCCGATGCAGGGGACGCAGGTTCGTGCCCCGGTCCGGGAAGATCCCACGTGCCGCGAAGCGGCTGGGCCCGTGAGCCATGGCCGCTGAGCCTGCGCGTCCGGAGCCTGTGCTCCAACGGGAGAGGCCACGACAGTGAGAGGCCCGCGTACCGCAAAAAAAAAAAAAAAAAAAAAAAAAAGCTAAGACTATGGTGCTTAAAATATGCTGACTTTGCTTCATTTTTTTTTATTAAATAAAAGCAAATGTGAGGACTCCCATTTATCAGCCCCATCCAACATTATAGTTTTCACTAAAATCAAACAAATCTATTCACCTTTGCCAGGCCACTTTAGAAATTCATGCTATTGCTTTCTGTTTATCCAGAAGCAGTCTAATAAAATTTAGACAGAGAATTTCCTTAGAACAAGTTTGACAAAGAAAGAAGCATTCTTAGATATACTGAAAATGTAGGTCAAAGAAGCAGTCATATATCCATCAATCCATTGACCCATCGATCCATTGATCCATCCGTTCATCTATCCATCCATCCATTCATCCGTATCTATCCTGGCCCACTCCAGGCGCTGCACAAAACGCCAAGGCTGACAGGATGAAAAAACTCGGCCTCTGTTCAAAGAGCTTAGAATCCAAGTTCAGAGACACATATATAAACAGATGATGGCAATACTACATGGTGATGTAAATGCTATTATAAAATAATATATTTTCAAATAAAATAGAAAATTTATTTTGAAAACATTAAGCACTTGAAATTGGAATACCAGGGTTTAAATTCCAGACGTGGGATTTACTAGCTAGGTAACCTTGACCATGTTATTTGACCACACTGTCATATAAGTTAAAAAAAAAAAAAGTGTACAAAGGAAATAATGATTGTACCTTATCCAAAGGAATCAATTGAAAAGCCATTCAAAGTATGAGCTCAGTAAGTTTGCTACATATAAGACAAGTACTTAAAACCCAAGAACATTCATATACACCTTTTGTGAGAGACAATCCGCCGTCAGTCCTAAGTGTCCGTGCATATTCTCGCCGGATATGCCAAGAATTCAAGGCCCCGGCCTGGCCATGCTTTACTCTGGCCAGCTCTCAGGCTTGGGTTTGCAGTAAGCTACTTTGAGGGATGAGATAACATCTCTACCCAGGGAAAAAGCCAGGCTTCCTTCTGCTCACTATTCAAGGGGAGGATACCCCAATCTCAGCATTCCTCTCCTGTCGATGCTGCCCACCGTGGGTGCTATCATCCAGGCCGAGCCCTTTGCTTCACGCCTTGGGGAGATGGAGAAGTCACATGAGCTTAACGCTGACATGCTGGCTACTGCTTCTACCATGAAGGGGAAAGTTCTTTTTCTGACCCGGCATTCTTGTGTCTTCTGCCAGCGTTCATGAAAGAGTAACAGGCTGGCATATTGGCTTGTAATTGGTGTACAATCTTAAACCTTGACTGCTTCTTGACAATAACTGTAATAGCTATTTAATACCATACATAAAAGAGATCTGTCAGCACCAACCAAAATATAGTATGTAGGGATGATTTATGGAGAAAGTACTTTTGACTTGTAAGAAGTCACCTTATTATATGTATGTGTATGTGTGTATGTATAGACATACTATATATAAACATACCATATATAACCCCATATGTTTCCTTTCTCTAGTCACCTGTGATAGTTTCTTTATTACAAATGTTTGTGTATCTATATAGTATATATACGTATTTGTACATATACATACGTACACATGATATATATGCTATGTGTATATTCATATGTATATAATGTATATATATACAAATACACATGTGTATATATGTACATATACACAAATACATACATGTAACACATACGTACAGATACATATATACATACATAAATATACATAAATACATATGTATCTAGATACACAAACATTTATAATAAAGGAAACATCACAGTGAATAGGGAAGGGACACACATATATATGTTTATATATAGTATGTTTTTACATACACACATGCACATACATATAATAAGATGTGAGCTTCAAAAGCTTGGGAGTCAGTGCTGCATTCAATGAAAAGATAGCCCCCAACAGACTAATAATTCAAAAGAAAATCCCTTAAAACACACTAAGCCTTATTTGATATGTAATCCTACCTACTAGGAAATATTTATGCAAAATTCCCATCAAATAAGCTCTTCTTTCCTGTTTTTTGGGCTGCCAAAATCAAATACAGGCTCTGGGGCAAAGGTTAATCACATCCCTTTAAGGGGAAAACCCTCTAAAATCTGATTGCCAAGTGTTAGGAGAAAGTTGTAAATATGTAGTAAGTTCTGAATTAAATTTAAGGCTATTTTAATTATAAAAGCATTAATGACAGCAGGAAATTTAATGAAATAGTGGACCATGAAATCAGTGTTATCATTTTAATACATAGAATATGACAAACTCTGTAAGATTCCTGTTCTCTTTCATGTCTATTACAATTTCCTTCTATTAGTTTCTACAAATAGAAAATTACATATAAAATTGAGTTTAACCAAATCTCTGAAAAAATCAGACAATCTGATTTGGTATTATATCACCACACTGAAATTTCATTTAATTTAGAAAGGGCTTTTCCTGGTGTTTTGAATACTAACTACTTTCCTAACAACACGTATGCAGCTCTGGGTTTGACAGGGGAATAATCCTTGTGCTGAACAATAGATCAAGATTTTAACAGACAGAAAGAATGAAGATGGATAGAAATGCAGGGCTTGACCCAACCTCCTATAGGAGAGATTTCAAAAGCATTTCTTGAAACGTTCTGAAAATATTTACTTTTCCTTATCATCTTACAAAAGGATTCTTTCTGTGAAAAAGTTGAAGATTCAGATGTCAGGCCTGACTGTCTCCAAATACAGCATGTCAGAGTCTCTCCCCTGTGATCTCTATGAAGAATAAAAAGCCTTAGAAAGTAGGTCTTCTGTGTTTTTACTATACTGACTAGTTGTTAGCATAGCGATCTGCTGTAAATTGGTAATGATTTGAGGTTTTCTAATCTTTCACACAGATGAGAAGTGTTTCAAAATGAAATATTTTAACCGTAGCTTAGTTTGTTTATTTCAGAGGGAAGGACTAAATCTAGCAGTTAGGAGAGAGGTGACCCTTGCAGGAAGAGTGCTGATTTAAAGGAAAGATGAGGGGGAAATCTGAGTGTTGATAATGTTCTTGACTTGGGTGCTGGTGACAGAGTGTGCAGTTGTGAAAATTGACTCCTATAATTATGATAGGATTCTATCATATCCTATCATATGATATGCAATTTTCTGTATGTATGTTATACTTTACAAAGATTTTTCTTTATTAGAAAATAATTGCCTTAACCTTTTCTGTTAAAAATACAGTTGCCTGAAATAATGTAAAAGTCTCAGGCAGTAAAAATTTCTAGGTTAGAATTAGTGGAAATTCCTAGGTTCGGTTTTATGTTGTACACCATAAAGATAAGATTAGAAGCAAATAATAGGATCCCTATCCCCTCTGAATCTGGCCAGTCCATTGTGACTTGTCCAATCTATATCCCAAGAGCCATCCAAAGAAAGTACCCTTAACCACGAAATCCTGCAGAATCCTAAAATGTACGCCTTAAAATGAAAGCCTAAGCGATTAATTTTATTTTGATTAGTTTCCAAGTTTGCAACTCTCTGTCAGCACCTAATCTGTATTGAATCCCATGATCTAACAGACAGTGAATCACTCACTCGTTTAGGCAAATTGTCCTTCTGAACATCTAGAAATATAACTCGCTCCAGCCCTTAAGGGTTTTTACACATCTGGCCAACTCTCTTCTCCCTTTTGGTTAACCCTATCCTCAGTGGTAGGGTAAAGTTCTATCCCCTGACTCTGGATTTTTAAGGAGATTACTGCAAAGTCAGGCTAGGAAGCAATGCATAGTAATAAAAGTAGCACAAAACCAAGAATCAGAACGAGAATCCATTGTTCCAACCCCCACTTGACTTTAATAGTTGTATGAACTTGTACAACCACTTTGTAAAATAAGGGTCACCTACCTGCCCTCGTGGGTTTATCATGAGGACTGAATACGATAATGTATGAGAATATACCTTGTTCTCGTAACAGCATAAACAGCAATGCAGGAGTTATGACAGTAAGGTAGCTTATACATTGTAAGCAATGTGTTTGTGCTCAGGGGCAAGGAGTTACTATCACTTTGAAAATATTTTTAGCTCTTCTCCTGTAGAGAGGTATTCACAACCACAGCCAAGGCACAGGAGGGCAGAACTGTTTTTGTTTCACTTCTGGCCACTTCATTAGGCATCTTTCAAGGCAGCGTGACTTAGCTAGGCTTGCAGTGCAGATGCCAAATGACAGCGCCAACCCTGTGAGACAGGACGGTCCTCCTCTCTCCTTCCAGATGACTGTCTGAAAGAATTCTGTGTTTGTCCTCAGTTTGCTGTGTTGGGAGCTTCCCAGATAACTGACAACAGTGGATTGTGACCACAGCATTTAGGTCATCAGAGGCATCTTGGAGCAAGTGTGTACAGAAAACATTAAACGAACTTAAGTTTTAAGCTCCGATGATAACGAGCAATGGGTGCTCTATTAAGAAACTGGGGTGGGGAAAAAATGACTTCTTGGGATTCTTCAATAGATTGAGACCATTCATTCATTTAGAGGTGGATTGGTTCTTGAATCCAGAAGACATTTGCTTGTGGGAAAATGATAGTATAACCTTGGACTATCTCCTGTGGAATCCTGGGGACCCCATCCCCACATAATTCAAGCAATGTTTTAAAAAATATTCCAGTCAACCCTGCTGGAATTCTGAAACTTGCCTCAAAGGGTTTGTAAGGTTACATAGCCCAGAGGGAGTTGGAAACTGAATTGAATTCTTTAGCTTTACAATTTCTTTACCCAGCTAGAGCTTTTTACATATGACATTATTTACTTCAGAGTAGTAGCCTCTTTCTTGTCCTTAAGTCCCAGATAAGCCATAAATAATACTTAAAGAATTACGAATGTAGAGAATAGACAGCTTAAAATAAACATAAAGATGTTTGCAATTCTCATGGAAAATAACAATTCTCTATTCCAAGGAATACAGGCCATAAATATGCCCATAGACCAGAATTCTAAAATTTTTCAGGGGAATCCGGGTGGCCAAGCAAGTTATATTGTTATCCTAGGGGCTGGATGGATGGAAGGTCATGTAACGTGTTCAAATGCTTTCTGCAGTTCTGTGTATTGGAAGAATGGCACGCTCATCAAAGTAGCAACCAAGCTATCCCATTTTTCGTCTTACTTCATTACATGCTTTCAGACGCTGCAGCTTTCTAGCCATAACCTGGCATGACCGGGAGAGACAGAAAAGAGGGGATAGATGGGAGGCTGTGGAAGAGGGCCTTACACTCCCACACCCCACCCCCAAGAAGGGCTAGGGCATTTTTTTAGGAAGGAGGGCCGGGGTGGGGGGTGCTTGGTGGGTAACCGAATATACAGAAAGAGTTGTCAGCCAAAGAACTGGTGTCAGGTACAGGTGTCACAGGTGTTGGGTAGAGAAGGCAGAATTCTCTGGGCTGTGATTTTCAGCAGCCAGTTACCACCCCTGCTGGCCTAATGCTGGCATCTAAGTCTTCATGTTGCATCCCTTGTGTTGCATGTTTGCTTAGCCGAGCTGGAGCTGCCTCTTTAAAAGTACAAATTTTCTCAAGAGAGGCAACTCATTAAGCCACTTAACACCTCATCATGAATGAATCTGGACAGGGGAGGCTGTGGGGGAGGGATTAGAAAGGGAAGGTGAGGGAGGCCAAGCATCAAACTATAAATTCATGCAGGGCCTTGCCCAGGGAGGGGAGGCCGGGGCGGGGGGGCATCTGGCAGAGGAGACGGCTTGCTTGTTTGACTGCACAGTCCCGGAGTAGTGTCCCGTCAGGGGAGGTGGTCATCAAGAGAGGATGGCCAGTGGAGGGGGGAGTTCCCTGCTTCAGGAGGGGTGCCTTCCCACCCCCACCCCATCCCCCCGCCTCCATTCTCCAACCCTCTCAAGCCTCTTACTCTTTCTGTCCTCACCCTCCTTATGGGTTCCTCCCCAACCCCTCCTGTGTTTGGCTCTCAGGCCCTTCTGAAGTTCACTCTGTGGCATTTCTGTGTGGGCACAGCCTTGTAACCCCTCTCTGGCCAGCTTGCTCACTCAAGGAGGGAGCAGGTGGGTGGGCAGGAGCTGCAGTGTAAGGGCTCCAATGAAACACCTCGATGGGATAAGAAAGGAAGTGGGCAATGTTGCTGAGAGGAGAGAGACCTGAAGGGCAACCGGATGAACATTCTAGAACACCGAAGGGTCCTTCACATGGGGTGGGGACCCTTGTATTCCACCCTCTCCGAAGGTCACACAGTAGAAAGGGAGATCGATAGCAGGTGATGGATCGTGGCTGGAGTTAAGGAAGGACTATTATCCTCCTTTCAAAAACCAGGGCAGATCAAGGGATCAATCCAAGAAGAAGATAAAACAATTGTAAATATTTATGCACCCAACATAGGAGCACCTCAATACACAAGGCAAATGCTGCAGCTGTAAAAGGGGAAATTGACAGTAACACAATCATAGTAGGGGACTTTAACACCCCACTTTCACCAATGGACAGCTCATCCAAAATGAAAATAAATAAGGAAACACAAGCTTTAAATTATGCATTAAACAAGATGGACTTAATTGATACTTATAGGACATTCCATCCAAAAACAACAGAATACACTTTCTTCTCAAGTGCTCATGGAACATTCTCCAGGTTAGATCATATCTTGGGTCACAAACCAAGCCTTGGTAAATTTAAGAAAATTGAAATCATGTCAAGTATCTTTTCCGACCACAACGTTATGAGACTAGATATCAATATCAGGAAAAAATCTGTAAAAAATACAAACACATGGAGGCTAAACAATACACTACTTAATAACCAAGAGATCACTGAAGAAATCAAAGAGGAAATCAAAAAATACCTGGCAACAAATCAAACTACCAATGGCATTTTTCACAGAACAGGAACAAAAAATTTCACAATTTGTGTGGACACACAAAAGACTCTGAATAACCAAAGCAATCTTGAGAAAGAAAAACGGAGCTGGAGGAATCAGGCTCCCTGACTTCAGACTATACTACAAAGCTACAGTAATCTAGACATTATGGTACTGGCACAAAAACAGAAATATAGATCAATGGAACAGGATAGAAAGCTCAGAGATAAACCCACGCACATATGGTGAACTTATCTTTGATAAAGGAGGCAAGAAGATACAATGGAGAAAAGACAGCCTCTTCAATAAGTGGTGCTGGGAAAACTGGACAGCTACATGTAAAAGAATGAAATTAGAACACTTCCTAACACCATACACAGAAATAAACTCAAAATGGATTAAAGACCTAAATGTAAGGCCAGACACCATCAAACTCTTAGAGGAAAACATAGGCAGAACACTCTATGACATAAATCACAGCAAGGTCCTTTTTGACCCACCTCCTAGAGAAATGGAAATAAAAACAAAAATAAAAAATAAACAAATGGGACCTAATGAAACTTCAAATCTTTTGCACAGCAAAGGAAACCATAAACAAGACGAAAAGACAACCCTCAGAATGGGAGAAAATATTTGCAGATGAAGCAACTGACAAAGGATTAATCTCCAAAATTTACAAGCAGCTCATGCAGCTCAATATCAAAAAAACAAACAACCCAATCCAAAAATGGGCAGAACACCTAAACAGACATTTCTCCAAAGAAGATATACAGATTGCCAACAAACACATGAAAGAATACTCAGCGTCACTAATCATTAGAGAAATGCAAATCAAAACTACAATTAGGTATCACCTCACACTGGTCAGAATGGCCATCATCAAAAAATCTACAAACAATAAATGCTGGAGAGGGTGTGGAGAAAAGGGAACCCTCTTGCACTGCTGGTGGGAATGTAAATTGATACAGCCACTATGGAGAATAGTATGGAGGTTCCTTAAAAAACTACAAATAGAACTACCATACGACCCAGCAATCACTACTGGGCATATACCCTGAGAAAACCATAATTCAAAAAGAGTCATGTACCAAAATGTTCATTGCAGCTCTATTTACAATAGCCAGGACATGGAAGCAATCTAAGTGTCCACCGACAGATGACTGGATAAAGAAGATGTGGCACATATATACAATGGAATATTACTCAGCCATAAAAAGAAACGAAATTGAGTTATTTGTAGTGAGGTGGATGGACCTAGAGTCTGTCATACAGAGTGAAGTAAGTCAGAAAGAGAAAAATACCGTATGCTAACACATATATATGGAATCTCAAAAAAAAAAAAGGTTCTGAAGAACGTAGGGTCAGGACAGGAATAGAGATGCAGGTGTAGAGAATGGACTTGAGGACATGGGGAAGGGGAAGGGTAAGCTGAGATGAAGTGAGAGAGTGGCATGGACTTATATATACAACCAAATGTAAAACAGATAGCTAGTAGGAAGCAGCCGCATAGCACAGGGTGTCCACCTAGAGGGGTGGGATAGGGAGGGTGAGAGGGAAACGCAAGCGGGAGGAGGTATGGGGATATATGTATACGTATAGCTGATTCACTTTGTTATAAAGCAGAAACTAACACAACATTGTAAAGCAATTATACTCCAATAAAGATGTTTCAAAAAAAAAAAAAAAGCCAGGGCAGGAGTGAGGGAAGGCTTTGTCTTAACCAGGGATAGACTGCTGGAAAAAGTAGGAGAAAAGAAATAATTTGTGGAGTGGAACAGTTTTCCAGTTTTTAAGGTTACTGAATGCTTTTTTGTGAATTAAATTGTATGCAAAACTCTAACAGAAGCTAACCTTCTCTGGTTGAGCTGGGGGTGGGCTGCTAGGAAGGCAGACCGGTCATTTCTCCTCATCCGCTGAGGCTCTCCTGAGGAATCCCACGCTTTCCTGAAACACAAATGAAAAATCCCTGGTTGAGCATTTATAGTTTACACAGCACTTCCTCATACTCTACCCCATCTGATCCTAAAAAGAGCCTTGGCGCCATTATCTCCTCTCTTACAGGAGAGGAGATCAGGCCAAGACAGATGAAGGAAGTGGCCACAACTTAACAAGTCTTGTACCAGCGGGCATTCCGGCTGCAGAGAAACTACCCGCTCCCAGCATAGCCTCCTGGGAGTTGTCCACAGACCTGTAAGAACCCCAGAGTCTCAACCTTCTGGAACCTCGGTGAGAAAGTCATACAGGCATAACTGCATCTGCTAGTTGTTCTATGTCCAAAACACAAAGCTGGCATCTCAAGCTACTGGCGACGATGGAAAGACAAAGAGCAAACAAGGACCGTGATCTTGACGTGTCTGCTGCTCTTTCTGCCACACAAACGGTCCAGAAATGGACTGCACCAGGGACACAGAAATCAGCCTGAAGGCTGAGAGAAGGGCTCGGGGAAACAGGAGGAGAGGACGAGGTGGCAGAAGAGCAAGCTGATGCTTCTAAACTAATGGAGAAAAGAGAGGCAGATGTGCAGTGGAAATGCTGGCTTGAAATTGCTAAAATCAGACAATAAACAAGGCAACATCTGTCTTGCCTAATTCCAGGCACAGTTTGTTCAAAATGAGATGCAGTTTCTACCTCTGTCACTCGCTCTAGGTAGACTCTCGAGGTCAGCCTCTTGTGGAACGGAAACGTATAATTGCAGTTCGGTTTTGAGCTTGGTCCACACCCCTACTTCTCATCTTGTTATGTTATATGTTATGTTATTTCTTCCTCCTTTACTTCCTTCCCTCCCTCCCTCCCTTCCTTCCTTCTTCCTTCCTTCCTTCCTTCCTTCCTTCCTAATTTTCATGCAGAATTTGCTCTGAGGCATTTTAACTGGCCTCAGCATCTTCCTGACTCTTTCCCCATTGGCCTTCCCACCCTCCTTTTAATCTACCCACATCTTTCTCTCCCTGAAACGCTTCTTCCTCTCTCTGTCTCCTCCACCTCTCTCTCCAAAGACAAGAAAAAACAAAGAGGGGCAGTAAGGGAATTCCACGACCTGAATGCTTTCTTCCCTGTGTTCTCTAGGGCCCATTATCAGGGGAAGTTGCTGCCCTGTAATTAAAACGCAGTATTGTATTTTCCGCATGTGCTGATATGTTTTAAAATATTCAAAACGGAATATTTTTGTCACTGCATGACAAAATATGATTTATGTGGAAGAGCAAGTCTGGTAGAAAGTATCTTTCTTAGGAGCAGGGATAGCCCGCAGGCAAGGGTAGAGACCATCCCAGGCTCCGACCTTTCTGCTGCCACAAACACCCACTGACCAGGGCTCTCCATCCTCCATGGGCAGCATGGAACAAAACAGGGGCACAGGGCCATTGTCCTGAGATCCCAGAGCAACATTTCCACGTGCTCAGCTGGGTCCTACAGACTCTGGACTCCCGCCTTGCTTGCCTAGGACATCTCTAGAAGTGCTTGAGAGCATAACCGATTTCTGGGGATGTGGCCTCTGACCTGCCTACACCTTCCCAGTTTTGCCTTTTCTTTCTGCTTGCCTACTGATCTGGTTTCTTACATTCAAGGTCTGGTAGCACGATATGTTTGTGGTACAGAAACATTGCACAGTAATAAGCATTTGTTAAGAGAAGAAAATAGTATTAATAGGCAGAAAACCATGATCATCAACCTTGACTTCCCTCCCTAGGGTTTATTAGCTTGTTAGTGGTGTCACTGCAACTTTGTTGCATATTTTTATCTCTTCTTTTCTCTGTCATTTACATGATGATCATACTTGAGCTTTTTTATATTCTACCTGCAAAATGTCCCTTGACTCTGTCCCCTCCTTTCCCCATCTTGGGTCACCGCCCCAGCATGGTCTCCTGTTACCGCTTATCTTAAACGATGCCATTCTGGGGTTCTTTCCCCTTTCCTATTCACTTTCCAGATCGTTTCCTAAAATCTGAGATATGATTCTATCACTCTCCAGCCTAAATATTGCTGCTGGTTCCCCACTGCTGGCATCGCATCCATTCCCCTAGCGACCTTCACCCAGCACACTTCCCAGTCCCACCCCCCATCCTGTGACCCCTTACCTTTCATCACATCTCAGCCCTTGTCTTGATAACAAGGCAGCCCCATGAGACCCCTCCCCTTGAACATGCTCTCCAATGGCCAGCCCTCATGCTTCAGGTCAAACTGTTTCCTTTTCTTGGAATATGTTTCCCCACATCCACTTGTCTAAACCCAGTGGAACATCCAAGGCAGAGCTCAAATGCTGCCTCTTCTGAGGAGTCCTCTTCTGTCAGCTAGGCGGAGTGAAACACCCTGCCTTCTGTTCCCATAGCACTTGGTTCATCCACCGCTTGACAGACCCATCATTTTCCCTGCTACAGTAGTTATTACTTACAGGTCTGTTTTTTTTCCTACTAGACCATGGTCTCTTAAAGATCAGGGGGTTTTTTGGGGGGTTTTTTTGGTTTTTTTTGGTGAGTGAGGTGTTTAAATATCCTTAGCACAGCTCCTGGTATCCAATAGGCAACAAGTGAGATGCAATTAGGGCCTTGGTGATTAAGGCCTGTATAGAGTGAGATTTGCTGACTCTGAAATCACCTGGTTACCCCTGCAGCTGGCACACATTAGGGGCAATGCCCCTTGGGATAGCCAGGCCCTGGAGGGGAAGCCCTTTCCAGCAACATAAGGTGAGTGGACCAGGGGGTTAAAATGGGACTTTTCCTGTCTTGGGTTTTGTCTGAAGTCTCAAAGCTGAGAACAGTGGATTCCAAGTATCTCCACATTCTAAGGCAGATGTTAGACCATTTTTGAAAAATTTGTAAAAGGGAGTAATAATAACTTGTTGTATCAGCAATATCTAGACTACAAAAGAAAACATTAAGAATTCATTAAGTGTTCTCCAAACCAGTCTCCCCAGTTTCATCCTTTCTCCCCTTTCTCCCTGGTATCCTTACCACAGCCACTAGAGTGATCCGGGGCAATTGCGCCTCTTGTCTCCTCAGAAACATGTAGGCGTGGGTCTCACCGAGTGGGAGCCCAAATCCTTGCAATGGCTTCTGAGGCCCGGCAAAGGCAGGTTTCATTTCCTCTTGAACCTCACCTGCTGTTCCACCTCCCCCTGCTCTCTCTGTTCCAGCCACACTTGCTCTTCTTCAAACCTGCCTCAGGGCCTTTGCACTGGCTTTTCCTGGCTAACCATCACACCTTCAAGTCTTCGCTTAAGTATCACTCTCTTACTGAGGCCTACCCCATCACCCTGTTTAAAATTGCAAGCCGTAAATACCAGCACTCCTGATTCCTCACGTCTTGCTCTGCTTTTTCTTCTTCCACAGCAGTAACACATTATCAGATTGAATTATTCATTACTTTCTGGTTCATTGTCTGTCTCTGAGGGTGGGGATGTTTCTCTTTTCTGTTTGTGAAGCACCCATTCTACTGATGAAGCACAGAATATGCTTGTTTTCTATACTAACCATTAGCTAAGTCAGGATTTCCAGGAAGGAGAGGATGGCTTATCCAGCTTACTGCCCATAACAACCATATTTTTCCTTGGATTTGACTCCGCTTTTCATGTCTGCTCTTGAATTCTTCAAAATGGCCCTTTCACTAAAATAATCTCTCACTGTTGTTCACTAGGATTTTAAAGAAGCTATTCAGAGTAGTTTTATCATAAAAGCAGTCTCCTTTGAGTTGTAGGTAATAAAAAAAGATTTTTTGTCTTGTTTTCCCCTTGCTCTATCTCATTTGTGTCATTTCAACGTCTCACCTTACTGCTTTCCCAGGTGGAAGAGATCATTCATCTGTGTGTTTTAACAGAAGACAGGGGGAATCAGTTGAGCCAACTGAGGCAAAAACCAATAGCTCTCGGAAGAAAAATTGTGGAGACCCATGAAATTAGTTGAATAGACTGGTCGACAAACCAATCTCTAAAACCAAGCTCGTAAAAACAGAAGATGAAGTAACTGTTGTCACAGATTTCAATATGTGCTCAAATCTCAGAATCACAGCTAGAAGCACAAATATTGAGTCCTTATGTTACCCTACAAATCAGAGAGATTTGGCGGAAGGACTGCAGGCTTGAAGCCAGAAGACTGAGCTGTACCCTGACTCATCCACTAACTCTTACATAGGTGTGGGCCTGTCAGTTAATCTCTACGTGGGGATGGTGACACACAGGTCATTCTATTTCACGGAGTTATGGAAAGATAAATGAGAAAATATTTGAAAAGGCATTTTGTTAAGTGCTCTATAAATATTGGAATCATTTATTCCAGGATTAAGGGGATTCGTTTATTAGCTTACAAAACAAAGACACTTAGATTCATTTGAATCTCCGTGAAAAAATTCAGCACTGCTCCATTTCCTTACACCGGAAGCAAATGCTCGTACTCTTACGGGTCTACATTCATCAACTAGGGAATCCAACCTTCAGATACCTTCCTTCACGCCAAGATTAAGAAACAGCAGCAGCAGCTGGAAAAACACAGAAGTATGAGTAGGAGATGAGGATTTCAGACTCCTTAAAAGTCTTCACCTCCATCAATTTCTAGATCAGCAGAGTTTTTCTTGCGACGGGTGTTGACCATATGGCATCATAAGTGTGAACCCTGAAGACCCCTCTACTCTCCAAAAGTTCTGCCATTGTTGCCCCCAAAACCACCATCAGGGATTCTATTTCTTTATATTGAGGCATTAACTTCTGCTCAAATCTCTTTGAACTGTCACACAAAAGAAAGGGGAAAATGAGGTCCAGAGTACCAGGTGACGCTTGAGAATTAGAGGCACTGGCTGCATAAAGAAAAGAATCACTTAAAAAGAGGAAGTGAGCAGATACTGGAGATCAGCCTTATCTCCTCTGATCATTACCCTGAGCTGTCCTGCAGACAACAACCCCTCCTGCCCCGACCCTGACTCTTTCTAAGCGTGGTGAAAAATGCTGGACGGCAGGCACTGAGGCACAAATGTGGGTTGTTACATTTCTCTAGATGTCTTACCTGCAATTTGAAGGCCAAACAGAATGTTCAAGATGGAGATCAGTTTTGTCCTTAGAGTGCCTTGGCTTTTATGGAACTCTGCCCGCGGACAACTGTCAGTGCTCATTCCTGCCAACATTTAGCACCATTTCTTTTCCTCTGATATGTGCTATCAGAGAAACATTGGGGGTTTTAGATTGCTTAGCTGTTGGCTCAGCTGTGAAGCATGAACTTAGTTCCAAGGGCCTGGATCTCTACCAGCTGTAACCAGAAGAGCTACCTTGGGATCTAGTACAACCCCTGGAGAGCCCTGATAATCTCTGGCTAGCATTGCTCATTGTAAGAGAAGCCTGGGGTATCCCGGAATTGATCTGGGGATGCTAATGCAAGCCTCTTTGGTCACTGGTTTGTATTTTAGGCTACAGATTTATATGTTGACTTGGTTTACATGAGGCTTGTCACTTTAAAGTGCTGCCTCCTTTTTCCAGACGAGGTTATGGAGGGTAGGGAGGGACGGGAAAGAAGGAAGATGAATCGGCAATGGTTGAGGCCAAAACATGAGATGAATGTTTTAATACGAGACTAAGCAGTTTTGTAAAGACCCAACTTTTGTGCTTCTTTTGAGGGTAAGTCCATCAAAGAAACACAAAGGTGATTCTTAGCTTTCTTCTGTCTGTGCCTATGAAATGTTATTTAAAGCTGTTGAAGAAATGTAGGAAGAAAATGGTTTTGAATGTCAAAGGGAACTCACGAAAACTAAAATTACAAACAACCAAAGTAATCAGTGCCACAGTAAGAAAATCAGTCATGTGAATTGCAAAGATCTTCCATGATCCCAAGACAAAGCCTTAACTGCTCCTTCTACGTGGAAAACATTGGAGTACAACTCATAATTCTCCAAGAGGGCTAAACCCAAGGCGATGATAAATGCTTACAATTAAAGGTACTTGGTAAAGTATTAATTACTTTTATCAGTCTCCCTTGGCTTCAAAGATGAGATGAGAATCTGTCTGGAAATCTAAAGAAAACAGGATTGAGAACAAAACAAAATTGTGACTTTGGAGAAACAATCAGCATTTTAAAATTGTATATAATCTTTCTGTCTTGCTTATTTGGCCAGTTTTGAGTACCCAAGGGGCTTCTCCTTTCCACCATGTAAATACTGCACTTGATTATCTGCGTGTTTGAGTTTATTTAGAAGTAATACAGTATAGAAATGAACAGCAAGGACCTTGGAATCAAACTGCCTGTGTTCAACTCTGCCATTGACTAGCTGTGTGACCCTGGTACTCCACCACGTACCTTTAATGGTGAGCATTTATCAGCACCTTTGGCCTCTCCAAACTCCAGTTACCTCATTTGTTAAAAGGGGAGAGTGTGGGACTTGCCTGGTGGCACAGTGGTTAAGAATCCGCCTGCCAATGCAGGGGACATGGGTTCAATCCCTGGTGCAGGAAGATCCCACATACCACGGAGCAACTAAGCCCACAAACCACAACTACTGAGCCTGCGTGCCCAAAGTACTGAAACCCGCCCGCCTAGAAACCGTGCTCCGCAACAAGAGAAGCCACTGCAATGAGAAGCCTGCACAACTGCAACGAAGAGTAGCCCCTGCTCGCCGCAACTAGATTCTCTCAACTAGAGGAAGCCCGCCTGCAGCAACAAAGACGGAATGCAGCCAAAAATAAATAAATAAATTTATTTATTTTAAAAAAAGGCGAGGAGGAGAGTGCCTGTTATGTACATAGTAAGTGCTCAGTTAATTTTAGGTATTATGACTGTAGTGAACACTACTGGTGCCCAGCCTATACTCCTTTTACCATGTATCCATCCTCCAGCTGTTTTCAGTGTTAATGCTGAAAGATCACAATTAATCCCTTTTTTAAAGACTTGCTCTTGTCAAGAGAGAGGAAACTCGAAGGGGAGATTGCAACACACCCTGCTCTCTGCTGCTGGCAGCCAGTGATTGACTGACATGGGTTACAAAAGGCTACAGGCCGTCCCCGCCCCCTTTGCCCTCCTTCACTTCCCAGCATGGCGCAGGCAGTGTGATCTCTCGAGATCACATTCTTGCTTAGCTCATTCCCTTTCCCATCCTGCTTCTCTCCCTTCCTTATGGGATATTTTTTCTCCCTAAAAAGCACTTCCTCCATAAAGTACTTCCTCACATGCACTTGAATGTCTGTTTCAGGTTTCTGGTAGCCTGACCCAAGACAAAAACTATACTTCTTTGATTTTTAAGCCACCCATGTTTTCACATTTTAACAATTCTGAAATCAGGATGTATCTTAAAATCACCGTGGCTTTGGCTAACATGGTTTAATGTCATTTTCTGCACATTGAAATAAAAGTGTGCAGAAAATCCTGGGGCAACAATGGAGCATCCTTTTGCTGCATTGCCAGCGTTCCTGATGGCAGAGGACCACATTTTCTGGAAGAACAGTCATCAACGGCTGAGTTGAAAAGTTGAAAAGTTAAATAGTCATAGTCTGAATGAGTGAAAGTTTTAGGAATATTTTAATCTATTTATTTTGCTTTTGTATGTTGTTTAAATGCGAAACAGTGATATGTAATAGGTTTTATCAAGCATAATTCTAGAAGAGCTCTTTCAATAACAAAACAATTTTTTTTTTTTTTTTTTTTTTTGCGGTACGCGGGCCTCTCACTGTTGTGGCCTCTCCCATTGCGGAGAACTGGCTCCGGACGCGCAGGCTCAGCGGCCATGGCTCACGGGCCCAGCCGCTCCGCGGCATGTGGGATCTTCCCAGACCGGGACGCGAACCCGCGTCCCCTGCATCGGCAGGCGGACTCTCAACCACTGCGCCACCAGGGAAGCCCAACAAAACAATTTTTAAATGATGATTATGACAAGGTGACATTGCAGTACAGTGGGAAAGTGATGGTCTTTTAAAAAAATGCTCTGAATCAATTGGATGTGAGCATTGGTCACTGGGACGTCCACATTCCTCTGTCTATCACCCAAATCAACCTCAGATGCCTTGTGGCATCTGTGTGAGAGATAAAACAATGCAACTACTGAAAGATATCACAGGAGACCATCTTCATGAGCTTGGGTTGGGGAAATACTTATTAAGCAGGACCTCAAAGGCTCTAGTTCTAAAGAAAAATATAAACACATTGGACTACATTAACGTTAAGAACTTTTCTTCAGCAAGACAAACCATTAAAAGAATGACAAAGCAAGTTATAAGGTGGGAGAAAATATTTACCCTATGAGTATCTGGCAAAGGGCTGTATTTCGTATAATAAAAGAACTACAAATCAATAATAAAACAGATATTCTAATGGAAGAATGGACAAAAGCATGGCCATATCTCAGATATGGTCAAGAAACATACGAAAAAGACTTAACTTTATTAGTCATCAGGAAAATGCAATTAAAACCATGATCAATAACACTACATCCCCACCAGAATGGTTAAAAAAAAAAAAACAATATCATATTGTGAGGTTGTGGAGCAGCTGGAATCCTTCCACACTGCTGGTGGGGCTGTAAGTTGCGCAGCCGTTTTGGAAACTGTTTTGGCAATATCTGCTACCTATCTACTCTGACTTCATGGTTCTTCTTCTAGGTACTCTATATACCCAACAGAAATGCATCTAAATGTCCATCAGATAAAGCATATAAGAATGTTTACAGCAGCACGGTTTGTAGTATCCCCAAACTGTAAATAGCCTGAACACCCATTCATAATGCAATGGATAATTATAATGTGGTCTATTCATGCATGGAGTACCGTACAGCAATGAGAATGACCATATTACAACTACGTACAGTAACATGGGTGAATGTTGTCAACATAACGTAGAGCAAACAAAGTCAGACTCAAAAGAGCACATAATGTACAATTCCATGTGTATAAAATTCAAAATTAACTAAAAATTATCCATGTTGTTAGAAGCCAGGATAATGGTTACCTTTGGAGGGAGGTAGTCACTGAGAACAGGCCTAAGGGTCTTCCAGGGATCTGGCAATATTCTAGCTCTTGGTCAGAGTATTGTTTACATGGGTGTGTTCACATCATGAAAATTCACTGAGCTATGTTTATGGGTTTCATGCTTTTCGATAAATAGGTAAAGTGAAAGCATTATGTCATTATTTAATTGGCAGCATTTCTCCCTTTTCTTAGCAGTATTAAAATCATAACGTGGGCTTCCCTGGTGGCGCAGTGGTTGAGAGTCTGCCTGCCAATGCAGGGGACACGGGTTCGTGCCCCGGTCAGGGAAGATCCCACATGCCGCGGAGCGGCTGGGCCCGTGAGCCATGGCCGCTGAGCCTGCGCGTCCGGAAAAAAAAAAAAAAATCATAACGTGTCATAATTAATGGCATCTTGGTTGACGTAAAATATGGTATTATTTTTATTATCATTGGTCAAGTAGTAGTATTTCCCTGACTTTGATCTGTCTCTTACTTCCACTTTTCCAGCTCATCTCAAGTGGTCCATGTGGCACCTCCAAGTCTCTTTCCAACTTTTTAAGAGTAGCATTCCTGTTCCTTAGCTGGCTGTATATTCACCTGGAGTAAATATTACCCTTCCCAGACTCCCCTGCACTAAGTGTGGCCAATGTGATTACGTTTCGGTCTTTATCAGAGGAAGCTGCACAGGACGGTGTGCCGGAAAGTGTTAACTGAGCAGCGCCAAGTTGCTCAAAACTTGCACATTCCCAAGAAGGATCTGCTCCGTGCCTGGCCCTTGGCTGCTTCCTGGGAATTGAGCTCTTGGAATGCGCTGACTGATAAGAGTGTTTTGCATGCTCTGGGCTTTCAATCACACAGTACCAGCTCATCTAGATATTTTGTACAAACAATTTCCTTCTGGGGTCTGGAGGTTCAGTGACTGCAATTAGTCCCACAGGCACTATAGGCCTACCTGACTGACACTAGCCCCCTCGACTCAGTCAAGCTTCCCTGACCAACGACACTTTGCAGGGGTTGCCACAAGTGATTGCTGGAAGAATTAAGTATGTCCCAGGGGACTCCACTGGGAGAGACTCTGGGAAGTTAGCACTAGGGTCCTCTGGATTTCACCCCCTGTTGAATTTGCTTTGTATCCTTTTACCATAATAAACCATAACTGAGTACAAAGACCTGAGGGACCAACGCAAATACAGAAAGCCCAGGTGAACTGCTTTTATGTCTCCTGGAAGATCCTGAGCCGTTATCAGAATACGAGCCTGTTACTGGTTTTAGTTTTGATATTTTCCCCTTTCCTATGTCTATCTTTGATGGATTTTCCACCAGACAATTTCTCTTTAAAAAATGTTTTTCCTTTTTTACCTCCAAGCTCTTTCGAATGAAACCTGAGTGAAAGCCAGTAAGTAAAATAAACATGAGGCAAGATGCTCTGAAAGAAGGGTGGTGACCCAGTCCTGCACTGTAAATCTGCCCTCTCCCAGCCCTGGGGAGCTCCGCTGAGGCGCTCTGGCCTCCTGAAATCTAGGACGGCGCCCAAAAGTGGTGCTGTATTCCCTTCTCCCTTGGATTCCACCCCACTCCTCAGCCCGACCCAGGGCTTTGCCGAGAACACTTTATTGAATGTCCCATTATTATTCTCTTCAACGCTCTCTCTCTCTTCCATCTGGGGTGGAAGGGAGACAGTGAGGCAGACAATTACATTGCTGATGTGGGATTTTTAGAGGAAAATCGAGGAAATTATAGGGACTACCCAGCTGTGGTAAAAACTTCTCACTCTCTTCCCACAGGACCCATTATTTTACAAACTGCAACGATTAAAAATGATTTATCCTCACTTGCTAACTTTACCATGCTGACAGATTCACTTGAATCCTACCCAGCTCTTAAAAAGAGTACAATGGTCAAAGCAAGTCCACTCTCAAAATGGCATGGATGGGATTTGATGACTACTACTTAGAAGGTTGAAATCTACGACCCCATCAAGGTCCAATCTTATCCCCCCAAGACCTCCTATTCTATTTGATCTTATTTCCTAGATCCTGTCTCCTACATCAGCTTATTTTTACCTCAGAATTTTCTCTCACCAAAGATGTCTCTGGACTTTGACCTATTAGTCCTCTCTTTCCAAATATGGAGGAAAACTCTTGAAGTTTTTATCCTTACCTTTCATTTAAAGGCATTCACTATGTAATTATACTCACTTTCTTCCTTTCTTCCTTTCCTGTTTCATCAAGAACAACAGTTACCTGAGATGAGTGATAATCCTGTAAGATTGACCCAAATCCTACTGGCTTGGTGAGCTGACAGCTTCTAGTTTGGCTTAATCTCCCTGTTGCCTTATTATCTTAGAATTTTGAAGAGCTGTGGTACAGATGAGGGTAAACAGTGAGGTGTCTATACAGTAGCAGCCCCGGGCAGATCTGAAGCTAATTACTGAAGGGCAGCAACTCCAAAGCTTGGTGTAAGCTTTGGGGATCTGACTTTAGAAGGGAACTACTATCTGGTTCACTTCGTTTTTTCACTTCACTGGCTGCGGCATTATACAATTAACACTTAGGAAATGGAAAGTTTTTGTTCTGGAGAAAATGCTCAGGAGACCTCCCGATAGTTTAGATGGTAGCAGAGGAGATGTCTTGAGTGTAACAAAAGTACAAATGAAGCAGGGATAAAATGAGTCACTTCCAAGATGCGTGTTTAAGAACTGGAGAGTAATGAGCTACTTTGAGGAGCTGCAAAGTGGATAATCTTACCATCTGGCTCTTGCACTAGGTGACTATATTTTTTTTAAAGGGAAAGCAACTGAGATTCTAGCTGGGTAGCTTTTTTTTTTTTTTAAACATGGTATAGAAGAAGGTTTTAATGTTTGGTTTTTACATTATAAAAGTAACTCATGCTTAAAAAAAATGTCATGCGGTGGAGGAGAATACTGCATAGTTCAGGGCAGACTGGGCTATGCTGTGTGTGGTCGTCAGCCTCCGAGATGGCCCCAGTGTAGTCACAGTCTTGAAATTCTCATCCTCCCGCGTGTGGGCTAGATTTAGTGACTCACTTCAAACAAATAGAACAAGCATAAGTAATGCGATACAACTTTGGAGATTAGGTTATAAAAAGACTGTGATTTCCATCTTGGGATCGTGCTCTCTCTCTCTCTCTCTTAAATCTCTCACTCTAGGGAAGCAAGTTGCCTTGCCTTAAGCAACCCTATAGAGAGGCCACTTATGTCCCTGGCCAACCGCCATCGCAGAGCTAAGACTTGCCAACAGCCACATGAGTGGGCTTGGAAGAAGATTCTCCTGCCCCAGTAGAGCCTTGAGATGTCTACACCTTGGCCAACACTCTGATTGCAGCCTCATGAGAGATCCTCAGTGAGGACTACTCCTGAGTTCCTGACCAGTGAGCTTATAAATATTTGTTGCTTCTAGCTGCCAAGCTTGGAGGGGTGGGGGAGATTGGTTATGTCCAATGGATAACTAATATGTTACGTTAATTAACTCCTAAATCTCAGTGGCTTTACACAATCAGCCCCTGCCCCCAGTACACACACTCACAGTCTCACACTGCATCTCTAGTTCAAGTTAAGTACCCGGCAAACCGTCCTCTGTGGGGACTTAGTGATCCAGGCTGCTTCCATTTTGTGGCAGGAAAATTGCTTGGAGGACTCACACCTTAAGTATCCCAGACAGAAAGTGATGTATGTCTCTTTTGCTCACGTTTCATGGGCAGGAGCCAGTCACACAATTCCACCGAAATGCATGGGAAAATGGAAAACTGCAGAAGCATATGGCTAGCCAATAAGAGTCAATGAGAATTACATGTTTCTGCCACATGCATAGCATAAAAAGTGAATATCCACTTTTCTCCTTTCATCAAATATTTTATATATTTTCATCAAATATTTTTCATCAAATATTTTATATTTAACTGCTTGAATTGTGGCCTTTCAGGTAAACACAATTATCCCACAAGCATATAGGCGTACACATACCATGTGTGTATATTATGTATACGTGTAACCATATATGTATATCAAACATATCATACATATGTCATACATATATGTGTTAAGTAGGATCAAGTTTCTACATCAAGCTCTGTCTCATTCTTGGTAACATCTGTTCGGTATTCTAAAGTAGGGATGTATCATAATTCATTTAATTGCTCCTCTATCAGTAAAGAATCATTTAATCATTTCTATAGTTGCAAAAATGTCTTAATAGCTCTATTTCCACCAGTTACATTTCTAACTTGTCCACGTGACACCATGTGCATGCATTGGAACCAGTCCACAGAGAAAACAAATCCTGTTTCCACAGCCCTTGCCTCACCCCCACTCTTGCTTGCTTTTTAAATAAAGGGCATCATCATGTTTTTCCCCATTTTTTAGGGACAGTGAGAGATGTTAGAGAGCTGGTGAAGTATTCAACTTCACTAGACATCATTCTGATATGAATATACGGAAAAGGGGCAGAAGGGCACTACCACCTATTAAGCACAAAGGGCTTACGCACTGTGCTGTGAATTCGTACACTGCTATCACTAAACCCTTATAGTGCTCCTGTGAAACACGTGATTATTATTTAGCTCCTGTGGTAAAAACCTCTTCATGAGCTTTAAGCATCCCCACCACACATACTCACCATGTCATTTCTTTTTCTTTTCTACTTTTTTCTTTTTTCTAGAATGCAGAGTTAATAGGCTGTGGCGATTGTTGCTTTTCTTATAAAGATCCTTGTGTCCTTTCCCAGAAGATAGACCATATGTAGTAAGAAAGAAAACATGCAGTGTTTGCAAATTTCCTGGGAAAAGTCTCTGTGTTTAAAAGTATGCTAGTTTGATTGCCATGTCTCTATTAAAGAACAAAACAACAAAAAATAAATATATCCCAAACGATGGGAGAGAGATATGACTGGCTGTCTCCATTGGTCCAGCATTTCCTCTTGGGAATCTATTAAAGGGCCAGAACATCCTCTGCCTTCAAAGCAGTTGCCAGATCGTGTCAAAGTCATATGAGGGTTGCAGGCAAACTCCTCTGGGTCTTTCTCTCTGACCAAGGAAACTGTTCCAGTTTCGAGGCTTGGGACTGCCAGACGGCAAAGTAGTTCAACTTTGGCAGAGAGATGGGAGCAGGGAGGGTAATATCTGAATTTCCATAGCGTTTTCTCGGATGGGAAATAAAGGGAAAGAAGACATCCTTGGCCTTGGCTCCTGGAGTCCTGCAATTTCCTACTCTCTGCACTAAACGAAATAAAGTGAGGCTCAGTCTAGGCAAAGAACCGTCTCCAATCCTGGCAGGGACTGAGATAGTATTACCATTTCAACTTTGTAGATGAGCAAACAGAGGCTTCCAGAGATTGAGGAACTTGACACCAAACTTGGTGTAATTACACCAAGCCACACAGGCCTCAGGACATGTAATTCACCTGCTCGGATTGCAGCAGGTGAGCTCTCCAGGCCTCTTAACATTTCAAATACATGACATAAACAGAGCTGTGGCCAAATTACACACATCTAGAAGAACCCTCCTTCCATCCTAACACCTGGAATGCTTTCTCTGGACAACTTAAAAATAAATTCTTACAGCCCTTTAGCTGATGAAGAGTTTGGGGAGCACTGGAGAGAACGTTCTGCTAAAGAATTTGATGTGTTCAAAGTAAATGAGAAGTTTAACTATAGACTTTCACCAGGTTTTTCTGCAAATGAAGGTGGTAGAGGATAAACTTTCGGCTGGATGGATATTATAATGGGTCTTGTTTTCTATGTATCTGCAGGATCCAGGACATTGAATGGAACCAGTTAAGGGGAACTGAAGCTTCCTCTCTAAACCAGTGTTAAATGGCATATCTGTGCTCAGATGGGAAGGTTATACAAATTAGGTAACATTAGTGAACGATTTTCCTTTTCTTACATAAAATTGGACTGTTCCTTCAAAAATTATTGTTTATCATTGCGGTGAGTGTGTGTGTGTTCTAACAGTCCATGCATTCATTATTTACTTAATAAATATTGAGTGCCTACTATGCAAGAAACACTGATGTAGTTTCTGGGAATAAAGTAGTGAACAAAAAAGACAAAACTTCTTACCATCTTGGAGCTTTTTTCATTCTGGTGGGGGAAGAGAATCAAAGCAATAATTAAGTAACTAAGTAGCTTGTCATTTGCAAAGAATTACTATGGAGAAAAACAAAGCAGAGAAGAGCAAATGTGAGTGCAGGGTCGGGGGTGGGGATGTTTGCAATTTTAAATAGAATAGTGAGGAGGTGACCTATGAACCCTGACGTGAGCGAGGGTAGAATGTTCCAGATAGAGGAGCAGCAAATGCAAAGGCCACCAGGAAAGGCTGGAGAGGCTGGGGAAGAGTAGAGTTGGGAGAAAAGTGAGAGATATGGCCAAATAGGTAAGGGAGGGGCCAGACAGGCAGGACGCAGAGGATGCTGTAGGACTGGAGCTTTCGTTCAGAACAGGATAGGAAGCATTGCAGGGGTTCCAGCAGCAGGCTGATAAGAGCTGACTTATCCCGTAACAGGATCACTTTGACTAACGTGTTGAAATTCAGCTGGAGGGAGGTCATTTGGAAACTATTGCACTAATCCAGAAGAAAAGTGACGGTAGCTTTTTTTTTTTTTAAATATTTATTTATTTATTTGGTTGCACCGGGTCTTAGTTGCGACACGCATGTGGGATCTAGTTCCCCGGCCAGGGATCGAACCCAGGCCCCCTGCATTGGGAGCATGGAGTCTTAACCACTGTGCCACCAGGGAAGTCCCAATGTGACGGTAGCTTTAATCAAGATCAGTATGGTGGGGCTTCCCTGGTGGCGCAGTGGTTGAGAGTCCGCCTGCCAATGCAGGGGACACGGGTTCGAGCCCTGGTCCGGGAAGATCCCACATGCCGCGGAGCAACTAGACCCGTGAGCCACAACTACTGAGCCTGCGCGTCTGGAGCCTGTGCTCCGCAACAAGAGAAGCTGTGACAGTGAGAGGCCCGCGCACCGCGATGAAAAGTGGCCCCCGCTCGCCGCAACTAGAGAAAGCCCTCGCACAGAAACGAAGACCCAACACACCCAAAAATAAATAAATAAAAAGCCATGCTTGTAAAAAAAAAAAAAAAAAAAATCAGTATGGTGACGAGGCAGCAAGTCCTTTGATTCTGGATATGTTTATTGACCTATTGAATGTGGGAGGTGAGAAATGGGGGCACAGATGACTCCTCCATTTTTGGTCTGAGCAATTCGATGGATGGAGTTACTATTTAAGGGCAATCAGGAGTTCAGTTTTAAACATGCTAAGTTTGAGATGCCAACTGGATATTTAATGATAACCTGAGTCTGTATTTCAGAGGAAAGTTTTGCACTGGAGAACATAGTTGTAGGCTGGTACTTAAGCCTTGATATCGATGAGCTCGCCTAGGAGACGGATGTAGACAGAGAAAAGAAGTCCCATGATTGAGCCCGATTTTTAAAATTACAACTGAAAAAGGCTTTTCTCTCTTATATGGGCGATAGAGTGGGGAATATATATTTAAAGTAACTTAGTTGTCCAACTATAATTAATAGATAACTGTCAATAAGAAATGGGCACACTATTTTTTCCCCTCTTAAATTATTTGCATTTAGGTATATGTGGAGCACACACAGGCAGCTTTCTAATCCTTTATCCCTTTATTTGCATAGTGTTTTAAAGCTTCATAATAAATTCACATGCATTATTTCATCTTGTCCTTGAAAACTTCTGGGAGATAGATAATATTGGTGGACATCCATAATGAAGCTCAGAAAAGAATATCTGAATTATTTACAACAGCCCTATTAGGAGGGCTACCGTCCTAATTGCCATCATCCCCAATGTGCAAGTGAGGAAGTCCAGACAGAGTGAGATAAAGGGAGTTGATCAAATTCAAGCTTTTCCAATATGTTAGCAATAGAGCTGGGTTTCGAATGAGTTTATTACAGTCAATGTAACTGAGTGCTGATGACAAAGAAGCGAGTCCCATGCAGCTCTCGCCTCTTTCCCAACCTCCTCTTTCCTCTCTCCTTGTTTAGGGCGGGGCTTCTCAACCTGAGCACCACTGACACGAGGTGCAGGATAATTCTTTGTTGGGATGGGGGGGGGGGGCTGGTCCTGTGCCTTGTAGGATGTTTACAGCATCCCTAACTTCTACCCACTGGATAGCAGCAGGGCACCCCACCCCCACTGTGGTGACCAAAACTGTCTCCAGGCATTGCCAAATATGCCCTGCTGGGGGACAAAATGTCCCTGACTGAGAATCACTGGTCTCCGGGCTCCACTCTGCTTACGCTGGGCTGGGAGCAGCCCCTCTGTCACCAGTTTCCCAGGGCAGCTGAGTGAGGGCGTCAGAGGCTCTGGGCTGCAAGCCCTCTGCCTGGAGCCTCCTGGGGTCCCAAGGCTGGCCCGCTGTGGCATCCCCTGCCTGGTGGGATCGCTGTATGGCCTCTTCCACAAGGCCCTCTCCTTTGCTAATTCCTGCCTCTAAGGAGGTTGCCCCTTATACCCTCATCTTATTGCCTCCATTTGCTCTGTTCCCTCCAGTGTCCAGGAAAGAAAGCCAAGGACAGGCCCCTGGCGGCTCTCCTCTGATTCCGTGTCTATTAGCTAAATGAACAGCAAGCGTATGTAGATGTTAAACTGCGGGGGAAAATGTTAGACACCGGGACTTGATTGGATTATCTCTGATGAGGCTAAGTCGGGAAGCGGATGGATATTTGTTGGTAGAAAAAAATCCTATCACGTCAATCAAAAAGCATTTACTGAATACCTAACCTAAATTTGCTTAGCACAGATGTGCCACGTCCCACAATGCTAGATGTGACATTTCCACATACCAATAAAGAAGCATGAATTTGGAATTTTACTCTAAGTATCTTATAGTTTTTTTATCTTTCTTATCTTCCCACCCCCTGGATATGCTTAGATTGCTTCAGAAAGCCTGGCTCCGTGCGCAGATTTTGTGTGTTGCAGTATATTCTATTGGAATGTTTTCTTTCAGACACTTGTGTCTGCCAAGTTGGTGACATTTCCCTCATGCATGCCTCGATGAGTCACCAAATGCTTATTGTTAAGCTGGGGCTTAATTTCTGCCCTGACTAACTCAGCTTCAGGCATCCGAACGTGCACGGACTGTGCTCAGGAAGTGGGTCCAGGTGCGGCTAAGGAAAGGGCAGGGAGATATCTGCAAAGGCAGAAAAGAGGGACCTTTACCAGTTTGCTTTCCGATTTACATTCATCAAGACAGTCTATTCCTAACGCAGAACGTGTTGTGATTTTGTGAAAGAATTGTTGCTCACTCCTCCCTTTTGATTTATTAGTAAGTGATCACCTGGATGGTGAAAAGCCTGGGATATCATTTGGTTGGCAACTTGAAGCACGTGTGAGTCTTCTCCCGTATTCCACTTTCTGGTTTACTTTTTGAATTATTTCCTTAGAGGAAGGTTTTCTTTATAGTCACCATGTGAATTATGCGGGTTACTGCTTGGTTTGCTATACGCTTCTGTATTATTACAGAGTCATGAGCTCCGGAAAAGGTTTAAATAGAGCAGCTCTAGAGCATTTTCCCAGGAGGGGTCTCATTTGGTACTGTGAGGTTTTCAGGAACAGTAACTGTCCCAGTTTTGTCGAAAAACCTTCTCCCTTGTCTATCTGCCACTATAAAGTTTGATAAAATTTCCCACTTTCCCAGCCTCCCTTTAAGCTAGACCTGGTTCAGGCACATGAGATGGGTGAGGGGATTTCTGGGAAGGATTTTTCCTCATTGATAAAAAGAGAGTAGTATACAAGGATAGTACTTTCTTACCACCTGGCTACCCACCTGCTTCCTCCCTTTGACTTTAGCCAAGTAAGATGGCTGCAGCTGTGACAGCCACCTTGTGACCATGAGGGCTAAGTCTTTCTTCAAGGGAGTTGCAGAGATGCCAGACCCAGCACCATAACATAACAGGAAACCCAACCAAAAGGGGTTTAAACCATAAGGACATGTATTGTTTCCTTCATGGTAGGTGTTTCCATAATCTACAGCTAAAAACAGCCTAACAACAGCTAAAGCTCAGTCTCCAAAGTTCAGAGAGCTAATGCTAAAGCCAAGGGATCTTCCCTACAGGAATTCTCTTCCTTTATGCCTCTCTGACTCTGTATATGTAGTGTATAAAGTTAAAGAAACACAAACTCCTTCTACAACTGAACAATAAGATGTATGGATAATAGTATAGAAAAAGATGTAATGTCAAATTATGTTTAATTGCAAGAATCTTTAAAATTGACCAAATCCAGCCAACAAGATAGCAAATGCAAGACTGAGAGCAGGTCCTACAGATGCAGATATCTATATAACACTGAAGTCTGAATTAAGGCAAAACAATGTGAGAGCTTTGCAATCTTATACTCTATGATTTAAATGACTTAATAATAATTTAATCTGCCCCGGTCTCCTTTAGATCCTCCTCCACCCTGAAGTCAAGTTGTGAGTGAGCACATTCTCTTATTATCCGCAAAATAACCAGCATAAACTGGGAGAAGTTGCCCAGTGCTCTGAGCCGGGTCCAGCCACTTCCCTTCGGCTTTCTGTATCAAGTCTCGCGTGTAGAAAATGAAACTCCTCTCTAACGTTCTGAGCTTTCCTGAAAGGACTTGGCCTTTTGTTCATGTTTTGCCTACATTAGAGGCAAACGTAAAGTTGGTAAAAGGCTTGGGTGTGCAGATGGCATTTTGAATATAATCCTTTAAGACACAGAACCTATGGGATTTGGAAATCAAAATTACGTTTGGACTGGCAGCTTGTATGCAGTAAGGTTCATCTCAAAGTAATTTGAAAGAGCTGAGATCCTAAGCTGCCTAAATCAGCCTTTTGAAAGGAAAAGACGAGCTCAGCAGGCCATGACTGTTACTTCAGCGACTACAAGATGCTCAAATGTGCCAAATCTAAGCGGAGTAACGCACTGTGATATGTTCAGAGGAAGAATTGGATTCCACAAGACAAGAAAGCCACTGGTAGAGACTTTTATGCAAGTTGATTAATAAACTTCTCCAAGGATTACACCAAAATCAATGGCTTCCTCTAGAATAATGTACAACAGGACGTGAAAACTCCACTGACAGCTGGCAGCAGAATTCATTGCAGGAGGGAGCTGGTGCAGGTAGGATGACTCACGGGGAACAAGGTGAGCTCTGGAGGGCTTGGGTATTGACTGGTCCTGCAGAAGCCTGGAAGGAAATGGCTAACTGTTCAACTCAAGGGGCATTTTTTGTGCTATTGAATGAGGTATGAGAGGAGAGGTGGATGGGAGGGAAGAGGCGCGAAGACATGTGTGAGGCTGAGCGACTATAGAGCATTAGGTAGTCCAAGCACAAGGGTGCTTGAAGTTCAACCTGAAGTTCTTTGAGATGTAAACTCGTGTTTGGTCTCCCTCCAAATCTCCAGCACAGTGATCTGATAAACACAAACACTGCCTTTGCGCATGCATGTTTTTTGTGGGATTTGAGGAAGGGGCTGCTTCTTACATCTGAATCTGGGCAATGCAGACCAGAGATAACAACCATGGGGTGGCAAGGCAATGAGTAGATTGAAGAGGTGGGAGCCAGAGGGGAGCATAAGAATTTAAAGGCACCCTTCCCCCAGCCACGTTTATTGGAACTGTCTGGAAATCATGGAGAGGGTTTGAGGGCTTGAGTAATACCATCCCATTACTTGCATTCAGACTTGTGAGGCCCCTATTGGACGGGGAGTTGGGCGTCTTCCTCAGGCTCTTCTGGTCGCCCGTGGGGTGAGCTGAGTGCGCTGTGGCTCTGATGCTCCTGCGTCCTGTTCTCTGCCCTGAACCCTGGCCAATGCGACCTGGCTTCAGGCTGGCCTTGGCTCATGCGGAGCCCCACGCAGAGCCTCTGCAGGAGGTTAGAAGGAAGGAGGAGAGTGAAGTCAGGGTCTCTATTCCCCTGGCCTCCTCCCTCTGAGGTCGCTCTGAAAAAAATGTGGCCTTGTCTGAAGATCACTTGCTTCCTTTTATAAGGGGACTGTCTTTCTTTCCAGGTTTCAATGACCATTCCTTGTCTTTCTACCTCAGCACTAGATGGGTTGATCAACCATCTTCGTTTGCTGGAACTGAGGGTGTTCCCAGGACATGGGATTTTGAGCTTTAAAACTGGGACAGTCCTGGGCAAACAGGGACAAGTTGTTTCCCCTACCCTAGGAATGGTTAATAGCTCCTCTGCTGTTTCTAACTTCAGGTTACTAAATTATCCCTTGGGGTGCCCCTACACCCCATCCCTTTCTTTGTAAATAGTCCTTTTGTCAAACAAACAAACACACTCTCCCGGAATTATTTTACTCAAGGGCGTTGTCTCTTTTCTGTTGGGACTTGACACTGGGTGTCCATGAATGCTCACATCCTCTCTACTTTGGTTTCTTCTACTGCCAAATAAAAGGTTTACACTAGAACATTCCCTTACATCTTTCTGGCTCCAACATCATGAAATTGTTGAAAAGAACATCATGATCTTTATCTCTCTCTTTTTAAAATTTATTTATGTTATTTATTTTTTATTTTTGGCTGCGTTGGGTCTTCGTTGCTATGTGCTGGCTTTCTCTAGTTGCAGCGAGCGGGGGCTACTCTTCGTTGCGTTGCGCAGGCTTATTGTGGTGGCTTCTCTTGTTGCGGAGCACCGGCTCTAGGCGCGCGGGCTTCAGTAGTTGTGGTGCACGGGCTTAGTCACTCCACGGCATGTGGGATCTTCCCGGACCAGGGCTCGAACCCATGTCCCCTGCGTTGGCAGGTAGATTCTTAACCACTGCACCACCAGGGAAGCCCCGATCTTTATCTCTTAAAATTTTGTAACTCTACTTAATTCATACTGTCATCTTCTAGGAATTCTGCCTAAAGAATTCTTGAGGGCATCCGATTACCAGACCTCAGCTGCGCCCTGGGGGAACTGAGATGCAGGGTACATAGTCCCGGCCCTGGAGAGGGTCATGTGTGGTCTACGGGGAGGGAAGGAGGAAGATGCCAGACTGTCAGCAGATCATTTCAGCACAATGTGCTACATATGTGCTAAACGAGATTTATACAAGGTGTCCTAGAAGCCCAAAGAGGGGTAGCCAACTAAGCCTAGGAGGTCACGGAAGGCTTCCTGGAGGAAGGGACACCTGAACTGAGTTTTAAATAATGTGTAGGGCCCAAGTGTTGGGGCAGAGGTTATGAAAAGGGCAGGCAGAGTATTCCTTGCAGAGGCCTGGAGGAGGCCAAGGACATAAGTCCTAAGAGGAATATGGGAGGATTTTGGGGTGGAGTAAATTAGCTGTTCACTTTGGGTGGAGCCTAAGATGTGAGGCAGGAGATGAGTCTGGAGAAGTAGGCAAGGCCAGATTATAGAGGGTCTGGCAGGCTGCTGAAGGAGGTGACCCTTTACCTTGTGGATGACAGACAGCCACTACATGATGGGCTTTGTCACTGAGCAGGGTGATCTAATATGTAAATATCCAGTTTCTTTCTGAAAATTAAATACAAAGAGCAGCTCTGAACCACGACCAACAAAAAATAATGCGTGTTCAGCAAACTTTCTGAGGTCTTGCTCGTACAATGGAACTTGAAATCTGCATTTTTAGTTCTATGAAATGATAACGTGATGCTGCTATTAGGAAAAGTCATCAAGCTCTGCCCCAAAAGCTTCTCTGAAGGGAAAATAGCAGATACTAGGCTTGATAGATTCACCTTGATTGTCTTCATTCCTTTACTTCAATATTCATTTTAGTTCACCCACTTTTTGAGGTTTTGAGGACAAAAAGCATATCTGATTTATATTTGCCTCACCAGCAAGTAAGACATTGTTTGGCACATAGAGAGGTCAATAAATATTTGTTCCGTGAAAAATGTCTGTTTCGGGCTTCCCTGGTGGCGCAGTGGTTGAGAGTCCGCCTGCCGATGCAGGGGATGCGGGTTCGTGCCCCGGTCTGGGAAGATCCCACATGCCGCGGAGCGGCTGGGCCCGTGAGCCATGGCCGCTGAGCCTGCGCGTCCGGAGCCTGTGCTCCGCAACGGGAGAGGCCACAACAGTGAGAGCCCCGCATACCGCATTAAAAAACAAACAAACAAACAAAAATATCTGTTTCATTGAGGACCTGCTGAACAGTAAGTACCAGCTGCACTAAGGCCAAGAAGTAGAGTAACAAGACCCAAAGTTTCTGTCCTCAGTACATTAAAGGCTGCGGGTGGACCTTGAATTGAACAAACCAAGTATAAAAGGACATTTTTGTTCTTTTAGTGAAATTTGAATGCGGAGTGGGTATTAGATGTAATCATTATTATTTTGTTAGGTGTAATAACAGCATTTGTGGTTGTATGACAAAACATCTTTTTCAGCATGGTAAAATTCAAAGTATTTAGAGTGAAATAACACAATGTCAGGAATTTACATTAAAATATTGTCACTTATGCCTCAAAAAGTTTGTTTAAAAACAAAAAAATATATAAATGACTGCCAAAACAAGAAAGAAAGAAGAAAGAAAGAAAGAAAGAAGGAAAGAAGGAAGGAGAGAAGGGAGGAAGGAGGGAGAGAAGGAAGAAGTTAGCTGGTTCCAGTCCAGGAGAAGCTTCTAGATTTGAAAACGCAACATTTGCAGTGTTATATACACTGGTGAGTAAATTCATTTTGTGACGGGGCGTGAAAAAAGCATAATTACAGTGTGGGTAGAGACCAAGAAGCATGAACCCCTGAAGACGTATATTTTGCGTCAGGTCTCTTAGGTTCATAACAAGAGCTCATTTCAAATTGAAGTCACCCTTTCCTGTTCTCTATTTTAGTAGAACAATGTTTCTCACTTCCTCTCCAAGTATAGCATCCTTTAGAAGAAACATAATGGGGTAAGACACTCTCTTGTGATAACTTGGTTACAATAAATAAAAATGGTCTGGGTAGTTATCTAGAGATGATGCTCCTTGGTGGCTAACCGTGTGACCCTGGTTACCGACAATAATAACATGATTGTTTATTTCACAAATTCATGAAAATCTTATGGAGTATCTACTCTGTCTTGAGTGATACATTAGACATGGCAGCAGAAAACAGGACAAGGTTCCTGCCTTCATGATGTTTACTTGCTTGGGGACTATGGTCATAGCTTACAATCAGCTTTTGTGTATGGGATTGTCTTCTTGGCTTCAATATTGAAAACAATGTGGTGAGGTTAGCTGCTGTTTATACGACCTTCCTTTCAAACGTAAGGGTGGGTTGGCTCACGCCTTGCTCATGGTCACGCTAATAAACGGCAGCAAGTATGATTCAAACTTGGATCTTCTCACTTGGAGTCCAGCCCTGTCCCCAGCGCACCACAGGCTGCTCTTTCTTATGTTGCATCTGTGAACCAAAATGCAATGCAGGTGCCACGTGCACGTGGCTGGATGTCTGGAAGGGGGGAGCAGTGCCAGCTCTTCTGGCCACAAGCACACGTTCTACTTGGAGCTGCTCTGTGGTGCAGCTCTGAGGGCGGCTCTGTTAACTACCAGCACATTGTGACACTTCAGGGGAGATTTTCTGTTACCAGTTAATTATCACTTACATTTGTCAAGAAGGGAAAAAGCGCCTCTCACATCTTATTTTAAAATATAAAAATCCTTGGAAAAGTTTGAGGGTGATTTGCTGCTCTTGCAGCACCACAGGCGGCCCCAGCCAGACCTGAAACAAGTACTGGCAGAAGGGCTGTCAGTGTGGTGCCCCTGAGGCACGCCATGGGGGTGGCGATCCCAGACCAGAGACTGCACACCGAATAAGATGCAAAAACACTGGTGAGTGCCTGGGGAGGGAAGAGCGAGGATGGAAATGGAAGAGATCTCAAAGCAATTAACTGGAAATGATTTGTACCCAGAAGGGTCGCTGATGCCAAGAGAATAAAGCCAGACACAAAAGACCACATATCGGAGGATTCCATTTATGTAAGATATCCAGAACAGACAAATCCATAGAGGTAGATAGAAAACAGATTAGTGGTTGCCAGGGGTTGGGAAGCAGGGAGGAAGGATGGGGATGCAGTCATGGGTCCTTAATGGACACAGATTTCCTTTTCAGGTGATAAAGATGCTCTGGAACCAGATGGTGGTGAAGGTTGCACAATACTGTGAACGTACTAAATGTCACTGATAGTAATTTTTATGTTAGGTGTATTTTACCAAGGTAAAAAAAAAAAAAATACACACACACACACACACACACACACACACACACACACTTAAAAGAATCATCTTACTGGTTGGTTAATCTCAAAACTATTATAATTTGGCTATATACCTGTTGAGTGGTCATCCAGATTTTACCAGAATATCTTCTCTGAGAAGAACATTGTCATCTCAAAAGTAAGCTTATTTCATTTTAGGAAGCCTTGATTGTTAGAAAGTTCACTATTAAAGTGACTTAAAAATCTACGAGAGCGAGAGTGAGAGAGAGAGAGAGAGAGAGAGAGAGAGAGGTTGCCCAGTGATTAGGATGGAAGGGTATCAGGTACCTCAGACATTTCCCCCATTTATATTTATATCTGTGCCTTGAGAGACTGCAGTTGCATTTCTGGGCAAAGGGCAACGGTCTTGCAAAGACAGCTGAGTGAAAGTGTGCTCCAATCTAGAGCGGAGTTGCTACATTTCAGGATGCAGAAGTTCTGTCTGGGATTATTCCAGACCTTGGACTGTAGATTATTCAAAATCTAACGTTATGGAGCACTGCACCTGACAGACAGGAAGCTAGGAAAAATTTCAGAATTTTCTGTTGGAAGAAATATACTCCCATGCTCGTTTTAAGATGAGAAAATATGTTCCCACCTGAAAAAAACGCATGAGAAAAACCACATTACCAGAAATGTTATGGGTTTTATAAGCAGATCTACAATACAAAGTCTTTAAATGATGAAACCCCCAAGGACTTTGATTTGACTTATTTATAATTTGACTTATTTTATTTTTTATTTTTTTTTTTTGCGGTACGCGGGCCTCTCACTGTTGTGGCCTCTCCCGTTGCGGAGCAACGGGCTCCGGACGCGCAGGCTCAGCGGCCATGGCTCACGGGCCCAGCCGCTCCGTGGCATGTGGGATCTTCCCGGACCGGGGCACGAACCCGTGTCCTCTGCATCGGCAGGCGGACTCTCAACCACTGCGCCACCAGGGAAGCCCCCAGCTCCCTTTTGTGCTTCTCACAGCTCCTCTGAAGTGCCCTCCCTTCTACCGGGTGCCAAAGAGCTTTGTGGCAGAACAAAGGAAGATGTGACTTTTGTCCCTGGGAACTAGTGCTGTTTTTTGTTTTGAAAGCCCTGCTTTTAGATGGTTCCCAGCATACGAACATTTGAACAATGTCTTATCTTTTATCATCATTGCAGTGGAAAAATACTAGCCTGAGGCTGTGGGCTGCTTAAAGCTGTCAGAGCCTGCCCACCTTTCGTATTTCGTGATGACATGATGACATTAGAAGCTTTCTGCCACCCATACTCAGATCTGACTCAACATGGGAAGAATCCAGAAATACCAGAGCAATTCAGGAAAAACGGAAGAGCAGCAAAGGAGAAGCCAAGAGGAGAGGAAGCTTTGTTTTAGACCCGGATTGAAGGAGACGGAACCAGGTTAAGACACAAAGGATGTGAAAAACATTTATCTTCCCCAGAAAGTGGTGAAAGCTGGGGAACACAGGACCCACGCAAAGCTCCTATTCACGGAAGCTTCGAGGCCTACGATTTTCTCTAACTGTGGGAGGGGCGGGTGGTTTGAGATGAAGGAGAGGCCCAGAACACAGTGTGATGGTGACAACTTTGCCTCTCCCTCCCTTCCTGTGGATTGATTAGGCAGGCGGGCAAATCGGTGTGCGAAGAATAGGTCTGCTGGATAACAGCTGCGTCAGTGACACGTTATGCAGTTCTGCAGGCACAAACTGATCTGCAGTCGCAGAGAAATGAAATTATATGAGGCCAAGGGCTCTGCGGTACCAGCTTCAGGGCTAAGCGTTGGCCTGGCCACTCTCTGCTCCCGGAAGGGTTTTATTTGCAGTCTGTCTCACAGCCTGCAGTTCCCTGCTGTGCCCTCCCTTAGCACGGAGGTGGTGTTTACTCACTCAGGTGAAGAGGACGTTTTAACTCTCCATCTTCTCCTCCAGCGTGCAGTATTGATTTTCTGCTGGAAGGAAGGAAGAAAGACCTTTCTTCGAAGTACCTTTGGAGGCAGAGTTGGAGAAAGGACCCGTATTCAGGGAACGTGGAATCTCTTTCTCAGTTGCAAATTGTGTTTGTACAATTTACTAGTCATAACAGGTTCATGTTTCACTGTTAGTTGTTCAAGAAAAATCCAACAGATTGAAGCTGCTTCATCCCTTGATTAGTCTGAACAAGTTCGGATAATTAGCTTGGCTAATTAATGCCTATGTCTAGTGTGCAGTTTGAGTTGACATATTCTGAAGGTCAGTGCCAGTTCAAAAATGTAGAAATAATTACTCCATAAAACTGGCATGAGGCATAGTTCCATGGAATTTCACCTTGAATATGCAAATGCTCTCCCTTTTGAAATGTGATTTACAAAAATGAGGAGTATTTGAAAATTCTCCCATCTGGAAATGCTTTTTTTTTTTTTTCAGGAGTTTATGGAAACCCTGATCCTGCCTTGCAGGCATAACATGCTTTCCAGTAACATCTAATAAAGGAAAAAAATTAACAGAGCTATCTCTTGCTCTAAAAACTCAGGTATATAGTTTGCTGAATTTGTCGTCTTGATAAAGCAGAGAATTAGTTTTTTATTACTTTGAAATTAAGTGCTCACGTTCAATGCCTCCCCATTGCTTCCCAAATTAAGTACAGATTCCCCAGCCTGGTTTTTAAAAGGCCTGAACCACATACCCAACCTCTACAGGCCAAATGGGAGATTGCAACGTACTTTTATTAAATATAAATACCACAAAATACTGTACTTAGGTGTCGGGGAAATTCCGGAGGCCATGAGTGAGAGGAAAAGACAGGAGATCAAAGGAAAAGAGATTTATCGATTCATTGATTCCTTCGAGGTCTATTTCCTGAGAAGTAACCTAAGGAGATGCATGGTGAATGGCACTCAAATGAATCATCAAATGAAAAAAATGTCATTAATAAGTTAGTGGCAGCTGGAGGTGGAAATACTAATTTACTCTGCAGCATGCCTTCTTTGTTTTGGAAAAGACCAACTTTGGTGGTGCCACGTAGTTATTAAGATGTTGGGCAGAGAATTCCCTGGCGGTCCAGTGGTAAAGACTCCGTGCTTTCACTGCCGAGGGCCCGGGTTCGATCCCTGCTGAGGGAAATAAGATCCCACGAGCTGTGCAGTGGGGGCCAAAAAAAAAAAAAAAAAAGATGTAGGTCCAATGTGGATTGGGACCAAGGAGGGTTCTTGGAGGAAGGGAACAAATCCCTTGGCGTTGAAGTTTAATGTTCTGTGTCTGATGGGTTGAAGTGACCATGATTGAGGACAGCTGTTTATAAATAAAGATCTCAAGAGGAAACTCACTTTAAGGAGGAAAGCAGTCTAGAGTGGTGGTCAAGGCAGCGCATCATTAGAAAAAGACACAGGGCATCAGGGCATGGCTGATGCTAGAACACCTCTTGGCCAAGGAGCGTGTGTGTGTGTGTGTGTGTGTGTATGTGTGTGTGTGTGTGTGTGTGTGTGTATGTGTGTGTGTGTGTGTAAACGTAAAGAGCTAGTCAACAACAGATTATGGCTTTGGAAGGCCAGGCCAATCACAGAGTTCTGTGAGCACTGCTGTGTGTGAGCCCAGAGGAGAGATGCTCCTCCAGATGTGCCCTTACCTGAGGAAATACCGTCACGGCAGCAAGTTCCTGTGGCCTGAGCACGACCAGGGGTGGACGGGGCTGCTCGGGGCTGCCAGAGTGCCTGGTAGAGGACAATTTTTTGGGCAGAGACTCCATGTTGCACAGCATGGGGCTTTTCAAAATATAGGCATGATTTTCCAGCTTATTGGAGTTCCTGACTTATCTTGTAGCTGGGGGGTTGGGAGGAGACTATCTATTGAGGAAAGCATGCATTATTGAGATAAATGGAAATAGGGATCTGAGGTGGTTGGTTTCAAAACAAAATTAAATGTGACCTAATCTTTCTTGTGCCCCCAAATGGGCAAATCAGTCAGGGCTCTTCACACAAACTCTATCTATCTATCTATCTACCTATCATCTATCTATCTATGTATCTATCTATCTTCTATCTATCTATCTATCTATCATCTATCTATCTATCTATCTACCTATCATCTATCTATCTATGTATCTATCTTCTATCTACCTATCTATCTATCATCTATCTATCTATCTCTCTATCTTCTATCTATCTATCTATCTATCTATCTTATCTATCTGGTCTATCTGTAGGAAATTATACCAATAGGAAGGGAGAGAGACAGAGAAAGAGGGAGAATTTATCTTATGGAATTGGTTCATGGGATTATGGGGGCTGCCAAGCCCCAAATCTACAGGACTGGCAGGAAGTCTGGAAATTTAGGTGAAAGTTGATGTTGTAATTTTGAGTCCAAGATCTGTAGGGCAGGCCAACAAGCTAGAAACTCAGGCAGGACTTCTATGTTACAATCTTTTAGGCAGAATTCCTTCTTCCTTGGGAATCCTCAGTTTTTGCTCTTAAGGCCTTTAAATGGTTGGATGAGGCCTACTCACATTAGGGAGGATAATCTACTTTACATAAAATCAGCTAATTGTAAACATTAGTATATCTACAAAACATCTTCACAGTAATATCTAGACTAGTATTTGACCAAACAACAGGGCATCTAGAGTCTAACCAAGTTGAACTATATAATTAACCGTCACACTGGGGAAACAGGACAGGCCGGCCATTTACCAAAGAAACTTCCAACTTGGTAATGGAATAGTAAATGTACCGCAAAACGAAGTATGCAAAGTAGTATGTGGTATGTGTCATAAAAGGGATGCAAACTAAGTGATATAGGGGTTCTGAGGAGTGGCAGTTAGCAGAAACCTGGGGGTGACCAGACAAGGACATTTTGGATAGAAGCAAAGGCCAGAACAGTTTCAGAGGAAAGTCTCAGAGGAAAGCATTGAATTGACATAGCAGAGCATAGCATGAGACATGTAGGAAAGCACTAGAAGACTGCAACAGACCGGACACTGAGACTTAAATGGAAAGAGAGGGGGGCTGGTGGGAGTTTCTGAACACGGGAGTGCTTTTGTATACAGTTACAGGGGGTTAAGTGCGTCATGGAAGATTTGATATTTTTAATATGGTAGAAATGTGATTAGAATTGTGCTCCGGGAAGACTACTATAATAAAGGTTTTCTGGATAAATGTGACAGAAAGTGATTCAGGATAAACAGTTGGGAGGCTCATAGCTATTATGCAGTGAAGGATGGAAATGAGGGTTGAAGCTGTAGTAGTTAAATTAAGGGGTCATGTTTTAAAGATATTACAGAAGTCAATCTATAGGACATGCCAGTTAATTGAGGGTAAAGCAAACAGGAATGGGAAGAGTAAAGGCAGATATTAATACTTCCAGACAATATGAATGAAAAAGTAAGGGTAATACTGACAGGACTAGAGAATTCAGGAAGAGAAACTGGTATGGAAGACAAGGTAATGATTTCATCTTTAGACATCTTGAGTTTGACATGCTGGAGGGACAATCTGGTGAAATGCTTTAGGACCCAGTTATAAACATGGTCTGGAACTCAGGAAGGAGGTCAGGATTAGAAATATATGTTTGTTTCTAACGATTCTCTAGGTTAAGGTATGTCTGTGATACTCCCATGCTGGAGTCTTTGCCCTTCCAGGCAAATATCACTTCGTATTTACAAGGACAATACCATAGAGTGGTTAAAAGTTTTTCTTTTGGCTTCAGTGGGGTCCTACCCAGTTATTTACAGACTCTGTAAACATTGGGGGTGTTACTGAGCCTCCTTCTGCCTTGGTTTCTTTATCTGTAAGTTGGGAACCATAACATCAGATGGTTGTATTTGCTAAGTTAATATGCATGAAATACCTGGCTGGGCTACTGTTACACTCCTGGGACTCTTAACAGAGGTGGCTTTCCTCCTGTGGCTCAGATCCGCAGCTGTGGATTCCAAGACAGCCTCCCTCTCCTGCCCACCCCAAATCTCACGTGAAACTCTTTTTCCTCTGCCAGTATGGGGTGCATTCACCTGGAGTGGTGAGCAAGTGCAATCCTTACCTGTCTGTCTATGGGGATTCCTCTTTATTCTCCTCTATACCTTGAGAGATGATGTGAAGGTTGGGTTGTACCCTTAGCCTGAGGATGTGTGTCGCTAGTTTAGATCCACTTACATAGACAGAAAAGAAGTTATCTTTATCTGTTCCCTGGAAGAAGAAAAATCGATCCTTAATCAGGCAAATGTACTTGTGCAGAGATGATGGGTGAAGCTGCAGAAGTGGATGGCATTGCCACTGGAGTGGGTATAGAAAAAGAAGAGCATCTAGAACAGAACCTTGGTGGATATGATCATTTTTGAGTCTTCTGTGAGAAGAAAACCTTGCTATAGTTATCACTAATAAGACAACCATAATTAATAGCAAGAGCCTTATTTCTTTTGTTCACCACTGTATCCCCAGCATTTATTCATTCAACAAATACTTATTGATATCTATGAAATATAAACCACTATAATAGGCATTGTACACATAGCAGTGAACAAATTAGGCAAACAATTTTGGCTTTCACGGAGCTTAGACTGTAGTAGGCACTTTAAAAAATACTTGTTAAATGAATGAATAAATATTTGAACAAGAAGCATGTCTGCAGAAAGGGGGCCCCTAGTATGTGCAAGCACTGCATTTGGTAGGCACTGGGAAGTCTGTAAAGGAATAAAGATGGAGGTGATTCTTGGGGGATGGACAGGATTTAGAGGAATGGAAAGAAGGGCGAATGTTCGGAAGACGGATGCAGGGAAAGTGCAGAGATGGGTATTTGCATAATGCCTTTAATGAGCAAGAAGACAGTGGCTGGCAAGTTTGGGGGAGCATTCAGCTCCCCACAGGAGTGGAGAGGCAGAGAGTAGAGATAATGAGGTCAAAGAACTTGACCTCAAGGTCAAGAACTTGTTGCAAAATAAAGAACATGAGGTTCCTATTTTGAGCTGGAGCCTTCAACCATCATCTCCAAGTCAACAAATTTGACCATTACAGCATTTGCTGGTCAGTAAGAAGAGGAAACTAACATCTGTTAAGCTTCTACCAAGTGCCAAACATTAGATCAGAAGCTATGTGTATATGGGACTTAAATGAATTTATCTCCACAACATTCATGTGCACAACCATCCTATTTCTTTTCTTATTAAATCAGGTTATACATGGATTGGCTCAGACCAGCCAGGGTTGGTGAGAAATTGAATTTCCGTTTTTGCTGGAGAGGAATAGGCTTCGGCTCCCTTGTGGGGCGGGGCAGGGGAAGCGCCGTAGCCTCAGGATCTGCCCAAGCCAGGAGCCTTAAAAAAGGGTTTCTGGTGTTTGGTCCACTGTTCCTAAGACATTTCTTTTGTGTCTCCTCTCTGCGTCAGGTTAGGGCCTGGACCATTGCTCCTGCCTCCCAGCCTTGAGGGGCTTGATGTCAAGTCCCCACTCATCCACTGGGGACCTCTGACAGGGCCTCTGCCATCGTTAGGAGCAGCTTTCTGGCTCTCCTCCCGGCCCCAGTCTTCTCAGTACCTGGGGTGGGACACTCGCTTCCTCATCAAAGCACCTGCTCCCCCGTCTCTCGTCCATAACTGCCCTCCAAGCATCCGCTCCTCCCATACTCTCTTGTGGGGAGGTTGTCTTCAGGGCAGCTCATGCCATCAAAGAAAAAGTTCTTTCCCTCTGTGGCCAAGAAGTCTAAGACACAGGCCTATTCTGCCAGGACATGGGAGGAGGAGGGAAGAGGGGAAAAAAGAAAAAAAAAATCAGTTCTTCATTTTCTGGCATTTCCTAGAGAAGCAAGAATAATACAAAAATTAATATGCCAGGGCTTCCCTGGTGGCACAGTGGTCGAGAGTCCGCCTGCCAATGCAGGGGACGCAGGTTCATGCCCCGGTCTGGGAAGATCCCACATGCCGTGGAGGGGCTGGGCCCGTGAGCCATGGCCGCTGAGCCTGTGCTCCGCAACTGGAGAGGCCACAACGGTGAGAGGCCCGCGTACCGCAAAAAACAAAAACAAACAAACAAAAATTAATATGCCAGTGTATTATATTGCCGTGTGCATTATCTCCTCTAATCCTCCAAATCAGAGCATGAGATAGGTACTGTTACTACGATTTTATGGAAGAATTAATTCATTCAATAAGTATTTATTCTCTCTGCCTTACAGTGTCCCAGGCTCTGGAGAACAACAACAACAAAAAACCCAGCAACAAGAAAAAATAGTGAATAAGACAGAAAAAATTCCAGATGAAGACACGAAGTCCCTGAAAGTAAATACTGTGCTTGAGATCACATAATCCATAAGTGGAAAAGCTACCATGAGCCCAGGGCTATTTCTCCAGAGTCCACACCAATTTATGCTGCTTTTGCAATATGAGCTATTCTGCAGAAAACTGCTTGGGCTTTTGACAGACTTCTTGGGAGAATAAAATGTGACATCACAAGCAGTGATAATAATAGTGCTAATCATGTAGTGATTGCCTACCGTGTAGCAGGCAATGGAAGAGATTGCCGGCAGTATCTCATTTAATTCTCACAAGAAGCCCACATTCTCACTTTTCATGGTTCAAGGAAACTGAAAATTAACAGCACGTTTCTTGCCAAGATCACTGGACCAGCATGTGAGCGAGCAGAACTTCAATCTAAACATCATTATTCCAATCTGGGGCGCTAAAGAGTACTGTCCCTCATCCTGATTGCCTGGGGGTCTTGTTAAGTTGAAACTTCTCTTTTCTCCCATCTTCGTTCTGCCTCCGGCTGGGAAACCTGTGCTGGGTCGGGTATGGATAGTCAGCTTCTCATTCTTGTTCCTCAGTTACGAACATCTACCGTTTTGGGTTTCTGCAGGTTTGGTTATAGAAGTCAGAGAGGACAGGAAAGGCTCAGGGAAAGTCTTACAACTTGATCCCTTTTGTGGACAGTGAATGTCCAGCATTAATTCTTTATCCCAACGGTCCCTGCAGCCGTTTCTTGGGGGTCCCCACTCTGGACTAGGCTTCCGGAGGTCCCTTTGGGTAGCCCAGACTCTATTTAGACTTCTCAGACATAACTGAGGGGCTGGTCCCTGCAGCCTTTAAACTCCGAAGAATACACGTTTCACTCTCTAAGTGGTTCTTATGAAGCCCCACATTATCTGGCTTAATGTGGCAAAGTGCAGGATCACCTCCATGTCTTCTGCCCTGGATGGGTGACCCAGAGGGAAGGGAAGAAACCTGACCCAAAGTCGTCCTCACTGACTGCCTCTGCAAAGGCTCAGTGAATTTCTTAGTGTCTTTTACACAGCCTGAATCTGGAGGGTGGGCTAAGGTGGCAGGAGTATCCCAGTGGGACCTGCACAGATTGTGAGACTATTTGGAACCTCTGCTGAAAACACAAAAAAAAGTGTCATTTCATATCCAGTTTGCATTGGTCCCAGAAGCTGCTTAAGGATGCATAAGATCATAGGCTTTGGAATCAAATTGCCCAGGTTTGCATCTTTATTCTTTTCCTTACTAGCTATATGAAGTGAGGCAATTCCTAACCTCTATGTATTTCTATTTTCTCTGCATATCCATCTATAAGGCAGGGATTCTAGCTACCAACCTCATAAGGTTGTTGGAAGAATATAGGAGGCAAATACGTGTTAACTGAAGCACAGCGCCCGCCACGTGGCTAACGTCCCCAAACTGAGCTGTTATTATTCTCACCACGTTGTCCTGTACATCAATTTCTGAGACAGATTGAAGGTAAACACTTCTGAGTGTAGAGCACAGGCTTTTGTAAAACCAAAACTCAAGAGGCAGATATAAGAGATAAAATACATATGACTTCTTTTAGAACTATGGCTTAATTGGATTTAGGGCTGCCATGATTTCTTTTCCCTTTCCAGAAAGGGAGTTTGCTGCCTAGTTGGGGCTGCTGCTGCTGTATTTCTTCCAGTGTGGTTGTTACTATTTTCAAGTTGATCAGAAGCAATGTGCCGTGGTAATTAAGACAGAAGACACCGGGGCAGTCAGACTTGGCCTCTGATCTCTGCTCTGACACTTAATAGCTACTATGACATTTTGCAAGTTACTTAATTTCCTCATCTGAAAAATGAAAACAATACTTGTGCTTACTTCATAAAGTTGTTGTGAGGATGAAATAAGATAATGTAGGTAAAGAGCCTGGCACAAAGGTGGGCTCAAAAAATGGTAGCCATGGTATGGTAGATGGTGCTAGAGTTTGGTTTTTGATCATGGATTAGAAGCAAAATGTCTTTTTTTTTTTTTTATCTTTATTGGGGTATAATTGCTTTACAATGGTGTGTTAGTTTCTGCTTTATAACAAAGTGAATCAGTTATACATATACATATGTTCCCATATCTCTTCCCGCTTGCGTCTCCCTCCCTCCCACCCTCCCTATCCCACCCCTCCAGGCGGTCACAAAGCACCGAGCTGATCTCCCTGTGCTATGCGGCTGCTTCCCACTAGCTATCTACCTTACGTTTGGTAGTGTATATATGTCCATGCCTCTTTATCGCTTTGCAAAATGTCTTTTGACTTTTGTTGTCAACAGATCTAAATCGTTAGAACTAATCTCCCCAAAGTAGGTTGGATCTGCTACAGAAAAATTCGAACATATTAGACTATGAACACACAATCTCAAAAGCTGACATCATGATTGGTGCTGCTGGAGAAGGGTCTGGTTGACTTATTGAGAAAGGCTCAGGTTTCATCTAAATCCCTAAAAATAGTGCTAGAAACAGGGACGGACCATGGGGGTCCAAGACCCCTCAGTGGGAGATGGAGAGCTCTCTGCTTTCCTCTCAGACTTTGCCAAATGTTTCTTCCACCTTCTCTTCAAAGTATGAGCCTGTTGGTCTCAAAGTCATCCTGGAAGGCCCTTCCCTCAGTCCAAATCCTTGGAATTTATCTGACCATTGGCTTAATCCAGTTCGGGTTAGGATAGGCATTTTGTGTCTATCCTTAGCTGTGCTCAGTTCTTTTTACCATCTCTTCCTCTTCAGAATATAAGGGAACGGCTTTGGGGACAGATGTAATGAGCCAGGCTCTGACTCTCTCTGCTCCACTCTGTTCTGAAGAGGTTCTGCCTAGGCTGCTTTCCTCAGAGAACGCCATCTAGGGTAGGTGTCATCAAGGCTTGTTAAATCCCAATATGCACTAATCTTATCTACTTTCTAGCAATATTTTCTTCCGTCCTCACCCTGTAGTTTCTAATCTGGGCTGGTCATGCCTGAGTGGTTTACCCAGAGGACACAACGATCAAATTGTTTCCTAACGCAAGTTCGTGCGCTCAGTGCACAACGAGGCCATAGAAACCAAAATGTCGAAGTTTGGAGCAGAGAAAAGTTTATTGCAGGCCCAAGCAAGGAGATCAGGTGGTTCTTGCCGCCCCCCCCCCCCCCACCAGACCCTGGCAGTGTTTTTTATTTATTTATTTTTTAAATATTTATTTATTTAGTTCAGGCACGCGGGATCTTTCGTTGTGGCACACGGGCTCTTTGTTGCAGTGCGCAGGCTTCTTTCTACTTGTGGCACGCGAGCTCTAGAGCGCATGGGCTCATCAGTTGCGGCGAGAGGGCTCTCTAGTTGTGGTGTGCGGGCTCAGTAGTTGCAGCATGCGGGCTTTAGTTGCCCTGCGGCATGTAGGATCCCAAGTCCCTGACCAGGGATCGAACTGGTGTCCCCTGCATTGCAGGATGGATTCTTAACCACTGGACCACCAGGGAAGTCCCCTGGTGGTGGGAAAAACTCAGGAAGTATGTATGAGATACTGTTATCTGAGTACTTCAGAGAGGAGCTAGAGCAGAGGGTGTGGGGGAGGGCTCTAACCCGAGAAGGCCCCATAGGGTCCTACTTGGTTACAGTATGGCCCTGCTGATTGGGTCAGTTGGGTTCCTGTAGATCTTCCTTCTGGTAGTGCACTTTGAGCTGGTATTCCTTCTTGTTGGTGATCCCTCCCCCAGGCCCCAGGGTCCTGGTTGTCCAAGGACCACACCCCCACCCAGGGCTTCTTGATGCTGCTGCTGCTTGGGGGACTGCCATTCTCTTTTGCACGAGTTATCTTCCTCATGTGCTTATCTTCAGATAAAGATTATTAAAACAATTAGGAGCTCAGAGTTTTATAATTTTTTTAGAGAAAGAAGTAGAGAAAAAGAAAGAGGGAGAGACAGACAGGGAGAGAGCAACTTCTCTACGACAAGAGGTCTTCTTGTCACATCAGACTCATCCGTAGAGCTTTTAAACACACATGCCTGGCCCCGTCTCAGATTTTCTTTACCAGATTTTTTTCTGGGCACCCATTTAAGTTTGTTGACTATGCATATTTGTTGATACCAGTCTTTCCACTTGTGTCGTTTCCCTCTCTGGATCCTCTGAGAGGTATGAAAGAGGCAGTGAGGTGGACTCAGCCACAGATGAAAGTTAGACAGGAGAGTGGATGAGGAAAGAACAAATGAGCAAGGATATTGAGGATGTGGACAAGGGGGTGATTGAAAGACATAAAATTAATAAAGATGGGAGAGCTATTGAAGATCCTGGTGAGGTCTCAGAATGGGTATAGTGAAGCTGGTTGTGCAGGTCACTGGAAGGAGAGGAGGATGTTATCAGAGTGTGACATTTTTCCGAATTAGGATTTCGGAGGGGAAAAATGCAAAGACAGGACAATCACTTAGGTATGCCATAATCAATATAAATGAGCCTCTGGTAATCTGGAAATGGAATGATTTCTCAATCACCCCAGGCTTTAATTCAGTCCTTACTTTCCCTCTTGGTTGCATTACAGTCTCTACTTAACCTCTGATTCCCTTATTTTGGTGTCTCCAGTTTATAGCTTTTCCCATGTCCCTTCAACTATTGACAGAACTTGGACTCTCTGGCTTTGAACCTCGAAGATAGATTTCTATCCTTCTATTGGTATTTCCTACTGCTGGCTGCTCCAAGGAACCACCTAAATGAATCTCTGGCCCTTACACTACATATCAACACTGATTCCTTACCTGGGTCTACCTTGGCCTTTGCAAACAGTATTGGGTACCAGGTTTCTTGCCTCAGTCCAGTGCTTTTCTTCCCACACACACACTGCCATGTTCCCCTACATACTTGAGAGCCTGGCTTTCTGTTTGTGACCAAGGACCCAGTTTCACCCTTTGGTCATGCACCCTTTAGAGCTCTCTCTTTGGGTTCCACTGACTCTCCCAGATCTTGCCATGAGTAGTGATGTGACAGCACTATGGGGGTGACCTGTCTGTTGCTGCTTTTTCTTAGCTTTTCTCTAGCTAAGTAGCCCTATTTGAGCTCAGCTCTTGAAATATTTCTGAGAATTTTCTCTTGCTTAACTTGTTTGAGATCAGTCAACTCAACTGATGTTCCTCATTCTTAAAGTGATCAATAAATGACTCAGGAAGCCACAGAAAAGACATTTAGTGTGGAGGCAGAAGATACATCCTCATGTGATACTGGTGCTGATTTGGGTAATTTTGCAGTGACTTGAGTCAGAATGAGAGTGTGCTGTGCTTTAGAACATGAACAAGGTGACAAGAAATAAGGTTAGCTGGGGCTTCCCTGGTGGCGCAGTGGTTGGGAGTCCACCTGCCGATGCAGGGGACGCGGGGTCGTGCCCCGGTCCGGGAGAATCCTGCATGCCGTGGAGCAGCTGGGCCCGTGAGCCATGGCTGCTGGGCCTGCGCGTCGGAGCCTGTGCTCTGCAGTGGGAGAGGCCACGGCAGTGAGAGGCCCGCATACCGCAAAAAAAAAAAAAAAAAAAAAAAGAAATAAGGTTAGCTGCTTTCAGGAGTCACTGGCACTCAGTCTATATTTGGAATCCAGGAACTTTTAGTGAAAAATGGTATTTCTTACCAGGCTCCATGCAACCTTACACTTAACCAACCCAGTCGTTAGACGTTAGTAAAAAGACAAAGATTTCTACCACAAACACATCTTCCCGGAGATCTAGGGTAATGGTAACAAGATGGCAACAACAAGGGATACACTTTGTTAAACTTCTGTTGTTTTATTGTTTAATTTACTTTAGACCTATGTGAGATGCTACTAACTAAGGCACTTGTAAATAACTAGAGTGGTAGAAAGAACGCAATCTTGAATGAGGCAGATTTGATTTTGAATTAGATTTGAATTTGATTTTGAATTAGAGCCCGCCCCTATGCACGATGTTATCGGGACAAGTTCTTACTGTCTCTGAGCCTCTGTCTCCTCACCGGTAAAGTGGAGGTATAGTACCTGCCTTACCCAGTTGGCAAAGTGCCTACCACATAGGAGATACTCGTGGACACTAGGGATTGGCTATTCAACATCCACTCCAAACGCCTTATGCGGTACCCCCTCATTTCAGAGGCCGGAAAGCTGAAAAGGAAATTTCTCAGACTCTCTTGCAGCTAAAGTTCTGGATTTGATTTCAGTTCCATCAACTACATGCACCCAAACAAGACTTGAATATGGATCAGAGTTAAGGAGAGAGAGAGAGATTGCAGGAGGTAAAGCGTCCGTTTTGCTGACACAGACTGTGACGGAGACAAGGTGCGAAGGAGTGGCTTTCGGCAGCAACAGTGTCCACTTTCCTTATTATGGGGATTCTGGGGGCTGGGAGTTGTTCCTGGAAGTTTAGTCTAGAGTTTGCTCCCCTAGCCCTTCCAGTGATTGCGGAAGCCCCCGAATACCTGATATAAATCTCTTTATGCTGAAATTGGTAATAGCAGTTTCTGCTACCTAAAACTGTAACTGAAACAAAACTGAGTGAATGGTAGCCAAACAGCAGCTAGGCCCCCTCCTTACAATGACATATACACTGAGCTATATGTAGGTTCTATATAGGTTGTAGGAAATGCAACAAGGAATGGGGCACAGTCCCCCTTCCTAGGGAGCTTATTGTTTTGTGGAAGAGACACACTTGCAAGTGAATACACCTTAAGATGATCTAAGCACCATGTTATCACCAAACTGCTTTGAGAACCGAAGGATGGGGTAAATAGCAGTGGGTTGGTGGGCTGGATCAGAGGGATGGCATTTTATAGCATTGGGAATAAATGCTATAACAAAAATGGGCAGAAGACCTAAATAGACATTTCTCCAAAGAAGACACACAGACTGCCAACAAACACATGAAGGAATGCTCAACATCACTAATCATTAGAGAAACGCAAATCAAAACTACAATGAGATATCATCTCACACCAGTCAGAATGGCCATCATCAAAAAATCTAGAAACAATAAATGCTGGAGAGGGTGTGGAGAGAAGGGAACACTGCTGGTGGGAATATGAACTGGTACAGCCACTGTGGAGAACAGTATGGAGGTTCCTTAAAAAACTACAAATAGAACTATCATATGACCCAGCAATCCCACTGCTGGGCATATACCCTGAGAAAACCATAATTCAAAGAGTCATGTACCAAAATGTTCATTGCAGCTCTATTTACAATAGCCCGGAGATGGAAACAACCTACGTGTCCATCATCGGATGAATGGATAAAGAAGATGTGGCACATATATACAATGGAATATTACCCAGACATAAAAAGAAACAAAATTGAGCTATTTTTAATGAGGTGGATAGACCTAGAGTCTGTCATACAGAGTGAAGTAAGTCAGAAAGAGAAAGACAAATGCTGTATGCTAACACATATATATGGAATTTAAGAAAAAAATGTCATGAAGAACCTAGGGGTAAGACGGGAATAAAGACACAGACCTACTAGAGAATGGACTTGAGGATATGGGGAGGGGGAAGGGTAAGCTGTGATAAAGTGAGAGAGTGGCATGGACTACCAAACGTAAAATAGATAGCTAGTGGGAAGCAGCTGCATAGCACAGGGAGATCAGCTCGGTGCTTTGTGACCGCCTGGAGGGGTGGGATATGGAGGGTGGGAGGGAGGGAGATGCAAGAGGGAAGAGATATGGGAACATATGTATATGTATAACTGATTCACTTTGTTATAAAGCAGAAACTAACACACCATTGTAAAGCAATTATACTCCAATAAAGATGTAAAAACAAACAAACAAAAAAAAGATCAATAGGTGGAAAGAAGGGAAGGGGTGAAAGGGGAGAAGAGAGCATTTCCAAATGAGGGGCCCAGTATTTGCAAAGGGGCCAAGATGTGTATGTGCTGTTTAGAGAAGCAGGAGAGGCTTGGTGGCTCTTGGGTGAGGCTGGGATGGGGCGGGGTGGGTATAGGACGGGGAGCAGTAATGAGTTTGAAGAGTTAGGTTCTGACCAGATTGTGTAGAAATATATGTGCCTAATTAGGGAATTTGAACTTTATCGTCCAGTGCTAGTGAGCCAGCAGGGATTTTGAAGCAAAGGAGTGAAAATAAACAATTTTTCTTTTTATGAGGAAAATTCTGGCATCAGAGTGGAGAATAAACTGCAGGATGAAGATGCTCAAAGGCAAACAGGAGGCTGTTTAAAAAAAAAAAGGTGAGAATGAGAGTGGCAGTAGTGATGGGAGGAGGGGCAGAATCTAGAATAGGTTTCTGAAAGAAAAATGTACAGAATGAAGAGCAATTAGATTGGAAGGAGAGAAAGTAGAAGGGAATGAAGTATGTAGTCAGAATACAGGGTTCAGTGGAGTAAGAACGTTGTTCATGGAAATATCCACGGTACCTAGAATAATGTCTAGCACTCAGTAGATGGTCAATAAATAGTTATTAGGTGAATGGGGTGAGCTACAGCGTCATGAACTGGATGATGAGATTATTTTTGGCTGCCTGTGGAGCATCCAGGTAGAAATGTTCACTGTGCCAATCTGGTGCTTAGAGGAGAGATCAAGCCTGAGGTTATAAACAGAAGTCTTAGAGAAGTTGAGCTTAGATGAGATGTTCCAGGGAGAATATCTCAAGTGCGGAGAGGGCTAATGGTGGACTTCCGGGATGCACCAGACCTTAAACAGTTGGCAGAGTGGGACTTCCCGTGAAGAAGCTTGAGATGCAGTGACCAACCACCAATCAGATCCAGACATGTTGGAAAGGTAGGTTAGGAGACATGTGTTGGTACATGGTGTTAACTCCGTGCTGAGATCGATTTGGATAAAATCCTAAAACAGCCCATTGCGTTTCTAAATTAGGTCTTCAATCTTTTTTGCTAGTCCCACTTGAATAGAGTCGTAGCGACAGGGGTCATATTGTTAATCGGTTTGGTACTGAATGGAAGGTGAGAGATTAAAGGGGATAAGTGTTGATTTCCATGTCAGGAAGTACAAGGGCAAGGAGAAGCAGAGGGAGAGAGTAGTAACCGGAAGAGAAGCAAGGCTCTCCTCTTTAGAAGTGGCAGAAACCCACCCAAAGCTGCTTAAGATGTGGAGAAAGAAAGTCGCTTCCCACAGCAGTAAACAAAGGATGTTGCAGACATCAGCCACCAGCCACTGCAGCCCCCCTACCGGTGCACCCTGAGGGGATTCAGAATGGAGAATAGCAGAATGCTAGCCCTAGATAGTTAAGGTGCCTATCAAAGGAATAATTTCAATCAGCCCAGAACCTGCATCTTCCCACACATAGAAAAGTGCTAAATTTATTAACTTGAGATGTCTGGTTTTCTTTAATTAGCAGTCATTTTTTGATGGTCTTTGTTGCAAAAACTCCTGTATATCCTGGCTTCTCCCCTACCTCTTCCGAATAGTCCCTCAGAGCTATCTGAGCGGCTGCCTCTCAGGCTTAAGTCCTCAGCAAGTCCGTGGAATAAAGCATAATTCTCAACTTTTAGGTTGTGCTTTTTTTTTTTCAGTGGACAATGGATGTAAAAAGTTTGGGGAGGGTTACTGGCTTATGTAACCAAAACATGGGTAGGGCAGGGATGCAGCTGGCCTAAGACCGGTTGCACGGGAGCTCTGACGGAGCCATCTTTTGGTCTCTCAGCTCAGCTTCCCTCTGTGTGCCAGTTTTATTCTCTCAGCAAACTTCTCTTTGAGGACTAAGCTACAGGCAAATTCAGCTTCCCACTCAGATAGTTTTACCACGAAAGACGAAAAAAACATTTCCCTTGCAGCTTTAGGGAAGCTAAAATTTAGGGAAAATTTAGGGAAGCCTTTTGGTTGGTCTTATGTGGGTCATGTGACTCACCGCCCATTGGACCAGTCACTGCGGTCAGGGACTTGTTCATTGGCCGTAGGATCACCATATAATAATCACTGGGACTAAGTTGGTGTGCTCCTGTTAGAAGATGGCAGTTCCCGTGTTGCAGTGAGGAAGGGTCAGGATGGGGAGAAATTTCCCCCCAAAAAAGCAGGGCAGGTCAAACAGGATCACTGAGGGGGTAGCTGTGACCCGGACATTTACGCCAAATGTTCTCTACTGTGAGAAACGGCAAACAGAATGCAGTAGATTGAGCGGTGCCTAGGAGAGGGGGGAAGCTAGGACAGTACATGCACATTTCTCGGGCTTCCCTGGTGGCGCAGTGGTTAAGAGTCCGCCTGCCGAGGCAGGGGACACGGGTTCGTGCCCCGGTCCGGGAAGATCCCACATGCCGCGGAGCGGCTGGGCCCGTGAGCCATGGCCGCTGAGCCTGCGCTCCGCAACGAGAGAGGCCACAACAGTGAGAGGTCCGCGTACCGCAAAAAAAAAAAAAAAAAAGCACATTTCTCTTTCAAGAAGACTGGGGTTTATTTATATGGAGAGTGGCCTCGGGGTGGGGGGGGGGGTGATTTATCTCTCCCTCAGAGTCTGAATATCCTCACAAAACATCGCCCCAAAACATACAATACAGGTAAAAAATTACGATTGCTAGGCAAATTTGGTCTGAAGGCCAATCTCCTAGCTCCTGCATTTGCTGATGAAAGGGAGAAGCTTAGTGGAGAGGATGAGATTAAGGAGACAGGAAATAGAGGAAGGGGCTCGCTGATGGAAGTTCTAGAAGCTGGAAGAGAGTATGTTTGGTTTTGAAGAGGAGAGTCATTTTGCCTCTAAGAAAGAATCAGAGGAGGAACATGGAAATATATAGATATTGATATCTATTGCTAAGGGGTTGCAAATATGTTTAGAGTGGAAGGGATGGAGGAGAAAATACTTCACGTGGCCTTCAGCTGCGTTGTGAAACGAAAGGCACAACCTGGCTTAAATGAAAGGGACCGTATGCATGGAGTCAGAGATTTGAAGAGAGTGGTTGAAAATACTGAACTTCCATGGTGGCGAGTGTGAATAGGAGCAGCCCATGGATAGAGGAAAGGATTTTTGAGCAGCTTTATGGAGCATTGATAATAAACCTGACTCAGTAGAAAGGGAGTATTAACTAAATTTAGTCATGAGAGCTAACATTTTTTGAACTCTTCCTATACACCAGGCATCTTGTGAAGTTCTTTATTGGAACTGCCTCATGTAATCAACTCAACCACAGGTGAGGGAACTAAGACAAAGAGAGGGAGAGAACTTGCTCAAGCTCATGAATTTGGAAAGCAGCAGAGATGGCATTTAGCTCCAGGCCTGTCTGACCTCGGAGTCGGAGCTCTCACCTCTACAGAACACTCTTCTTTGTGGCTGCTTTTCTCATTACATGCCCAGGTGGGCTGTCCACAGGCAAGGGATGTAGAAAGCTCAGGGCCCAAGTTTTATAGCTTCTCTTGGGTTGGATCGTGCAAAGAGCATTTGCATCCCAGCACTGACCTTCTTAGCATCGTGGCTTTGGGTAAGACGCTCAGCTTTTAGGAGCAATGAGATGGTAAGCTGCAGAAATGAACCAACTGGTTAGAGTCAGATGGAATATTTCAAGGGGCATGGGATTTAGAGGTAGAGAACCCGAATTTGAAATGGATCTGCCACCTTTCAGCTAGTTTAGGGAAAGTTATTTAAACTCTGTACACACCTTTTTTTTTTTTTGCTTCTCACTTTTGAATATAGGGCTGGAAATACGCTCTTGGCAGGAATGTGGTAAAAATGAGAGATTGTAAGTAAAGCATTAGAAGAGTGCTCAAATCTTAGTCCTTACATTATTGCCTTATCATGACAAGGTGGATGGGGGAGAGCCACTCGGCCCTTTGTCTTTACCAAGATAAGCCAGTATATTTGTGCTTTCTTATCTTCTCTCCTAGTTGTATAATACATAGACCAGTATTCCCAACTGGGAGCGATTTTGCCCTCCAGTGGACATTCGGTTCCATCGAAAGCATTTTTGAATATCACAGCTGGAAGGGAACTACTGGAATCTAGTAGATAGAGGTCAAGAATGCTATGAGACATCCTCCAGTGCACAGAACAGTCCCCAAGAAGAAAGAATGATCTGGCCATTGTACTGATGTTGAGAAACCCTGCTGAAGAGGACAACACTGATGAAATGAGGCCAGTAGGAAGAAACGGTGAGGCAGAGAGGAAGAAGAGGATATTTTGTTCCTTTAGATACGTGACGCAGGTTCATCAAGTAGAGCTTTAAAAAGCTCTGTCAGTGGAATATAAACAACCAGCTGAGCAAATGGCCTCCGGAATATTGCTGCCTTTTCCTTTTCCTCTTCCAGTTCTGACAAGAGTGGCTTGATTCGGAAAGCTCGCTGCCACTTCTCCTTGTTGTGAGGGAACACAGCCTGAGGACTCTGTCGTCGGCGTTGCTGGGTGTGCGATCAAGACTTCGACCACCTTTTCTGAACTGAAAATTGGGTTACCTGATGAGTCAAGTAGGAGCGTATCTATGGGGACAAGGTGACAGGACTTGTAAAATTGGGACGACCTGGAGCTTCCAGCTTGTGTCCTTGGAAGAGAGAAGACAGAAAGAACTCTGGACATGGAGCTGGGAGATCCAGGGAGAAATCTCCACTCCCCTGATTACTGGCTGCCTGATCCTAAGACAACCCTAATCTTCTCTGAGCCTCAGTTTCTTCATTTGTAAAATTAGAGTAATGATACTTCCCTCGGTGGTTGAAGTACACATGAATGCCAGGATGCATTTGAAAGTGCTTTGGAAATTGACTAGCACAGTCAATTAACATTGTTATTTAGGGTGTTTTAATAAATAGTACTAGTGACCTATATGAGGTGTGAATATAAAATAATAACAGTATATTTTCTATATAAAAATGTACATAGGGCTTCCCTGGTGGCACAGTGGTTGAGAGTCCGCCTGCCGATGCAGGGGACACGGGTTCGTGCCCCGGTCCGGGAAGATCCCACATGCAGCGGAGCGGCTGGGCCCGTGAGCCATGGCCGCTGAGCCTGCGCGTCCGGAGCCTGTGCTCCGCAGCGGGAGAGGCCACAACAGTGAGAGGCCCGCGTACCGCAAAAAAAAAATGTACATAAATGTAACCAGAACTTGGGTACCCAACCAAATATAGACTTCTTAGGGGCAGAATCCTTGGCTGCTTTGTTCACTTCCTGACACGTACGTCAGAGGAAAACCACATGAACAATGTTGGAGTCTTTCTATTTTTTCTTTGCAAACGTAAAACATATGCAAGGTAGCTGAGCTTTCCAATTAGCTGGCTCTCAGAATAAAGTGAGAAGGTGATACATGTAGGTACAATTATTATATGATTGTCAGCAATTCTGATTAAATACATTTTGGGTCAGTTTTTGAAAACAGAAAAGTTTGTCTTTGATTAAAATAAAATTTGAAAAACAACACCTCCTCCCTAACAGAATGTTCCTAGCTTCTTTTCCCCCTTCTTTTGTAGCTTATCTCAAGATAGAAAACTTTTGGGAAGGCCCTGTAGTTCATTCATGGCTTAGCTCTTACGAGTGAAAGTCTTCAGAAACGTAGAAGTTCTGGGTCACAACTGACTGTGTTGGCTGGCACTTAGGCTAAGTTTTACTATTTTTGCATAGTAGGCATTTAATAAATAATTGTTGAAGGAAGAAAAGGGGAAGACATGAGATCAGGCATGTGAAGTGGTTATCAGAATGCCTGGCTCATAGTAGTCGCTCAATAAAAGACAGATGCTTGGATTTGTAAACAATGAGATGCCCTGAGTAAGAGTATTAAGAGGAATGTGCTGTGGATTCTGAAGAAGACAAGAAGTATTCTAGGGGCTCCTATAAAAGCCTTTGGCCTCTTGGTAAAAGAGACAAGAAACTGCCTTGATTCTCCTTATTTTTATATTGAACCCAGACATGATGCCATTTGTGGCATAAAGTGACAGAGGTGAGGACAAAGGTCATATGTCAATGGTGGCTGAGTAAACGTCCACCTTCATAACAGCTTAATGGAGCTGACGTACCAGCCCTACACTGTTGACCTCCTGACTTGTGGTTGTGTGATTTGGATAAGCCACTAGATGTTGGCTCTGTCATTTTGTGCAGCCAGAAGGAATCCTGACAATCCAGCCACACTAGACTCAACGGGCACATCTGCCTGTGTGGATCCCACCACCAATGAGGTGCAGTCTTGAGATGGAAAAGCAAAGACATTCCCCTGTGTCTCCTTTATACTGGCCTTCAATTTTATTCGTTGGTAAGTTTCCAGGTACGTTTTTATTGATATTACACACAGGATTATCATTTCTTGAGCTTCCTTCTAGCTCTCATCTCATATTCCCCATGACTGTTCTTCAGGGTGACAATGATGAAGAGGATAATGTCTATATCCAAGTCCAACTCATCGCAGACGTTTGGGCCTCTCAGAGCCACATAAATTCACTCCTGGAACTGCCCTCTGGGCACCGACGAAGTAGGCGGGAATGTCAGCTCTGCCTACAGGTGCAGAGGTGATCTAGTCCAGGGGTCCCTTGGAGGTGCATCAAAGACTTACTGAGGTGGGTTGTCTTGTAGCGGTGCCCAGGAGGCCTGGATCCAACCTCTTCTTTCTCTCCTGTCCACTAGGATTTCCCCATTTTGATCTGTATTGCATAATGTACATTAGAAAAGGGGCTCCATGGCTAGACTCCATGGAGTCACAGATCAGTAATAAGAGGAACAGAGAGGTTAATCTAGCACTTACTAAAATTAATGGTTACCAAAGTGGATAGCAGCGGGGAGAAGTAAATTAGGCGGTTGGGATTAACATATACACACTACTATATATAAAATAGATAAATAACACAGACCTACTGTATAGCACAGGAAACTCTATTCATGTCTTGTAATAACTTATAATGGAAAAGAATCTGAAGAAGAATATCTCTATATATCTATATATATCTGAATCACTTTGATGTAACCTGAAACTAACACAACACTGTTAATTAACTATACTTCAATAAAAAAAGAAAAAAATCTAACATATACTTGTTGAGAGTCCACTATATATGCAACATCACTGTGGGCAGGTCTGTGCACTGTACAGATCTAGAGGCTGCAGTTCCCATACACTACAGTGTGAATGCCGCCCTGGAGTTGTGCAATGAGGCAGCCCTATCAACAGGTGCCATGTACATGATGAGTACGATAGTGTTCTTACCTTAAGGCACTAAGAATTGTCTGTAAGGAAGGAATGGGGAAGATACGAAGGACACACTGCAGTTCTTAGGTAGGGCAGAGTGAGATAAATATAAGACATCTCAACTCAGGATGATGAAAGTTTAAAGAGATAAAATGTACGAAGTGGGTGGTATCAAACAACTTTGAACAGGAAGCAATATTTAATATGGACCTTGAAAGAAAGCTAGAAGCATGTGTGGATTAGTATAGACTGGTACCACTGAAAGAAATCTTCACTGAGGATAGGTGATCGGTAATAGGTGAGTCCACAGCTCCTAGTGCATTCATGGGAAGCAAGGTTATTGTCCCCATTTTAAAGATAAGAACACTGAAGGAGTGAGGTTGAAGAATTTGCCCAAGGCCTTACAACTAACAACTGGGGGACACAGGATTCAAAATCAGATCCATTTGCTGTCTAAGCCTGAGCTCTCTCTAGGCTCGTCCTAAAATAATTTCAGGCAGAGGAGAAGGAAACTACTCTATAACTTGCTTTGAAGACTTAATCATCTAACCCTCATGGCAACCCCAGAAGGTCCTGCTGTTATCTCCACTTTAAAGCGACCCCCGAACCAGATTACACAAATTGGGGTCCTTGTGCAGCCTTGATGATGATCTAAACATCCTTGATTTCAAGGCAATACACCTTTCTCTAAAGCACATGGCCTCCTCACGTGAATAAAAAAATAAGGTTGGCAGTGGGGTGGGAAGGGAAGGATTGGGAGTTTGGGATTAGCAGATGCAAACCAGTATATATATATAGAAGGGGTAAACAATAAGATCATACTGTATAGCACAAGGGACAATATTCAATATCCTGGGGTAAACTATAATAGAAAAGAATATGAAAAAGAATCTATATATGTATAACTGAGTCACTTTGCTGTATAGCAGTAATTAACACAACATTATAAATCAAGTATACTTCAATAAAATTTAGAATATATATATATGGAAATAAGGATGGGAACCTGTGTGTGTGTGTGTGTGTGTGTGTGTGTAGAACGGTAGGTTATGTGACAGAAGCGGTGGACAGTGACTCTAGCATCCAATGCCAAGGTGAGGTGCTGTATCAGAAGCTGAAAATGTCAAGGACCTTCTTGCATCTGTTTTCTGTCAACAGCGGGCTCTCTGATGGCGTGGTCTTCCCTTTGGAAAGCAGATCCTGAGGCAGTGGCTTGTGTTCCTGCATTTATTCATGGGGAGGGACTCCAGAGAACAGAGGTAGGGACTGGGGGGAAGGAGGGGGGACCATCTAGAGGGGTGGTCTTGAGTTGATCACTGCTGTGAGAAACTGGAGCTCTGTTTGATTTCACTGAAGTCTCTGGAGGAGCCATGCAGAATGCACCCCAGTATTGTCTGGCCAAGGACACAGGCAGGTGGCGTTGCCCACCAGTCCCCAGCCCTGAGTGTTAAGCCCCGGCACTTCCGGTGGTTCACATGCTGGGCAGTATCCCGCGGGGTCCCTCCCACCGAGTGGAGAAACTCACGGTGCAGCTGAGGCGCGATGCTGACCACGCAACCAGGGCTGGAGTAAGAGGTGGGCGGAGGGGACGTGATGGGGGGACAACAGGTGTCAGGACGTGGGAGTCAGGATGGGAGTTTCCTCCAGAAGGGAAGCAAGCTTTAACAAATACAGACCCGATGTCGTTTCTTGTAGGATCCATTTATGATCTCTAAATAGGAGATTTATATGACGTAGTATGTAAATGCCAGAGAACAAGGAATACTGGAAAACAATTTTTTAAATTGTCATGAAATGTACACACACAAAACTGACCATCTTAATTTTATTTTATTATTATTTTTTAGCATCTTTATTGGAGTATAATTGCTTTACAATTGTGTTCGTTTCTGCTGTATAACAAAGTGAATTAATTTTAAATTGTACAATTCAGTGAAGTTAAATATAGTCACAATGTGGTGCAACCATCACCACTATCTAGTTCCAGAACTTCATCATCACCTCAAAAGGAAACCAAGAACCTATAAAGCAGTCGCTCGCTTTCCCACCCCTCTTCCTCTTGTCCCTACAACCCCGAATCTGCTTTCTGGCTCTACGGACTTGCCTACTCTAGATCTTTCACATAAACGGAATCATACAATATGTGACCTTTGTGTCTGTCTTCTTTCACTTAGCATAGTGTTTTCAAGGTTGAAAAACATATTTTGAAAGGAGTGTTTTTGTTGCCTCCACCAGCAATTTCGTCCTACTTGGAGGTGGAAGGCAAATCCTCCCTGCTGTCACTGCTTGCAGAACAGCGGCCCCTGGTGGACTACGGGAGAAGTTCGCTTGTCCACCTGCAGGCAAGCCCTGAGGAAATGAAGGTTAAGAGGGTTCGTTTAAAAAGGCAGGGGGATTAAAAAAAAAAAAAATCAAATTTAGCTTGTCCTCACTACCGAAGCCTTACTAAAGCAAGATCGCAGGGGGAAACATCTGTCAAACTGGTGTTAGCAATTGATGGTCATCAAGCTCTGTATTACAGGGAATCTGCAGGGTCGAGATAAGTGTACGGGGTCATTTGCATTGCTTGTGATTACTCCCGCGGGATAGGATGTCCTTGTAACTTAGCTCCAATAAAATAGCAGCTGCTTTGGAGAAATCCATACTTAAAGTTATGTTAAATACCCATAAATTAAACCTAAACACTGTTGTGCTATTACTTTGGTTATTAGTGGCAATCAAGTGTTTAAGTGCTGAAAATTGCCCCATCGAAATTCAAGTCCATGGCAACCAAGATAATAAAGAAGAAACATATTCTTATGTTGATAAGGCTATATTCGAAACTTGTCCTCCCTCAGTGAGACAAACTAAGTAGTTAAATAGATCTTCGGCCAAATATTTGTTCCTATTATTTGGTTCCTCTTCAGCTCTAGCATATTCCTAGGTGCATTTTCTCCTCCTGCCATAAAATGGACCCAGGGCAATAGAAGAGAGGCACGGGAGATTTTGTAGACAGCAGGTGGGAAGCCAATATTCACTAATCCTAATAAAAGCCTCCTTGTGTGTTGCTTCCATGGCTCCCTGAACTTCTTTCAGCAATTGCTGATTACTTAATTATTTTATATGTCTGTTCTTCCTCCATGGGGAGATGTGCTGAATAGTTATATCTCTGTATCCCTATCTACCTATCTATGTAACCCTGTATCTAACCATCTATCTATCTATCATGTTTCCTAAAGCCCAGAAGAGTGCCTAGCTTAGAGTAGGTCCTCAGTAAATATTTTTGGATTGATTGTCTAATTGAAAAGCATTCTGGAAATATGGTTTCTAGTTTTGACTCGATATCTTGTGTTTTGACTTATCTAAGCTCTTGTGAGAATCAGATGAGACAGTGTGCTTTAAAATAGTACTTTTAAATAGTAAGTTTCCGGGTTTTTTTTACCATTTTTAAATTGAAGTATAGTTAATTTACAATGTTGTGTTAGTTTCAGGTGTACAGCAAAGTGATCCAGTTATACATATACAGATTCTTTTTCTATTATAGGTTATTACAAGGTACTGAATATAGTTCCCTGTACCATGCAGTAGGTCCTTATTGTTTATCTATTTTATATATAGTAGTGTGTATCCATTAATCCTAAACTCCTAATTTATCCCCCTCCCCTGCTATCCCCCACTTACTAATAAATAGTATGTTTCATAATGTTACTTATTAAAAGGAATGATAATAATTAGCCTTCTGCAGTCTTTTGCTTGGTTCAGTGTAATTGATTGAGTGCCTATTGCATGCAAGATATAGGTGTGGACATTGCCCAGGCGCCCCAGAAAAGTTAGGCACAGCCCCTGTTCTAAAAGAGATTTACGAGATTTGATAAAAGAAGAGAACAAGACAAAAACGGAAACAAGCATGTCAGGTAAGCTCTTCAAGTTACTTAACTATAAGTGTGACATAGGCAACTAGCAATGAGAACAGAAGTCAGCTGGTAAGGCTGAACATCAATCCTAAGTAGAGGTAAAGTGGGCTTTACAATTATGTCTTCAGTGAAAAAGAGAATAAGGAACAAAGTAATAGTGCTATTCAAACTTTCCCACTGAAGTACACATAAAAGCAAATAAGAGTTTTAAAAAATGTCCATCGATCTGGGCCTGTGTGGCCCCAAATGGCCTGCTATGATTTTGAAATTACTTTGAAGTCATGGGCTTTGTCTCAAACATCACGTACATTTTGCATTCTATACCACAGTGTATCTCATTTACCTTGTGTTATAATATAAAAATACCCTGTACCCCTGCTCAAAACCTGAACATAACTGATGTTCCAGCCGGCCTCAGTGAATTTGTTTAGGACCCTTAGGTATGCTTCCTTGCACTGTGGAGGATGTACCCCACTTGAGAAGCTGGGGACCCCAGTGGGAAAAGTATGGAGTAAATCATTCAGCCAGAGGTAGACTTTTGTCCCAAAGGATCTAATTCTCTTTTGGGTCTGCACACTGTGTGTGTGAAGGGCAGCGCATCTTCCTTTTGTTTACTTTTTCTTCCAGTCTTATTGAGGTACAATTGACATACAGCGCTGTGTAAGTGTAAGGTGTACAGCGTAATGATTTGACTCACATGCCTCATGAAATTATTATCACAGTAAGTTTAGTGAATATCCAACATCTCATATAGACACAAAATTAAAGAAATAGAAAAAAAACCTTTTTCCTTGTGATGAGAACTCAGGACTTACTCTCTAACAGCTTTTATAAATAACATTCAGCAGTATTTATTGTGTTGTACATTACACCTCTCTCTAGTACTTATTTATCTTATAACTGGAAGTTTCTACCTTTTGACTACCTTCATCCAAATCCACCTTTCCCTCATCCCCCACCTCTGGTAACCACCAATCGGATTTCTTTTTCTATGAGTTTGTTTGTTGAAGTACAATTAACCTACAACACTATGTTAGTTCCTGGTGCACAACACAGTGAGCCAATATTTCTGTACATTTCAAAACAATCACCACGAGGAGTCTAGTTACCATCTGTTATTATACTAAGATATTCCTTTATTATTGCCTGTATTCCCCGTGCTGTACCTTTCATCCCCGGAACTCACTGATTTTTGTAACTGGGAGTTTGTACCTCTTAATGAGAGACATTTAATTTAATTTATTCCAAGCTTAGGAGACTTGGAATTTTGTCATTCACTGCAGAATTTTAAACTAACGTCTTCAGTTTTCCTGTTTCTAGACTAGCTTGACTCAATTCTCTGTGACAACTATATATTAAATACCTTATACATATATACTGTGCTATAGTAAAAGCTAAACCAAAACAAAACAACCTTATTGAGTACTGATTCTTCAATAACCCCATTCTTCCCATGGAAGAAGAAATAAAGGACCAAAGAGACTGCCTTGGCCCAGTTCTCACTGTTGGTAGGTGGCCGAACCAGAACATCCACTGACCCAAGGACTTGGAATTCAAATCCAGTGCTTTTCCCATCATTACACTTACTTCTCTTCAAATTCAAATGGTGAATATAAATCTTTATTTGGAAAGTTGTTCTTAGGTTGTTTAACGGTGACTCCTGTAAATAATGATGGCCTCAGAAGCTTCCCAAACTACCTGGATGACTTCCCAGGCTCGTAAGGGTGAGCAGGGCCAGAGGTTTGATTAACACCCTACGTCCCCCATGCCAGCTATTCTCTGAGGTCCCTGGTGATTTTCTGAAGACCAAATTCAATTGCTTTTCCTCAGACTCATCCTTCTTGACCTCTCTGCAGCATTTGGACATTGGGGACTGTTTCCTCCAACTTGACAAAAAAAATTTTTATTGGACTTCTGTGAAAATGCACCTTCTTTCATTTTCTTGTAGTTTCTGCTGTCACTGTGGCTGAGTTTTCTTCTTAAATCTTGCCTCTTAAATGTGGGTGGTTTTTGATTTGTAACAGTTATGTCTCCCTCTTTACTAATTATCTCTGGGCGACTGCTACTGATGCGTGATGCTAAACAAGAGCCTTCATAGATAACACCTGCGGCCCTAACCGCTGCCTGAGCTCTAACTCTGTATCCCACAGCGCAGAAGACTTTCCACTTACACACGTCTTCCTATTGCCTCAAGCTAACAAGGCCTGGTTTTCATCTTTCCCAGAGCCACCTCACCTCCCGACGTGCCCACTTCTGCCAGCGTCATCACCTTCCATCCGCACAGCCGCTACGGCTCAAAACTTTGGAATCATCTCTCCCTCATCCTTCTCGTTTGTACCTTATATCCTCCCGGTTACCAGTACTTATCAGGCAAATGATGAATGGTCACTGAGCTCTGAAAGAATTAGTATCACGGTTTCACTTAGTATTAATCTTTGTGATTTTCTCATTTTCCTGCCCACACTTTCTGATCCTTTCCCTAGGGTGTCTAAGGAAGACGAGGAGGAATTGGGATTTTAAGGGGGAAATTGGGATTTCAATGTAAGAATGTAAAGATAGAAAGGTTAGCTTTCAGTTCTTTTGGCATCCAAACTCTATTCTTGAGAATCAAAAGGGAAAGCCCCAGGGCAGGTAGGATTTACTGTTTATGCAAGGATGAAGATTGGAAAGAGACTTGAAGGAGAGCGTTAGAGGGTAAAGACCACTGGGATTGGGTGGGAGTGAACTGGGACCATCGTTTAGGGACGTGTGTAACACACATGGAAGATGGCAAATGCCAATGAGCCTCTGCGAGCCGACCCCTCCCCTGACATCCACCCAGCCCGCTGCATGCCTCACACCTCTTGGAGGAGGTTGGTCCATCCTGGCATTTCATCTCATCCATAGATTATCCCATAGGGTTCCTGTCTTAACTGCCCTACCTCTTAACGCCTACCCCCGACCCAGCAGGGTAGCAGCAGTGGTGTTGAAGTGTCAAACAGTAATCAGTACTGAGGCTGCCGAGAGCAAAGAGCTTTAGTTGGGAGTCTTAGGAATTGTAATTCAGGAGACACGTTTGGGTAAACCCGGGAGTTCTGGGGAAGAGAAAGAATCAGGGGATTATAAAGGCAGAAGCCACAAGGTTGCTAAAGTTGTCTGGCAGGAATTATGACCGACTCTGACGCTAGAAAGGAAATAGTTGTCCTGAAGGGATAGGTTGTCATGAGTTATTTAAGGGTAAGGGTCCGATAAGTGTCTTGAGTTTCTGGAACATTGGGCAGACGTTCTGGATGACCACGTGAAGACAATAAGTGGTCAAAATTCAGGTTCCATCCAGGCTGAGACATGCATAAGGCGCACTTCCTCAATGGCTTCCTGGTTCCATTTGAGAGAGTTCTTCACAATGCTGACTCCATTTTGATTTTCCTTTCACAGAAGAGAGAGCCCAACATTTGGACTTGGGTGCGTCTCTCATTACAAACACCTCAGTGACTGGTGTCTGCCAGAGCAACGTTTTGCAGGGACATCGTGAAAGGCTGATGGAGAAGTGGAATCCAGCTCCTTTCTTTCTCTCAGTGGGGTCTCCCTAGCCTGGAGGAGGTTTGGAGATATTCGTCTTCCTCTGAGCAGCCCTGAGGTCTGGCCACCTAAAATTAGTGAAACAACAGGGGGACAGATAGGAGGGTGTGAAAGACCAGCTGGGAGATGATTTTATTTAGGCTCTCACAGTAGGGGAAGTGTTCACTAGTGAGAACTACCTCAAAGAAAAGAAAGAAAACCTGGAGTTTTACAGAAAAGCAAGTAAACAAGGAGTGCTGAGAAAAGGTAGGAGAGAGTGAGCCTTATCTGAGTCCTGAGGAATCTCTGCCAGGGCAGGGCGATCCTTTGTGCTTTGCCCTTTCTTGGAACGTGATAGCATTGGAGGGGATTTCTTAACTGTAGCCGCTTTCTGGGAACACAGGGCTCAGATAAAGTTTAACGTTGTCAAGGGAAAACTCTAAAGCAAATATGTATATGCCGCTATTTCCCCCCTCTGCAGTTAAAGGCTTCTTTTTTAAAAGAATTGAAGTATAGTTGACTTACAATAACATATTAATTTCAGGTATACAACAGAGTAATTTGATATTTTTAAAGATATACTCCATAGAAACTTATTATAAAATGTTGACTATATTCCCTGTGTTGTACATGACATCCTTGTAACTTCTTTATTTTATACCTAGTAGTTTGTATCTTTTAACCCCCTCACCTACTTCCCCCTCCCCTACCTTCCCCCCCTCCAATAAATCCCAGTTTGATCTCTGTATCTGTGAGTCTGTTTCTGTTTGGTTGTATTTGTTCATTTGTTTTATTTTTTAGATTCCACATCTAAGTGAAAACCTACCGTATTTGTCTTTCTCTGTCTGACTTATTTCACTAAGAATAACACCTTCCTACAGTTAAAGGCTTCTTTTCACACAGCTGGCATCCTATCTTGTTCCTGGCTAGTTGTCAACTAATTCTTAATAAAGTGTGAAACAGCTAAGGTTCTGATTTGCATAAAGATGGTATTTGTGAGCTTATGTTTGGACTATGTTATGATTTTTAAAAGAAGAAGAGACCCATTTTAATAGTAATCTTTAAAAGCGAAGTTTCTGACAGATGACAATTCACTTGGACTATTACGTGGAAATCCCTGCCACGAAGGGAAGAAACTTGCATTTTCTCAGCACACCCAGGTTTGACAGGACTCCTGTGATCTTAGGACCTCCTACAGCCCTGCAAAGCCAGAGTTTCTCAACTTCTGATAATGGGGTCTCGTTAACTCTTTGTGGTGGGGTCTGTCCTGTGCATTTTTGGGTATTTTGCGGCATTCCTGGCCTCTTCCCTCTCTATGCCATCAGCACTCCCATCCCTCCCTCCCCTCTGCAGTAGGGACCATCAGAAACGTCTGCGGACATTGCCAAGTGTCCTCTGGGAGGCAAAAATGTCCCCAGCTGAGAACCAGTGATTAAAGAGTTTATGTTTTAGATTCAGAAAAGGTCAGGATTTGAATAGGAATGGAAAATATAAGCCCTACTTTGAAACAGAGTTTAATAAAAGAATTAGGTTGAGAGGGTAGTAACCGGAAACAACATTACAGTCCATGGAAGTAGGCAGAAAAGCACAGAATAACTAGGACCAAGTGTTAAAAATCCAAAGGAAGGGATGAGGGAAAGACTGGTGCCTAATTAAGAAAGACCTGGGAGTTTCCAAATGAACAAAATTAAAGAAAAAATGTGATCAGGAGATTAAAAGTCCACTTAAAGGTCATGTGGTATAGTTGTTGATTTCCTTTTCTGTTATTTTAATACTTAATTATTTCATATGAAGATTATATATTTTTATTTTGTTCAATTTATATTAATAAGTGATATTTAAAAGGACACGTGTTCAGCCATGTTCTTTTCTTTTTCATGTTTCAGGAGAACTTACTCAGTCTGAGACTCAGTTGTGCCATCTGGTGTTACAAACCTCAAACTGCAGGCAAAAAGAATCCTGAGAAAATTCTCTGGGGGCCTAACAGGCCGATTTGCTCTTTCTCAGAGACAAAACAAAAGCAAAAACAACAACAACAAAAACGCACAACAAGGTGGTATTGAAGGCAATTTAACACGCAACTGTTTTCAGTAGTATTTCTGTTTTAACAGTATTTTCACTAGTTTTAAATCGCTTGTGGGCAGGGACCGGGTCTCATTTGCCTTTGTATCCTTAGCATGATCCTTAGAATACAGTAGATACTTAATACGTATTTGCTGAATAAATGGATGAATACATGCGGTTTGAGACTCAAAGAAATGGGTCTCCTAGGCAAAATTTCAGGCAGAGACAGGTATGCTGTGCTGGGCAGTGGTAGGACCAGGAAAAAGCATCATGGCATTTGAGTAGTTTCTATGCCATCATTGGGAAGCGATCCTTAGAGGATAGACCCGTCTAGTAACGTGGGCCCAACATTTCAGCATGGTCTGCAACACTCATCATGATCTCTGCAAAGAACCTTAACCCGGACCAGGGATGTTTTTAGAGCCCTCTCACCTCTGAGCCACAGCCATCATCCTCTCAACTCCAGCTCTGTTAAGAGGACTAATTCTGCAACCAAAACCTCTGAGGTTTAAAAGCTGTGTTTGTGCAGCCACACAGCCAAATTCACTGGTAGGAACTAGAGAGTTTTCTAAGATCCTGTTCACTCGTGAATTTGCATGTCGAAATGAAGATGTAGAAATATCCATGATAGACATTCTCCTGTATTTCGCAATGTGGTTGAGTGTGATGAGATTTATAGCTTGAGAACATAAGGCACAGATTTGTAAAATTTCATGGAGTTTTGCCAGAATGGATGGAGTCCGTGACATTCCTCTGATTTGAAGTATTTATTTTATCGACTGGTGAAACGATAATCATTTTTATTCTTTTTTTTTTTTTTTCTCACTCATTCCTTCTATAAACATGTGCTAACTGAGTGCTTGTTCTGAGTAGAGAACTGTGCTAGGAGCCTTTAAGGTTTGAGGAAGGCAGAGGCTCTTTAAAACCAAGAAAGAAGAAAGTTTAAGAGTGAAAATGAAAGTTTACGAGTGAAAGTTTTAAGAGTTTAAGTGAAAATGCAACTGGTGCAACTTTGTAAGACCCTGACTACATTCTGTGATTACGGTTTGAATTTGAATATACTTATTTGGTGCAATGAAGGGAGCGCTGAGCAGAATAAATTCTCCTTGTTCATCCTGTCGTTCATCATTTGGTTAATTCATTGAATGCCACTTGAACCACTGAATATTTGATGATGGACAAAAGTGGACAAAATGTGAGTACTGCAAAAAAGGCAGTGAGGAGGGGAAAGCAAGAACACCGCCTCTGATAGAGGAAAATTCCCACTTTTAGCTAGTTTGCTTTTTGGGCAAGGAGAGAAAGAAAAATTTATTTCTAAATCCTACAGTCGATCACTCTTAGGCCTTATTGTGATTCATATCATCAGTTGAAGGATCTGAGAGGCAATCTTTGTAAACCAACTAGAATGTTTTCAATTGAGAAGAAATGTGAAGTTCCCATCTTACCCAGCAGCCTTAAGAAGTTTACGACATGCAACCTACCTAAAATCTGAAGAAGGCCTGCCACCTGATCTTTTTCTTTTCCATCCTTTAGTTTCCTTTAATTAGCTCTAGGGAGTAGACCTTAACATATCTGGCAGATGGAACAGTCACACATTGGATCATTTGCTTTCACAGCCCTTACCTTCTTCAAGCATCACAGTATAGTTAAACATTCATGCATTTTAGTGGTTGCTCTGTTCAGATTTCAGTTTGAACATATGTCCGTTATAGTTTCTGAACTTGAGTTAATGTCTTGAAGTGACAATGGTGAGAAAATCCCTTAATTGGGGTTCTGTTTGAGTTAAGATTATTAACGATAATGAGTGTAACTATTTATTAGTCTACTTAAGTCCCTCTGCCATGGAAACATCTGTCATGTGAAAGTACTAAGGCTATGTACTACACGGGCAAGTATGGTGTACAATTCTGCTTCAGTGATGAAATGTATTCTTACCACCAATAAAAGGGCCTGCAATTACATAAAAAACATCCAGCTGAAAAGAGGTGTAAACTTGACTTTATAGAAATGCTGTTGGCCATTGTTCTTTTTTTTTTTTTGCGGTACGCGGGCCTTTCACTATTGTGGCCTCTCCCGCCGCAGAGCACAGGCTCCGGACGCCCAGGCTCAGCGGCCCAGCCGCTCTGCGGCATGTGGGATCCTCCCGGACCAGGGCACGAACCCGTGTCTCCTGCATCGGCAGGCAGACTCTCAACCACTGCGCCACCAGGGAAGCCCTGACCATTGTTCTTTATCCACAAGCATTAATCCTAATTTGAACTGGTCTATCAAATTGTTCTGATCCTGTTCTTTTGGTATGCTCTTCTACCCCACCCCCCAATTTTAATCACTCCTCAAATATGAATTTAAAGCCCCCTTTCATGCTGTAGGTGCAATTGTTGAGAAACTCCTGGAATTAGACCCAGTGGGTGGTATCATGAGTGTTCGAGAGCAAAGAGTGGACAGGCTGCAATGATTGCTGGGCATAGAGACGGCTGCTCGTGGCTGTGCAGGTCTCCTCATGGACCAGGGCACGATATAATGCTGAGTCTCTCAAAGTTCAGATATTGACTCTCTGCACAGTTTTCAATGTATTGCCTGTGCAATTTCTAATTTAAATTTTTCCCCTTAAATTAACTCATATTTTAAAATTTACATACTACTTTAGCCTCATCTTAAGTAATAATATCCGTGTATCAGAGATGTGATGTGCCTTTTGTATACCTTATTTCATTAGCTCTATGGCCCCCATTTTTCCACATTGTTAACATATCTGAAGTCGTGATGTCTCTGTCAATGGAGGCCAGGGACCATCCTTGCGTTTTCTGTTGACCAGTCAGCGGTCAGGATGTAATTGTCATTGCCTGACACCTTCTGGTGAGAAGAAGAAGGTACTGGATAAAACTTGAAGAATGGATGTCCGTGGCATGGATGAAAATCCCAGAGGCAAGGCGGGAGCATCCTTGAAGAAATGCAGCCTCACCAGTGCCATGCTCTCCATGGCATGCACGATGATATCATGGGGCAAACCATGGACATTGTTGACCTTGAGTTTCAAGTGATTCAGAAGAATTGCACACTTGATAGTAAAGACATTTAAGAAATATTTTAGCCAGTTGAATTTGTTTGTATGTTCCTTTGTATGTATGCCCACGTGTAATTTATTTTAAAATGCTGTGCACAAAAGAAGGCCAAAAGAGTTCTTTCAGCAAGAATAAAATAGAAATATTAACTGATAAGAAAACATTGGGTCATGCTGTGTTTTTTTTCTTAGCAATACATAACAAAATAGTGGTGTATGTTATAATTGAAAGTGTCTTAAATTTGATGAAATATTGTATTACTTTTCTAATACACATTGAATTAACAATGAAACAATCCATCACGCACCACCCTAAAGCCTCTCAAGTACCCTCAGTGGTACGTTTGCTGTGTTTGGGGTAATGTGTGTATAGTGATTAAGTGGAGTCAGTTGTGGGTAGGAATCTGTCCTTATTCACTTACTAGTGTTGTCATGAGGGCAAGTGACTTACTTGTTAGGCCCCAGTTGCTCTATCTTTTAAATGGGTGTCTTGAGTTGATACCCTCAGAAACAGACCCTGAGACAAAAGTGTGAGTGTACATCGTGTTTGGGATCCTAGGAAGAAGAGGTGCAGGGAAAGTGAGACAAGGAGAGAAAGGAAGCCAGCACAGTTGTGTCCATGGGCAGCTCACCACTGTGGGCAATTAAGCCTGGATCCCAGTGGGATCCTCTGACCCTGACATGTATAGAACATGCCTCAGAGTTAACCCACCCAAGGAGCGAGGAAGAGATTGATTTATCAATTACTTACTTACTAAGATTTTGATACTTGATAAGTATTTATTTATTGAGTACTGTTCTGTATCATTGAGGGCTACTTCTGGGGTTGTGATCTCCGCAGCAGCTCCGGCTGTCCCGTGCACCTGCAGCCTCCTCCTGAGGCAGAGAAGGGCTGGCGCTTGCAGGAGGAAGCTGTTGACACGTGATAATGGTGAGCACTAAGGGAATACAGGCAGGACATCAACAACATTGCCTCCGATGGGAATGATAACACCTCAAAGCACTGTTGTGAGTGTTAAGTGCAATCAGACATAAGCACACCTGCATTGTAATCAATTACAACGAATGTCGGCCAACTTATTATTACGTGTCACTCTCACCTTATTATTACGTGCCATTCTCACCTTGGACTGTTATTCGTCTCACTAATCTGTGAGGCTGCGGGTCAGTATTTCTCTGGCAGTCTCATACCGCATGAACTTTGCTTTTTGTGTGTCCTTAAGCTTTTCTTTCTTTGCCTCTTGGTTAATGTGTTTTCACTCCAAGTGGCCAATCGGCAAACCTTTAAGAAATATGTTCTCCTCTCTGTATTTGAATGTGATACTGCTGCCTCTGTATTTGAATGTGACACGCATGGCATTTTGGAGGATTGTCCTCTTTTTGGTATTTTTTCACTTGGTTCCACTTTTGAAAAATTGTTTTAAAAGTAGATATTTTTTGGGCTTCCCTGGTGGCGCAGTGGTTGAGAGTCTGCCTGCCGATGCAGGGAACACGGGTTCGTGCCCCAGTCCGGGAAGATCCCACATGCCGCAGAGCAACTAAGCCCGCGCGCCACAACTGCTGAGCCTGCGCGTCCGGAGCCTGTGCTCCGCAACGGGAGAGGCCACAACAGTGAGAGGCCCGCGTACCGCAAAAAAATAAAAATAAAAAAAATAATAGTAGATATTTTTTTCACCAATTCCATAAGAATTACATGCTTATATAAAGTTCAAACAATTACTTCTAATCCTACCACCGTGATAACTCCTGCCAACTTTCAGTGTATATTTTGTCAGGTCTTTCTATAGTTTAGTGGGCATTCATCCATCTTCTACCCAATACTGACACCTTCCCTCTAAACTGCACCCAGATTTTGGGGGGTATAGGCACTCTCCACCATCATTACCATGTATAGAAGTCATATGGTTTGGTAGAACAGACCCAGACCACTTCCAAGGATGAGTCTTAATTGGCCTAAGTCTTTCAGAAAATCCCACCCTCCTTGATAGAACTTTTGGTTCCAGGATGGGCATTAACCCAGGCCTAAGCCAATCAGTCCATGATATTCCTCTGGTTCAGAAGTAGCCGTAACACTTACAATGGCCCAGTTGAATTTAAGGGAAGGGCCTACATTTAATGACTGAGGTGAGAGACTGTCTCCCTTCCTCTGGACCAGAATGAGAAAGTTTATAGCCTTGATTGTTGCTGACAACTTTCCATGCTCTAAGTTTGAGAGGCCTGAGCCTTAGTGGTCATTGTGGAGGAGAGAGTAGAAAGAAGTAAAGAAGGAATGGGTTGGGTCTCTTTTAAAACACAGCCAACTTTAGAGACTCCTGGAGGGCTGGGATGGGGATAAATCACATCTCTCCTGATGTTTCCTTGAGCTTCCTCATGAAAGATCAGAGTTCATAGAGCTGCATAAGACAAATAATCATTTTTTCATACACTGGGAGATAGTCTATGGTGAGTGTCACCCTTTGGGGAAGCCATGTGGCCCTAACCAATGTCCTTGCAAGATACCTTCCATCTTGTCTCTGCTATGGTGAAGATGCATCAGGATGTTTGCGTTTCTCAGGGGATGAAGAAGTAGAAGAAGAGTTCTGACATTCTTTTCTTATGAGAGTCTCTCAAAATTTCTCCAAGGTAGCACTGTGCTCCCAGCCAAGCCACACAGTTGTGGGAGGGATGATGTTCAAAGGTCATGTGTTCAAAGGTGGAAGAGGATGAGAAAGGATGAGAGATTGCTGGGATCAAGGATTCCCAGTTCTCCAACAGCTCTTTAACACACCTGTAAGTTCTTGAGGGAGCTCTGAGGAGAGGAGATTTGACGGACTTTTGACACCGGGTCCCGGGTTCTGTTGAGTAGGGTTGGGCTACATGAAGGTACTAGAGGTAAGACTGCCTACATTTGAATCCAAGCTCCGTAATTTCCTACCTTTGTAATCTCAGGCAGGTTACGTAAATCCACCGAACTTCAGTTTTCCCATCTGTCGGGAACATACCATAGCAGCACTTACCTCATAAGGCTGTGGTGAGGAGTAAATAAGAAAATTATTGTAAAGCACTTAGCACAATACCTGGCACGGAGTTATTGCTTCACAGATTAACTACAGCTGCTGCTGCTGCTGTGGCTGTTATTATTAATTATTAATTATGATGATGATGATTATTTGCCTAATCAGACTTAAGTGGATTGTACTAGAAACAGAACTCCCTAGATCCAGATCCGAAACTTGTGTTTGTACTCTTATCTCTCCCACGGTGAGGAGAGCCTTAAGGAAACGTAAACCGTATGAGACTCCACCTTTAGAGGTTTTGCTCTGGGGCAAAAGACCTGTGGTCTTCCCAGGTGGGGGCATCTCCTGAGAGAGAGGCTTCTTTGTCTTTGGTCTTTGCTACCTCCCCAGACCCATGGAAGATGTCTTCTCCAAACAGCCAAGCCAGGGAGGCCTTTTCACACAGAAGCCGGGACTTCTGCCTCCCTGCTGGGCCCAGCTAAAGCCCCGCTCCCTGGCATGGATGGCTGACTGACGGTGCTTCCGTGGCTGTGGTCCTCCTTATGCTTCTTCCTGGGTGGTGGGCAGGAAGGAGGGAGAGAGAGTTGTGAAGAGAGGAGGCTGGAGATCTTCCAAGAACAGAGGGTCCTGTGGAAACTTTGTAAGGCCAACTAGTTTATAAGATGTTTTCATCAATATTTCTTTAAAATCCTACTGAATATTACAAAACATAACAGAGTTCCTCGTGGAAGATATAAAACACATGTGATCCACCTGCATACAAACCTATGTGCACACGTCCTACATATTCATGAATGCATTTCTAGTAACCCAAGGAATATTAGCAGTAGATTCATCTGGGTAGGAATAGGGCTTGTTATGAATTAGTTTGAGGATTGGGGCTAAAAATAAGGAAGAGGAGAGGGGAACTAAGGGGAGAAGGGAACGTTTTCTAAGTCCATTTGTTTCATATCTGTTCCCTTATACGCATACGAGTAGTAATAGATAAAAGAGGTCTTATTATTCCCATTAGGCTGATGCCTAACGTGGCAGACAGTAAGCAGCGGAGTCCAGCTTCAGCCCCAGGACTGTCTGATTTCGAGGCCCCCGTCGTATCCACGAGCGCCACTCTTGCATTTTCATTAAATAGTAAAATAACTGCCTTGCGATCAAGTTCAGTGGAGCTTTGGTGTCGGTAAGTTCCACTGAGATAATCTGGAATGCCCACCAACACTTTGTTTACTTAACAGAGTTCTACAAACTCCAGTCCCACCTCATGTATCCAAACTTCTATTCCCTCGATCGCAGCAGAGGCTTCTGCTCTACCAGAGCCAGACCCAGACTCCAGCACATTCCCATCTCTTGTCCGTAATGTTTCTCACATCTGGATGCCCTCTTCCCACCAATGAAACAGCAAACACTCCCTTCCCCATTTCTCATTAAATCTTTCCAGCCCTGCCCCCTGGCAGCTACAGGTCTGGCAGTTAGCCCTGCAATTTTCATCCCTGGGTCAGATGGCAGAAGTCACTGTCTGGGATTTGTTTCAAAAGCTTGGTCCTGGGAAGGAACAAGATATTTAGACAACTGCATGTTAAGTAGGTTGTGAAACCAAAAGTAGATCAAGTTTCCCAGGGCTGGGTGAGGAAGAAGGCAGGAGGATCAGAGGGGTAGGGTTTTAGGTGGGTGGATTCCTAAGAAGCCGACCTTCAAGAACCTGTGTCCTGGGGGTGAGGTGTGCTCATGGAACCTGGATTCATCTGGGGAGTTTGAGAGTAGGGATGGTCTGGGCCCCCAGACGGGAGTTCCTGGTGCTTCCACTTGCTGTGGGGCAGGGTAACAATGCCCTGAGCTGAGAAGGGCCTCAAAGCAGCCCCTGCAGCTCAGAACGTGTGGGGTAAGTAAGTGTTTCTTGCAGAGCAGCTTGGACAGGACGTCCAGAGGGCTATCAGACACAAGGGGCCTTGCAGCTGGGAACACGGAGGACACAACTTTGCGCTGTGTGGACTGATGACCAGATCCCGATGTGAAGGGAGACATCTAGCTAGTGAAGGTGGAGAAGGACGACTGGAGGCCCTGTCTCCAGACCAGGGTACCACTGCATACCTTCCTCACCCAACTCAATTTAGATCTGACAATTATGTTCCTGCCTCTCAAATGGGGCTCAACACCAAAGTTCAGTTCAGTTTAAACAAAAACCATTTGAGGGGCTTCCCTGGTGGCGCAGTAGTTGAGAGTCCTCCTGCTGATGCAGGGGACATGGGTTCGTGCCCCGGTCCAGGAAGATCCCACATGCCGCTGAGTAACTAGGCCCGTGAGCCACAACTGCTGAGCCTGCGCGTCTGGAGCCTGTGCTCCGCAACGGGAGAGCCCGTGATAGTGAGAGGCCCGCGCACCGCGATGAAGAGTGGCCCCCGCTCACCGCAACTGGAGAAAGCCCTCGCACAGAAACGAAGACCCAACACAGCCAAAAATGAATATAAAATAAATAAAAAATATGCATAGAGAAAAGTCTGGAGGTCATTACACCAAAATACTAAAGGTAAGTGTTTTGGGGGCAGTGGTAATATTAAAACAACTAAAGTGATTTTTACTTTCTCCTTTTCAACTTAAAGAATTATGTGATAAACTTTTTAAGAATGAGCATGCATTATATATTTATATTTATTTAAGTACCATGGGGTGTTGGACCAGGTCCTTCTCTCTCTGCCGTGATGAGCTCTTCCCTCCCCCGACTCCTCCCTGCAGTATTTTCTCTCCTCTCTGAACTCCTGGGGCAGTTAAACCCCAAGTTCTGTCCAAGGTAGAAGTTCAACAAAGCTTTTCTGTTAAAGATATCATGGGCGATGAGTCTGTCTTATGCCGTTTTTCCAGCAGCTTTGTGAATTCAACTAGATTCTGAATTATTTCGGGGCAGAAACCAAGCATCACTAAGACATTTTTTGATGGGTCTCTATTCTTAGACACTTCTGAGAGCCCAGAGGGCAGACATAACCCTTCGTGGATTGATTTGGGTGTAGACAGGTGGTGGGGGAAGAAGGCCACCTTGGAGTCAGATGGCATTTCTCACATGGGGATTGAAGCACTGGAGCCGTTATAGGGTCAAGGCGAAGTACCTTGTGATGATTAGAACTGCAGAGCTCTGTGATATGATAAAGTCCAGCAACCACTCTGCCCTGGGACCCTTCTCTCCTCTCCTTCCTAACAGTAAACACAAAAGCTGCTTTTGCCCTGGCCTGAGAAGCTGGCCTTATGGAATGTTGAACATCTGCCCGGTCTGCTTGTGGTACAAACTTCTTACTCTTGGGTAGGAGAGAAAGCAAGGGCTGCATCACCCTTGAGCTTGATTCAGGGGTAAAACCTGAACGTCAATGGTCTGAATTTTATATGTGCTCCCTGACTCTTGATAAGCAAACTGAGATGAAAACTTTGGATGCAAGTAAGTTCAGTCGTCCCTTGGTATCCCTGTGGGATTCATTTCAGGACCCCACAGAGAGCAAAATCTGAGGGCGCTCAATCCCTTATATAAAATCACATAGTATTTGCATATAACCTATGCATATCCTCCTGTATACTTTGTCATCTTTAGATTATTTGTAATACCTAATACAGTAGAAAGTCTATGTAAATCATTGTAAATACAATGTAAATGGATGTTGATAGTTGCCAGAATGCAGCAAAATCAGGTTTTGTTTTTTGGAACTTTCTGGAATTTTTTTTTGTCTGAGTATTTTTGATCTGTGGTCAGTTGAATCTGGGGATGAAGAACCCATGAATATGGAGGACTGATTGGACACCATGGAAAAAGAGAGGGAAAAAAAGGCGGAAAATGAAAATATAAGCAGAAATAAAGGATAAAATGAAGGAAGGAACAAAGGAATGAAGTAAGACAAGAAGAAAAACATTTTGAAGAAAAGTGATGGAGGAATTTTGCAGGTACTATCTCTGAAAGCAGTTGTAAAGATTTTTGAAGGCCTTGCACTGTGTTCTCCTCACAGGGCTTTAGGGAGCGTTTGGGGCCCTGGGAATGTGCAAGACGAGCGGTCAGAGAGACTGGGCAGAGGAGGTGTAGCTCTGTCATGAACCAATCCCGTGGCTTTGCCTGAATGCAAGCTCTCTGGACTTCCTCTTGAAACATGGGAATGAGCAAGGAGATGGCAAAGTTTCCTTCCAGCTCTAACGTTCCCTATCTTACAAATGAGAAAAGCACACGTTCTGAAGTGGGCCAGTGGGGTGTGTTCGTGGTGGCCGTTTTACAAACTAAGAACCTGTTCAGTTTTCCACTTGCCTTTGTTTCTGCCCTCTGCCCCAGCCAGTGACTGTCAGAAGACATACACATAGCTCCCCACAGAAAACGGGCCCTGCACCCACGAAAGCAATGCTTTGTTTTCACACGTGCTTACAATCTGTGTGTTTACAACCTTGTTTTCCTGTGCTTACAATCTGGCCTAAGGGGTGGCCCTAACATTTTCAGTGAAATTAAAGAAATGACAAGACCCCAAGTCCTTTACTCAATGACGTCTAGTTTTGACAGACATTCGACTTCTTATCTAATTTCCTGAGTATCCGTAAGAAATTTGTGTGGGACTTGGCTTTTACTAGACTACAAAAATATTATCCCGAGGCTGTTATCTCTCAGGATTGGGGGTAAGACAACAATTACGGTGCTTTATTTAAAAAACTTATTACTGAGATACACCATGCATACAGGAAAGGGATAACATGCATTAAGTACATTGACCATAAATATAGAGTTTGGTGTTGTTCTTGTGTTCAAACCTATGTAATCCCCATCCAGATTGAGATATAGAACATTCTGGCACCTCAGAACACCTTCTCAGGCCCCTTTCTAATCAATTTTCCCCCCATCCCCACCCGCAGAGGACAGTTATTTTAACCTCTGTCACGATCAGTTGGTCTTGTCTGTTCTTAAACCTCATATAATGGACGCATGTAGTATGCACATGTTGGGTCTGGTGGGAGAAATCATTTGGTTCACTTCACTGTAGTCACTTATTTTACTGTCTGGTCTATGCCTCTCTACTTAATCACGGCAGACAGTGTCATCAAAACAATTCCTGACGTGAAGTACATGTTGTCTGACCGCCATATGTGCGGTCACGTGCAGCTGTACAATTTCACTCACATGACTTAAACTCATGTCAAGGGTCTCCAACCTCTTTGATCAAGTGCTATAAGAGTTAGGAAATAAATGGTGAATCCAGGGAAATAGACCCTGCTGAGAACAGATGAACCAGGCCCAGAGGTGAGTAACTATAATTGTGTAAAAGGGGTAAATTGTTCCCGAGGAGGGGATACTTTTTACAAAGGTGTAATAAGAGGAGGCATCTCACCTCCCAACAGGGAACCAAGTAAACGCCTAATTAGTTTGACTTAACTGGCCTACCCAGAAATGCAGACAAACAACCTGCTATTCTGCATAACGTCACTAGATGGAGATCTTGAGTCGATCATGGCTTGCTGGCTTTATGTCAGGTTTTCTTTATGTGAATCTGCTTTACCAAGGGTCTGAATATCCACAGAATGCAACTTTACAATTTTGGCATTTCACGTTTTTTTTGCTGAACTTTTTGGGGATGGTAATTTCAAGTAAAATGGATTTCGTTTTAAATGTATTAGCTTAATTAATTTCTCATCTGGGGTCCCAGCGAGGTGGAAGCGCCCCTGATGTGTAGGCTGCGTGCTGTTAATCTGGTGTTTATTTCTGGCAGAAGCTACCAGTGTTTATTCACATGGCCCCCAGAGGGTGTGGCTGGTTGTAGAGACTGTCATTATACCTTAGAACTGATTAAAAGAGGAAATCCTCACTAGAAATGGCTCCGTGGCCACCAACAAGTGAACCCAGCTGCTTTATTTCCATAGAATAAGCCATTTCAACCTCTTTATTTACAAAACTCTAGCAGTGAAAGCTAAGCTTTGTGTCCTTTTTTATTCTGAATGAAATTCCAAAGTGATTTTTATGTTTAATCACAATTTGACATTATAGAGAAATCTAGAAGTATCAGGTAAAAGCCTTTGCTTTCTCTTTTAGTTGTCAAGGCAGTCATGCCATTCAGGAATAAAATCCTCAGTTTGCCGAAGAAGAAAACGACTGAAGCAGCTTGTCTTTGTGAATAAGTTTTTGAGAAAACTCAGGGGCTGGACAGTTTTGCCTGTGACATGTTGACATTCTACCCAGGGACGATGTGGCCATTTAGCTTTGGCTGCTATCTGAAATGAGTTTGAGTGTCTCAGCTCATTTCATAAGAAACACAAATAAAGCCCACATAATAAAACATGCAGTTTGGGATTATAGCCAGTCTCTGTTCAGAAGGTGCCCAGTTTCCGAAAACTAAATTCCTGTTCCACGTAGATAGGGACTCTTGTACTTCCAGAGGGGGGCAGTTAGAGGGGAAGGAAGGAGGAAAAGAAGAAAACTGTGAACCGTGAGGCACCATGCTGGTGGTGACCCAGACTGAAGGCCCTGCAGTGCCATCAGCCCCGCCTTCAAACCGTCTGAACCTGCATGATTTAAAGGCTCAGGCAGAGGCCGGTCTCTGCTTTCCTATGTCATGTTCTCCTTTTCAGCTTCTTCAAAGCTGCATAATAAGCAATGGTATGGACTTCACTTCTAACTGCCCTTACCTGTTCCTGCCACAGTTCCAACCCACAGGGCAGCCAGGGAAACAAAAGTCCATAGGCCCGAGGCAGTGAGCTCACCGTTGGCGCTTGTCTTCTATCTCCCTATCAGGCCTGAGAGATAGGTTCCAGGGCCTGGTGGTGGCTAAGAAGGCGCTTTGTCCTGTGGATGTAACTCTGAACCAGTTTTCATAAGTATGGGGCCTTATTCAAGAAATGTCTCTATTTCAGATTCTGAATGATCATCTCATCAAGAGAGGATATTTTGGTTTGCTTGTGTGTTTTTCCTTACAGTTCTTTATCTTAAAAGCAAACCCATGTTCATTAGAGAGAAAAATTCTAGTAAATGCAGGTAGTTTAAGAGAAAAAAATTTTAAATTATTTGTAATCTTGCCACCTTGACATAAACTCTGTTAATGCCTTTCTGTATATCTTTCAATCAAAGGTCTATGGGTATATACGCACGTAAAATTTTTACAAAAATAAGAGTCCTTTTGTACATACTTTTCTGGCTTTTATTTTCACAGAATGCCGTATCATATCTTTTTATATTAGTAAACATTTATATGTAACCTCACATTTAACAGCTGCTTTGCATTCTATTATAAACAATCCCTTAATGTTGAACAGCAGCCTCCCCATCACCAATTTTATTGATGACACAAACAAAACTATCATTAACACTCGAAAGTGATTTTTGTTGTATATTCTAATTTTCAAATATATCCAGTTTGAAGAGCTTGACTACTGAGAGGTTCCTTCCAATATGAGAAAACTATGCCCTTTACAGGAACCAGGAACATAAATCGTCATTTATGAAGAATACAAAAGATCCTCCCCCATATTAAAACACTCCCTGCATATATTTACCTGAATTGTACATATATACCTGAATACTCCCAAGTGATACACCATTTTAATGTAATGGAAAGTAGTTACTTTAATCCTTAGAGTTGATTCTTATGTGGGTAAATGGGAAAAAAAAATATGCTGGGATACAAGATGCATGAAAAATGTTTTAAAGTCTTTATTGGGTTTGAAATGATGAGAGTTTACATAATTAATCATAAGGGGATGTTTTTAGTCACAGAAATGATCATTAGTACTGCACTAGAGCTAAGTAATCTTTATAGCAATATAAAAATGCCATTTCACCCTTAGATCTTACCGAGATTTTGTCTCTCTTTTATGCTCTTTGGCATTACAACACTCAGTAATTGAATGCTACTTAATAATCAGGGTGGGTAATGAAACCATCTAAGCTAATGTGTCCGCGGAAATTTCTGAAGCCCAAACTCCAAACATCACCACAATACATTGTGTTAGCCCAAAGCTAGGAAAAAGAGAAGTTAAGTGCTATCATTGTGGTGTTTAAAAATTACCCCCACTTTAAAAATTAATAGCCTTTGTTCTTTTTCATCTTTTTTTTAAATGATGTTTTAAGATGCAAATTCTGCATTTCAGCCTTGGCTTTCATCAATTGCTTTGGTGGGAACAGTCATAAATTTTAACTATCCTTCCTAAATTATAAGAATGTCTGTGGTAAGTTTTTTTGATAAACAGATGGCTCCTACTTGATCTATTTTAACAAAGAGGCAATAATAAAGACAATTAGTGATTTTCATTGGCTCACATGGCAATGGTTAACAGTGCAGCTTCTGGAATCAGGGACTTGGTTTGTATCTGGGCCCTGCCGTGTCCCGGTGAATGTGAACTTGGGGTGATCCTCTAACTCCCAGAGGGTGTTTCCCCTGAAAAATGAGTATAAAAATGGGAGATTAAATGAGGAAATTCTAGGTGTGTATCACAGTGCCTGACATAGAAAAGTAGTTCAATAAATTGTTAACTATTGTTAAAAATACTGGCTAACCGCAGTGGAATGCTCAGTGGAGTAAGATTTCACTTTATTTTGCTTCCAAACAAAATGTCTGTGAGTGAGGGTAGTTGTGGATATTTCAGCCTATTTGGTCAGAATTGTGTCATCATCTAACTAAAATCCCCCAAGAATTTAGTTCAGAAATATGAACATTTTTAGAAACAAAAGCACAAAACTGTGGTCTAGATGTTTTGTCTTTTCTCTGATCTGTTCAATAAAATGACCCTTCAATTGAGATATATGTCTTCTTATCACAAAATGTCTTCTCATAACGGCTTTTAGCAAATGTAACATTGAAAATAGGAAAAGCTGCCTAACGTAACATTTAATGAAGCACCTTGAAAAAAAAAAGCAAGAATATCTCTTGTGCCTTCGAAATGGAACTTAATTGGTTCCAAACATGAACAGTTGGATTTTGATCTCCTTTAAAAAAAAAAAATCTTTGATTTTGACTATAAGACCTGGTTTAAAATTTAACTGAAGTAATTGATTTGTAAAATTTCAAAAGCAACTCTTTAATCTTTTACTAAACTGTTAATAAGTTAATAACCTCATTTCACTGGATTTGCTCTTTTATTATATTAAGTCTGGCTCCTTGAGTAAGTCCCTGTTCATTCAAAAATATGCTCTTATTTTTTGAAATATCAATCGTGCTATGTAAGAAAAATGAATTTGTGGCATCTTTTCTTGTTGCAGTTTTCCACTAAAACTTACCTTTAAGTGAAAGTGAGGTGGGGGAGGGCAAGAGAGGGTAACCATGGAAAATTTTCTGAACCTCATACTCCAAATTTTAGCAAACCTGGTTTTTAAGTAAGTGGATTCCAATTGTCTTTAATCCTTCCTGAAAATAGATACGATTGGATAGAAGATCATCAGATTCCTTTGTCTATGTATTTCTAAAACAGTGTTCTTTTTATGACTATTACATAGGAAAGAATATAAATCATGTCTGTTCTGTAATAAATAGACTTCTCAATTTTGTATGAAAAACAGTTTATACAAACTTTTTCTGTGTCTACACTTTACTTATCAAAATATCCTCACAGTTGGTCACATATCACTTAGCACAATATTGACACCATCTGTTTTAAGCTTGGGATGATTGTCTCTTAACTTTAAAAAGTGAATTTTTTGGAAGTTGAGTTATGTCTGTTCAGTGTCTCTCAATTGTTAGAAGACTGGTATATTTAAATGCTCTAATAATGGGGGGAAATGTAGATCAACTGTCTTCCATTTGAGATCAATACAGTAACTGACTTAAAAATCAAAAACAGATGAAGCCTTAATAATTTGTTTGATTCTCTCAAAGATGGTGACTATATTAGTCTGTGTGCATGAACGGGAATAGCCAGGTTTAGTAATTCATGAGAAGTGGCTCTTCTGTTGGCTTTTAAAAACAAATAGATCCGTGTAGTAGCTAAAGTTAGTTCTAGGCTCCCATCTCTGCTATAGCATGGTCAAGAAAGATTCCTGAGCATGTATTTTATAATTTGATTATAAAGAAGTGTATGTCCTTTATGAAAGCTCAAGCCTTTTGATATCTGACCTTACAAGAGTTCATGACTTTTTTTTTTTTTTTTTCTTTTTTGGCTGCACTGCACAGCCTGCAGGATCTTAGTTCCCCGATCAGGGATTGAACCCGGGCCCTGGCAGAGAAAGCACTGAGCCCTAACCACTGGACTGCCAGGGAATTCCCTCATGACATTTTTAGATAGTGAGTCTTGTGACCCAGGGGCAGATGAGAGATTGAGATCTACATTTTTTTGTTCGTTTGTGTATGATCTAATGCCATGACAATGTAAGGTGTATGACAGCAAGTCAATGTTTATTTTATTCACTGTTGTATCCTTAGTGCCTAGAAGAGAATTTGGGTCTTAATAAATAGGGTCCTAATAAATATTTGTGGAATGATGACATCAAGTGAAAAAAGTAAAAGAAGGGAAAGAATGTGTTCTGAGAGCTAGGAGGTACAGCAGTGGAGAAGTACTGCGAATCTTCAACCACAGCAGGCAAGGAAGTCCCAGTTTTTCCAGCCCTGAAACCTTGCAGGAGGGCGTGAGTGATGCCGAGTAGGGAGTGTCATTTCGTTGTCTAGTTTCCCTCTTAAGTCACCCCAGCTCGGAGTGTCTGGCTCTTCCTAGCTTCTCAGTTCCCTGGGGGCTTCCTCCTCTCCCAGTTGCCCTCTGCTTGTGTCGACATGAAGCCTGGGTTTTCTGGGTAATGAGCAGAACAGTGACATGGTTGAGAATTCGGGCGTGGGCTTCAGACACATCTGGGCAGTGGCCCAGATTCTGCCGTCTCCATGTATCCGATCCTGAGCGAGCTCCATCGCCTTTCCTCCCCTATGTACGCGGACTGATAATAATTTTGCTTACCTAGTTGGGTTTCTGAAAGATTAATGGAAAAGATGCCTGATATGAGTAACAAATGGTCGAGACCTTGTGAGGATGGCTCATTGCTTTCAAGAAGTGGAACTTCCTATAGAGGGCAGGTGCATGGGAAGCATTCAGCATAGGCCTGGATGGTGAGAAGACTTTGACAACACGTGAGCTTCTAGTTCCATGTGTGTCTTTTCATTGATCCCAGTGTTGAGAAACAGGACACAAGTAGGGGCCAAAAGTAGAAAGACTCTGACCCTAACAAGGGATTTGAAGTAAGGGGTATCTTGTATCTAGGCCTCATTCTCCAGAGACTGAGGTGAGTCAGGCAGGTGTAACTACCAACATTGAAGTGATCTACATGCAATAAACCTTTTCCAATCTGAGTATTAAAATCCTTTTGTTACATTATCATAGTCATTTTATTTATTTTTAACTTTTTGTTTTATATTGGAGTAGAGTTGATTAACAACGTTGTGTTAGTTTCAGGTGTACAGCAAAGTGATTCAGTTATACCTATACATGTATCTATTCTTTCTCAAATTCTTTTCCCATTTAGGTTGTTACATAATATTGGAGAGTTTGGGATTGACATGTACACACTGCTGTATTTAAAATGGTTAACCAACAAAGATCTACTGCATAGCACAGGGAGCTCTGTTCAATATTATCGTAGTCATTTTAGCTTTGCTACTGTGGAAGACATTTCTCCCCAGACTGTGTTTCTCCTTTCAAGTTGATTTTAAAAACTCCGATAGCATTTGCCGCGATGTAACAGGCTTGGGTTTTATTGGAGCGATGCTTAGTAGGCTGTTTACGTTTCCATGTTATGAAAATACGCTGCTGTGAAGAGGCCTGTGAGATCTCACTTGTGATCTTGTGGTTCAAGTGGCCGACTTCATCATGGGTGTGGTTGAATGGTTAATCTCCCAAGAGAAAGAAAGAAAAATTTGACAGGCTTTTCCTACTTAACTATTACTAAGCCATTTGAAGAAAAATAGAATTCCTCATTAAAATAACTAAGCATAAACTTAGGCCAAGGCTACTAATTTTCCTGTATAGAATATGCAATTAGAACAAGATAATAAAGAAAATAAACACCTAATTACAATTTGATACCTTTATTGTTAACCTTCAGCTGTTATGGATGTTAATTCTTTCCCTTGCTTCCCTTTATAACTTTAAACAAAGATGGAAACATTCAGGCAATTCCTTTTCACATAGCTTCCCTGAAACTCCCTACCTCTTCCCAGTTACTGGCTCCTCGACTTTTAGAGCTAAAATATTCACATCTTGCGTGAAACCTGATGCTCTCTCCTGACTCTTTGCCTTCCTGCCTTTTCATATACTGTTCCTTAATTAAGGAAAGCTCTTCCTTAGTCATCCCTGATATCGAGATTTGGTTCAAACAGTATCTCTCCTGTAAGGGATACTCTCAGACAGAGAACTCTTTAATAAAAGAGTTTTGTATTTTGTGGATTCCTTTTCACGACGTTGTCATTTTATTATGTGTTTACACATCTGCCTGCCCACCCAGCAGACAATTTTTTCAGGGATCAGGCCATAGAGTTGGGTTCACCTTTTCATTTGTTTGCTTGTTTTTGTGACATAAAAGTTTTACTGAGGTATAAATTCTTACCAAGTGATTCATTCATTTGTGTGTCTAATTCAATGGTTTTGAGCATATTCATAGAGTTGTACAACCGTCACCACATCAATTTTAGAATGTTTTCATCACTCCAGGAAGAAACCCTCTACCCATTAGCAGCCACCCTCTTTCATTCCTCAATCCTCCCACGTTAGCCCCAGGGAACCACTCATCTACTGTCTGTCTCTAGAGATTTGCGTATTCTGGGTATTTTACATAAACATCGTTTGCTTTTAAACTATACTGCACATAATTAGAAGCAGAGAAACTTCATTAAATGCCAGACTCAAAGATACATCCTTAAATATTTTTCCTTAACACAAGAGAGAAATCCACTGGAACGAGTTGTGTTATTTTAATTATGGAATAATGCAAATACCAGAACGTCACAGATTAAAGCTTAACAAAGACACTTTACCTGCTGTTGTAGGGAAGAATCACCATCAGTAGCAACATAGCAGGAAGCAAAGTTATTTCCTCCCCTCATATATTTTAGGGACATAGTTCTGTTCAATTTGGATAAAATTCTGGAGGGAAAAAAGCTGCCTCTTAGCATTACGTACAAGTCACTTGCCTTCTCTTGTCATAACTGAATGCTGACATAAATCTTTTTAAATAAAATGAACTATTACAATTATTTCTTTCCTGAATGATGGCTGAAACAGATGTATTTTAATCTACAGGACAAAGAAAATGAAATTTATATGTCGCTGAGGTCTCTCTGGTTAATAAATGTTTTAAATAGAAAGAAAGCACCAAGCTAAATAAATATGAGACTATGCTGCTTTGCATAGGATTAAAAAAGTAAAATTAGAGGGTTTTTTCTCTACCAAAGAACTGATTTATAAGGTGAAGGTATTTTACACTATCAAATATGTCTTTTAGAATATCATGAAAATGCTGCTTTGCTGTTCTTCTTTAAAAAAACAAAAACAAACAAACAAAAAAACCCTGCAACATGCAGTTCAAAGTATTGCCTCTGCATTTCTAACTTGATTGGTGGGCCTGGTACGGAAGTACCGGCCTGACTGTCTTCACTACTATTGTAACATTTTCTCTATTTTTGAGTGCTAGTGAGCTAAAAGAAATGAGTTCCACTCATAGCCTTGCTCTAAAATTTTACGAAGGTTTTTTTTCATTATAAAACATATAAGATACACCTAAATTTTGTTTATTGCTGTCAGAAAATGTCCATGATAAAAAAATGAGGAAATTAGAACTGCCCTTGAAAAGCCTTGACAATTTTTTTCCTTTTTTTAAAAAAAAAACTTTTCCTGGGCTTCCCTGGTGGCGCAGTGGTTGAGAGTCCGCCTGCCGATGCAGGGGTCACGGGTTCGTGCCCCGGTCCGGGAAGATCCCACATGCCGCGGAGCGGCTGGGCCCGTGAGCCATGGCCGCTGAGCCTGCGCGTCCGGAGCCTGTGCTCCGCAACGGGAGAGGCCACAACAGTGAGAGGCCCGCGTACCGCACAAAACAAAAACAAAAACAAAAACTTTTCCTGTGTGCTTTGAACTGTTGCCAAACTAGATAAAGGTAAAAATGGCTGACTTTTCCTAAATTGCTTGCATGAAAAACCTTCAAATAACTTTAATGGACAAGCAGTCTAAACACCCAGTGCCATGAATCCATCTCACCCACATGGTCACCCTCTCACCCCTGAGGAGATGTAACCATGGTGGAATCAACCTTGGAAAAGTAAAATGGCAGCTCAGACGGTCCGAATCGTACCCCAAACACCACAATGCCTTGAAAGTTACTCTTTTCATTGTAGTCAATTGGCTGAAAATACAGGGATTCTATTCCAAATTCACCTCTCTATCGTTAAAAATTGTGGTAAAAGTCATTTTTCAAAGCATGATTATAGAAAGGGCTCAGGTGTTATCCTAGTCTGATTAAAACGGGTTGTGAGTCTCCCCCTGTCCTTTAAATTGCAACAAGACAGACTCTGATATGATGCACAGATGTATTTTTTAACAACAAACTGAGTTCGAGAATTATAATTTAGAGTGTATTGGATGTATCACCAAAAGACAGGGTGGTTGGGCGATTGTGAGGGAGTATTGTATTGTTGCTAGTCTGAGTAAATCTGAATCTTTTCAAGCTTTGGTTGAGTGGGTTAATTCCAGGACCTGAATTACAAGTACAATTTGAATTACATTGCAAATGCTGAATTTCCTTCACTTTTGCAAGGTGCTTTCCTTTTCCCTTCTCAGACTTATGAATTCTAGCTATTTTGATGTTTTTCAAATGTTGCAATATTTCAGTTAGCTGTAAAAAATAGCAGTTCTAACTAGAAATGAAGGAAAAGATTTTTCCCCTTTGCCTCTTTGTTTATTAATTCCTTTTTTTTTTTTTTGGTTTGCCTCTATTTTGTGAAATCTCCGCTTTTAATATCGATTAAAACTGTAGCAGCTCCTGAAGCATTCCAGGCAGTACACCATTAACCTTCGATCCTAGGATAAATAATTTGTAAAAAAGACTGCCATGGACAGTCAAAACAGCCCAGGCTTCAAATGGAGGGGGGAACAAAAGAACAGGTAAGAAATTAATATATGATGCAAATTGGGATGTCCCATGCATGAACAAGCATTGATAAATACAGTCTCTTAGAAACCCTGTGAGGTAAATCTACACGATGACACTGATTTTATGGACAAAGAACGAGGAAGTTAAGTGGATTGTTTAGAGCTTGAATTCCTATCTCCCAGCTCGATTCTAACCATTCTGTGCTGAGGATGCAAAAGTCCTGCAAACAGCAAACCGGCATGGGGTGGGACCAGGAGCCTCTGCTGTCACTCTAGAGAAAATGTTAGGCATTTCAGCAGTCGGGAAGAGGTGGTAGACAAACTGCCTGGTAATTATTTAAGAACATACCAATTTATTTGTAGCATAAAGTCTAAGATCAAGCTCAGGCATGACACTATAGTTTTCTGACTGTGCAGGTATTTATCTCCCACTCGTTACAAAAGAAGTTTGATTGAATAGTTGGTGGCAGAAGACAAGAAAATACAGTTTAACATGGGGAGTTCAAAAGCTTGACACATTTTTAAAGAGAACCTGCTAAATGGGGCACTAACACTGTAGAAAATTGCAGTAATCAAGGGCTTTCGGCAAAGAACTAACTGGAAACGAGTAGTCAATCTAGAACATTGTATGCTGTGGTTATAGTGTGTTTGGGGGGCTTTGTTCACCCGTGCTTGTACTTCCTTTCCGGTTTTAAAGTCCCCATTTATTAGAGCATCTCCTTGCACGGCACTTGGGTCATGTGGTGTCTCACACATTGTAAACGACGCTGGGAGAACTCGCAGGAAACCCGGGACCCCTGTCAGTCCTCACTCAAGAGATTATCACTCCAAATCATCACATTTTGCTGTTTTCTGTGTAATTGGAAATAGTCTGTATGTACAATTTGAGTGAGTTAATGTTTCTAGGAGAATGTGGAAACAGGGCACGACTGGGTAAGAGGTGGAGGATTTCTTTATAAGTAGAGCGGGTCCTGTTTTCTAGGGTGAGGTAAGCCAGCTGAAGCTAACTTGGAGTATTGTGACCTATGTTTAGTCTCCTTGACAATGAGGCATTTCCCAGAATTGCAGCCTGGCTTAGGTTGAGATTTACGATATGGGCTGGGCCACAGGGTCTGCCTCCATTTCGTAGGTCAGGATCTACAAATTAATTTTATGACCTGAAAGGTGGAAGAAGGAAGCCATATGACATCTAGAGGAAGACTTTTCTTAGAGCAAGTAAAGCCAGGATTGGTGTGTTGAAAACCACAAATGAGGTGAGGGTCACAGGAGTTTAGTGAGAAGGAAGAAAATGCTGGCAGGAGCCTGATCACATGAGGCTCCCTTAATGGTGAAGAAAAGTTTGGATTTTACCTTAAGTGCCATGGGAACACTGCAATGAGAGACCTGGCTCAGATATATTCATTCATTCACTCATTCATTCATTCATCCATTCATGCACTCATTTGTCTTTTTAATAGACTTATTTTTTAGAACCATTTAGGTTGGGAGCAAAATAGAGTAGAAAGTACAGATTTCCCATATACCCTCGTCCCCATATTACACACAGAGCCTCCTCCATTGTCAACACCGCCCACCCCCGCCCCCGAGTGGTCCATTTATTACAATTGATGCACCTACACTGACACGTCATTATCATCCAAAGCCCATAGTTTACACTGCATTGTACATTCTATGGGTTTTGACAAACGTATAATGACATATATCTAACATTATAGTATCATACAAACTAGTTTCACAGCCTGAAAATTCTCTGTGTTAAACCTATTCATCCCTCCCTCCCCTGGAACCCATTGATCTTGTTACTGTCTCCATAGTTTTGCGTTTTCCAGAATGTCATATAGTTGGAATCATACAGTATGTCACCTTTTCAGATGAGCCTCTCATGCTTAGTAATGTGCATTTAAGTTTCTTCCATGTTTTTTCATGGCTTGATAGCTCATTTCTTTTTAGTGCTGAAGAATATTCCACTGTCTGGATGTACCATAGTTTATGATAATTCGTTTTTTCATTCAACTGAATATGTGGCAGCTGACGTGTTTGCCACTGAAGATATAGTGATTAACTAAATAAATTTAGCCTGTGGAACTCATGGTCTAGTGGGGGAGAGAGAGATGTTAAGTAACTAATAAGAGGAATGGATATAAAGTTATAAGCAGATATGTGCTCTGAAGGACTGGGACATCTTTTGATAGGTATGTGCAAAGAAGGAGCCTTGGAGACCAAGAAGGGATTTCCTGATGAAATGATGCTGACCTCGAGTGAAGTCTGAGGGATAAAGTGAAAAGGCAGGCAGTTTGGGAAAGAAGAGTGTTGCAGATAAAGGAAGCTTGGCCCATCCGAGGAACAGAAAGAAGGCCAGTGTGGCAGGAGCACAGCTCTCAGTGGAAGGCTGAGGAGTTGGCAGGGCTCTGCCTGAGTGGGAGCCTGTGGGCCAGAGGAAGGTCACACTTTTCATCCCAGAAGCAGCAGGAAGGCCCTGACAGTTTCCACACAGAAGAGTGACATGGGCAGATGGGCATTCTGGAAGCACAGAGGGCAGAGGAGGAGACCAGTGAAGAGAATTTTCAGTAGATCTCATAGCAGCCACCATGACTCCGGCAAGAAGCGGGGAGGCAAACAGACTGGAGAGATATTTTGGAGGTGAAATTGATTGGGATGAAGGGTGAGAAAGCAGGAGGAATCGAAGCGTCTCCTAGGTTTCCGGCTAGAACAAGATGGACGGAGACAGTGAGCCCTAGAGGAGGACCGGGGTTGAATGTAAAATGATTGTCACTTTTTCTCATATTAGAAAAAAACATATCAATGAGCTGCTACCAGTTTTCTGCAGATTCTAGAATCAAAGAGGAGAAATCCCTGTTCAAATTGTACAGAGAAAAAAACTGTCTACTGGGAATAGCGCTTAACAGAGGAGCTGTAAATACAGGATTATATGTGGAATTCCTTTTCTTGTTTGGGAACTCAGTAACTGAGCAAAAGGTAGACTCATGTAAATTTTAGTAGAACCTTAGACTTGTTTCTAGGATCAGCAAGATGTATGAGGATAGTATCACATTTTCCTACAACTTTAAAAGTAGACTATAGCCTATAGTAAAATAAGAAAAACACTGAGGGAAAGCCTAATGTGGACGCAGAGTGGTGTTATGTTTATTTATTATTTGCATGGGTTACTTTCTATAAAACTAAAAAAAAAAATTATTGAATAAATACTCATTATATCCAGCTCTATGCCGGTAAATGTCCAAGAGCTGGCCCTCCAGGAGACCAGGAGCCTCTGTCTGCGGCTCTTGCCGACTGCCTTTTCGGAGATGTTACTTTTCCCATCACGGCCGATTCCAGCCACCAGGGTGATGCCACTGAAGATGAGGTTGTGAAGGGCTGTGCGTAATCCTCTCCCGAGTCTGTGTGTACCAGCTCCAACATGCCACTGACTCTCCCTCTTATTCATGGGGAATTTAGGGCTTGGAAAGTAAGTAGCTCATCCAAGTTCATAGAGAGTAAGAGGCAGAGTGAGAATTTACCCTCTGGCAGAGACCCTGAAGCCCTGGGGTTTAACTGCTATGCAGTGGATACCAAGAGCTGAATCATAATGTTGAAATAATAATAAGATTTAATTAATCATAATGTGAACTCAGAAGCCATTTAAGTCCAACCTCTTTTAACAGGGGAGGAAACTAAGCTCCAAAACATTTTATTGATTTGCTCAAGGTTAAAAGGCTGTTTATTGACAAAGCTGAGGCTGTAAGCCAATTCTTTGGTCACTGCCCTACATGATGCTGTAACTACTTGTGTTTTGCAAACCTCTGTCACAAAATGTTTAAGTAGTATATCTTTCATAGAAAGAAGAAATGGTGGGGACTCTTTTCCCTTCCACATATTTGAGTGAAAATCTTATCATCGGGCAGTGTAATTCAACAGCATCACCATGCTTGGAAGCAGTTAATTAATTGTGCACAGAATTCCTAAGGAAGAGTCAGGATAATAACAGTCATAGCTGTCAACATTTCTTTAGTACATGTTAGTATATTTTACACAAAGACAACAAACTATGGAGATCTAAATGTGCTACGAGTCATATGTACCCAGTGGTGTGTGTGTGTTTGTGTGTGTGTAACTGTAAAGCAACAAACCATTAGTTGTACAACTTGTTGCATAATTAACTGCCTAACTAGGAAGTGAACCATGTTTGGCAACTCCAAAAGCTCACACTTGAAGAAGCTGGTCCTATGAAATTCCAGCTCATTTTAAGGCCAAACAAATGACACAATTTGCCTTAATCTCAAATTTAGAATTAGCAGTTTAAAAGAGAACGAGAGGATGAATTATGAATTGAACATAAGAATAACAATAATAATTACAGAGCTTCTAGTGAAACCTCAAAACACAATTTGGCCAAGTTACCAACCTTCCCTAAATCAGGAAAAGTAGTTACTCATCTCACGGAAGTGGTGTTAGGGAAAATTAATTGGTGATGGTAATGCTATCTACAAGTGTCATTTCTAGAGAGATTCTGAATTTCAAGGAGACTCCAGTTAAAGCAACTGAAGATTGAAATATTATCACTGATAAGATGTAGCATGAAAGACATTATTTACATAATATGTTGACCAATAGTTTAAAAAACTATGCTACTTATGGAGAAACATTTTCTTTGCTTGGTGATTAATGAGAAAAGACTTGCAATTTATTGCTTGTTAAAAGATTTTATTTCTTCATTTTGCTCTTTACATCAAATCGTAAACTATCGAGGATGGAAATAAAAAATCATTCCAAGAGTTACATGTGAAAATCACTGGAAAAAAAGTGCCTTTCATTAAGGTAAATCCATTTCTTGGGCCTAAATCTGGCGTATCAGTGTTTCCATAGCACAGCAGGTAGACGTGTGGCTTTAGAAAGGAAATAAGAACTGTGTTTTCAAAATATGCTCAGCCCAGGTTGAGCCTATGGAAATACGATATCCAAATGAACATGAGATTGAAGGAATGCGCCAGATAAAATGAAGATCTTAAGTACTGTATATGCTTGAAAGTTGTAGATATTCCTAGGGAGAATTCTTGACCTTTCTTAGAGCTGTCACTTTAAGCCTGGGGACAAATAGTTGCATTTTTGACAGTCGTGTGAAGATTACATTGGGGACTGCAGATGTGAGACTCTTTCTCTCTGTCAGAACTGAGAATTAAACCCACATCAAAAGCATTGCGAGAAGTGGAAGATCAGTGGGACATACTCAGTGAAAAGCTCTTAATGAGCAGATAGACTGCTGTATAGCCTCTGTGATGTGTGTCAACTTAGTCTTGACATAGCCAATTCCCAATTCTCTGTGCAAGATAGAATGAGGGTAACAAGGATAATTGAAACCCACAGATAATCCATGGGTTCCACTTTAACCCTCAATTGTAACTGACTGCCTCGCAAGCCTTTGAGGAGACCCAGGAAGGAGTTGCATCTCCTTTTCGTGATGTTGATTCTTCAGCATGTCCTGTGTTCCCTGTGTTGGGGAACCATGAAATAAATACACAGAAGAGGCAGTATCGTTCAGGGGCCTGCCAGGAAACAGATGGTATGCTCAGAATGTGATTAACAAGAGTCTAACGAAGGGACCATTTTCAAAGGTGTGGGCAAGGTCAAGGGAAGCCAAACAGGAAACACCCTGGGGTTAGCAATGACCAGGAGTGTTCCCACCCCTTAGAGATGAAGGAGCAACAGGCCAGAGCTGTGAGTAGAACCAAGAAGAACTGACTATAGAAGAATTGCCTGTCAGGAGCTGTGGTCTTCCCGGCAGGAAGGCAGCCACTGGCAACCAGAGCTCCACACTGCAGAAGCCAGGGCAGTAAACCCCAAACGTCCCTCTCCTCTCACCCTCTCATCTCCTGCCAATGCTTCCCAGTGGCCAAACCCATCTGGAAGCCAGAAAGAAAGTAAGGCCGTTGATGTGGTCCACAGATGTCAGAGTCCTGGGGCACAGAGCAGGGTGGAGAAGAGTGAAGTGTGGATCTGGAGGGAAAACAGAGAATATCTAGCCCAGAGGGGATGAGGAAAATGATCATGGGTAGGTCAACTAGTCATAGTTACCAGGCCCTGTATTTGAATGCAAGACCCCATCTTTTTTTGTTTTGTTTTGGTTTTTGCATTTTATTTATTATTTTTTAAACATCTTTATTAGGGTATAATTGCTTCACAATTGTGTGTTAGTTTCTGCTTTATAATCAAGTGAATCAGATATATATATATACACATATCCCCATATCTCCTCCCTCTTGCGTCTCCCTCCCACCCTCCCTATCCCACCCCTCTAGGTGGTCACAAAGCACCGAGCTGATCTCCGTGTGCTATGCGGCTGCTTCCCACTAGCTATCTGTTTTACCCTTGGTAGTGTATATATGTCCATGCCACTCTCACTTCATCCCAGCTTACCCTTCCCCCTCCCTGTGTCCTCAAGTCCATTCTCTATGTCTGCATCTTTATTTCTGTCTTGCCCCTAGGTTCTTCAGAGCCTTTTTTTTTTTACATTCCATATATATGTATTAGCATACAGTATTTGTTTTTCTCTTTCTGACTTCACTCTGTATGACGGACTCTAGGTCCATCCACCTCACTACAAATAACTCAATTTCGTTTCTTTTTATGGCTGAGTAGTATTCCATTGTATATATGTGCCACATCTTCTTTATCCATTCATCTGTCGATGGACACTTAGGTTGCTTCCATGTCCTAGCTATTGTAAGTAGAGCTGCAATGAACATTGTGGTACATGACTCTTTTTGAACTATGGTTCTCTCAGGGTATATGCCCAGTAGTGGGATTGCTGAGTCGTATGGTAGTTCTATTTTTAGTTTTTTAAGGAACCTCCATACTATTCTCCATAGTGGCTGTATCAATTTGCTGTCCCACCAGCCGTGCAAGAGGATTCCCTTTTCTCCACACCCTCTCCAGCATTTATTGTTTGTAGATTTTTTGATGATGGCCAATCTGACTGGTGTGAAGTGATACCTCAGTGTAGTTTTGATTTGCATTTCTCTAATGATTAGTGACGCTGAGCATTCTTTCATGTGTTTGTTGGCAATCTGTATATTTTCTTTGGAGAATGTCTATTTAGGTGTTTTGCCTATTTTTGGATTGGGTTGTTTGATATTTTGATACTGAGCTGCATGAGCTGTTTGTAAATTTTGGAGATTAATCCTTTGCCAGTTGCTTCATTTGCAAATATTTTCTCCCATTATGAGGGTTCTCTTTTTGTCTTGTTTATGTTTTCCTTTGCTCTAAAGCTTTAAAGTTTCATTAGGTCTCATTTGTTTATTTTTGTTTTTATTACCATTTCTCTAGGAGGTGGGTCAAAAAGGATCTTGCTGTGATTTATGTCATAGAGTGTTCTGCCTATGTTTTCCTCTAAGAGTTTGATAGTGTCTGGCCTTACATTTAGGTTTTTAATCCATTTTGAGTTTATTTTTCTGTATGGTGTTAGGGAGTGTTCTAATTTCATTCTTTTTCATTCTTTTTCATGTAGCTGTCCAGCACCACTTATTGAAGAGGTTGTCTTTTCTCCACTGTATATTCTTGCCTCCTTTATCAAAGATAAGGTGACCATATGTGTGTGGGTTTATCTCTGGGCTTTCTATCCTGTTCCATTGATCTATATTTCTGTTTTTGTGCCAGTACCATACTCTCTTGATTACTGTAGCTTTGTAGTATAGTCTGAAGGCCAGGAGCCTATTCCTCCAGCTACATTTTTCTTTCTCAAGTTTGCTTTGGCTATTCGGGGTCTTTTGTGTTTCCATAAAAATTGTGAAATTTTTTGTTCTAGTTCTGTGAAAAATGCCATTGGTAGTTTGATAGGGATTGCATTGAAACTGTAGATTGCTTTGGGTAGTATAGCCATTTTCGCATTGTTGATTCTTCCAATCCAAGAACATGGTATATCTCTCCATCTGTTTGTATCATCTTTAATTTCTTTCATCAGAGTCTTATAGTTTTCTGCATACAAGTCTTTTGTCTCCTTAGGTAGGTTTATTCCTAGGTATTTTATTCTTTTTGTTGCAGTGGTAAATAGGAGTGTTTCCTTAACTTCTCTTTCAGATTTTTCATCATTAGTGTATAGGAATGCAAGAGATTTCTGTGCATTAATTTTGCATCCTGCTACTTTACCAAATTCATTGATTAGCTCTAGTAGTTTTCTGATAGCATCTTTAGGATTCTCTATGTATAATATCATGTCACCTGCAAACATTGACAGCTTTACTTCTTCTTTTCTGATTTGGATTCCTTTTATTTCTTTTTCTTCTCTGATTGCTGTGGCTAAAACTTCCAAAACTATGTTGAATAATAGTGGTGAGACTGGACAACCTTGCCTTGTTCCTGATCTTAGAGGAAATGGTTTCAGTTTTTCACCATTGAGAACGATGTTGGCTGTGGGTTTGCCATATATGGCCTTTTTTATGTTGAAGTAAGTTCCCTCTTTGCCTACTTTCTGGAGGGCTTTTATCATAAATGGGTGTTGAATTTTGTCAAAAGCTTTCTCTGCATCTATTGAGATGATCATATGGTTTTTCTCCTTCAATTTGTTAATATGGTTTACCACACTGATTGATTTGCATATACCAAAAACACTTGCATTCCTGGGATAAACCCCACTTGATCATGGTGTATGATCCTTTTAATGTGCTGTTGGATTCTGTTTGCTAGTATTTTGCTGAGGATTTTTGCATCTATGTTCATTAGTGATATTGGCCTGTAGTTTCCTTTCTTTGTGACATCTTTGTCTGGTTTTGGTATCAGGGTGATGGTGGCCTCATAGAATGAGTTAGGGAGTGTTCCTCCCTCTGCTATATTTTGGAAGAGTTATTCTGCTATATTTGGAAGATTTTTGCATCTATGTTCATTAGTGATATTGGCCTGTAGTTTCCTTTCTTTGTGACATCTTTGTCTGGTTTTGGTATCAGGGTGATGGTGGCCTCATAGAATGAGTTAGGGAGTGTTCCTCCCTCTGCTATATTTTGGAAGAGTTATTCTGCTGTTGATCCCTTCTAGAGAATTTTTAATTTCATTTATTGTGATTTTCATCATTGTTTGTTTGCTCTTTAGTTCTTTGAGGTCCTTGTTAAATGTTTCTTGCATTTTGTCTATTCTATTTCTAAGATTTTGGATCATCTTTACTATCATTACTCTGAATTCTCTTTCAGGTAGACTGCCTATTTCCTCCTCATTTGTTTGGTCTGGTGGGCTTTTGCCTTGCTCCTTCATCTATTGTGTGTTTCTCTGTCTTCTCATTTTGCTTAACTTACTGTGTTTGGGGTTTCCTTTTCGCAGGCTGCACGTTCATAGTTCCTGAGGTTTTTGGTGTCTGCTCTCAGTGGGTAAGGTTGGTTCAGTGGGTTGTGTGGGCTTCTTGGTGGAGCAGACTGGTGCCTGTGGTCTGGTGGATGAGGCTGTATCTTGTCTTTCTGGTGGGCAGGACCACATCCATTGGTGTGTTTTGTAGTGTCTGTGACCTTATTATGATTTTAGGCAGCCTCTCTGCTAATGGGTGGGGTTGTGTTCCTGTCTTGCTAGTTGTTTGGCATAGGGTGTCCAGCACTGTAGCTTGCTGGTCATTGAGTGGAGCTGGGTCTTAGCGTTGAGATGGAGCTCTCTGGGAGAGCTTTTGCCGTTTGATATTTTGTGGAGCTGGGAGGTCTCTGGTGGACCAGTGTCCTGAACTCGGCTGTCCCACTTCAGAGGCACAGGCCTGACACCCAACCGGAGCACCAAGACCCTGTCAGCCACACGGAGGTTTATTCCTTAACCAAACTGGAGTTTTCTGTAGTCTACTCCACCTCCAGGGCCAATACTATTCAGAACTGGTGAGATTTCTAAGTCTTCGTGTTCTCTTTTATTCCTGTGGACTTCTTGTTTTTCCTTTGTGTGCAGTCTAGCTTCCCTTTCTCACAGTGTGCCGCATTCACAGGCTTCTCAACAGCCCTTCAGAGCAGAGTTCAGGAATCCTCGCGGCCGAGCGTCCGGTCTCCGGTGCTGATCGCAGCGTGCGCCCCTCGTCTTCCCGTGCGCCCCTCCATCCCGCTGCCTCCCACACCCAGGCCGGATGCTGGGAGCGGCAGCAGCTCGGGCTCCAAGACCACATCTTTCAGAAGAGATACTTTTAGAAAACCAATCAAGACAGAAGGTAAAAAAAAACAACATTCTCTAGGAGATGGCCATCTACATGACATGTAAGTATTGGGTATCCAGTCTTTCACTCTTGATAGAGAGAGAGGTAATTACATGAAAGTTAAGATTTAATTGGTTGTTTAAATCTGGGGGTTGGCGGTGGGTAGGAAACCTTTGTTGTGATTATAGTATCTTTTATCAATAGGGAGTCCTGAGGGGTTCCTTGATGAAATCTGGATGCATGAGCATTCCAAAGGCCAATTTGAAGAGCAGAAGTTTCCAATGTGCTTTCTGAAATTCAGACCCAGAATAAGTGGCCACACTCCTACAAGAGACAGTTTAACCTGTATCATTAGTTACCATTACTTGCAAGAAAGATATTAAAATGAGCTTTCCTCGGAGATCCAGTTACGGCAAGAAACTGAATACCTCAAAGTATTACAAAAGTATTACAAAGTATTATGGCTTAACTATTTTAATATGGTTAAGCATTCAACAATATGAAAGACGCTGTGTTAATTCAGCTTTCTCTATCTCACTATTATCTTAGTGGCAAAGATGTTCTTCTAGGGCAGGGGTTCCCAATCCCCAGGCCGTGGACCAGTACCAGTCTGTGGCCTGTTAGGAACCGGGCCGCACAGCAAGAGGTGAGCGGTGAGCGAGCGACCAAAGTTTCATTTGCTGCTCCCCATCGCTCGCCCTGCTCCCCATCCCTCCCCATCCCTCCCCATCCCTCCCCCTCGCTCCCCCTCACTCCCTCATTGCTCCTCATCCCTCCCCATTGCTCCCCATTGCTCCCCATCACTCGCATTACCACCTGAACCATCCACACACCCCACCCTCCCATGGAAAAATTGTCTTCCACGAAACGGGTCCTTGGTGCCAAAAAAGTTGGGGACTGCTTTTCCAGGGGATTTCTGGGGTTCACATAAAAATATAGGAGAACATGAGTGCCTGTCTTCCCCCCTTCCCGTCCACTTTCCATGGCAGGATTTGCCCTCTGTCCCGTTCCAAATCTTAATCCAACCAGCACTGGGAACATTTGAACATTCTGGCCCAGTATTTGTTGGAGGCTAGAATAAGTTTCACTGACACTGTCTCTAAATCTAAAGTGTTGGGGTGACTTTTGAGTTACCCCTGACCCCAGCAGTGGCTTTCAACACAAGTGACAAGTAAGGTTTAGAACTGGTAAATTTTCGTGGCCCTACCCTGAACTTCAATTTGCTTGACCAAGAAATTGTCACTTTTCCTAACCCTTGCCAGATCTTCTCTGTCTCTTGAACAAGATCTGGACCGTGACCCCATCATCTTTCATGCTGATCTTCTGGGCTTCTTCTGCCATGCTCTGCCCACCATACTGAGCTTTACGTAAGCAACTTCCCCTTTTCTCTCTACCTCTCTACTCCTGCCCCCAATCCTGCCACGTTGTTCTAGCCTGCAGGGGACTGACTGGGCTTCTGTCTCCAAAGCGAGAACTTGGGTCCCCATTGGGGTAGATGCTCATGGACAGATTGAGCAGAGACATGGTCACCTCTCGGCTGTGAGGCTTTCTGCCACCTGGCCTCTTACATTTGTTCATCACTTAGTGGTAGATGTTTTACACTGGCACCCTTCCACAAACTGACTTTGCTGAAGTCCTGCTACCCCTGCAGAGGTCAGTCCCACATCAGTTTTGGGATAATACTGGGTTGATATTGGGTTGGTCAAAAAGTGCCTTTGGTTTTTAAGTAAAAATAAAAGACACATTTTTCATTTTCACAAAGAATGTTATTGAACAGTATATTCACTCTTTTGTTCCACTACTTTCAGCCATTTTCCACGCAACTTCATAATTCCATCTTCCCAAAACTTTTTATTTTTTTGAGCAAAGAACTGTTCCAGGTGCCTTTATAGTCTTCCAGGGAATTGACATTTTTTCCCTTAAGGGAATTTTGTAAAGAACAAAATAAATGGAAATCTGAACTTGTAATGTCTGGTGAATACAGCGGATGAATCAGAACTTCCCAGCCAAGCTTTAACTGTTTTTGCCTGGTGATCAAAGAAACATGTGGTCTTGCATTATCCTGATGGAAGATTTCGTGTTTTCTGTTGACTAATTCTGGACAATTTTTGTCGAGTGCTGCTTTCATTGGTCTAATTGGGAGCAGTACTTGTTGGAATTAATCATTTGGTTTTCCAGAAGGAGCTCATAAGAGAGGACTCCCTTCCAATCCCACCATATATACAACATCACCTTCTTTGGATGAAGACCAGCCTTTGGTGTGGTTGGTGGTGGTTCATTTCACTTGCCCCATGATTTCTTCCATTCCACATTATTGTACAATGTCCACTTCTCACCACCTGTCACAATTTGTTTTAAAAATGGAACATTTTCATTACTTTTAAATGGAGGATCGCATGCGGAAATACGGTCAAGAAAGTTTTTTTCGCTTATCTTAGATGGAACCCAAACATCAAAGTGATGAACATAGCCAAGCTGGTACAAATGATTTTCAACGCTACATTTGGATATTTTGAGTATGTCGGCTATCTTCCACATGGTATAAAGTTGATTGTTCTCAATTAATGTCTCAATATGATCATTATCAACTTCAACTAGTCTACCCAACCATGGAGCATCGTCCAGCAAGAAATCTCCAGCACAAAACTTCGCAAACCACTTTTGACATGTTCAATCAGTCACAGCACTTTCTCCATACACTGCACAAATCTTTTTTTGCGTTTCAGTTGCATTTTTACCTTTCTTGATATAGTAAAGCATAATAGGCCAAAAATGTGGCTTTTTTCCCTTCCATCTTCATTATTAAAATGGCTTCACAAAAATTCACCAATTTTGATGTCTTTTTTTTTTTTTTTTTTTTGCGGTACGCAGGCCTCTCACTGTTGTGGCCTCTCCCATTGCAGAGCACAGGCTCCGGACGCACAGGCTCAGCAGCCATGGCTTACGGGCCTAGCCACTCCGCGGCATGTGGGATCTTCCCGGACCGGGGCGTGAACCCATGCCCCCTGCATTGGCAGGCGGACTCTCAACCACTGCGCCACCAGGGAAGCCCTGATGTCTTTTTTTAAATGCATGCTGATATGACAGCTGTCACATACAATCTAATAAAATTGTTTTGAATGATGTTAAAGACAGCTAAGTGCTACTAGAGCCATCTTACTGAAAAAAAAATGAATGAAACTTTTGGCTAACCCAATATCCTCCCATCCTATCTGGTATCTGGTCCCATGTCCTCCTTCTAGTGTCCCATGTTGCTGAAGTCCCCACTCAGCTGGAGGCAGACCCATCTAATAGATGACAGATCACCTCAGATAAATGAATTCCCTATTTTCCAATAATTGATTATGTTCCAGTAAGGCATGATATTGAAATGTTAATCTATCAAATTAGAGACACACTGGAGGGCTAGGACTTTATTATTTGCTCTGAAAATACCATGTAAGTTTAGCAAACTTTAAACTCCTCTTTGGTTATTTCATTAGGAAAAAGTAATCTCATTTACCTGGCACTTTTACCGCTACATTTATGCTTTTAAAACAGTGAAGTGAGCGTTCTACAGCTATGTAAGAGAAACACATTATCAAAGCGTTAGGAAATGATTAAACTGACATTTTCTTAAGAAAACGAAAGGAGCAGGAAAAAGCCATTCTAAAAAGACTGAGCGCTACATACTCTAGATAGTATCTTCAGTGCTTACTCAGGGATCTTTAAAGAAGCTTATTACCAAGTACCCTAAGAAGACAAGTGTGGATGTGTACAGATCAGAGGAATGCAAGTTAATGCACCTGCCAGATTTTACTATCGTACAAAGTATGTCAATCAGCACTCAGACCTTGCATTGAAAACTGTGTTCTTTCACGTTTCCTCTGTGCTGTGTCATTCATAACTCAATCCTCCAAGTCAGTAACCGTTCCGCGTTGCCGATTGTCATAAATGGTACAAATGTGTCCCGCGCGTGCTCACACACACGGCTCTTGAAGTTATTCGTAACCTTTTCTGGACACACAAAAATATTTTGACACAAGAAAAAGTTAGACTCTTGGCTATCCAAACTGTTAAAAGACTCTTATTCAGCTGATATTTATTAAGCATTTGCTGTATGCTGGGCACCATGTTTCATGATTTCACCCATGCTATCTCACGTGATCAGCATGAAACGCTCCAGGATTTAGATCCAAATTTGTGGGCCATCTTAGTCTTCTATGAAAGAAGAAAAGATATGTGCTGATTTTATTAGGAAGACATTTCTAGCAGTGAGGCTAGCTCCAAAAGGAAGGAACAAGATTAGGAGCTTGGGCTTTCCTGGTGGCGCAGTGGTTGGGAGTCCGCCTGCCGATGCAGGCGACGCGGGTTCGTGCCCTGGTCCGGAAGGGTCCCGCATGCCGCGGAGCGGCTGGGCCCATGGGCCATGGCCGCTGAGCCTGCGCGTCAGGGGCCTGTGCTCCGCGACGGGAAAGGCCACGGCAGTGAAAGGCCTGCGTACAAAAAAAGATTAGGAGCTCAGGGTTGTCAGACAGTGGTTGTGAATATTTTTCCTCTTTTCTAAGGCTCTTGCCAAGGATTCTGGAAAACAGTGCCAGATACTTGCTTTTGCAGCATACATGGGTGGCAGGGGGGTGGAGTGAACAAGATTGGTAGGTGTTCATTATATGTTGATATGAACATTTTTCAAAATTTGTCTACTGATTTCTTAACAGCAATTGATGTAGCTGACCACACACTCCTTCCCCACATGCTGGGTTTCCTTGCTTTCTCAACACCATACTTGACAGATTTCCCCCAAAGGGATTGCCTTTTGGGGCAGGAGAAGAGGGGAGATTGTGCTAGCTCACTGAGTAATGTTTCCAAGGTCACCCAGTGAGGTTCGGCTGACTCTTGCCCTGTGTAGAGAGACTTGGGACAGTGTGTGTGGCCTCAGTCATAAGAGTCTGTTCTGTGGGAATAAGAATGTGAAGTAGAAAAAGCAATGAGCTAAGAGTCTGGAGACTTGAGTCTGCTCTGGTTCTTCTCACTATTAGCTGTGTGATCGTGGCTTGGAGGCACCCTTAAATTCTTCCTCTTTAAAGTGGGGATAATAATACCTCCTTGCCTAACCTCACAAGGCTGATGTTAGGAAAAATTAGATTATATATATCAAAGCCCATTGAAATTAAGCGTTAATTAAATTTAATGTGAAAGAGAGTAGCATGATTCTTTTCCTGGCCCCAACACTTACTACCTGTGTCATCCTGGCCAAATTAATTAACCCCTCTCTGCTTTGGTTTCCTCATCTCTATAAAGAACATATAAAAAGTAGGTACCTTACAAGGTTGTTTTAAGGTTAAATTTAGATGTGTGATATTTTAGATAAGATTGTCTCATGCCAAAGATTGTTTTGTTTCTTTACTCCCAATACTCATTTCATAATGTCCATTTAGTAAGGAATAGTCCAATTAAACTAGGTCAAGGATTAGAAGACACAGGTACTGTGCCTAGTGCTCCCATTGCCTCCCTGTGTATCTTTGGGTGAATTATTTGACCTTAGAACCCTGAGTTTCCTCCTCTGTAATAGGCACTTTACAGGACTGTTGTGAGGATAAAAAGAGAGTACGTATATCAAGAACTTGGCAGTAGCTGCCACATAGTTGATTCACACAGTAGTAGTAGAGAAGCAGAGTAGGTCCACAAAAATTGTAGTTTCGTTCCTTTTTCTCTTCTTTCATACTTCTTTGACCCCATCTTCCTAATGTGTGAGATGTAGATTTTTGTTCTTGTCTTGCATCTCTTTGGGATTCTTTTTTTTTTTTCTTTGTGGTACGCGGGCCTCTCACTGTTGTGGCCTCTCCCGTTGCAGAGCACAGGCTCCGGACGCGCAGGCTCAGCGGCCATGGCTCACGGGCCCAGCCGCTCCGCGGCATGTGGGATCTTCCTGGACCGGGGCACGAATCCGTGTACCCTGCATCGGCAGGCGGGCTCCCAACCACTGCGCCACCAGGGAAGCCCTGTATATAATCTTTCCTGGTACGTGTTTTAAGAAAACAGAGTATTAAAATCTCTGTTGATAATTAAACCTGTTACTTTTGCTTAATCCAGCATTTCTCATCGTTATTTGATCATAGAATGACCTCCCTGGTCATTGTTTTTTGCATTTCATGCAAACCCGCTAAGATGTTGTGTAACACACCCTGGAAAACAGTACTGAGGAGGCAGGATTTCCTCTCCCATGTGGCCTGGTATCTATTCCCTCAATGTGCTGTATTTGTGTAAATCATATGATGTAGGTGGCTGCCTGCTTTGCCCATGGTCAGGGCCAGCCCTAGATAGGGTACAAGCCTGGAGTGAACAAAACAGGAGTCACTCCTGGGCAGAGAACGCAAACTTGGTCAAAGTAAATTACTGGAAACATTTTTATTAAAGAAGAGGAGTCATTTCGAGGGTGTGATAGCTTCTGTTAAAGCTTATGCAGTTAATCATTCCCTGTTTGAGGTTTGGACTTTCTTCCCTTTGATGTAATTAGCCATTAGGCTTTCTGAAGTACATTTTTCATGTCAAGGAGACAATGGTTTCAAAGGAGAGATAGGGTGGGGCTGAAAGGAAGGCCAAGTTAATGCACAGAGCAGCAAAAGACACAGGAAAATATCAACAGTCCTTACACCAGCCATTTGCTAACAGTGCCTTGGAACACGATGCTATTTCACTGTAAATACAGCGATGTTTTACACGGTGCTTTGTTGCATCATAAGGGTTTTCTGGAACTTTTCCCAGGACTGTGGGATGCATGTGTTTGGGAATGGTATGGAAGTGCTTTCCTGGTTCAATCAGAGAAGCTCTCCTATTATGTTTTATTTGCTTATGCTTCAAAGTAAGATGTTATTTGAAAAAATAACAACTGCTAAAAGCATCTTAAAACCTCTGAATAGATGATTCAACTAAGTGAGACAGGACTGGTTAGCCACCTGTTGCTCCATTTCTACCAAAATTGGCTTTGCTGTAGCAGAACAAATTTCCAAGTCAAGTTATCCAAAGAAAGAGTAGTTTATCCAAACTCTTCATTCATTCCATAAATGTTTATTGAAAGTACAGTACTTTCAGTAAACTGGGAGGGATTGTTTGGTTTTGTGTAAATGTAGGAGTAAGGGGCATGTGTGGGAACGGGTGTGTGTATGTGTGTGCATGTGTGTATGTGCATGTGTGTGAATTACAGGAACTTCAAAGCTGACACCAATCTAAATACTACCTTTAAAGAGCTTGGTCAGGGCTTCCCTGGTGGCACAGTGGTTGAGAGTCCGCCTGCCGATGCAGGGGACACGGGTTCGTGCCCCGGTCCGGGAAGATCCCACATGCCGCGGAGCGGCTGGGCCCGTGAGCCATGGCTGCTGAGCCTGCGCATCCGGAGCCTGTGCTCCGCAACGGGAGAGGCCACAACAGTGATGAGGCCCGCGTGCCGCAAAAAAAAAAAAAAGAAGAGCTTGGTCAATACAAGAAGTGAGGCACACATACAAACAGTTATAATCAAAAGCAGAAAGTAATACGTGTCAGGTAGTAGTTGATTGGTTCACATTTCAAATTTAAATAAAAACATCATCACCCAAGAGGATGTCCTTGTCTTCATTCTTTGTCTTCCAACAATATATAACATACGAAGTATACAGGTTAATATTAAAATCACCAGATTTCTGCCACTCCAGACTGATTATTTAAAATTCTTTTTTTGATTGGTGTGAGCCTTTCTCTGGAAAAACTAAGACAAAGTTGACGTTTCCTTTGATCTTTCAATTATGTTCATCTGGGCCTGTATCCAGTCTCAATGATTTTCATGAATTTAGTATATGTCCTTCCAGTTCTTGCTTAATATTTTTCCAAAAATATATTTGTAGCCACGTATACTGTTTTTTCCACTTTTCCAAATGTGCATGTGCAGTATTAAACTTTTTGCATTTTTTCCATCGTAGTCTTGTATTGCATTGTAGTCTTGAAATATATAGATGTTGAGAGTGCCAAATCCTAACCCTTAGACCACCCGGGAGCGTCTAGATGTTGAAATAAATGGATATAGCACAAGTTCATTACTTTATTACTGTGTCAGTATCCCATGTTGGGACAATATCTCCTTTTATTTATTCCTTTCCCTAGTGCTGTGTATTAAAGTTCTTTACAATTTTTCGTAATTACAAACGATGCTGCAGTGAATATCTTTGCATATGTGTTCTTTCAAGAGATTCTCTCTTGAGATTTCCTCTCAAGGTTAATGGAAATGAGGAGTTAACAGGGTGTACACTTACTAGATCCTGCCAAATTGCTCTCCAAAGCATACTACCCATTTCTACTTTGAACATCAGTGAATGAATGTTCCTATTTCTCCACATCCAGGTCAATGCATGGTGGGGTTGAGCTTTTAGATTTTTGCCAATTTTTTTTTATTTGCCATTTCTTGATAACTAGTTAGTTTGAACATCATTTTAAAGATTTAGTGACCCTTTGAATTTCTTCTGTGAATTCTTTGTACCATTTCCTCACTTTCCTATTACGTAAGTATTATTTCACTGTAACATATTTTGCAAATTTCTTCTTTCGGCAGGTTGTTATTTTTCTTTGAAATCTATTTATATCTTTTGACATTCATAACGTTTGAAGTTTTCTAATGAATGAAATTTATTTTTATAAGGGTGCAGATCGGGAGTTAATTTAATTTTTTTCTGCAAGGATCATTGATATTCTTTAGGTCTCATTCCATTTGGCATTTTGATTGAAGAGGGCAATAGAGTATGGTGATTAAGAATGCAGGTCCTAGAGGCTGCCTAGATTCAAATTCCAGATCTGTCACTTATAAACTTTATTGCCTTAGGTGTTATTTTCTGAGCTGCCTAGATTCAAATTCCAGATCTGTCACTTATAAACTTTATTGCCTTAGGTGTTATTTTCTGAGCCTCAGTTTGTTCATCTGTAAAATGGGGGTGACAGAAATATTACCTTTTGTAGGTATTTTTGTCAAGCTAAATTAGTTAGTATATGTAAAGCACTTAGAACAGTCCCAGAATGTAGTAGTATTATATGTGTCTGCTATTATTAATTCCTCATGAGAATGAATACTATAATCTGAGTTTTAGAATATCTATATCTAAGCTACCTTTTGTTTCAGATAGGATAAATATATTTGTATAGAGAAAGATGAATCTGGAGCACAATAACATATGTATTCAGAGGACTAAAATGACATATGGCTAACTCTTATTTATATTTATTTGTGTCCCTCCTATAAATACCTCATTTCTCTTTTTATTCTTAGAACCTAACACAGTGCCTGGCATAACGAAACACTCATTCAGATCAGATCAATGAATGAATAAATAAATGAATGATTTTCTTATGCTTATGTTTAGCCATATACCCCACTATTTCCTGTCAGTATTTTCTCAGAATGAAAACTGCCTTAATATCAGCACAAACAAACCCAAGAGGATCAATCAGCTGCAAAATTATTATGCAAAGCGTTCCTGAGCCAAATGTAAATGACTTTTGGATTATCTGATGTTCCGTAGTTTCTGCATCACCACCCCCTCCACCAGCGTGAATATTCAGCAGATAGGTGTGCTAAGCAATCAGGTGCCTGCTTCACCATCAGGGAGTCCGAGAAAGTGAAAACGTTCCAAATTGTTTTAGAAGGGCTTCCTCCTTGTTAATGCTACTCACTCCGTTTGTGCTCCTGAGTTGATCACCGTATAAGGCACTCAGAGGGTTTTAAATTGAATTTATTGTGATGAAATGTATTGGTATCTGAATCAGGGAGGGTGAATGTCATGCCATCATTCATATATCAAGTTAGTGCCCATCCACTCACCCGCCCATGTATCCATCTATTCTACAGATATTTAGGGAGACCCTCCTGTGTGCATGTGTGCATTGGGTGGTGCTGTGGAGGACGCAGAGGATAGTGTGCTGTATCTGTCAGTTCCAAGGACCTGTAGAAAATCATGATGCCCAACCCTTGAAAAATGCACAGATTCTAGTATGAGATTCTCTACCTCCCAGTTAAAGCTCTCATATTTATGGTGATGCTTGTAGCAAATATTTAAACTTCCCTAAATACCGATAAGGAAATGCATATAAAATTGTGTGGAAAAGAGTAAATGCTCTCTAAAGTTTAGTTTTTATTCCTACAACTGTGGATATCAAATGGGTAAAGAGGGATGTTCACCTTAAATGCAAGCCCGTAATTCTGAAAACATGAAAATCTGACAAAGATATTTGTCAATCCTGGAAACTGCAGATGGGGCAACCCTGCCTATGATTCAGCTTCGGCCTCTGCAAAGACGTGTCCATGCCATCATTTATGGTGAGTATTTACTGAATGCTTACTATTGGATAGGGTCTCTTGTAAATGCTTTTACATCTATTGATTCATTATTTTAGTACTTCCAGAAATAATGTGCAGAGGGTTCTATTATCCCAAATTTACAGATGGAGAGATTGAACCAGAGTGAAGTTAACCATATTGCCTCAGGTCACATGATAGAAATTGATAAAGTCAGATTCAAATTCTGAAGTCTGGCTCCAGAGCCCATGCTCCAGCTACCTGTCCTTGCTTAAGATGATGGTTGAAGACTACTGGACTCAGCTCATTAGACTAGGCTTTGTTTGTTTCTAGGAAGCATAGGGGCCCATGACATGTTGAAGACATGGAAGCCAGATTTATGCTTCCCTCAAGCCAAAGAAGTAACTCCTGGTTTCCCAGAAAAAAACTTTCTTGACCTCTGGTAATGAGAGTACGCCCCCCTGATTTTGAGTCTAAAGCAGAGTTTTCCTGTATTTATACAAGAACTATTTCTTGAACGCATACATTTATCAGATGAGGTGTTGTCAGGATATAGTGGATAACAACATGGGCATGGTTTGGGGCCTGAATGAGTATATTGCATTGTACATTGTCACTATACTTCAATTTATTCTAATTTTGGAGAATCAGAGGATTAGTTGAAGGTATTCAAAATCTGATATCTATCATCAGAATTATTACTGTTATTTGTTACTAATTTGCATGTAGTATAGATAGTTCAAGTTCTCCTGAAACATACAAAGAATCTGTTTCAAATTAATTGGGTGTAGCAAGGACTGTGTAGTGGGTTCGAAAAGTTCTCTAAGCACATCCTGGACAACGCTTTGCAGCCTGTTTTGCACTTTAGGTGTGGCTGTGTGACCCAGTGCTGGCCAATGGGGTGTGGACTGCAGTCTGAAGCAGTTTTTAGCAGAAACAAATACCCCTAGACTTCTATGTTCCTTTAGCAAGCACACAGTCTCCCATAGAATTAGAGCCATCGAATCTAGAACCTGCTCCCCAAAAATGAAGAAGATATCTTCCCATCAAAGCAAATGGCTAGGAGACAGGTGTTCCTCCTTCCCAAGGGTGTAGTACTTCCATTATCATTGAAATGCCACCTTTTTTCACTTTGTTGGGGTCCTGTGAGCCAGCTATTTTCATTGTATTCCTTTTCTTGTGTCAGTTTCTGTTCTACAATGATAAAATATTTGAAATTCTGGTATTGAATTTCATCTACTCCTGAGACTTTCTCATTTAGAGACATGGCTCTTTAGCAGTGCCAAAGTTTTAGCTCCTAAACTTCAGAGGCAGAGATTTAAAACCAGTGGCAATCTGGGCAGATGTCAGCAGGTGAGAGGTTTCCACAGCCAGTCCTCATAAAGCACATGTCCGTACCGCACTGTGGCTTCTAATCCACCAATAAAGCACAGATCCTACTGCGATCATCAGCAGAGCCTTATGTCCAAAGGCAGATATTTTATTCAAATAATCTCACACTGCTCTGTGGGAAATACTATTTTCATTATGTTTGCAAACATGTTAGCATTCATTAAAATGTGCACTGCCTGCAAGAAAGATTCATGGCGAGCTTTTCCTGTTAGAGGACATATTTGTGAACAGCTCTCATGAGGCAGAAGTTTATAACATTGGTGATTTGAAATGTGCGATACTTTACATTGCTACTCTCATCAGAAAGTTTCAGAGTGCAGGCATCTGGCGTACGTTCCATCCCTCCAGCCATTTGACAGGGCCAGGGCTTCAGAGTCCTGGAAGGTCCTTAAGCTCCTTTTTTTCCTTGTGGAAGACTTCATTCTGGACTAACTTTTGGTTTTATACTGTTTTGTTTTGTTTTTTCTATTCCATCATGGTCTCCTTATCTGATTAATACTTTAGAAGGCTTTCCTTCTATTTCTTTATTATTTCTCTTATGCCTTTTTTTGTCTTCTGTTTAGGTTATTTTCTTGTCTTAACAGCATCATAGCCTACTTTCTCTGTTGAGAACATGCTTTGTCCCTTTCATCCATTGTATATTTTTTATTTCCTGTCTAGGTATTATTCTGTTTTACAATGGATGGGATACTAAAAACTCAAAAGCAAAAAGCGTTTATGAGTTGAATGTAACTTTTATGTCAACCTACATTATATTTTTAAAGATGCTTCGTGTCAGTCAAATGAAATACTCTCTAGTTCCAGAGGGGCAGTTAGAGTAGATTCTTTCCTTTCTAAATGAATGGACATTTGTACAGAGGCAGAGATCCATAGACTATGGATAAAAATTTAAGTCAACTTTAATTTCTAAATGAATGTGATCCCACAGTCATGCTTGTATTTCATGTGCATGCACACACATGTATGTACACACACATGCAGATACCTGTACTTCATGGTAATGGCCAAGCAGCCAGGACCTGAAGTCTAATCATGTCAAAAATTACTGGTGTCGGGCTTCCCTGGTGGCACAGTGGTTGGGAGTCCCCCTGCCGACGCAGGGGACACGGGTTCGCGCCCCGGTCCGGGAAGATCCCACATGCCACGGAGCGGCTGGGCCCGTGAGCCATGGCCGCTGGGCCTGTGCGTCCGGAGCCTGTGCTCCATGGCGGGAGGGGCCACAGCAGTGAGAGGCCCGCGTGCTGCAAAAAAAAAGAAAAAAAAAAGTTACTGGTGTCTAAGGGTGGGTTGGATCACCGAAGCCCTCAAAAATTTGAAACCAGATAGACAAGGGTTAGCCATCACCCCGTACTCAGGAAAAATAATCTATTTATCACTAAAAATTATGCGAAGTGACAATCACATCTTTCATTTTAAATAAAGCCTTTAAAGCTAAAACCAAATTTCTATGTTGTCAAATACCTTAGGAGACAATCTAGTGTCCAACAGAAGAAAATCTCATCTAGGGAGCCTCTTGCTAGGAGTGAGCTGGGAGAAGGAGGTGTCTAGGTATTTTCTCTCAAGACTTGTTATTTTTATCTTCATTCCAATGAGTTTTAAATCAATTGAAAAAGTATTTGCTTCTTTGTCAGTGATTGGTAAAAATGGTTGTCCCTGTACTGAGCAAGTTATTTAACTTTTATTTCCTCCTTTACAAAAGGAATCACAATTCCAACTTAATTGAGATGTTCGGAAGATTATGGGATGTGAACCCTGTAAAGGTCAGAATAAAACCAGATACCTATTAGGGACTCCACGTTGGTGGCTCTTCCGGGATCTGCTTTCCTCTTTATGGCTTTAAGATGCTTCCTGGTCTCCTAGGGTCTGCTTGATGCAACCGCTCCCTAGACCTTCATAGTTCTTACATGTATTGTGAAACCCTGTCTATTCAAACTTGGGATGGGATACATTGGGATCTATGTAGATTCAGTTCAGTCATTCTACTTTAACCCATAATTTGAAGCTTACTCTGTCTTCTTACTTCCAAACTGACAGGTAGAGGATATGATATTCTAATCAAAGCATTCATTCTAACCCAAGTAAAGATTAGTGACTTCTGGTGGTCAGGGCCTGAATGTTTTGGTCTAATTTGAAGGAGAGTTCTAATAGCAAAAAATTTCAGAATAGGAAAGTAAAAAAAAAAAAAAAAAGACCTTTGTATATATAATAGAATTAAAGTTGGAAAAGATCTGAGAGATTCTGTGCCTCAAGTTCTCACTATCCAGATGGAACTGAAGACTAGAGGGGCTAAGTAAAATTTTCAAGGTCATTCAGTGAATTAAACTGGGAGCTGAGCCGCGAAAGAGTACTCTGATTCCTAGCATTTTGGGTTTTTTCACTTGTACTCCATTGTCTTTTAAAAACAGATGCTTTCTTGCTGGTTGGATCCATGGGCCCCTCAACTCATAGAGCATGGAGCATGGGCAGCTGGTTGCTTCTCTCCTCACACTTCTATACCCTGGCTTTTACTACCCATCTTTTCTGATAGTCAGAGACCTAAAAGCCCTATGTCAGCAGTGTTTCATTCATCGAGAAATACTGTAATAATGTTACACTTAATTAACAAAAAATTGTAGAAATGCAGGGTTCATCAGATATATACTGAACACACGTCAGACATTGTGCTAATACAACAATGGACCATTTATAATTTCTGTCACAAAGAAACTCACGATCTTGTGGGGAAGGAGATTCATATACAAATAATTGCAATTCAGATAAGTACTACAACTTATAATGTAAACAGGATCCATTTCTAATAGTTGGTGTATAATTGGGAAGGATGTATAGAAACAGTTCTTGAGTATTATTTCCTTGTATTGAGATGAATATATCAGGTTATTTATAAATTAATTATTTTCTTCCCTTCTCTCATCCCCCTAACATCTAACATAAATTGTGTTAATAATCTCAGTATTTAAGTTACAGGATATTCAAGTGGGACATTCAGCTAGAAGAAGATAGGACATCACCCCAAAATGAATGAGGAGACATTTTTGTATCATTTTTTGTTGCGAGAGTTTGCGTGTTTCAGTTGTATGAGGGATAGTTGCATCATGTCAGGTGTAAGCACAAGTTTGCTATTTATTTAGAGGTTAAATAAGGTTAAAAGAGGTTTATTTATCCTCTAAATAAAAAAGAACTTCTAAATAAAAAAGAGTTAGACTGTGATGAGTTTGTGCCGTTCAAATGAGCTAAGCTGGAACTGTAGTTTTCAGAATTCCCTTAACTAACATGGCTCCTTTAGGGAAATTGTGTGATATGTGGAAGGAACAGTGAAGCAGCAGCCTTTATGCTTTGAGGTTCCTGAGGGTGTTGGATGCCACTGCAGCTCGCGCACCTTGGGGTGGATTTGTGAACTCACTTTGTGACACCCTCTGGCGTCATCTACTCCATCCCCCCACTGAGCAATCTCCTCCTTCAGTTTCACATAGTTCTGGCCCAGGTGAACTTGCAGCTTCACGGAGAAGGGCACCCACTTCTTTCGGCAGATCGTCCATATCACTGAGTTGCAGGTGGTAAGAAACACATGCAAGTTCCGGTTTGTCCTCACTCTCCTCTCTTCACTTATAGCTTTTCTTTCTGATTAGCTTCTCTGCTGACCTACAGTGAGTTCAGGATCAGATTTCTTCCCTAATGTTCATGACTGTATAAAGTCTAATCCCTCTTTTAAATTCATTATTTTTGGTCACGCATAGCGATTCTGCTTCTTTGAAGGAAACCTTTCATGTTCAAAATGAAAACCTTGATATTTATAATGTTTAAATATTATGTGTGTGTTGCTGCTGTTGTTGCTTTTCAGTTTCAGTCCTTCACTTCAACCTATGTGATTCTCTTTAGATGTTGATTATGACACCAATACAATTCGTGTTCTTCTGAGTTTCATGTCCTCTCCAGTTTTGGAGAACAGGTCATCTATATTTTCATCCACATCATATATAAAAAGATTGGTTTGTTTTAGACTTATTAGCATATTTTTTGTAAGTTACATAACCACAATTATCACTTCATTCAGTGAACATTTCTTCATCTTTTCCATAAAGATTAATAAGAGAATTTGTCAAAGACTTTGGTCGTACTCAGATATGTTACATTTACTATACTTTTATGATTCCACAGGTTACTAATTCTATCTGTGAGATTAAAAAAAAAGTAGCTTTTAACTCAATTAGAAAATGGGCAAGGACTTGAATAGATATTTCTCCAAAGAAGGCATACAAATGGCCAACAGATAAATAAAAATGTGCTCAAGATCACTGATCATTAGGGAAGTGCAAATCAAAACACAATGATATATCACCTCATACCTGTCAGAATGGTTAGTATCCAAAAAACAAAACAAAACATAAGTGTTGGTGATGGTGTGGAGGAAATTGGAAGACTTATGCACTGTTGGTGGAAACATAAAATGTTGCAGCCACTATGGAAAACAGTATAGAGGTCTCTCAAAAAATTAAAATAGAATTACCATATGATCTAGCAATCCCACTTCTGGGTATTTATCCAAAAGAATTGAAATCAATATCTCAAAGAGATATCTTTATTCCCAAGTATATTGTAACATTATTCATGCTAACCAAGATAAGGAAACAACTTGACTGCCTATAAATGACTAAATGGATAAAGAAAATGTGGTATATAATACAACGGAATATAATTCAACCTTAAAAAAGAAGAAAACCTTGCATTATGCAATAACGTGGATGAACCTGGAGGACATTATGCTAAATAAAAAGCTGGTCACAGAAGGACAAATACTGCATGATTTCACTTATATAAGATATCTGAAATAGTCAAACACATCAAAGCAGAAAGTTGAATGGTAATTGCCAGGGACTTGAGGGAGGGGGAAATGGGGAGTTGTTCAACAGGTATAAAGTTTCAATTATGCAAGTTGAATAAATTCTAGAGATCTGTAGATCAAAATATTGTCTATCATTAACAATACTGTATTGTTTACTTAAAAATTTAATAGGGTAGATTTCATGTTATGTTTTAACTACAATGAAAAAAAAAGTTGCTTTTACTTAAATAGTTCTTTAGAAAATCAATTGTGAACCCTAGTGACCCATTTAATGATCTTTAAAAAAAAATCTATCCCTTTATGATTTATAATTGAATCTTGCTCAGGTTTTAACATCCAACTCACTGCTGTATGTTTTGTATAATCCATTCTCCCATTTTTCACTCCCTTATTTGAAAATTAAAATGATATTTATATGTCTTAAATATTCTGGGATCTTTCTAAGCAACAAATATCACCACCAGTACATGCTTCCCCTTCTCTCTCTGGAATGTAAAACAAATGACTTTTGCGCAGGCTCAGCGGCCATGGCTCACGGGCCCAGCTGCTCCGCGGCATGTGGGATCTTCCTGGACCGGGGCACGAACCCGTGTCCCGTGCATCGGCAGGCGGACTCTCAACCGCTGCGCCACCAGGGAAGCCCCTAAAACAAGTGACTTTAACTTATTTAGAATATCAGGAAATCTTTTTGTGAATTTCTTTTCACCTCTCTTGGGCTTACCAATATTAATTTTATCCATTTTAGTCTGAACATAATTCCCTTTTACAGAGAAGAAAGAAGTACATTGAGAAATTTGTTTTTCCTCTGTAGACCAAGAACTTCTTTGATCAGTCCAGTCTTCCAGCATTGAGGAATTATAATTTTGGTACAATATTTGCTCAGTGCTGTTGAAAAATTCCATTAGCTTCATGAAAGATGTGATGACTTCCACTGATTTTTTTTCTTTCCTTAATAGCAAATATATTCTTTTAAAATTTAAATTCATCTATAGAATTTATGGTCTGTGCTGTTCTGGTATCATAACATTTATATTTCCTGAGCAACAGATAAAAAATAAAAATGAATAGTTTAAAGAAAGTTGGAAAAGTTAATTATTTTATATACAGAAATGCCTAGCATTACACAAAAGCTGTTGGAAGGGAAAAACTATAATACTTCTTATTAATTACCTTTTAAAAATTAATACTCCAAGGATGAGATAAAATTTAGACGTTTCTGCATCTTCTCTCCTCTATGTCTGAATTCATTTGACCTAGGCATTCTAGAGAAGAAGGACGGCAGTGTTTCCTAAACCCGCCTATGCTAAGAGTCACCTGGGTGCTTGTTAACTTCACAGATTTCTTCGATCCTTCCTTGGAAATTTTGGTTCTTTAGGTTTAGGGTGGGCTTAGAATTCTGTATGTTTAACAAGCACTGCAGATGATTGTATCATCAGGTAAGCTTGGGAAACAATGGAAAGAGCCCATAACTTGAACATCAGCCTGACCTACGTATGAATTCAATGTCTAAAGCTTAACAGCTATATAAACTCAGGCACATTGTTTAGCCTTTTTGAAGTTAATTTCTTCATCATTAAAGAGGGAATGTTAACATCTTCCCCAAAGAAATTTTGTGTAAATTCAATGAAATAAAATGCAAAATGTGTAGCTAACTCTAGTGCTATCATTATTGAAAACTATGTTGTAAACTTTTTTCTAATCTTTTAGTCTTTACTCTTGCTGCAGGAGAAAATACAAATTTCTGAAGCAAAACAAAATATTCAAGTCTTCTCTCTCAATGTAAACAATAGTAGAGTCATTTACTCATTTGTAAATGAGGCACAAAGGGCCACATTTAGATGACTGGTAAACTAATAAGTGGTGTTACCTTTCCGATATTCAAAGGCAACACCACAGTTGTTGTATTTCCACCTTATTAAAAGCAAGATAAAATAATTTTTGGTAGATTTTTTTTCTCCATACACCTTTAAAAAAAAAAGTCTATAGGAAGTTTTTATGCTCATCAATTCTTTACAACACTGGTTCTCAAAATATGGCTCGTGGGATGCAGCAGCATCACCTGGGAACTTTTTTGAAAAGAAAATTCTCAGTCCCTACTCCAGACTACTAAATCCTAAAGACGCCACCAGAAAACTACCAGAGCTCATCAGTGAATCTGGTAAGGTTGCAGATACAAAATTAATATACAGAAAACTGTTGCATTTCTATACACTAACAATGAAGTATCAGAAAGAGGAATTAAGGAAATAATCCCATTTACCTTCGCAGCTATATTAGAAACTTTTGAAGTGAGGCACTGCCATCTGTGTTTTAACAAGGCCACTGGGTGATTCTCACGCAGGCTCAAATTTAGAAACCACTGTTTTATTTCCAGTGTCCGATTGCCTCTCTCCTTCCAACCTGTTCATCTGCTGCATTCCTGATCTCAGTTCATGGAAACACTATGTTTCCAAATCTTCAGGTCAAACATGTGGTCATCCTTAATTTCTAATTTTCTGTCTAGCTCATATCCAATATATCAGAAAATCCTGTTGTTTTACCTTCAATTACCAGGATATCACCATTCATCCCTCCACTGTTAATAGCCTGGTCCTAGTCTCTATTTTCTCTTGCATGGATTATTACAACAATCTTCTAACTGATCTCCCAGCTTCCACTCTTTTATTCTTCCAGACCGTTCTCAACACCGAAGCCAGAGTGATGCTTTTAAAATAAAAGTCTGATTGACTCACGGACATGGAGAACAGACTTGTGGAGTGGGAAGTTGGGGTTAGCAGATGTAAGCTATTATATATGGAGTGGATAAACGGTCCTACTGTATAGCACAGGCAACTGTATTCATAAACCATAATGGAAAAGAATAAATATATATATATATTTAACTGAATCTCTTTGCTGTACGGCAGAAATTGACACTACATTGTAAATCAACTATACTCCAATAAAAAAAAGTCTGATTATGTTATTTGCACTGAATTATCTATTGGTTCATTAGAACCATTCTTACTTTTCCCAGTCTCTCCTGTTTCCTGGAAGCTGGGAGACTAGAAACTTTATTTCCCAGAATTCCTGCCACTGGAGTTCTAGATCAAATGTCAACAATGGGAGAAAATTACTTTAGAGATTTGGAAGGTGGAATGGAAGCAGAAACCATAGCACTTTTCCTCTAGCATGGTAGAGAAAGACATGATTTTGTAGGAGCCTCAGGGATTTTTCTTTGAATCACCTGCTTCCATGCTGCTATTTTTCCAGCTGTTCCTTCAATTCCCATACTTTCTGAACGACTCTGAAAGTTAGTCATGAACCTAAGAACTAGTTGGCAGCAACCTTCTCTGATCTTCATTACTCCAGTCCTGCCAATGATTTTGTAAACACAAATTTCCCTGCATACATCCCTTCCTGCTAAAATCTGGAGTGGTTTCTAGTTTTCTGAGAGAATCCTAATTGTTCTTATCAAAATGCTTGACTCCCTTCCCATCTCATTCAGAGTAAAATTCCTTCAGTGCCTACAAGACCCTACACAGCCTGGTCCCCCATACATCTCTGATCTCACTCCCTCAATGCTTTCGTGCACAAACTCTGCTCCTGCCTGACTGGTCTTCCTGCTGTTCCTCAAAGTGCCTTTGCACTTTCTGTTCCTTCTGTCCAGAGTGCCTCTCTTCCAGATAGCTGCCCAGCTTACCCTCTCACCTCCTTCAGTTCTTGGTACAAATGCCATCTTTTCAAAGAGGGCTTTCCCCTGACGACCCAATGCAAAAGAACCTCTACCCTCCAGCACAGGTTGTGGAAGTAGTTGGTAGAATCCTCTCCATTTAAAACACAGGAAAATATACAACTAGGAAAAGAAACTCATCAAAGTCCCATGGCTTTTAAATGTTAAACCTAACATTTATCTTATCCAAAGGGGCAAGAAAAGAACCTTTAAAGGGTGGGTGGTTAGTAAACATTCGTGTTGAGGTTTCAATGATGGCAGGGGTGGGATAGAGCAGGGGTGATTACAACTCTTTTAAGGAAGAGCAGTTAGGCCTGACCAGTAATAGGGAAGACCACTGGAGAGTGAATGACTGCTAGTCATAGATTTCACAGCTTATGATATTCTTTGGGAGGTTAGGCTGGATCCCTTTTTTATTTGTTCTGCAAAGCAGGTCAGAATAAAAGAAATTCCAATTGTTTTAAAAAAATGGATCTTCTAGAGCTTCCCTGGTGGTGCAGTGGTTGAGAGTCCGCCTGCCGATACAGGGGACACGGGTTCGTGCCCAGGTCCGGGAAGATCCCACATGCCGCGGAGCGGCTGGGCCCGTGAGCCATGGCCGCTGAGCCTGCGCGTCTGGAGCCTGTGCTCCGCAACGGGAGAGGCCTCAGCAGTGAGAGGCCCGCGTACTGAAAAAAAAAAAAAAAAAAAAAAAAGAAGGATCTTCTAGTCTAAATACTGTCCTAAATTCTGGTTAGGACATTCAGGACTACCGGCAAATTTCCTAGTATCAGCATGTTATAATGGTAGGCTTATTTAGGTAAAATTACTCAATTCCTTTACTCTTTGTTCATAGTATAAGTATTAAGGAATTTATTTACTATTGTAAAGTTATGGGTAAAATGGAATTGGAGTCCATAAGGAAGTAATGAAATGGAATCAATATGGCAGGAATAATGAATAGTTCTTCGTAACCCTTTTCAGGATGTATGCATTGATTATTTTCCTGAAAGCCTGGCTGGAAGGGAGTGGCAAGAAGAGCATTTTTATGTAGAAAAACTTTCAGGTTTTTAGTTTCGAGAGTAAAAATAAATCAACTGGAGCCGGAGTAATATTGAAAAGAGTTGGCAGAGCTGACTAGAAAAATAAAATGGATCTAGTCATCTCTGTGACCTGGGCTATTTAGCCACAGACAGTGCTCTGCCTTTAAAGAAAGCACTGAACTCTTCAAGAACAAAAATAAGATAACTCTCTTAAAGAAAAATGGATAGAACAATTCAGGAAAAAATGTAGTTGGAAATGGCAAAAGAACACACAAAGGACAAAACTGCCCTTTATCCAATTTAAGGAGTGAAAAACAACTAGAAGTGTGCTGGAATTCTTTGCTGGAAGAAATTCGAAGAGACAAAATTGAAGATTAAATTTATGGTCACAGTTCTCCTGGAAATGGGCTTTATGTAATATCTGGGCACAGACAGAGGAAAAGCATCCATAGCTGGCTTTTTTGTTGTTCCCTGTAAGCCCCAAATGACGGGGTATTTTCCCCCCTCTTTAAGGTTCCCCAGTGACAGTAAAGGACATCCACAGACTTTATCTCCATAGTTAGGTTTCTGCTTCGGATTATGAAAACAACTGCTAACTTGATTTTTCTTTCTCTAGTTTTGCCCTTACTATCTTATTCTCACAAAATTCAGTGTAATCTTTATAAATGCACATCTGATGATGTCTGTTGCCTGATAAAAGCCATTCAGTGACTCCCCATCGAAGACAACAGCAATTCCCAAAGTTTACTCTCATAACTGCCATAAACTGTTAGTATATATTTTTTTAAAATGTGGAAAATTCCAAGTTGAGAGTAAGCATTTTTCTTTACAATAGTTTTGTTTGTTTGTTTTTTGGTTTTGATTGAAGTGCAGTTGATTTACAATATTGTGCTAGCTTCTGGTGGACGGCAAAGTGATTCAGTTGTATATAGAAATATATATTTTTCCAATTCTTTTCCATTGTAGGTTATTACAAGATATTGAATATAGTTCCCTGTGCTATACAGTAAACCCTTGTTTTCTGTCTATTCTATATATAGTTTTGTGTATCTCTTAATCCCATACAATAGGTTTTAATGCTGATGTTTGCTGTGAACCGCTAAAAAAGGGAAGGATATAATATGCAAGATTTCCCAAACTTTTTGAATATGGAAGCTGTTTCTTTTTTGTGGAGTGCTGCACAGGGCTAGTTTGGTGTGGAACACATCTTTAGAAATACTGGCTTATACTGCAGTTCAAATTTGTGAGCAAAGCAAGGAATGAGCAGAACGATCTGGAACCTGCTTACCTTAGTTGGCATTTCCCTGACACATTATGCTTTCTTTCTCGTCCGTGCTGCACAAGAAGAAGTCCCCTAGAAGATAGAAGAAACTCAAATGAGTAACAATAATTAAAGAGAAGATTATAGCTATGGAGCACAGAGAATAGAAATTTAGGCAAAAGATAATTTATGTTTCTAAAGATGAATCCAGAATAAATGGAACAGAAGCAAAACCCATAAATGGAATAAAAGAAGCTAAAAAAATACCTCAGAGTGTATGTAGAATGAAACCTCCTTCTGTGTACAAAATTAGGAAAAGGAGATTACTATCTAACCATATCCAAAAAAATTTAAGACCACAAAGTAAAAGAATCTGGCAAGATTCCCAGGAAAAAAAGTTACCTACAGAAGTAGAAACTTCAGGCCTGTCATGGTCTTCTCCTTAACATTAAATGCTTGGACATAATGATGCAAAGTTTACATAATTTTGATGGGAAAGTTTGTGGCTCAAAAAATTTGTATCTAGCCATATTGTTGTTAAGATGTAAAGGTAATAGAAAGACATAATCAGATTTACTTTACATGTCATTTTCTGAAAGAATTACTCAGAATATGTCCTACTAAATGAGAAAGGAATCAAAATAAGAAACTCAAGAATAGAAAATTATGTATGAACTGACTTATGGTAAGCATTGAAACCACATCAATATAGACTTATGCATAGTATTTATAAAAATGGTTGATATATAACTCAAACAAAAAAGCTGTCAAAATATAAGGAATAACAATCAGAAACATAGTACTGGTAGACTTAAAAGCATCCTTATTTCATAGGTCAAATTGGGAAAATAATTATTAAAGGATTTAATTAGTATGTATAAAATTGATTTAATAAATACACGTTTCATTTTGTGTACTAAATATGGAGACTAGTTCACCTTGTTTTCAAGGTGGCTCATGGAACATTTATATTGATTACATATTAGGTGACAAAAGAAAGCCTCATTGTATTCTCCAAAACAATTTAAATCACTTTCTTAATGACGCTGAAATAAAATTTAAAATTTTGCAAATATGCAACCATTTATAATTTAAATATTGTTCTAAATAGTTCTTGACTATGTTAGAATTTAAAAGTGTAGTTAATGGAAAATTTAGAAAATACTAGCAATGAGAACACAGTGTTAAATCTGAGATTTTTCCAGAATCCCACTCTGAGAAAAAGATCAGATTAATAAAAATGTTTTCAATACTAAAGAGAAAAGAATAAGTGATTAAAGGTTATGGAGATTATAGTTTTTGTTTTATACTTCCAAATTTCAGCCTCCTTCCTTCCCCCCACTCCAAAGTTTAATGTGCATTAAAACCGGCAAATATAAAAATATCTGTTTTATAGCATCTGCTCAACTTTATTATTTAACATAGTTACCGATTTGATATATTTAAAAATATATAGTGTTTGAATACCCACGGGGTTAAACAATTTTATACTGCCTATGGACATTTATATTTCTACCTCTATGACTTGACTTTTACAAGAAAGGGATTGTAAAGTATATCAGAACAGGCATGATCATTTGGAGAAAGAATAGTAATAAAGGGGATCAGTGCCGCTAGGTTAATCAGTGCAGAACTGTCATACTTATATAGGTCATGGAAAAGATAATAAGCCCTGGAATAGACTGGCAGAGACTGAGGTAGTTTTGAAATACGCATTTCCTCTTCTTCTTTGGCACGCGGAGGTACTGTATTTCCCATTCTTTCCTGCAGGTAGATGTGACCACATGTTTGAATCCTAGTCAATGGATTTCACCATCTCTCCATAAAAACTTCCCATGGAGGCGGGGAATCCTCCATTCTCATTTCCTTTCCACTAGTTTGAAACATACCAGCACAGACACCTTGCAGGCACGCGTTGAAGAAGTGGTATCTCAGCATGGAAAGTCCTGGGTTTTGAATCCCTTTTTTGAGAAAAGCCACCTGGCAATCAACAAAACTGTTTTGAACTTGACATGAGCAAGAAGCAAACTTCTGTTTTGCTAGTCCATCAATATTTTGGCATGTTTTGTTACAGCAGCTAGTTTACTCAGACCAACAAACAGACTTTCATATGTGTGTATATATATAAATTTATTCCATTAAAATATGGTGATATAGTGGTTGTTAGTTTATGGTTGCTGTGAACCTGTGTTTTGTATAGCATCTACCATATACTAAATGGTTTGTCTAGTAATAATGATGATGAACTTGGCATTTCAGATATTTGAGATCAATTGAGAAAGGTTTGATTATTCAAAAAATGGTGCTGGATGACATGGTTAAATATGAAAACAACTGAAGTTAGATTCCCTAACTCAATCACTTCGTGTTATATTAAAGAGCAAGGAAAGTGCATAACGTATTGGTTAAGCAGAGACATCTGGTATCACCCCGCTTGAGTGCACAGTCCAGCTCAGCCTCTAAGTGTGTGATAGCAGTAAATATGTGACAGAGATTTTTTAAAAAATGATCAGGAAAACAATGATGATGCATAAATTGGTTGCATTCACCCTGGTGAAACTTTGAATTGGTAAAATCAGAAAATCGCCATGCTGTAGCAAAAGCCATTAAAATATCCATGACTTTATTGTACAATTTAGCTTCTAGGAATTTACCTTAAAGAAATAATCACATAAGTACAAATGTACGTACAATAATGCTCACAGTAGCATCATTTTTAGCAAGGATAATCTGAAAATAAACTAACTGTGTAACAAGGGGATTGGTTATATAAATGTTGGCACATTTATCTGTTACAGTGCATGGTGATTAAGGGTGTGGCTTTTGCTGTTACAGTGGCCTGGGCTTGACTTCTTTCTGCTTCAACCATTTATTAGCTATGTGAATTTGGATAAGCTAGTTAACCTCTAATTCTGTTTTTTTTAATTCATAAAATTGAGCTAATAATAGCATATATCTATCTTATAGGTTTGCTGCACAAGTATTAATTGAGATAATTTACGTAGAGCATCTGATACATAGTAAATGGTACCTACTATTATCAATATTTAAGGAATTAGAAAATTCGTAAAGATTATAATAGGGTATTTGTGAGGAAGATGTCTAGATTGGTGTCTCCCACCTGTCAGTAGGAGTTACCTAGGAATTGGTTATTATCTTTCCCCTTCTCACCACACCTGATCTTGCAGCAAGTTCTACCCTTTCACTAGCACGTCCTGCCTCTAACCACCCATCTTCTCCACTGCCACAAACAGCCTGAGCCATCGTCATTTCTTGTCTGGAAAACTGTGATGGTTCCTCACCAGCTCTTCCTTCTTTCTTGTCCTCTTAGAGCCCATTATCTATATGTGGGCCCTGTTTAAAACCCTCCAAAGTCTTCCGTTGCAACCAGAATGGAATCTAAGCTCCCATAAGACTCTCTTTGATCTGGCCCTTCCCTAACTTTTCAACTTTATCTTTCTCCATTATTTCTCTAATTCACGTTTCAGAAGCACTGGTCTTACTTCTACCCTTCATATATGAATGCTCCTTTTGCTTGGAATGTTCTTTTCTGAGAGCTAGGTCTAAAATCAAGTGTCATCTCTCCCCAGAGGCCTTCAAACCATGCTTATGATAGCAGCTTCCAAAGTACTTTCTACCTCTTTAGCCTACTTTACCTTCTTCATAACACATATCTTCTTGTCTTGTTTATTATCTTCTTTGTAGCCAGTAGAACATAGGTTTCTTTGGGAGAGTAGCTTTATGTCTCATGTTCAACACTGTGTCCTGGGCACCTAGAACAGTTCCTGGTGTAGGGGGCCCACTCGGGAGGGATTTGTTGACTGACTCTTGTCCTGGAGTGTGTAGACCTGTTTTGGAAAGTAGAAGAAAGGGCCTTCAGCACTTACTCTATACAATGGCAGTATTGTAATTTTTTATAGTATAAAATAAAATGATAATGATGGTTATTTGTGAATACGGAATTAAGGGTACTTTAAATCTTTTTATTCATAATTCCTACATTTTATATATTTTCCTCCATAAACCTATTCTTTTTAGAATCAGAACAATATTTTAAAAACTACTATAAAACTTTGGTCAGACAAATAATTTTGATTATATATTGTCATATATACCTGGATTGGCAATTAGTAATAATAATAATGTATAATAATTTATACTTAGCCATGTTTAAGTAATGAATAATGATTAATATTTATGGTGTCAATTATAGTAATAAACACAGTAATTAGAAAATAGGAATAGTTGTGACAGATTATAATAAGACTTTTAAGAAAAGTTCTTTATTTTCTCTCTTTTGTTTTTTTGTTGTTCTTTGCCTGTCTCTAAAATAAATGTAATCTTTTCTGTCTACAGGTGATAGTATCTTTACTGTGAAATTGCTAGTGTGGCCCTTAAATATACCTGGAAACAGATGTAATGCTCTGGGGTAAAAATAAGGCTGCAACCTGGAGATGAAAGAAGAGAAGGACACAAATTCAGAAAAACCTTCTAAAAGACTGAAATGAAAAAAGAGACAGTTATTTCACAAAAGGAGCTTAGGACCTGATTTCCTTGTGAAAGATTCCATAGGATTCCAACAAGCCCCTAATGCTTTATTTAATAGAGTTCTAAAACATTCTACTCCTGGCTTTACTATTTATCTATCTTTTTCTTTCATAAAACATTTTTTTCGTTTTACACTGTGCCAAACATTGTTCTAGGATCACAGAAAGGAATGATGACCCCAAAATAGACACAATTACATTTCAGAGCAAAGGTACAAGTTGGAGCTTATCAAATCAGGTTCCAGGACACTGAGAGAAACCACAGTAGCCTCATGAGGCAGAAGGTGAAGTTAAATTATATTTGACTCTGGTAAAATTTCTATTTCTGAACAGCCAACATATGTAAAGGCATCTATTTTTGGTGATTCGCCTATTTTCTTTCTCTTTTAGTTTTGAGTCAGTTTTTAATGTTAAAATATTAAAAACTGTTCTAATGTTTCCTGTTTTAATGTTTAAAAACTAAAATTTTAGCCCATCATTTATTATTCACAGAGGATCTAGTTTGTGTGGGTTTAGAGTGTAAGATGATTTTTCTGGGGGGAATTGCCTTGGACTGGTAAAGATTGTCAAAATTCATAACACTACAGCCTATGTCTTTCCCCCCCATTTTAAAATTTAGCTTTGCTGTTATTTCTTTGACCTGCCTCCACTCTGTTTCAGATTTGTATACTCATGTTTCATGTATCAGTGATGATTCCAATTACACGCTAGGTAACAAGAGTTTAATAAAATGTGGCAATAAATTGTGGAAAGACATCATGCATGTGAAAAAAGTGTATTAAGAAATGTGTTCCAGGTAGAGCTTCCAGTATTAAATGACTAATCACTTCCACACACATATACAAAGTGAAGGTTTTATTTAGTGGAACTTGGCCTTTCAAAACTAGAAGGCCAAGGAGTGCCTTGTAACTGGTTTTCTAGCCTGTCTGAAGCAAGTTGCTGTTGTTTCTTTTTACTGAGAACTTTTTAGATGGTCTTCAATAGCCCTTCAGCTGAAAGGAGGTAGGATATCTTGTTCAAAGCTCATAGTATTTTGATTTAAATAGCAAATGGTAATAAAAAGAATGTGCAATAATTTATACTCAGTACAGCCTAGTGGTCAGATGACTGGAATTGAATCCAGGCTCTTCCTCATAGTATATATGTGATGTTAGGCCAGTATCTTACATGCTGCAGTTTTTTACTGGCAAAAACTGCAATAGTAACATCTCCTTTATTGAGATATGGTGGAAGATGAATACTTTTTTTTTAATGTAAAATATTAAGACCTACATGGGCCAGTCAATAAATATATTATTATGCAGAGAGAGTCTAATGCAAAGGTTTGAATAGGTATAACAGCTCTAGAACAAAACAAAACAGGTTATGTAGGGGCAGAGATGCTGTCTTGGTTTTTGATTTCGCTGTCACTCCCAGGTTACGCTTTACGAGACCTTCTCCATCGGGTGTAGCATCATTTGGGTTTACTTCCGCTCACCTCACATTCACTAAGAACGGCTGTAAGAAGGCCTAAGTTTCAGCAACTGCTTGCTGAGATAGGAATCACAAGTGTAACTCGTTCCTGTCCATTTCATTTTGCAAGCAAACATTCAGAAAACATAGGTATTAAGGAAACCGTTTGCTGATGACCAGGTTGATCTTACTACACATACACCAGGAACATTCTGAGAACCCATAAAGGAGGTAGTGGTACCTGTGTTCTATCTGTGCAGGAGTGTGTTAGAGGGAAGGGCATCTGGGTTGTGGGCTCAGAGAGCCCATCACTTTCTCACTGCGTGAGATTGAGAAAGTTACTGAATTCTTCTGTACCTCTCTGTTCTCTTACGTAAAACGGCAGTAATGATACATGACAGGGCAGCAGTAAGAATTAGAGAACAGGTGTTTCAAGATGCCCAGGACGGAGCTTGGCAAATTATAGTCATTCAATAAAGGCTAGTTTGTTGGTATATTATTGATGATTTGTGGGAATAAAAGGTCAAGTTAGATGGGAAGACTAGAACTGAAGCATTATATGTTTATAAATAAGTTAACTTTTATCCTCAGGGAAGCAATACATAAAAAAGGTTACCCATGTTTTGAATATAGAAAAATTATCGTGAAGAACAAAGACATCAGAGCCTACATTTTCTTCATAAACATATGAGTAAGAATAGAAGAGGTAGTCCAACAATAATTGAAATTGTAGTAACAGTTGGTATGCCCAATATTAGATCCTGTTCAATGGGTAATTTGACTCTGAAAACAATGTTATATTAAAAAAAGAGTTTTATTCAGGGATTTGGGGCGCCTTTCTTTATATCTGCTCATGAGTAATAGTTATAAAAATAGCAAGTACTGGGCTTCCCTGGTGGCGCAGTGGTTGAGAGTCCGCCTACCGATGCAGGGGACACGGGTTCGTGCCCCGGTCCAGGAAGATTCCACATGCCGTGGAGCGGCTGGGCCCGTGAGCCATGGCCGCTGAGCCTGCGCGTCCGGAGCCTGTGCTCCGCAACGGGAGAGGCCACAACAGTGAGAGGCCCGCGTACCAAAAAAAAAAAAAAAGAAAATAGTAAGTACTTGTTTAGTGCTTACTATTCACTTAGTGTGTTTCTGAGTGTATTCCAAGTGCATGACTTACTTCTCACATCAACCCTATGAAGAGGATACTATTGTTCTTACAGTACTACAAGGAAAATGAACACTTTCACTGTTTCTTCCCAAAGAAGGGTGATCTCCTTTTTCCCATAGTCCAAGAGATTTGGGGAACCATAGCTTGCCTTGTGTGGAAGGAAAAATAGAGTACCCAAGATCCTTAGGAGGGAAGGAAGCCATACCTTGGAGAACCTCTTATGATGCCAGTACGATTTATGATGATGGTGATACTAATAATAACGACGTCACTATTATTATTGTAAGACTTATTGAGTGCTATGTTTCATGCATTTCTGCCTTATATAATGACATTTCTGGGAATGAGCGGTATCAGAATATATTCTTTAAAATTAATACAGGTATTATAGTGTACTGAAGTGTTCACTGATGAAGGTAACACATATCTTGTCTAACAATTTGTATATATAATTTTTTGTTTTGTAATATCTATTAAGTTATAACAAATGTAAAAACCTTACATGGGGGAAAGAATAATCAGGGAGAATGATTTCTGATTGTTTTGGCTCCGAGAGTTAGCTAAACTTTGGGAGTACTAACACACTCTTGTCTGGGGTTGCCCTGATTTAGTGACATTAATATTGAAGGTTTCAGTTTCTTATTTTTGGGAAAGGATGTCAGCTGAGTATTTTTGAGTTAATGTCAATGGGATTTGGACTTAAGCTAGAATATGTATATAAATAAAATATTATATAATAAATAAATTTTTAATAAAAATATTTTTAAAATCACACCTTTGTCAATGATCTATAATAATTGTAGTTTAGTGATTTTTATAATAACATATTATATTGTAAGTAATTCAATTCAGGTTTACCTTGCTTTACCTAAGTTGGATGTTTTGAAACTCTTTAAAAAATAAATTATGGGCATTTGCTTTGCCAAAAAAAATCTTTACGTATAAAAAGACTTATGATAGGAGTCTTTTGAACAGGAAATCCTTTAGATCATCTGAAATATGTGTCAATTTAATGAAATTTGACTTATACATGTGTTGGTTATCATAAAAGACCAATGTTTTTACTTAAAATCATGTAGACTTGCCCCTGGGTTTTCACATGACTTCTATATTATTAGTTCCTTGTGTGACTTGGGTGTTGGACTAGATTTGTTTTTTCTTAGTTTTGTTTTTGCTCTAAAATTCTAAGGTTCTGTAAATGTTTTTAAAAGGTCCTCTTGTCTAACAAGTCCTCACCTTATTTGAAAGACAGACTGTAGAATGAGAACAACTAGGTTCCAATCCTTGTTCCAACCTCTATTGGATGTGTGCCCTTGGCCAGTCACTTAACCTCTGAGTCTCAGTTATTCACTCCAGACATGGATTATGTAGCTATCTGATAGGAGTTTCATGAAAATTTGCAGAACACTTAGAAGAGTGGCTGGTACATTAAACATTATACATATTGCTGTTATTTAATTAATTGTTTATTTAATTAAAAATCCCAAGCTTGCCTTGTCCAGACATGAAAATTACTGAAACATCTGTGATTAGAGGATCTTCAATTAAGGAATTTAAGAGCTGGTAAAGAAAACCGGACTGGGGAACCTATGAAAACTATTATAAAAAAAAGAAGACATTTATAGTCAATGAAACAAGACAGTAATAATGGGAGACTAAAAAGATGAAATGGAATGCTAAATTGACTTCCAACCATATTTTCTACATTTTAAAATTAGCAATAATGGTTGTTTCTCCACCCACAATCTTTTTTTTTTTTTTTTTTGGAGCACAGGCTCCGGACGCGCAGGCTCAGCGGCCATGGCTCACGGGCCCAGCCACTCCGCGGCATGTGGGATCTTCGCGGACCAGGGCACGAACCCGTGTCCCCTGCATCGGCAGGCGGACTCTCAACCACTGCGCCACCAGGGAAGCCCCACCCACAATCTTTTAACTAGAAATATTTCAAGTTCTCCTTCTCTGACATTTACAACAAAAACTTTGTGATTTTGGTTTTTTGTTTTGTTGCTAAGAAGCACTTTTTACCCCCATGGCTAGTCCTCCACCAAGATGTTGACAACCTTCTTAAAATTTAAGTGTGTTGGATCTGTAGGTTTCTGTTCATGTTGTGGAGTTTTAATTCAATATCTGTATGTTCAAAGTAACTCTTATTCCTACTCCATCAGGCAGGGTTAATACCACTACTGCCCAAGGCCAGAAATGCTCCTTCTCTCAATTTCCAGACAGAAGATTCCTGCCTAGGAACATCATGAAAGATATGGAACTAGTGCCTCTGGCCACTTGTTGGAAAATGCAAGGATATTTGTTTAAATGGGAGTCGATGGAATTATTATTATGTTCCTTTACAGATGAGTCAACTGAGATTGCTTAAATAACTCTTTTAAGATTATAAAATTAGTAAATCATTGGCAGGCTGCCACAAAAGCCCATGTTCTTTCCATACAAAAAGGGATGGGAAACTATCAGGACTTATATGATATTGTGCTTGAGAGCACATACTTGGTACCTTCAGAGGGAAAGGGAGAGTTGGGAGCAGATGAGTTTTTACCTAGTATAGTCTATGTGCTAGGGTTTGTCTATAAGTTTAAATAACTTATTTCTTTGATTATAGAAATATTACACAATCATCAAGAAAAACTTGGGAAATACAAAAAAAAAACAAAGAAAAGATGATGCAAAAATTCACAACTCAGAGATAACCACAGTCGACATATTTGTGTATTTCTCCTCAGTGTTTTCTTTTTACTAAGAGATTGATATCTGAAATGACATAACAGGGTTCATACAATACAAGCAGTTTCCAATACTGCTTTTCCCATTTAACATTATGTCTTATGCATTGTTCAAGTTAGCATGAGAATAACTCCTTGAAGTTTTGGGAAATTATAATTTGGCCTGTGTTATTCTTTTATTGAGCAGAAAGGCTTGATTTAACTAAAGGGATGTGAAAACACCAAGTTACAGGTTTTCATAGAAAAAGAAATATGGAAAGGGAGCAGGTACAAGATAGCTTGGAATTTACCAAAAATACGATTCATATTTAGCAGGCCCATCATATGTGGGTGTTCTCTTGTGGAAACCTCCCTGGAGGCACGGCAAGGAGCCTGATATAGGGGAGATGTTCAAACTGAGTAGACTCCTGACTTTTGAGCTGTTTTCTAGAAGGGATCTCAAGTGGGCCCTAGCAGACTCCAAATCAGAGGTCGGTCTTGGATTTAGATTTGTCCTGGAATGACCTGGAGCTTCTCCCCTCCCCTCTATTGTAACTCATTCAACACAGCGCTTTACTGAGCTCCCTCCATGGGCCGGGCAGTCTGCTAGGCACAGCTAATGAGACTAACATGACTTTGCTTTCAGAGAACTTATAATCTGGTAGAGGAGAGAGGTTCTAAACCACAATTTGCTTCTTGACAGCTTGGCTAAGTACGATGGTGGGAAATGATATGGAAGAAAAGCAGAAGGTGGTATGAGTCTTGGGGCACGAGCTGGTGGAGAGTGGGCAGTTAGGGAAAGCTTTCCTGAAGAAGACATATTTCACCTGAGGCTTGAAGGATGAGTAAAATCTGTCCAGGATAAATGCAGGTAAGGAGCTAGAGGGAGGAGAACATAGTTTCCCTAAGGATAAGCAAGAGGATAGTAGCTTGGGTTTGGGGGGAAACAGAGGCCAGGGTAGTTAGAGCATAGCGATAAAGTGATTTGAGGTGAATCTGGACAAATACTATAGTCTATTGTATTCTTTGAATAAACCTCAGTAGAATCTAATAAATGCCCACCAAGCGTTAAAACACCCAAGTCATCCTGGCAATTGAAATTTAAATGGGCCTAGAAAAGGAACAATTTTAATTGTTAGGGAAGGAAATATAAATAAAAGAAATTGGGAAGACAAATGCAGAGGGAGATTGAGACAGAAATGACTAAACTCAAGACAAATTCAGAGGGCGGTTTTCCTTTATTTTAATTTTCAGTGTTTATTAAGAGGATCATATGAATATATTCATGTTTAATGCTCCCTCCTTGAAAAAAAATTTTTTTAAACACCAATTTTTATTTCAAGAACAGAGGAAGCTAATGCTCACCTTTTTATTCTGAATGAATTGCCAACATTTTATTCACTAGTTTCACAAAAGAGCTGGAACCTCACTGAGGTTTCTGAATTAAATTAGCTTTCAGAACCATTTAAAGTTCTTCCATTCTATTAATTCAGCAGACAATCAAGTTGTTCACTTGTTGACTTTTATCCACATGCACTCAATCAAATCAGCTATTGAAGAGAGATACCTATTAGCTGTTAATTTCATATGTTAGATAGGAATCCTAGAACTCTTGTTTATATCTGTTTGATAACCTTCTAATCTTTGCCACAGTCTCACTAACAACAGCATTAACTAGTCTGCCATCTATCTTGATTAACAACACAGGGACTCAAAAGATGCTCAACATTTGATAAGCCTAACAATCCAAACTTCTAACAATGCCCATAGCCCTATGGAAAACGGGCTTCTACCGCCATTCTTACAAACCCTTTAAGTCGTCTTTAAATAACAATTTTGCAAATTATTACTTTAAGAAAATGAGAAGAGCTTGTCTTAGTGTAGGAGCTCTTATGAATAATTGGTAAGACTGAATGTTTTGTGACATTTTTACCCTCTATTTTGCATCCTCTGGGTTTGAGTTTTAGAAATTATTTTTGCCTTATATTGAATTATAAGTGTACTGTTATCTCTGGATCAGATGAATTCAACCCATATTTGCTAATCTCTATGTGCTAGCACTTACCGGGTACATAAAAGGTATAGAAAATAGAGCTCCACATATCATAAAGTTCCATTTTTTGAAATCACAGCAACTAGGTTTGTCTCACAAGTGGAATTATGTTGGCTTTTATGACAGAGAAAAGGAGGGAGGGAGAGAGGAAATATAATCTTTGCTCCACATGGTAACTTCCAGGTTATTCCTCATGTAGGTCTTTCAAAATCTATTCAGTCACTTCATTCTTTATCCAGTTTCATTGCTGAAATATTAAGGACACTTTACACACCATCCATGCTGATTTTAGCAGCTGGTAACTTTTGTCTTTAAACTATTCTCAGGAAGTCCTTGGTGACTTCCATATCCGCCTTAATGATGGTTCTACCACCATGATTTCATGTTTTTAAAACTTCCACTGATCCTAGCCTTTATTTCATTTCAGACATTCTTAGGCAACGCTACACTGTCGAACTTGGTTGGGATCATGCCATCTCCAATACTGAACTCTGAAAAGTTCCTTTTGACCTTCTCTGAATATTGGTCTATCTTCTCCCTCAGGCAGCTTGTGGGAAGTAAATATCAACAAGAAGTTAGAGCAGAAGAATACAGAATAGGTGTTTCTTAATGTGAAACATCCCTACATACACCTAAAATAAAGGGCATAGAGTTGACAGAGAAGTGCTGAATTCTTATATAGTCTCATGAGGGCTTTGAACTAGCACATTTCAGATATTAATGTGATAAAATGTAATTTAGATAAAATTCATACCCTCATGATGATGGGCCATAAAGACATCCACATTGCTTTCTCAATTCCCATATCTGTGCAAATGACTCCCTAATTTATTTCTGAAGCCAAGGTCACTCGCTTTGCTTCTAGGAATGAATTTCCAATGACTTGTTAGCTATCTCCAAATGCATCTCCCCAAACACCTTCAAGCCCAATGTATCCCAATTCGTATTCATCATTAACCCGCTTACACTAGTAGTATCTGGGAATTTCATTGTCCATTAATAATCCCACCATTCTTTAACACATCCAGTTTCCTTATTTTGTTCCTCCACTTCCAATCCATTGCCAACCTCTGGCAATTCTTTTCCCTGAGATTTCTCTTAAGTGTATTCTTTATTTTTTTCCATTCCAAATCTACTTCCCCAATTCAACTCATCCTTATATCTCATTCTGAGTATTGCAATACACTTATTTCTGTTTTCCCCAGACTCTCACTCCTCTAATACATCCTACCCATAACCGTAAATTGCTTTCATAAAGCTACTTTAATATAGTCATCCCTGCTCAAAAATTTTCAGGGATCCACCTTCCCAATGAAATTCAGACTCTTGAATCTGGTATCCTGGTCCTTGACAACCTGCCCAAACTTTTCCTTCAATTTTATTTTCCTGTCATGTATATTCTTCCATATAGTTTTCTCCACCCATTACCTTTTTACATCTCATGCCTTTGCTCATGAGGTTTCTTCTGACTCTGTTTCCCCTTTTCTACATATGTATTGGTCACCAAAATAATTTTCAAAACTCTAAAAAAGAAAATCTTTCTTCCTTCCTTTCTCTTTTCCCCTTCCTTCCTTCCTTCCTTTTTTCCCTCCCTCCCTCCTTCCTTCCTTCCATGAGTAGATACATTAATAAGCACTTATTATGTTCCAAAAGGGCATGCACGTCTACTGCCATAAAGGCTCTCACAGTCCAGGGGAGAGATGCCCAAAACGTTAATAGGTAAAGCAAATATGAGAGCAGAGAGGAGGAGACTACAATACAGTCTTGTCGGTGGGGAGGATGGGAGGTGAATCAACAGGAGACTTTTTGAAAGAAGTTGCAGCTATGCTGAATCTTGAAGTATGACAAATAAATATCCATATGAAGAAGGCTAGCAGAGAAGGAAGGTCTTTCCAAATTTTAGAGCTATCATAAGCACAGGCTAGCTGAAAAAGGGAGGTGTGTGATGAAACCACCAGGAAGTAGAAGTTGCTTGAGCTCAAAGGATGGGGGGAGAAGCAATAGAATATGAGAACAGAGAGGTAAGCAGGGCTTGGGTAGAAAGTGATGTACAACGTTTAAAACTGGAATTTGTCCTATAGGTGATGGGAACCATGAATGGAATTAAGCAGGGGACTGACATGGCCAGATTTGCATTTTAGATAGACCAAGCAGGAAGCTATGTTAAGAATGGATTTGAGGAAGAAAGACAACAGCCAATGACAGTAGATGGAAGATATTAATGTCATCTATGGGGAAGAGAGAATTAAAAGAGAATTAGCTACTTAGTAGCTGATATAGGTAGCACTCTTTTAGTTGACGTTGGAGATTGGAAGAGAGAGGCAATGGGGACATCCACATTTCAGTTTGCATAACTGGGTGGATAGTGGTGCTACTAAGTGAGATTTTTTAAAAATGCATAGGGAGCAGGAGAAGTGAGAAGGAAAGTTTAAAAGATAAATTTAAATGGCCTCATTATATCATGAGGTGAAGATGAATAAAGTATTATACAAGATGCACAGTATACTACCTGAAGCTCAGGAGGCAGGTCTGAACTGAGCCTGAGTTGAGATTAATCTGAACAGAGGTGGTATATCATACCTGGGTTGTGTCTGTAACAATGCAGTGTACCCTGGAAGAAAACCTAAAGGGATAGATGGAGGAATAGGCGGTGAGGAAGTAAATAGGGAAAAAATAATTGAAAGGAAGAATAATCAGAAACATACTTTTCCCTTTATTGCAATGTCCTTCTTTTCTTTGAGTTCCCAAAGCATTTGACACTTTTGGGGAGGTAGGAGTTGCCTTCTATCAACTCCCTTATTCTTTACAATACCCCAATTCTGGTCAGATTAAAGGAAATTTATAGGACCATATTTACTAGTGGATGGATTTACTCTTGCAAATTGATGTCCTCTTGGGCCAAGACCTCTTTTTCCTTCTTCCCATTGTCTTCAAGAGATGTAATTGGTAAGCTGTACCAAGGCTCTCTTGAAAGTCTTTCTTGCTCCTCTTTTCTTACAAACTTCTAAATTCACATCACTTCTCGTGAGTAGCTGGGGGATTAAGACTGGGACATGGTAGCCCTGTATGGGCTTTGGACATCAAACACATTGTCCAAACCAGCTTTATCAGAGAACCCTGCACTAGGGTATTGGGCCCTGGCTTACCTAATTCTAAAGTGGTAATGTAACCATTCTCTTTGTCTCTTGTATGTATGGCTTCCTCAGTGCTTCCAAGACAGAAGAAATTGTTGGGCAAAGATATTCTGGCATTCCTATCTTCTTTCAGTATTCCTTTGTGGCACATATTACTTTTTATCTTATATTTATATATATTTATATTTTATATATTTTATATTTTGATTATTTCTGCCTGTCTCATTGTAAGAATGAAATTTCAAGTCATTGAAATTTCATTCTTACAATGATTAAAAACATTCTTATTTTAAACTAAATACTAGATCCTTAGTTTGAAAGATTATACCAACATGCATCATTCTAAGTTGACAAAAATTATGTATTGAAATATGAAATGACAGCATTTTGTATGATGACTACAATTTTGACTTGAAGTAAGGATCATAAACAAAACCAAGACTTCCATATGATATACACTTTATTGTAGTAATTCAGGGTCTCACTCAATGCTGTATAATCATATTAGTGTGGTATCTTTTCCTCCCCAAGGAAAGCCCTGATGTATATGGGCTTTCCTACAGTCATTCCAGCAGATGTTAGGGGTATTATGGTATTTGGGGATTTCAATGAAAAAGATTTCATTTTTTATACTTAAGCTTCCAATTAGTTTACTCTGAGTGTCCTACTTGCTTGGCTGATTGGTGCATAAGTGACACCTTGGTGTCTTTATTATTTTCTCAGAAGACCCTTCCCAATGGTAAGGGAGTTACTTAGATGTGTACGTGTGTGCGTGTGATGCAATTAGCTAACATTTCTGAACATGTACTTTGAACAAAGTACAAATCATTTAACTTCCTTAAAAAATAAATTTGAATCACTGATGCTATGAAGCTTGAAGTGAGTATTAGGTCTCTTCACTCTGGAGTGAATATAGCTGACTATTGGCTCAAACCAACCAGGTTGTTAGACTCTGTTTACACACAGTAATCCTCCTTAAGGATGAAGGGTTTACTTAAAATTTTTCATTTGTAACTTAATGAATTTTTAGAAAGAAAATTATGTATTAAGGAGATAGTAAAATTTGGAGATTCTCAAAGATATTATGTCACCTCATCACCACCTTGTCAATAATTTTTGAACTATTAAGTGTAAGGCAGAACTCCTATCTTCAAGGAGTTTATGATTTAGTTGAAGAGAATGTGAAAAGTTAAATTAAAAGGGGCTCACAATACAAAACTAGAGCACATGAAATGTCAAAAGGCAGTTACCCAATGAACATGGGAAGGCTAATATCATTTTGAGATCCTGATTTCAATTATTTTGGATATACACCTGGAAGTAGGATTGCTGAATCATATGGTAATTAATTTTTTGAGGAACCTCCATACTATTTTCCATGAAAGCTGCCCATTTTACATTTCCACCCACAGTGCAATAGGGTTTCAATTTCTCCATAGTCTCATGAACACTTGCCTTTTCTTTTTTTTTTATTTTATTTTATTTTTTTAGGTACGGGGGCCTCTCACTGTTTGGTCTCTCCCGTTGCGGAGCACAGGCTCTGGACGCGCAGGCTCAGCGGCCATGGCTCACGCGTCCAGCCACTCCGCGGCATGTGGGATCCTCTCGGACCGGGGCACGAATCCATGTCCCCTGCATCGGCAGGCGGACTCTCAACCACTGCGCCACCAGGGAAGCCCGCCTTTTCTTTTTTGATAATAGCTATCCTGCAGCACTCTTCACAATAGCCAAGATGTGGAAACAACCTAAATGTCCATTGAGAGATGAATGGTTAAAGGAAAGTGGTCTATACATACAACAGAATACTATTCAGCCTTAGAAAAGAAGGAAACAGAGCAACATGAATGAATCTTGAGGCTATTATGTTAAATGAGATAAAATCAGTCTCAGAAAGACAAATATTGCATGATTCCACTTATATGAGACATCTAAAAGAGTCAAATTCATAGAATCAAAGAGTGAATAGAATTAAGATGAATAAGCTCCAGAGATCTGCTTTAAAACATTGTATCTGTAGTCACCAGTCATGTACTGTACACTTAAAACTTGTAAAGACAGATCTCCTGGTAAATGTTTCTACCACACAAGGAAAGGGCAGTGATTCAAACTTTAGAATGAAGTTTAAATTTATCTTAATAAAATATTCCCTTGACCTCTTATAATTCTGCAAACGTCCCTGGTTCCTGTTAAATGCCTGGGAAACGGAGCCATCGCAAGTGCTGAGTCCATTTTGTAAGGTGTGGATAATAACTTTTGAAAATTTAAGAGAGAAGGAGTGCTTTATCAATGAAGTTGAATGAAATGCATTATATCATATCATGACCATCAGAGTTCTATTTTTCCGGAGTCACTCAGGTATGGCCACAGAGCCAAGGCTGGCATATTGCTGTCTTGTTTTCAGCCCAAATGCTGGCAATCACGGAAGGCAAAAAAAATTATTATATTTTTGATGTTGATGATTCTGGTCTGGGTTCCCAATCTGAAAACTAAATCTAGAAACGACCTGGAGGTTTGCATCCTTTTGATGACTGCCTTTAATCAAATCCCATTTTCCCAGATTTCTTGGCAAAAGCATATTCTCCCTCGTTGAAACCTAACATTTCAGTCTTTCCATATCCTCTGTTCTGAACTATCGTTTACTTCCCTTCTCTCTCACTGCAAATGATAATAACGGCAAACTTCAGCTTTGGGGAGGGCAGATGGGCCGCCTTTCTTTTCGACCGGGTCCTCCCCTGGAAAACAATATTAAGTGGATCTTTCTTTTTTTTCCCTTGCTTTAGTATATTCCCTTGGCAAGTACTTTCAAATCTGTTCCCTTCCTGTGTTCTGAAGACAGGAAATCTGTAAGCAATTGCAGAAATTTTGTTTTATACCTTTAGTAATTTTTACCTCATCCATATAAATCTTCTAATTTATAGTGAATATTCAACTGGGTCACATAAGCCTGGATATTCAACTTCCATGAGAAAGGCGGGCTGTATGGGATGTTTCTCCATAACTAGATTATCTATACATGTGTTATCTCCCCTAGGACCCTTGCCACTCTTTTTGTTTTAAAATTTATTTGCTCTTTGTTTTGTTGCATTTTGCAGTGCTCAAAAAACAAAATAAAATCAGACCTCTTCCTGCCTCTCCATGTGGCATTTAGATAAATTAAAATTGTGGCAAACTTGCTCTTAAGTCTCACTTTTTCACATTCATCCCTTCCAATATTAATGAGCACATCTTAGTTACAATAATTGTATTAAATTTTTAACATTAAAAGTACTGAGGGAGCATTTCAAAGCTGACTCTCTTGATCTGACAGCCACAGAGGGATCCTCTGGAGCACAGTTTACTGTAAAGAGAGAATATTTTCATTGCTAAAAGGAGATGTGAGAGAAAGAAAATTAATATTTGTTGATCACATAATATGTAGTAGGCACGACAGTCATTTTTATAATAACCCCATGAGGTTATTATAAAAACCTCAGTTTTTTTTTAATAATAACCTCATGAGGTAGGAAATAGCATGCTCATCTTATAAACGCAGCTTAGAGATGACGTACTTTGGCGAAAGACGCAGGACTAGAAGATGAGTAAAGCTGGGGTTGAACCCAAGTCTACCTGGCTATGGAGCCCATGTACTTGCCTCAGTGTATTCTGCTGCCTTCTAGCATCATGGCAGTATGAAAAGCACTGCACCAAGGAGGAGAAAAACCGGGTCTAAACTCATTTATAGATGTGAAGCCATGAGAAACTTTGGCTTCTGGGCCACTGTCACTCAATTTGTCAAGTGAGAATAAAATACCCCCCAAGTTGGTTGTGAGACTCAAATAAGATTGTTTATGTGTAAATCCTTTGTAGGAAATAGTTATGCCCAACTTGTATTCACCTGTATGGTGGCCATTCTACTACAGACTTTTAAAGTAGCTATTAATTTAATTATTACTTATGTGGTTATTTATATCCCCACCCTACATAAGGAAACTGAGGCACAGATAGGCTAAGTAACTTGCCCAAGGTCACACAGTGAGCTAAGATGCAGAACCAGGATTTGAACTGAGGAAACCAGGATCTAGAATGCAAGTTAGTAAACACTGCTGTATATTGTGCTATAAAATGCAGGGATTAGTATGATAACTTCAAACATCAAAATAAGTATCAAAAGAATACAAGAATTTAGGCAAGATCAGTGTTATCTAAAAGCTTTGGAGAAGTGGAGATGGAACTGTTCAACATCCTGGCTTCAAAAATGTGCCGTGAGACTTATTTTAAATAAGGTCAATCTAGTCCACTATCCCATGAGGATGGAATCAGGCAGTCCTTGTGGTTCTACTTGGGCCCAGTAGCAATACTTAGACTAGCTAAAACATTCCACTCTTCCCAGGGAGACCCAAGTGTCTCGGTGACATGCTCACTAAAGAAGAATTCAAAGGATCCTAGCAGGACAGTATCCCCTTAGAGACATAAGCAGCATACTTATGCTCATAATACAAACATAAAAAGAGGGAACTCTTCTTGGAGATTTATGTTAACAAGGCGCAGAATTCAAAATATGCTTTTTTGGCTTCAGTCCACTCCCAGCCCTGACCTCATAACTATGACCTCATAACTCTACAAACAGTCTTTTCCTCTGGGCCTGAATGTGGCCTTAGAACACTTGTCAATACAAATCTCGGACTTTACTACTAATTTCCACTCTGGTCTTTATTATTTCCTTTCTTCTGCTTACTCTAGGGTTTGTTTGCTCTTCTTTTTTTCCCTGTGTCTTAAGGTGAAAGTTTAGGTTATTGATTTGAGATGTTTCTTCCTTTTTAATATGGGCATTTACATGTATAAATTTCCCTCTAAGCACTGTTTTAACTGCAACCCATGAGTTCTGGTATGTTGTGCCTTTATTTTCATTCATCTCAAATTTTCTATTTTCTAATATCCATTTTGATTTCTTCTTTAATCCATTGGGTTTTTTTTAGGGGTGTGATTGTTTAATTTCTACATATCTGTGTGTTTTGCAAAGTTCTTTCTGTTATTGATTTCTAACTTTATTCCACTGTGGTTAGACAACATATTTTGTGTCATTTTATCTTTTTAAATTGATTGAGGTTTGTTTTATGATCTAGCATATGGTCTATGCTGCAGAATGTTCTATGTGCATTTGAGAAGAATGTATGTTCTGCTGTTGTTGGGTGAAGTGTTCTATGTATGTCTCTTAGGTCTACAGATATAAATCTTTGTAGATTTATAGTGCTGGTCAAGTCAGACAGAAGTCAGGGGAAGGAGGGTTGGGTGAGGAGCTAGGGAGTGGGGATTCAAAGCTAAGGGAACTGAGTATGCGAAGGTCATGAGGCAGAAAAGAACTTGTCACACTCAAGGAGGAAAGCCAGCTGTGAACAAGGGGAGAATGACAGATAAAGTTGGTAGGGCCCAGACATGAAAGGCTTATAAACTGGGATAAGTGTATACATCAGACCTCATTTAACCCTAATTATCTCCCAAAGGCTCCATCTCCAAATACTATCACATTAGTATTAGGATTAGGGCTAATATTAGAGTTAGGGCTTCAGCATGTGAATTTTGAAGGGACACAGTTCAGTCCATTCAGTCCATGGCACTCCTCCTGGTCTTCCCAAACTCCAAACATCTCAGAGAGACTTGTCTGACCACTAGTCTGTTTTAGAGACCTTCCTTTGTTCCCATAGTACACTGTGCATGCTTCCATCACAGAACTGGTCATGCTGAACTATAACTGCCCAACAGACTCAGCTTCCTGAAGGTGGTACCTGGCCTTATTCACCTCTATATCCCAAGGGCCTAGCATAGTGCCTAGCATAGAACAGTTGTTCAATAAATTTTGTTAAGTGGATAAATCATTCTTGAGCAACACACTATTACTAGAAATGCCTCCTTTATTTTAAAATAGTGACCAGATATTTGGAAAAGAACTAACTAAAATGTTAAAAATATACATCTGTGGTGCATAAACACACTCAGAGGGAAGAATATATTTTAACTTGATTTAAGCTTCCTGATAACAGGATAGATTTGGGGAAAATGTGGTTCTACAATGCAGATTCCACCTTACACGAGGAGTGCAGAGCTGCTTGTGGCTATGCAGATGCCTTGGTGTATGCAAGTGCTGACATGCATGACTAGTGTAGTCTCCCTCTCTTTTGAGTTAAAAAGAAGATTCTTACCTGAATTTTTTTCAATGCAAATAGAAGCATAAATAAAGATTTATGTAGAAATTGCAGATGGCTGAGACAGAACGAATGCATAGAAGAGGTCAGATGAGAACAAAAACATTCATGCTGAAAGTTGTCTCCATAAAAACCTTATATTTCTGTGGCTGTGGTTTGTTTTGTGTTTTTATGTAATATTTATTGTTTACTATACTCCAGGCACTTAAGCATCTAACATACCTTATCTCGTTTATCCACATGACAGCCCTGGGAGGTAAACTAGTTGATTTTAGTTTATGCTCTGAGTTTGTTATTAGCGTCCATGGACTCTAATCAGGATTTCGGGGTAGATCCTTAGATATATTTGCTAACATGCCAAGCCATAGTAGGCCTGGCTTCTCAATTATAAATATGACTGTTATCTCACTTTTACGTTTCTGACAAATAAATGAACATTTGTGCATTTACTATTCTGGACTGATAGAATCTTTCTTTAAGGTTAAACATTGTTCATTGAAAAACCTTTCCATGGACTCCATTATCATTTGAATGTAGCCATTCTTTTTACTTCCTCTTGTGTTTGTGGTTAATTGAGGAATTGTAACGAATCCAAAGAGTAAGTAATTATGACTAACTAAGGCTTCAAACTCTGAGGAAATGCCGAGTGCCATGAACCACAACCAAGACAACTTATCTGAGCCCAGTCCCAGCTTCAAAGGTCCATAGAAGGATTACTTTGTGTTGTGACTATACGAGGATTAGGGAACTCCTTGGCCTTAGTGTATGAAGATGCAGAGGAAGCCAATTGTACAGTTACTGGAGTAAACAATGCTCCCAGGAGTCCCTTCTTTATTCCCCCAGGCCTCGAAATAAGGCCTAATAAGAAAGAGCTGAAAGCCTCCTGTACCTTTCACCTGAGTCTTTCTCTGGATTTTTTTCAAGACCTGTTCTTGTTCCTTGATGAAAACCTCTCTCTCAAAAATCCTTGCAGAAATATTCCCTAAATATTATTGTATTAGAATATTCTAAAACACAAACTTTTGACTCCTGGAGTCACACAGCTTTGTAAAAGATCATTCAATTTAGAGGAATAAAAGTAGTCAGTCTGGTGGGTTTGCAATCAGTGGTTTCTACCACATGCCTGTGATTAATCATCAGATTACACAGTGTAGGTTATGCAGGTTCAAATTTAGATACATGTGCTTAACATGGTAAAGGATGGATTTACACCTGGGCCTTTTTTTTACACCATGTAACTATTTATGAAGCACTTAATTTGAAGATTACACTTGGAGATACTATAATAAATTGTGATAGTGTATTTTACTCAGTTTACATTTAGTTTCAGGAAATACATTCTATAAAATGTATTTCAAGGCTACCTAAAAAAGACAAAATAGACACTCATTAAGCAGTTTACAAGATACAGATCTTTATCTCCTACAAAGGAAGGGAAACAAGAAAGCTGTAAATCATAAGTTCTGAATAGGAACGACATAAACTGCCTAATCAATGTCTTCCAGAACTGACGAGTGACACCTCTTTGTTTTTTGCAAATAAAAACCTTCTTACCATCACAATATAAACCATTATCTCTGCAGGCAAGGTATATTTAGAAATGTACAAAATGTACATTTCCTGCCAGCCTCTAGATCAGTAGGTGGAGATCTAAAGTCATGCAAATATTACAGTAAATGCAGGCAACCAATTTCTAATTATTCCATATCAGCAGATTTGTGAGGAATATAATTTATTAAAAAAGAACAGTTTATGATCAGCAGACCTTGGTTATGACTGTTTAGGAATTCAGTGCATTTTGATCTAATCACAAAATCAAAATATTCATGAAACACAATGATATCTCCCCAAAGCAGCCGGGCAGCCATTAATTTTGAAATTCGGGTAATTTATTAACACTTATCTGAAGCTGTAAAAGCTTACCTCTGTGTTTGTAATACGGGGAAAACTGAAAGCAGTTTTAAAACTGATTCCTAATGATTTATAATGGTTTGCTGTAATTTGAGCCAGAAATTCAATTAAAATGTATGTTTAGTTTTGTTTCAAGATCTTTAGTTAAAAATTCTATTAAAATTCTATTTCCTTCTTGCATTAAATGTATCTGTTATCTGCATATACAAGAAATATAAGAAAATTCTATCATTTATTCCCCAGTCTCCATAAATGCTTCAAAAAAGCATTCATTTTTATTTCATAATTCTGCTAAGGTAGCATTTGGAATTTATATATAGTAGAGGAAGAATAACTGTATATTCCTATTTCTCAGTAAGGAAAGAAATCTAACACTGAATACTTTAGGAACAAGTCAAGTGATCTTTGCCACTTTATCAAACTAGAGGAAAACAAATAAAACAAAACAGACATTTTTGGCTCCAAATTACTCACCTAATAGACTGTCTCTGAGATATTTTAAAAAATATAACTTTCCAGAGAAAGGGGTAGGAGTTGGGGTGGGTGAGGTGGGGATGGGGAAACTGTTCAGCCTCCCTGAAACAAATGCAAACAGATTAAAAAAAACTTTGAAAGAGTTGTCCTCAGATATGAGATTCTTTAGGTTCTTATTTTCTCTAGACATGAGTTTGCTAAGTCGCTTAAAGGAGAACCCCATTGGCTCTTGCTTTTTGTTTTCTGCTATTTTCTTGAACTGCATGAAATCTTGCAACGATTACTCGATGCAAACATTTTGTGGCTTGTGTCTTAATGGTTTTTGGTAGCAAGAGTCTATAAGCAGAAATAGTAATGATGCTATAACTTACTGAGCATTTGCTATGTGTAGATGAATGAATTACATGGATTTTTAAATAGTTCAATCGTCTCAATAGTATTTGTATTATATACAGATATTATTATTCATATTTTACTAAAGTGGTGGCAGAGGCACGAAGTTTCATAGAGCTGATAAGTGGGAGAGCTAGGATTCGAATCTAGAAGGGTTATGACTGATCTCCTTTTCAATTTGATCATATGGTGATGGGGGGTGGATGACTGGCCTTCGCTTCATAAAGCCAAGAGTTGGGATGAAAGGAGCTAACTCCGAGTTTGTGGACTGTTTCTGAGAAAGGGGAAGATTTGGTTAACAAAAGCTGATAGGCGCTGGGAAGAAGCAGAATGGCACTTCCCTTGGTGTATCTCTCGTACTCTAATAATTCCAAGGTTGTGGCCCTACTTGTCTTCCTTCTCGTGGGGAATTGGGGACCCGAGCAGAGTGCAGAGCTTGAGGGATGTAGAGCTGAGTGTCAAATGCCAGAACGCAAACAAGGTAAATAATAGAAAACTTGGTCACCAAGCCAAATGGGCTGAGAGAAAAAGAGGAAGAAAGAAAGAACAAAAAGCAAGAACAAGCAAGTGAGCCAAGTTATAATGTCATACGAGCCCGTGACAGAGGGAAGCCTAGGAATGAGATTGTAGAAAAGCCAAAGGAAGGGAGATAGGCCTGGAGCAATTCCCGGGTGGAGGAGGCTTTAGTGCTGTCCTGACGGTCCTCCATGAGGATGAACTGATATCATAAAAAGGGATAGACACCAGTAAATCACGCATTTTTATTTGACTACTGCCTTAGACAGAATCACACTGAGATTTCCCTTTGCTTACTTGTTGCAAGTTACTAATGGCCAGTGAGTTTCTATTTTGTACTCCCAGGTGGGCCAGGGTCTGACCTCTCTTCCCTACCCATACTAGGGTTCCTGATATGGGGTCATCGGAATCAGGGCAGGGTTTTATTGGACTAGGCTTGTTGATAAATAATGGAAGTCAGGGTGGATGCCAGAACTGCTGTGAAAGTGGGTGTTGATAAAAGCAGATTCAGGGATGAGGTAGGTGGCACAATTGTATTGATATTACAGATGGGTACCATATTGATGGAGGAATTTTTCTAGGCATTAATGGGCTCCATGTATCCATCAGACAACAATGGCTAGGTAGACATGAATCTGAAAGGCCTTAAACAATGTTACTAAAGATGTGTTGCAAACTGGGATTCATGGTCGGAGGGAGCAGGTAGATTAGAGGTAAGGAAAATGGGAGGTCAGGAGTCAAAATGTACCACAGCTACCAGAATGGTCTCACGGTTGAGGAAAAGGTAGTCAGAGATGCAGCGTAATGTGGTAGTATTTGAGGATATCCTGGGAGCAACGTTCCCTTGGGTTGGCTTGGCCCATACTTGACACCTGCACCATTTCCTGTTGTGGGTGTGCCCTCCAGCAGTCTCTACACTTTGTTAAAAAGTTTGCATGGGCCAGGTTGGCCAGCCAGATGGCCCTATGGCATAATTACAGTGTCTAGATTCAAGTCTTCCTGGCATGTTTATATAGTTGCCTACTTTTCTAGAATAGGTCCTTTGGCATTCTGAACTTCCCAAGGCCAGGCTTGGGAAGCCCTGAATTTGGGGGAATATGAGGCTAAGTGCTAGGTGAATTGTCCAATCATATTCTTGATGAGGGGGAAGTTTTGGACTCTGTTAGAAAATACCTTCTCTCAGGCAACATACTTACCTATGGCATGAGAACGATTGATAGGGACGTTCTGCAAGATGCAGTCATTTCTCTTTACGGATTTCTGATGTCACATAGACTGCGTGTGTTTCTTGGGAGGTGGCCAAGTCACGAGCCTCTAGCCATGTTCAAAATGGATGCAGTTACCTCTGAGTTGACTTGTGGCTACGGCTCCCTCTACAGGCTCCCCGATGTGGCCAAGCCGAGACTGCATAATAGCAAAAATGGAGTAAATGATGATTAGGGAGCAAGATGACAGCTGTGGAAGAATTACAAACAAAAGAAGGTTTAGGACCACATGTGGGCGACTTAGAGACTGTGAGATGACCCTGGTTCCCCATGCCCTTCTCCCCTCCACTGCATGGGAATTGGACGAAAATCCTTACACAAGAATCATTGGGCTTTTCTGAGCACTTAGCCCTTTTTGTTTGCAATGAATTGTCTCTGTTAACTAAATTTCTTCCCATAACCTTATAATAAGGGTGCTTTTTCTGCAAGGCAGATGGCATATGAAAGGAATATCTCTAAAGGCTATTTGTAGAAGACCGTGACTGACAAAAGAGTTACATGGCAAGGGTTACATTCCCAAGGTTTACCCGGGCAAGGCAAAATCAAAAGGCCTTGAAATAAAGTTACTGATGCTGAGTGACTGTTAAATAATGCTGCCTTTAAGAACGGGGATGGGACGTGCGATCATTTGATTCCATTTACAAAAATCTAATAGACATTAGCGTCCTGGGGTTATTAAAAATAACATTAAAACACTAAAAAAACATGTTGGGAAATACCTGTTTTTATGATTCTAAAATATTCAATATAATATAAAATTGGAAATAACTTGTTAAAAATCAGGACAATTCATTCAGAATTAATTGTCACAGCAAGTAAATGAATACTTACTGTTTGGGCAGATATTCATTTATTTGTTCATATTTTAAATTTATCAGTTAACTTCAAAGCAATACCATTATTCCTTTACCATCAAACTTCCTGAAAAAATGTTTTACGTTTGATGATTTTACTTCCTCCACATTGTCTCTTTACCCTGCTATATAGTCTAGTTTATGTTCCTCCTATTCTAATGAAACTGCTTTCATTAAGTTCTCTAATAATCTCGTAATTATCAATCTTTATGGCTTGTTTCTAACCATCATATTTCTCAGTTTCTGTAAGTATGTCTTCCGGTCAGTCACTCACTGCTTACCAGTCTCCTTTCTTTTCAGTTTTTATCAAGCTCTCCTGCTCTCTTTGAGCCTTCTTCTTCCTTCCTTCCCAGTCCATTTTGTGGTTTCCTAGGATTCTGTCCTTGATTCATTTCCAGGATCAAACCCATGTTCCAGTCCCTTGCGTCAGGCTTTTGGCTAGGCTGTCCTATCCCAGACAAAGGTAAGGGCATGTGGTACCCATTTTATATCATACTAAAGTTGGTTATGTTCTTAGCTCTATTTCTGGGTTACCTATTCTCTTCCATTACCTTGTCTATGTAGTCTTATCACATCTTCAATCACTGCAGCTTTATAATATATTGAGCTCTGGGAAGGTTAGCATCTCCCTTCCTTTGTTAAACTCTTTTTTCAAAATGTCTTTAGCCATATATTGCTGTTTATTATTACTTTGACAAATATTGGTGTAGTTTGTAGTGTTCTGTGTGTTTCTCATGTTTCATGTTGCCCTAAAGAGAAACTTTCATTGCAGCTATAAGGAAGGCTTTTGACAATGTATTTTGATAAACATACAGGGTTTTGTGAAAAAAAGCCCTGGATGAAACAGAAGATACAGATTCTAGCTATGACTTTGAACAGGTTACAATTTCTTTCTTTTTAAATTAATTTTTATTGGAGTATAGTTGATTTACAATGTTGTGTTAGTTTCTGCTGTACAGCAAAGTGAATCAGTTATACATATACATATATCCACTCTTTTTTTTTTGGCTGCGTTGGGTCTTTGTTGCTGGGCACGGGCTTTTTCTAATTGCAGTGAGTGGGGCTACTCTTCGTTGCCGTGCACGAGCTTCTAATTGCAGTGGCTTCTCTTGTAGTGGAGCACAGGCTCTAGGTGCAAGGGCTTCAGTAGTTGTGGCTCATGGGCTCAGTAGTTGTGGCTCGTGGGCTCTAGAATGCAGGCTCAGTAGTTGTGGCTCACAGGCTCAGTAGTTGTGGTGCACGGGCTTAGTTGCTCCGTGGTATCTGGGATCTTCCCGCACCAGGGATCGAACCTATGTCCTCTGCATTGACAGGCAGATTCTTAACCACTGCGCCACCAGGAAAGTCTCTATATTCACTCTTTTTTAGATTATTTTCCCGTATAGGTCATTACAGAGTACTGAGTGGAGTTCCCTGTGCTATACAGTAGGTTCTTATTAGTTATCTATTTTATATATAGTAGTGTGTATGTGTTGGTCCCAAACTCCCAGTTTATCCCTCCCTCCCCCCTTTTTCTCCCTTGGTAATCATTAAGTTTGTTTTCTACAACTGTGACTCTATTTCTGTTTTGTAAATCAGTTCATTTGTACCATTATTTTAAGGTTCAATTTCTCTTACTATCACCTTCTCACTTAAAAAGTGAGAGACTTGTTCTACACAATTTTAAGCTTTCTTTCAACTCGGCCTTTTTACATACAGAGTTCTGATGTTATATAAACATCAGATTATATAAACATTTATATAAATATAAATGTATATATTTACTTATATATACATTTATTGTTTCATTAAGTTTCTGAACACTTGGGAACAATGGTGGGAATGGTGGTAGGGATGAGATGGAAGGAGGCAAGGGGATAAGCATACGTATAAAATACAGTTCTAATCTTCAAGTAATTTACTAGATATATTTGTTTATCTCTGCCACTAGACTGTAAACTCAGGAAGGGCAGAGATTACACATTTTTTCTTGTGCCTTCTTACAAATAATAAATGTACATACAGATGATTTGTTGAATGGATAAGCACTGACTTCTACAAATCAGAAGAACATTTTGGGGGGCCCTCCAAAGCGACTAAGGCAACAACCCTATAGCCTTCTTTTTCCAACTGTCCTTGTCCATGAAAATCAACCTCTTCCTGTTTTAATCAGCCAACTCAGTTTTGTCTTCCATCCTACATTCTTGGGCCTAAGCTCCAGCAACACAAGATGAGAAGCTGAATACACAGTAGGATAAACACCAGACTCCTGCCCGTCCCTTAGTCAATTCAAATACATGAGGCAGCGGAAATGGGAAGAGGGACTTAACCCAAACACCAGTCAGGATTTTCAGATATTTCCCAAGATCCCTCTCTTTCTTATTTCCAATCTTCCTTCACTTTCATCCTATCTCTTGTTACTCCTGAACTTATCTCTTCTTGTGATTCTTTGGAGTTGGTTTTCATACTTGATATGTCTTGTTTAAATCACAGCTTTTCCTGACTCTGAAGGTCTGCCAATCTGGCTGTGGGTATCCCAAAACTGTCTTGTGTAGAAACCTCTGTCTGGCAAAATGCCACTCTGAATTTTAATCTTGTCCCCTCCACTTATACTTACCTAGACCACCTCCCTCACCCTGTGAAGAACTGACTATGCAGAATCATTGGGTAGCCCCAGAATAAAGTTCCAAACTGAAGAGAAAGTGCTGCTGCTGAGAGAGTGTTGGGAATCTATGGTTTTTCTTTTTTTTAATTTTAAAATTGTGGTTAAATACACATAATATAAAACTGACCATGTTAACCATTTTAAGTGTAGAGTTCAGTGGTATTAAGTACATTCATATTTTTGTGCAAACATCATCACTATCCTTCTCCAGAATGCTTTTCATCTTGCAAAACTGGGACTCTACACCCATTAAATGACAACTTCCTATTCCCCTCTCTTCCCAGCCCCTGGCAACCATCTTTCTACTTTCTGTCTCTATGAATTTGACTATTCTAAGTACCTCATATAAATGGTATCATACAGTAATTGTTTTTCTGTGTGTAACTGGCTTATTTGCCTTAGAATAATGTCCTCAAGTTTCATCCACACTATAGCACCTGTCAGAATTTCCTTCCTGTTTAAGGCTGAATATTATTCAATTGTCCGTGTATATCACATTTTGCTTATTTATTCATCCATCAATGGACACTTGTGTTGCTTCCATGTTTTACCTATTGTAAATAATGCTGCTATGAAATTTGGTGTGCAAATATCTCCTCGAGACCTTACTTTCAATTCTTTTGGGCATATGCCAAATTGCTAGATCATATGATAATTCTATTTTTAATTTTTTGAGGAACTGTCATACTGTTTTCCACAGCAGCTGTGCCATTTTATATTCCTAGCAACAGTGCACAAGTGTTCCAATTGCTCCATATCCTTGCCAACGCGTTATTTTCTGAGTTTTAAAATTTTATTTATTTATTTATTTATGGATGTGTTGGGTCCTCCTTGCTGCGCGTGGGCTTTCTCCAATTGCGGTGAGCAGGGGCTACTCTTCATTGCAGTGCAAGGGCTTCTCATTGCTGTGGCTTCTCTTGTTGCGGAGCATGGGCTCTAGGCATGTGGGCTTCAGTAGTTATGGCATGTGGGCTCAGTAGCTGTGGCTCGCGGCCTCTAGAGCACAGGGTCAGTAGTTGTGGTGCACGGGCTTAGTTGCTCTGCGGCATGTGGGATCTTCCTGGACCAGGGATCAAACCTGTGTCCCCTGCATTGGCAGGCGGATTCTTAACAACTGAGCCACCAGAGAAGCCCTGAGGTTTTTTTTAATAGTAATCATTCTAATGGGTGTGAAGTGGTCGCTCCTTGTGGATTTGACTGCATTTTTCTAGTGATTCATGACATTAAGGATTCTTTTTTCTGTGCTTATCAGTCATTTGTGTATCTTCTTTGGAGAAATGTCTATTCAAGTCCTTTGTTCATAAGAGCCTATGTTTAAAAAACTTGAATCAAATCATTTTTCAAGTTTTCCAGGATTTAACTTTCTTCAGTAAACAGCCAATTTTTGCCTCTTCTATGAAGCTATCTCTGATTTCCCTAGGTTAAATTAGCTGCTTTTCTTTTCTGTTTTCATCTATATCTTCTATAGCCTCTTTGTTTTTTTCTGTGTAAATTTTTTTAACGTTTTTATTGGAGTATAATTGCTTTATAATGGTGTGTTAGTTTCTGCTTTATAACAAAGTGAATCAGTTATACATATACATATATCCCCATATCTCTTCCCTCTTGCCCCTCCCTATCCCACCCTTCTAGGTGGTCACAAAGCACTGAGCTGATCTCCCTGTGCTATGTGGCTGCTTCCCACTAGCTATCTATCTTACGTTTGGTAGTGTACATATGTCCATGCCACTCTCTCACTTTGTCCCAGCTTACGCTTACTTGCCCCCGTGTCCTCAAGTCCATTCTCTAGTAGGTCTGCGTCTTTATTCCTGTCCTGCCCCTAGGTTCTTCATAACATTTTTTAAAAAATGTATATTCCATATATATATGTTAGTATACGGTATTTGTTTTTCTCTTTCTGACTTACTTCACTCTGTATGACAGACTCTAGGTCCATCCACCTCACTATAAATAACTCAATTTCGTTTCTTTTTATGGCTGAGTAATATTCCATTGTATATATGTGCCATATCTTCTTTATCCATTCATCTGTTGATGGACACTTAGGTTGCTTCCATCTCCTGGCTATTGTAAATAGAGCTGCAATGAACATTGTGGTACATGACTTTTTTTGAATTATGGCTTTCTCAGGGTATATGCCCATTAGTGGGATTGCTGGGTCGTATGGTAGTTCTATTTTTAGTTTTTTAAGGAACCTCCAAACTGTTCTCCGTAGTGGCTGCATCAATTTACATTCCCACCAACAGTGCAAGAGAGTTCCCTTTTCTCCACACCCTCTCCAGCATTTATTTTTTGTAGATTTTTTGATGACAGCCATTCTGACCAGTGTGAGATGATATCACATTGTAGTTTTGATTTGCATTTCTCTAATGATTATGACGTTGAGCATTCTTTCATGTGTTTGCTGGCAATCTGTATGTCTTCTTTAGAGAAATCTCTGTTTAGGTCTTCTGCCCATTGTTGGATCGGATGGTTTCTTTTTTTGATATTGAGCTGCATGAGCTGCTCGTAAGTTTTGGAGATTAATCCTTTGTCAGTTGCTTCATTTGCAAATATTTTCTCCCATTCTGAGGGCTGTCTTTTTGTCTTGTTTATGGTTTCCTTTGCTATGCAAAAGCTTTTAAGTTCCATTAGGTCCCATTTTATTTTTGTTTTTATTTCCATTTCTCTAGGAGGTGGGTCAAAAAGGATCTTGCTGTGATTTGTGTCATAGAGTGTTCTGCCTATGTTTTCCTCTAAGAGTTTTAGAGTGTCTGGCCTTACATTTAGGTCTTTAATCCATTTTGAGTTTATTTCTGTGTATGGTGTTAGGAAATGTTCTAATTTCATTCTTTTTCATGTAGCTGTCCAGTTTTCCCAACACCACTTACTGAAGAGGCTGTCTTTTCTCCATTGTATATTCTTGCCTCCTGTATCAAAGATAAGGTGACTATATGTGCGTGGGTTTATCTCTGGGCTTTCTATCCTGTTCCATTGATCTATATTTCTGTTTTTGTGTCAGTACCATACTGTCTTGATTACTGTAGCTTTGTAGTATTGTCTGAAGTCCGGGAGTCTGACTCCTTCAGCTCCGTTTTTCTTTCTCAAGATTGTTTTTGCTATTCAGGGTCTTTTGTGTTTCCATACAAATTGCAAAATTTTTTGTTCTAGTTCTGTGAAAAATGCCATTGGTAGTTTGATAGGAATTGCATTGAATCTGTATATTGCTTTGGGTAGTAGAGTCATTTTCACAATGTTGATTCTTCCAATCCAAGAACACGGTCTATCTCTCCATCTATTTTTATCATCTTTAATTTCTTTCATCAGTGTCTTATAATTTTCTGCATATACGTCTTTTGTCTCCTTAGATAGATTTATTCCTAGGTATTTTATTCTTTCTGTTGCAATGGTAAATGGAAGTGTTTTCTTAATTTCACTTTCAGATTTTTCATCATTAGTGTAAAGGAATGCAAGAGATTTCTGTGCATTAATTTTGTATCCTGCTACTTTACCAAATTCATTGATTAGCTCTAGCAGTTTTCTGGTAGCCTCTTTAGGATTCTCTATGTATAATATGTCATCTGCAAACAGTGACAGCTTTACTTCTTCTTTCTGATTTGGATTCCTTTTATTTCTTTTTCTTTGATGATTGCTGTGGCTAAAACTTCCAAAACTATGTTGAATAATAGTGGTGAGAGTGGGCAACCTTGTCTTGTTCCTGATCTTAGAGGAAATGTTTTCAGTTTTTTGCCATTGAGGACGATGTTGGCTGTGGGTTTGTTATATGTGACCTTTATTAAGTTGAGGTAAGTTCCCTCTATGCTTACTTTCTGTTAAACTTATGGGGATTCCCTTGTATGTTATTTGTTCTTTTTCCCTTGCTGCTTTTAATAGTTTTTCTTTGTATTTAATATTTGATAGTTTGATTAATATGTGTCGTGGCGTGTTTCTCTTTGGATTTATCCTGTATGGGGTTCTGTGCTTCCTGGACTTGATTAACTATTTCCTTTCCCATATTAGGGAAGTTGTCAACTATAACCTCTTTAAATATTTTCTCAGTCCCTTTCTTTTTCTCTTCTTCTTCTGGGATCCCTATAATTCGAATGTTGGTGCATTTAATGTTGTCCCAGAGGTCTCTGAGACTGTCCTCAATTCTTTTCATTCTTTTTTCTTTATTCTGCTCTGCAGTAGTTATTTCCATTTTTTAATCTTCCAGGTCACTTATCCATTCTTCTGCCTCAGTCATTCTGCTATTGATTCCTTCTAGAGAAATTTTAATTTCATTTATTGTGTTGTTCATGGTTGTTTGTTTGCTCTTTAGTTCTTCTAGGTCCTTGTTAAACGTTTCTTGTATTTTCTCCATTCTATTTCAAAGGTTTTGGATCATCTTTACTATCATTATTCTGAATTCTTTTTCAGGTAGACTGCCTATTTCCTCTTCATTTGTTAGGTCTGGTGGGTTTTTACCTTGCTCCTTCATCTGCTGTGTGTTTCCCTGTCTTCTCATTTTGCTTAACTTACTGTGTTTGGGGTCTCCTTTTTGCAGGCTGCATGTTCATAGTTTCTGTTTTTTTTTTGGTGTCCGCCCCCAGTGACTAAGGTTGGTTCAGTGGGTTGTGTAGGCGTCCTGGTGGAGGGGACTAGTGCCTGTGGTCTGGTGGATGAGGCTGGATCTTGTCTTTCTGGTGGGTAGGTCCACGTCTGGTGGTGTGTTTTGTGGTGCCTGTAACCTTATTATGATTTTAGGCAGCCTCTGTGCTAATGGGTGGGGTTGTGTTCCTGTCTTGCTAGTTTTTTGGCATAGTGTGTCCAGCACTGTAGCTCGCTGGTCGTTGAGTGGAGCTGGGTCTTGGCGTTGAGATGGAGATCTCTGGGAGATTTTCGCTGTTTGATATTACATGGAGCTCGGAGGTCTCTGGTGGACCAATGTCTTGAACTTGGCTCTCCCACCTCAGAGGCACAGCCCTGATGCCTGGCTGGAGCACCAAGAGCCTGTCATCCACATTGCTCAGAATAAAAGCCAGAAAAAGATAAAATAAAATAAAATATAAAAATTATTAAAATAAGAAACAAAAAATAATTAAAAATTTTTTTAAGTAATAAAAATAGAAAGCACAAAAGAACAACCAAACCAAAAAACAAATCTGCCAATGATAACAGGTGCTGAAACTATACTAAAATAAAAAAACAGACAGACAGAACCCTAGCATTTTACAAATGGTAAAAGCAAAGCTATACAGACAAAATCACACACAGATGCATACACATACACACTCTCAAAAAGAGAAAAAGGGGAAAAAAAAATATATATCGTTGCTCCCAAAGTCCACCTCCTCAATTTGGGATGATTCGTTGTCTATTCAGGTATTCCACAGATGCAGGGTACATCAAGTTGACTGTGGAGCTTTAATCCGCTGCTTCTGAGGCTGCTGGGCGAGATTTCCCTTTCTTTTCTTTGTTCGCACAGCTCCCGGGGGCTCAGTTTTGGATTTGGCCCCGCCTCTGCGTGTAGGTCGCCTGAGGGCGTCTGTTCTTCCCTCAGACAGGACGGGGTTAAAGGAGCCGCTGATTCGTGGGCTCTGGCTCACTCAGGCCGGGGGGGAGGGAGGGGCACGGAGGGCGGGGCGGACCTGCGGCGGCAGACGCCGGCGTGACGTTGCACCAGCGTGAGGCCGCGCCGTGCGTTCTCCTGAGAGAGTTGTCCCTGGATTCCGGGACTCTGGCAGTGGCGGGCTGCACAGGCTCCCCGGAAGGGGGTGTGGATAGTGACCTGTGCTCGCACACAGGCTTCTTGGTGGCGGCAGCAGCAGCCTTAGCGTCTCATGCCCGTCTCTGGGGTCCGCGCTGATGGCCGCGGCTCGCGCCTGTCTCTGGAGCTCCTTTAAGCAGCGCTCTTAATCCCCTCTCCTCCCGCACCAGGAAACAAAGTGGGAAGAAAAAGTCTTTTGCCTCTTCGGCAGCTCCAGACTTTTTCCCAGACTCCCTCCCGGCCAGCCGTGGCGCACTAGCCCTTTCAGGCTGTGTTCACGCCGCCAGCGCCAGTCCTCTCCCTGCTCTCCGCCGGAAGCCCGAGCTTCAGCTCGCAGCCCCGCCCGCCCCGGCGGGTGAGCAGATAAGCCTCTGGAGCTGGTGAGTGCCGGTCGGCACCGATCCTCTGTGCGGGAATCTCTCCACTTTGCCCTCCGCACCCCTGTTGCTGTGCTCTCCTCCGTGGCTTCGAAGCTTCCCCCCTCTGCCACCCGCAGTCTCCGCCGGCGAAGGGGCTTCCTAGCGTGTGGAAACATTTGCTCCTTCACAGCTCCTTCCCACTGGTGCAGGTACCGTCCCTATTCTTTTGTCTCTGTTTTTTCTTTTTCCCTACCCAGGTACGTGGGGGAGTTTCTTACCTTTTGGGAGGTCTGAGGTCTTCTGCCAGTGTTCAGTAGGTGTTCTGTAGGAGTTGTTCCACGTGTAGATGTATTTCTGATGTATTTGTGGGGAGGAAGGTGATCTCCGCGTCTTACTCTTCCGCCATCTTGAAGCTCCTCTCTATAGCCTCTTAAAACATTTATTCCAGTACCTTGTAATCATCCTGTCAACAATTGTGTTTCCTCCTCTTTATACAGGAGGTCAGCAAACATGTTTTATTAATCTTTGCATTCATATTATATTTTATGGCACACAGTAAGTGCTTAGTGAATTTCTATTGAATAAATCAATATATTAATTACCTACTTTTAATATAAAATGCGTATTTTTATAGACAACTGAATATTTCAATCATGGCTTCTTAGGAAATTAATAAATGGTGTCTTTTAAGGCCCCCTGCATTATTGCTCTTTACTACCATAAATGGTTGGTAATTCTCTACTCTGGTTTAACATGCAAATTGTCTGAACTCCTGGGTTTAACCTCAGAGATGCCAGGTGAGGCTTGGGTATTGTATTTTTTAATAGCTCCTCAGTTAATTCTAATGTGTGGCCAGGGCTGAGAACCATGAAGAATCACCAAAAACTGTGACTGGGAAGTCTATTGCTCCCTCCAGCTTTCTGGGGCTGAGTCCACTAGTGTCACATTATAGGGAACACGTAACACATTTATGAAAATTAGTTTGTAGATCTGCTCATTCCCTAAGTTTTCTTGTCTGTGTTGAAATACTCCAACATCGCCCCTCTATACCTCACATCTTTATAATCAGTCATATGATAATCTAGTTGGTAGTCCAGCAGTCATGAGGATGTTCCTATTTTATTTTAGTTTGAGAGACCTAGTTCGGGTATCATTAATCCAGGCATTTAGAATCCATGGAATCAGGTAGGAAGCACGACGTATCTCTAAGTCTGAGCTATTTCCACATGAAATGTTACCAAAGTTGGCAGGGCAGTGTTGGTCACCTCTTTGCACAGGGAGATGTGGATTTTATAATTACTTATGACTTTGCTTCTTTTATTGTCTCTGGCTCTAGTCTTGGCATTCTTTTAATGTGCATTTCTGTATAAATTAGAAAAGCAAGAGTTAAGATGTAGAACTTATGTGTCTGGCCACAGATGTTCAGAGCAATTCAGTGTGTCAAGCTGAGGTCAAATGAATAGGGAATGTCATTACTAAATGGTAACATTTTTCTGAGAGCTTTAAAGAAATTCAAGTCCTTTTTGAATCTACATTTATTTTATCTTTTTTTCAGGGTGATAGGTTGCACTTCTAGTTCTTGTCAGAGATTTGTACATTAAAATGACTTTAAATTTAACTATTCTAGAAACCAACTTTCCAAATAGTATTTCAGGCAGCACCAGTAGAAGACATACCATTTTATTTGAGATATAAACTTCCTTTTTAAATTCAATGAGATATACTGGTTTGTTTGTAAAGCTGATGTGACATATGCCTATATATCTTTTTGATGTATTAACAAAGACACTGGGGATTAGGACATGTTTCCAAATTCCATGATCTGAAGTCTGTGTATCTTCTTATAGCCCATTAAATTTAAAATGCTATAATGTTCAGAAGTTTAGGACATACTTATACCAGTTTGAAAGCTAACAAAGTGAACTACACACCTGTCCATTCATGTTGTGCATTATGATAATACACTTCGATAAACAGAGGGGTTTGGGTATAAAATATGTTATGCATATTTCAAGCCAATGGTGTAGCAATTATGGTATAGAATTTGCAAAAATGGTTGAAGGGCAAACTAAGTTATTGAGTAGCATTTTCACGCATGCCATCTCTATTATGCCATTAAAGAACTACGTTACCTACTGAACAATAGAAAACTGGGAATCTACACCTCTTAATTATCTCTGGAATAGAGGTGAGCAGAAATGTAGCTAAATATATGGTGGATTGGTATAGCATACACTGTTGGTACCTCACACATATCTTTTGGACCTTTGCATTTCCTGCTCTCATGCTGATTTCCAGTCATCAGCATCTCCAGCTTTTTGTCTAAGGACTTTTTCTGAAGCAATAGAAATCTGTTCAGCCCACTCACAGGGCAGGATGGAAGGGCCAGGGAATTATCTTTTTAGACACAACCCCTCATCCAGTGATGGATGGGAGTTGATGGAAAAATACTCTGGTTTCCTTTTCTGCAAGTGGGAGAACTCTGAGGTACTTGTTCTATTCCATCTTCCAGACTTCCCCAGTTGGATTATCTCTAAGTGCCCAGTGGAGCAATTTGCTGGATTTAACACACCAATAAACACACCCTTTATTGTCTTATTGCTTTGTTGGCACTCTTTCCAGCTATCTTACATCCCCACTCCCACACCAGCATTTCCTGCACCTCCCAAACTTGCAAACAAGTCCTTGTCTTAAGGTCCACTTTTAGGACAACTCAAACTGTGAATATTGACAGTGGTATGTGATTTTTTACTTTTGTTTTAAAATGGAAATTTATGGGAATTCACCTAAAATGTATTTGCAGAAAGATACTCTTAGGAACTCTGTGGCTTGGAGCAACTCACATCTTCCTGAGCTTCAGTTGCCTTATTTAGAAACTTAACAGATGAAATAAATGATCTCACTTTAAGATTCTATTATTTTAAGACATGAATTAGGGTTTCTTTCTCCCTCATCCTAGCATTAGTTCTGCAATTCACTGCTGAGTGTTACTTCTGTGTGTTGGCAAAGACCATTCTCTTTCAAGGTCCTCTTAGCCAGTGTGAGCAGAGCTTCCGAAAGGTCTTTCTGCTGGATGCATTCTTTGAGTTCTTTGTTCTCACTTGTCATAAGCGCAGAGTCTGGGTACCATTACTCCTACTGCTTCCCCCTCCTTTGAGGTTGATAGTTGCAGCCTCAGCTATAGAGCGTCAAGATCCCAGGCCCCATTCTCTGGGAAGCCCTTTGCTTTCTTCTCCTTCCCCCCCCAGCTTTGTTCTGTCTTGACGTGATCAGAATCTGCCTCTCCGTGGGGCTGCCATGGTCATTCCTTACAGAGGTATGAGCACTTACTCCTCATTCGGATTTTATTTGTACACTTTAATGAAAAGCGATTGCCTACCATACTCAATAGATGTGTCCAGCATGACAGGCTGATTCCACAGATGAAGTTGGTGCCTTTTCAGGGGTTGAAATAATCGTGAGAACCACCAGCATGGCTTGCCTTCAGGGGGATGGAAGTAAAGACAAAAAGAAATATGAAGTAAGGCGGGGGGGAAGCATACACTTTAAATATTTATTTTAAAAAAAATGCAAACATGATTGTTATTTTCCAAGCCTTGGCTGGTCTAGAGAGGGCTGTCTTGGCTTTCCTGAGCACCTGCAGCTCTGCAGTCTGTCCTCTTGGCAGACAGAAAGGCTTTTAGATTCTGGGTACTCATTTCCTTTTGCTTCCAGCTATTCTTGGATTTGGAATAGACCTGGGAATAGGTAGAGTACTATGGAGAGGGCAACATGGCATCACTGTTGCTCAGAATGGGCTTCCTGCAACAGGGCTGTCACTCATCATGTTTTTCAGGTGGTTTATCTCAGTTTATCAGGGCTTTGACATCTAGAGCCTCAGGATCACAATAATTCCAACAGGCATCTCACAATCCAAGCGAATGAGAACAAATGTACGAATGTATGTGGGTTCTAGGTATTTTCTCCTTAAGTGCAGTTTCAACTGGTTGACATTTTGGTTTCATTTCTCCATTGATGCAATACTCCCATTTTTATGTATACATTTTAGGCCTCAAAATGGTCTATACAGTGGTGAGTAAATGTGTTGGTATTAAAATAGTGGATGATAACAACTGTGTATACGGACCTGATAGAAAATACGGTGATAAGCAAACTTACTGGAAGTGTGAAAAAAGAGGGTGTAAAGCCAGATTGCATACTATTCTAGAAAATGATAACGTAGCAGTTCGCAAATCCTTCGGTGAACACAGGCACCCCTCCCACCCATTAGGACCAAAAGTTTACTAAGCTGTGGCGAATATAAAAGAGGTGGCTAGTAATTCACAACAGTTTTTGAGAGCATTAACGACCTATTCTTTAGCTAATTTAGATGCAGTGCCTTGTCCTTTCATGCCGTCTTTACCACAGTTATGACACTATATTAGAAGTTGGAGGCAAAGGAAGAATCAAGTTCCTCCTATCCCCCAAAAAAGAAATGGTTACCTGATTCCTGATGAGTATAAGTTTCTTGAAAAAGTTTTGCTATTTGATAGTGGAGAACATGATGCAGACAGCATTTTGGTGTTTGGCACAGAATCTGGCTTAGATGACTTGGGGAAATATGAACACTGGGCATGCGATGGAACACTTAAATGTAGTCCAGATATGCACCACCAGTTTTATACATTACATATATTGACAAGAAATAGCAGTATCCCTCCTCTGTTTGTTTTACCTCCTGGGAAATATGAAAAGCCTTTCAAGCAGATTTTTTAATATTGTAAAGAACTTAATGTCCAACCTTAGATCCTGAATCCTTAATGATCCATTTTGAGAAAGGAAGAATCATTGCTTGCTGTAAGATGAACCTGAATACAAATAGAACCATGAGTAACACATTTTAAATGAATTCAAATATTTTTTGTATTTTCTTTTTCATAATAAAATGTTTATTACTAGTTTTTCATGATTCATTATGTCCTTTTTAATGTCCTTATTTTATTTTTGTTATTTTTATCTTTTACTGCACAATTATCTTACGACCTGTTAGTTGTGTGGCAAAATCATTTGCAGTGAAATTGCTTGAAGCAAAGATGTTTAAAATGAAACTACTGGACTCAATTTATGTGGACTTGATTAGACTCATGACTGGGCACTAAAGCACGGAAACGGGGTTCTGGAACACAGAACCTCATGGAGGAACCAGATTTCCAGCAGATGAATAAAGAGAGGCCCCCATCCCCTGCCCGAGGAATGAGTTGAGATGACAGTGATGTTCAAATCCAACAAAACTTCCAGTGTGGGGTGGTGGACTTACTCATATCTGCTAGAGTCTGTGATGATTTTAGGGTTTTCCAAGTTGCTCTGTTCACATTTGTTCTGACTAGGCTCAGTTGTATTGCTATCTTGAACTGCAGAAGTTTCCCAGGTTAGCAGGTCATTTTTTTTTTTTTTTTCTTTTGCGGTACGCGGATTTCTCACTGTTGTGGCCTCTCCCGTCGCGGAGCACAGGCTCCGGACGCGCAGGCTCAGCGGCCATGGCTCACGGGCCCAGCCGCTCCGCGGCACGTGGGATCTTCCCAGACCGAGGCGCGAACCCGTGTCCCCTGCATTGGCAGGCGGACTCTCAACCACTGCGCCACCAGGGAAGCCCCTAGCAGGTCATTTTTAAACTCTCCAATCTTTCAAGTTCAAATCTGATCAAGAGAACATTCGAGTGGGTAAGCCAGGAGTGATTCAGAATACTCACAAATGACCTAGACTCTTTTATTTTTTTGTCTAGGTTGGAGCGAAGGGCAGGGAGTGGCAAGGAGTGTCTAGACCCAGCCAATCTACTGATGGTCCTCTGCAAATCATCGTGGTTGGATTTCGAGGCAGCTCCAGAAGGAAGTGACTTCAAAATGGTATTTATCTTGTGTCTTGTGTTTTGATAGTGTTTTTTCTTCGCCAGATTTGAAGCCCCTAGTTGGCAGTCTCTTCATTTTTCTTAGTGGTGGTATCTTTACACAACCTTAGTGTGTCAGGGACAATCATTTTCATCAAGTATGCTTCCTCCATTCCTGGGCCCCAGGAAGTTAGGTGGACCATCTGGATAGTTCTTGCCAATGAGATGATGCTTGTCAGTGCTAAGCTGAGGCAGCAGAAATCCTGTGAAAGATCCTGCTGCGTCTCTGTCTTCTGTTTTGGAGGATAACAATGTTCCAGATGGTGGTGCCTCTGTCAGTCTGTGTTCATGAGTAACTATGTGAAGGACAGCCCTATTTTGACTCACAAGGAGCATGTCACATGTGTGAGAAATATACTATCATTGTATTCAGTCACTGAGATTTCAGGGTTATGTTACCACGGTATAATCAGTCCATCTTGACTAATATAGAAATTGGTACCTGAAACAGGGTGGTGCAGAACAAAACCATGTCACTTTGGTTTAGTGATCAGGTCACAGGTAGTGACTAAACTGATACTGGAAACTGGAAAGGTGGTAATTGTTGAATGCTGGCTCCCCAGAATAACCTCCTGATAAGACAGAGCTGGGTTATTGTTTACCAGAGTACGAAAGAACACCATGTCGATGGGGCCCCTCGGGAAGGGTCATGGTATAACAGTGTGGGGTTCGTGGACACAGTGAGATGTAAGTGAAAGTGACAGTAGATGCTTTCTTTGCTAGAACAAGTGTTTGAATAAACAGACTTCACTAATTTGGTTTCTAACTAAAATTTGTTTTTGACACAGTAGAATTTGAATTCGAAGGTGTTATGTAAAAGACCTCCTCATTGAAAAGCAATTTTAAAGTATAGTTTTTAGAATCTCGTGGCTTCAGGACACTTTAACAGCCATGAGCTACCTACATAAAGTATCATCTTTCTCAAGCTGATGCCCAGTGAGATCAATTAGCAGCTAGAAAATGATCTCTTGATTTTATCAGTCGCCAAAACACAGAGGACTACAGTAGGCTCTTATTTAATTATTTATTTAGCCCTGTAACCCAACAGAAGTGCAAGGTGAGCCTTTATTTGTATTGTTTCCTTTCCCTTGTTTCTCATCCACACCCAGAGAGGTTCTTCTAGGCAAAGATTTAATGATGTATTCTTCTTGAGTCCTCCACAGATTCTCTTAATCACAGCTAATCCAACCCCACTCTGTGCTCTCAGGGCACTTTATCTTTCTATTATAGCCTTCACCATGGGCTGACTTTGTATTCACCGTTATCCGTGTCTGTGTCTCCCTTATGTCTTCTTTAGTCTCCATGCCTGGGCTAAAGCTTCCTAAATTTCAGATGAAGTGGGCCATCAGTGGGAAAAATTAACTGTGTTAAATCAATTCTTTCCCACAATGTTAAGAGAATAAATTTCTCTTGTGCAATTGCTCGATGTGTATTAGTCAGGATGGGATAAGTTATAGTGCTGTAACAAAAACCTCCCAAAATTTCCATGATTTGACACACACAATTTTATATCTCACTCACACTACATGTGAAAAATGAATCAGTATGAATTTCTACACAATCAGTGACTTAGGGACACAAGATGACAGAGAACTTGACGTCTGAAATATTCTTGGTAGCTGTAACAGAGGAAGAAAGATTCTGGAGAATCATACATGAGTTTTGCACTGCCTCAGCCCAAACAGCTCATGGATGGATATCTGTCAAGGTATCGAAGAGCCACTGCATTCTAAAACCTATGTTTTAAAATTGTTATTCAATGAGCAGGTTTTTCTTTTTTTAACTAACACTTCATATGCAAATTCTACTGTCCCCAAACCAAAACTAAGCAAGAAACCAAAATTAACAAAGACCATTTATTCATATGCTTGCAAGAGAAACATCTCCCATCACTTTTGCTTCTGCAGGAGTTCAAAGAGAGTTTGAAAGGAAGGTGAACTTTATAAAGTAAACAGGAGACAGTGTATTCGGGTGAGGTTTCTGGAAGGTGTGTGGGGAAGTTCTGTGATTGGTCTTTAGGTATTGTGTTTGGTTGTCCTTGTTTGGTTGCAGCTGAACAGAAGAACAGTTTTGGGAGGTTTCCGGAGAGGAAGAGGTTATTCAGTCTGTGGCTGCCCGTTTCTTAGAACTAGTGGGGGGTCAGTAGAGTGTTCTTTATGGTTAAACTGATAAAATATTTGAGTCATGGTCCTCAGGTTGGGTGGTGGTGACAGTTTCTCAACTGAATTATTAATCCTGCTGAGTTTTGGAAGCAGCACTGAATTGTTGTATTCTTATCTGGTGTGATGAATTATGAGGCCTTGGACCAGTCAACAATTCTCTCTTGACTGTGTTTTCTTCATACAGTGAAGACAGTGAATTAGGTGATGTCTAAATTTTCTTCAGCTGCTTTCAAATCTAGGCTTCCATGATGACGTTGGCCACAAACTATTGATAATTTAATTACCTCATGTTTATCAATGGCTAATTGAGGTGAATAGCAGTTTGTCTCAGGGTGTGTACAGGGAGAAATCATGTTACATCAAGAGCCTTACAAATGAATACACCCACTGAGTTATGGAACTCTCTGTAATAACCAACCATTCTCTCTTATTTAAAGATGACAGCATTTTTGTGTGTGTGGGTCTTCCTTCCAAGCATATGTGTTTGTGACTCAAGAGGCTGGTGGGGGTATGCCCTCCTCTTTGTACATCCCCGAAGTAAGGGCTTTTCTTTGATTGTGGATAAAGCCTTGTCTCCCAGAACCTAAGGCCCTTCATGACCTTGCCACTTAGCTGTGCAGTCAGCTGGAAACCTTTATTCAAAGGAGCTGTTTTAGGCTTATGCAGCTTGCCCAGCTGCCCACATCTATGCCACGAAGTTGGAACCTATGCCCTGAAACAACCTGGATCCTTTTCTGCATATGGTTTCTCCACTTCAGCTCACTGAAGTCTGCAGCCGAGTTCACCTCGGGGCAGAAAGTATTGTCATGATTTTAGAAATTGTACAGTGGTCCTTCTTCATGTAAAAGATAAGGAAAGGATGCTCAATAATAATTTGAGGATGTATTTGTCAGGGGCCAGTATTTTGCTAATGCCTGTCTCTCATTCTTAAAGCTGGGTTCTCTTTACACTTTCCTTGGGAAGGGGAGTCACTTACCAGTTCAAGTAAGACATTTGAACTTGGTACAGTGAGAGGATTCCTCACATTTCCTCTGCTCTTACTCTGTTAGGCACTGTGCCAAGTTCTCTACATGACACTGAATAATCAAAATCACTTTAGAGTTTGGTACAATGTATAGCCCCATTTTACAGATGAAAAAAATGAGGAAGTTTAAAGTAACTTGCCTGAAGTCATATATGGAATAATGACATACTCTGGGAATGTCATTGGAGACTGTTGCTACAGAGGAGGCGTTCTAGTTTTAATTTATTTTTTTTGCTATGGCTATAAATTTCCATTTTGAAAAAAATAAATAGGTTTTATGCATCTTGATTTTATTTCACTTTTAAAATATCACAAAGATGCCACAATACAATAGGGCTTTAGTTCTTCTGAGGGGCTTCCCCAGATTTTTTGTTGGTAGGTACAGTGGCCTATGACTACCTGCTGTTGGAAGTTTCAAGTTGTGTTTCAAGTTGTGTTACCCCAGAAAGGAGAAAGAAGTATGTTCTTCATCTTATATTTCGTGGCAGCCATGGTAGATGCCATGTTTCCTGGTGAAAAATGATCACACTCTGAAATCTGCCCCTATGATCTGGCAAAAGTTGTTGCTGTTTTTTTTTTTTTTTTTTTTTTTTTTTAACGGTTTCAGTGAATAAAAGGAGCTTGTTTATTTCTGTGGATCCTGAGAGAAGCAGTGGAGAAAGGCAGCACATCACCCCTCTTCCTCTCTCCCGTTGTCCATCTGTAAAATGAGGATTATGAGTGACCTTAAAGAGAATGCTTGCTGAACGTTCTGGAATGCACTGGGCAGATGGCAGATATGACTCACTTTCTCATGCAGCCCTTCTCCGGGGAGTGGGGCTGGGCAGCAGTCTCCCTGAATCTTTGCAGGCATGGGCTTAGATGAACATTGATGAAATGTTTATAACTGTGCAGTATATCACTTGGTAGGCACATACATTTGGTTTGAATCTTGATGAAGAAGTTGGGTTTTTTTCCCCTTGTTTTCTTGGCATAATATTCTGAACAGCAGCAATGCAATCTGTTGTTTGTTTAGAAAAGATGGCAGAAGGGTATATGTTGTGTGTGTGCGAGTGTGCGCATGTGCATGTGGTGTGGAAGGGGTTACTCCTAAGACATCTTCACAGTCCCAGAAAAAAGGAATTTTGCAACATAAAGTTACCTGAGTTATCATCATTTGGGAAGAGGGTAAGTTTTAAATGAATTAGTTAAAGCTAAGCTCCTAGGGTGGACACATAGCAGAGAAAATCCATTCTTCATCCCTCCGTCCCCAGTGTGGGTACACGCATACGTGCACACAGATGTACACGCATATGTGCACACACGTAGCAGAAGGGCATTTTCATCTCATGGTCTTCCTGCAGTAGAATTCTTCTGTCCTTGGCTTCAGCAGCCCTATCTTTTTCTCCCCACCACTCTCACCCCCTCCCACCTTGGAGGCTGGGCTCTGCTAGAGAGCAGAGGAAGCCTCTGAGCTGGTGGAAGAATCACCATAGCAACATGGCACTGAGTCCTACCCCCGAAGGTCTAGCCATGCTTGGCTTTTGGTCTTAACCCAAGTGAAGCAACATGAGGATTTTCCTCACAGCCCAATCAGTTGTGACTTTGAGCTATCTTTCCTTCCCAAGTAGGCCCATAATGCTGGCCTCTGCACACTTTTGAGCTGTGTTTTCCCTTTTCTCTCCACCAGGTCAGAGATGCTCAGTGCCAATTTATTTACACGTTTCAGATAAGAAGTCAGCCCTATCCAAAGGTACCCAAAGGTGGTGGTTAGCAGCCGCCTACTGCTGTGATTCAAGGCTTCTGCCAAGAGCTCCCTCCAAATAAATATGCCACTCAGAAGGGGAAGGTGCGCTTGGAGGGAAAGAGGGAGCGTTCTATAGTAGTGGTTTAGGTGCTGGTCTTCCACTTAGGACATTGGGGTTCAAATCTATTTCCTATAAACAGCATAGAGCTGGATCTTTTCAGGTTTTTTTTTTTTAGCCAATGATTGAACTATAGATATGCTCAACAATGTGGATGATTCCTAGTAATGTGATGCTGAGCGCAAAACATAAGCTCCATTTTATAATAAAATTCAGAAACTACTAAAACTAAACAGCGTTCTTTAAGCACGCCTATATTGTGATAAAGAATGTGTGTGTGTGTGTGTGTGTGTGTGTGTGTGTGTTTGTGTAAAAGAACAGTAAACATTCTGGCTACCTCAAGTTGTAAAAAAAATAAGGATAGCATAGGGGTGGTAGATGTAAGTTACTGTCAATGTCGAGTCCTTGGGTTGGGTTGTGAGTTTATGAATATTCATTATTTTATCTAAATTACTTCATTAATTAAAGTAAGGAGGACCACTCATAGATCAGTAATGGTGGTATGTCTTGAAGCAATAATTACGGTTAGTGCAATTCCATATACTTGAGAGCTACAAAACAAAACCAAACACTCCTTAACTATAGCTGCTGATGTAAGTTATTCCTGCTCTCTGAACCTTCGTTATCTTATTTGCATAATCATTGATTTGAGCTAAATTGTCTCACAGGTCTGTTTTAGGCTGAATAGTAACGTGGTTGAGAGAGCAGAATCTAGGGTCAGACTGTCTGAGGTTTGAATCTCAGCTGTGTCACCTTAGTTAAGGCAACAGATTATTGTAGAATCAGGAGTACTTGTGACTTTGTTACCAGCATCACAGATGTTTTCATATCACATGACAACTTCACAGGTACCTCAAAATATCATTCCCAGTTGTAATTATTTCAAAATTATGGTAGTTAGTAGGCCTGCCTCTAGGTCATTGTCTTAGGCCATTCAGGCTGCTATTAAAAAGTACTAGAGAATGATTGACTTACAAATAACAGAAATTTACATCTCACAGTTGTGGTGGCTAGGAGTCTGAGATCAGAATGGCAGCGTGGTCAGCTTCCGTGAGGGCGCCTTCTGGCTTGCAGACATCTGACTTATATCCTCATATGGTAGAGAGCAGAGAGAGGAAATAAACTTCCTTGTGATTCTTTAAAAGGCACTAATCCCATTCATGAGGGCCCCTCCCTCATGAGCCCATCTAATCTTAATCATCTCCCAAAGACCCCACCTAATGTTAATCATCTCCCAAAGACCACACCTCCTAATTCCATCACATTGGGGGGATAGGGTTTCAACATATGAATTTGGGGGGGGACATAAACATTAAGCCCATGACAATCTTATTATTGAACGCATTAATAAAGAAGCACATATATTACTATTTCACATATTTATTTTGACAACTGTGTTTTAATATACTTCATTTCTTTACTAGTCTTATTTTTCTGAGGAGGGTTTCATAGGTTTCACCAGAGAGCCAAAGGAGTCCATAGCTCAAAAAGATTATGCAACCTTTAGGAAAACTCAAAATTACCTAAACACACAAACACATATACACATAGAGAGACATAAAATTCTGTTCAGTGGATAGCCTGGGTGGCCTGAGAGAGTTTGGGAAAAAATATATGTTTTCCCCCTCAGTTCCCAATAAGCTTTTTTTGGTGTTTGTCTTTCCTTTTGATCTGTATTTATTCCTTTCAAGATGAACAGCAAAACGGTACTTTTGACACATTAAATACATGGAAAAGAAGTGTGCTCATTACCTTTTCAGTTAAACTCCACAAAGGAAAACAATTTTTATGGAAAGGATTTAAACGTGTTAAAATATTTCATTCAAGTCCTAAATCACTTTTGAAAACTCTTGAGAAAATTTCAGGACCTGAAGGTCTTTGGGTTATTTCCTTCAATCTAAAAATTGAGGGTCACACAAAGTGCAATATGACATTACAGCATTTCCTACCTCGTACCCTTAAAATATGGACACCTATGGTGCTGTGTGCTGAAATCCATCCAGGGACAAATCCATATGATTTCTATTTACACTTTCTCACTCATTCATTGACTTATATCCAGAGACTTTAAATCTCAATTTGTTCTTATAAAATTATTTGTTCCCATGTAAGATTTTAGTATAAATGTACAGCTGAGTTCCTAGACACCAATTTAAGCCATATTCCCCACAGTCCGGGAGGGATTAATCAAGGGCCTATTTATATAAGGGACTATAAAAATTAATAAACAGAAACCTCAATTAAAATTGAATGGGGAGGCCAGAAGGGGGAGCTCTCGTGCTCTGTGATAGCAGAGCCCAACAGGAAGAAGAAAGACGTCCTTCTCTTGCCTGGCCGGAGCTCAGCCAGTGAGAGGCTGTCAAAACTCAGCCAATGAAAAGCCACAGACTCTTTGCTTACTCTAGTCCTTCCACCTTCCTTTTCCCTTCTATCAAAGAGTTTTCCTCTCCCTGATTTGCAGTACTTGCACCTGGCTCACTGTGTTTGCGGACCTCAGATTGCAGTTCTTTGCTGATCCCAAATAAACCAATTTTTGCTGGAGAAAAACCTGGCGGTCTATTTGTTTAAGGTCAAAAAGACCAAGGCATTTTATGAAAAGAATTCATCTCAAGTGAAAAGGAAATAGAAACAATACACAAGCTTGGTTCCCAGAACAAGGTTGTCAGAGGAGTGCTGATTTTTAGCAGAGGAAGAAATATATTTTTCAGGTTGTTCTTTGGCCGTCTGGGACTTGAGTAGATCTCAGGGGTGGTAAATACAGCAGAGCTGGATGGCAAAAGAATCTCGGTAAGTCCCTTGAAGCTACTTTCTGGTCCCTGTGATAGAATCTGACAAGTGGTGCAACTTCTAGTTGGCTCGGCATCCATCGCTTCCTCACCATGTCGTGGCCCCGCTGTGGGTAGCAGTAATTCTGTCCTCCACCTGCTGAGTCACTCAGTATAGTTTCCTCTCTGTGCCAGAAGGATTGGTTTTCAGGATGGCCCAGAGCAAGAGGCGGCTCCCTCAAAGGGAAGCTCAGGACTTGCATCTAATGAGGAGGGGAAGGAAAATCCTGTTTCCCGGGAAAAGTCATTTGTGCATGTGACACCTGGATTTAGGGAAGCCAGCCTGAAGGCAAGGCTGACTATGAAGGAGGGCAGAGAGACAGTTCATTTGTGCAAAAACACAGGTAGAGAGCCCTGATCAAAACAGGCCTGAAGCTGCTCTACTTCTGGATTTCTCTGGTCCATAAACAACATAATACCTTTGCCATTCAAACCACTTTGAATTTTCTCTTTAAGTCGGGAGACAAGGGTATTGCTCATTTTGGCCAGACTCAACTGTGAAGACTGTTGGAGCATACTGAATTATACACAAGAGGTAAAGGAGAAACGGCAAGGGAAGAGAACTGTGGTTGTCTGACCTCCTAGCTTCACGGCCCTCTGTGGAAATTTTTTAACAAGATAATATACGATTAATACTCCTGTTTGACAGATTGAAACACATCTGTGCCAAGAAGTCTGCTGGTGAGTCTCATGGTCCCATATGAGTTACTCTATGAATTACGAATTAAAACCCTGTCTTTGATTCGGCTCATACACGCAGCACAGATTATTGTGGACTTCTAAGTACTCTTTTGAACTTTTAAAACCTGGAGGCATTTTATGAAATTCTTTCAGATTTAGGACATTTGTATGGCCTACCCGCCTCTGAAACTCACCCACAAAGAATAATTAGCTGATCTGGAGTTGATTCTCTTTTATTGTTGTTAGATGAAGTTGACAGAGTATAAATTATTGAGAGCACCTCAACCCGCAATCTGTAAATTGTCTTTCTGTTTCAGCTAATGGATTTTTCTGGCTGGCAAGACAGTTAAACTACAGTGATGACAATTGTTTATTGAGCCTTCCCTTTATGTTAGGTATGATGTTAAGTGCCTTGCATGCATTATCTCATTTAATGTTTGCAAAAACTTGAGAGGTTATTTCCCTTATGCAATTTTCATACAATACAACATTAGACATACAGCAGGAATGTGACCTGGGGGTGCTGTTAAGAGGTTGATGAGAGTTAATGACCTCAGACCACCTTGGGGCATTACTACGTTACCATTCAACGTGCTATAAACCATCATGATTCCACTCCAGATGCAAAGGAGTCCCTCTCAAATGGTTTTGTGTCATTCATCAACTTGAAAATTGTTATTTTAGATGCTGCCACTAATTTTTTTTCTAGCATCTTCGCTATTGGTCCTTCTGAGTTTGAATAATACATCACAAGTTTTGAAATTTCCTTTCAGTAGAGGAAATAAAATTAATTTTTCCAAATACATTGTTATTTTATATTTGAAAGTAATTTTATTCAATGCTTCATGCTTCATTGGTTGACAACTATATATTAAATAAGGAGTTACAAAGAAGAGAGAGGCATTGCATTTCTGAATAACAGTGATGAAGAATCAGTTTTTGTAACTGCATATCATCACATTTTTATTTTAAAATTGAAATAATGGTTTTACAGTTAGATGTTTTAGAGAAGCTCGATTATTCAAGACCTTTTCATAAGAATAAACATGTATCTCCTATAACATGTCTATAAAATGTTGATAAAATACAATTGTATATCTTGTAATGAAGTTTTTTATAAAACATATTCCTTGAAGGCGAATGCTATTTCTGATTGGAGTTTGTTATAAAATTAAAAATAAATGCCTTCAGAGGAAAATTCACAAATGGAGAGAGTTGAAGTGTTTTGGGGTAAAAGTGGTTAAGATGTTACCAATTCTAGAGCTACGGGGCCTCATAGTACATCTCTGGATTATACGATATTTATTGGCTGAAGAAAGTTTTAAACTAAAAATTTACTTTTTCCTTAAGGCATTTGCTTAACTTGAGGATATCCTTTCTTCTGAAAGTAAGGTGTCACTCTCCCTCTTATTTTCTTCTTGGGTCAGGTGGACACATACATATGTTTTTTCTTTCTGGCCAGTTCCTTGACTTCACACTCAAACCCAGCAAAACTCTGTCGCATCCTTTCCTGGTTTAAAAGTTAAAACCAAGCCTAGGTCATTATTCTCCGTGTGTATACTAGACTGCAACATTGCACTTTGTCAGGAGGTCTCACCATCTCATTCATGATTCACGAAATCCCCAAGTTCAAGGTTTCAGAAAGACATTAGCTTCCTATGAATTTGATAAGGTTTTATAAACTTGAAAGCCTACCATCAAATTTACTTAGAAAGAGGCACACTTGTATTGTCAACGTTTCTCATTTACAATAGCTACGTTGCCGAATGGTAAAAAGTTGGCGTTTTTTTCTAACAAATGGTATCAAATACAAACACATAGTTAACTTCTCTTAGCACTCCTCTCGAAGTGAGGCAGTTCCTGCCAATCCACAGAGCTTCCAAGATAGATAAAGGAGATGGCGAGGAGCGTTGGCTTCACTACCTGCAGCATCTCTTTCTCTGTCCATACAGAGATAGGGTTTCTTCTCATCACCTTCAAATCCCCTTTAAGCTCCACTCTTACCCATTTCTAAACCTGATCTTCTGATTACTGATCCAGGCACAGCTTCGGAAGTGGGGGGGACCTGTCTTCACTGAACGCTGAACTTCACTTTTCCTAGTTCTTGTCTAGCTTGCTGCTCCCGCTACGACTCATGGGCAGTAAAAAAAGAAAATGTTTACACTGGAATTCCTAAATCTGTGCTGGTACAGTGACTTTTTCATGCAAAGACGTGAAAATTATGTGGATGGAAAATAATTCTTGAAACAAGCATGCATGCACCCTTCACCTCATCAACGAGGGAGGCATTGAATAAAGACAGTAATCAGTCAGAATTAGGGACTGGGTTAGTCAAATTGACCTGAAGGTCCTTGTCATCCTGTCTCTGAATCTAAAGATTGTGGGAGAACTGAACCAGCGATGAAACCCATGTGTATTTCTACTGCTTCCTCTCTCCACCTCACCACCTATGTTCAATTCATAACAAAGTTCTATCTTAATCTTTTTACTTCTCTCAATCTCTACTCTAGTCCAAATATCATTTCTTGCTTTACAAGTCTTCTCACCTGTATTTCTGCTTCTCCCTGGCTACCTTCTAGTCTGTATATAGCACAGCCAGAGTACAGTGGAAGAAGTTAACTTCTAATTACACTTTTCCCTGCAATGGCTTCCCATTGATTTTAGGATTGGATCTCAAACGCTAAGCTGGATAACAAACCCTAAATGATCTGTGCCTGCTTTGCTGTTCCCATCACCACTCCTCTGCCTAAGACTGGGAGCCAAAATTTCTAGAATCCCTTTCCCTTCATGGTCCTGAGTTAGAAATCCTGACGACATGACCTGATGTGAGATTTGAAAGGCAAGGGGAAGGGGAAGCCATTATTCTCAGGCAGCCGCGGGATTCGGACGTGTGGTTTTGTCACACATCCAGCAGCGTCACAGACTTCTCTGGAAACGCTCACTCTATGATGAGATGGGCATTATAAGCTTCCCTGAGAGTCTGTTTCCCCATTTGCACTCCAGTCCCCCAAACTGAAGCTATTGGTGACCTTTTCTCAGATTTTCCAGCTGCATCCTTCTAGATTTCCACTTGTCCGCCTCTTCTCAATTTCCTATTAGCTCTAGTTCCAGTATTGACCCACACCTGCCTACATCTTCTGCTAATTCTCTGCATTCACTTTAAACCTTTAAAAGTTTGCCAGTTTCTGGGCTTCCTTGGTGGCGCAGTGGTTGAGAGTCCGTCTGCCGAAGCAGGGGACACGGGTTCGTGCCCCTGTCCGGGAAGATCCCGCATGCCGCAGAGCGGCTGGGCCCATGAGCCATGGCCGCTGAGCCTGCGCGTCCGGAGCCTGTGCTCTGCAACGGGAGAGGCCACAACAGTGAGAGGCCCACATACCGCAAAAAAAATAGAAAAAAAAAGTTTGCCAGTTTCTTTTAATCCCATACTCCTAATTTGTCTCTTCCTCCCTCTCCCCATTGATGTAACCTGAAACTAACACAGTATTGTAAATCAACTATACTTCAAGTTAAAAAATGAAAAAAATTGCCATTGTCCATTTTCATAGGCTTGTTCTTTGCACCTTTTCTCAAATGCTTCCCTTATTCCCATGCAGACACCCTTTCACCAAGTTAGCTGTAATCTATCTGAATATACATCTCAATTTCTAAGAAAATTCTCCCCTGAGCCCTAGGTTTGTTCAGGTCCCCCAGTTAGGTATCCTTCTATATTTATTTACATGATGATTCTCTTAAAGGCTGTCTTCTGCACAGGACTATAAGCTCCATGAGAGCAGGAACTGGAACTGTTTTTCTAAAGATCTAGTTCAGTGTCTGACCCAACGTAGGCACTCAGTAAATATTTGTTGAGTGAATGAATGAGTGAATGAATGAATGAGTGGGATGGGTTTATGAGTCCATTCATTGGATGCAGGTGATTAGACATAAAGGTGGTGAGATGGAACCGACATGGACGTTGTCCTCTTTGACCTAACTTATTTTTCCAGGGTTTCCCATTCTCAGAGGTAATCTTCCCTTTACCTCACTTCAGTTTAGGAGATTTATGTGATCACTTCAGCACCCCATTTTTAAATATATTCATGGTAATGAACAGCTTTTAATGCATGATGATTTAAAGTTTAATTTAAAAAAAGTGTGCCCTTTACTTAAAAAGCCTGGAGGCATAAGCTCAGTAAAATACCCTAATAATGAAAAGATCTGAAGTTCTCAGCAGTGGAAATTAATAAAATATAAAGTGCCACCCAGACTGTGGCCTCATCTTGCCCTACATGGGATGCATGCTTGCCCTCTGCTCAGAAACTCCCTCTCCCTAAGCAATGCTTTGGTGTCTTACCTTCCCCATTCCAACGATTGTGATGGATAACACTTCACACTTGAATACTATGTTATATTCAATACTGTGTTACATTCATTGAATGCATGTTATAACACCTGAATTTTTCGTACCCAACATTTTTTCCTCCATTGTCTTCAAATACAATTTGAATGGTTAATGTATTCCCCAAGATGGTTCTCAGGATAATTTAAGCCAGATATTTTCACCTAATTACCTGAGTTATTGTTGTCGATTTCCACGTCCCCTTGGCCTGAAAGCCAGGCCCTCAGAGAGCACAGAGTTATGACATGAACATGACTATCGTTCCTGGGGTACGATGCCCATGAGTAAAAGAATGAAGCCAATTGCAGAGCACAGAGAGAAGCCAGAGAATGTCACCTCCTCTTCAAAGTAGGGGTCCCTAAGTAGATGGAACAGATCAAGGTTAATGACAGCCTTAGGCTGCTGTAAAGCTTTTTCCGTTTCCTATAGACTCTCTCTTCTTCTCCAATTTTCTAGTCTCCTTTAATCTAAAGTGGATAAAACACAACACTAAATACGCATAGGTTCTCTCTCTTGCTCTCTCTCTCTGTCGAGTCCCTTGGAACATATCGGCTGTTGCTCCAATAAGCACACTTTTCAAACTAATCGCCCTTTCTGCCCATCTTCTGGTATTACACCCATCTGAAGAGCAGGAACTTTACTGTCAATCCACTTTGATCAATCAGTTTTGATATTTTGTTCATTATGGATTTTTCTGCATAATTTTGGTCTTATAAGTATGGCATTAAAATATTTATCTTGACTACTGACTTTCCGGCACCCCCTGAAGTTTTGTGCCTAAGGAGACCACCACACTCTAGTTCTAGCCCTGCGAGCACAGCAGGCGAGAATGTCCTTAGATGTGGACAGCCTTGAAGCTCATTAATGACTCTGTCATCACAATTAATTGTAATGACTTTCTTTCCAATTTAGAAACCTATGTTATGATAAACCACGTTACTGGAAATTGTGATGTTTGTTTTTTCCAGCTCGACGTGATCTTTTAAACACTAATCTTTATTAATAGAGAACTGTTCTTATTTTTCAAGTGGATTTCAGTCTTTTAGAAAAACATGATGGCAAAGGGAATTGGGTTCATCTTTATGCTCATTTATACTCGGGTAATCTGTGAGTCTCACCACATGTGCTTGGCAGTTAGTGCAAAGCAGATAAGTATGGGCCGCTTAGATTGCATCAAGGGAAGCCCTTTATTTTCTGGGGGTTATTTCGGTCTTTTCAGAAAGTGGCCTCTCGGTGGCCTTGAGACCACTGTGTCCAGCCTGCGGTGCTGCCCCACCAAAGTCAACAGCTCTGCATTTCACAGAAAATTAGCTGTAGGCATGCACCAACATGAAATGCACCAAAGATTTTAACAGACACCAACTACGCTGTGAGTGGGGATAATGTTAGGGCATATTTAAAGGCCAGAGACTTTCACTGGAGAGACAAAAGACCAGAGAAAATATGAGAAATCACAGTTAAAATAATTTTATTCTCCCTGGAAACATTCAAATCAGTTGATGGAGAATAGCTCATGATATTCGGGGGGATTGGAACAGGGCGGTCAAAGGGTACACACTGCCAGTTATAAGGTAAATAAGTACTAGGGATGTAATGTACAGCACGATAAATGTAATTACCACTGCTGTGTGTTACATAGGAAAGTTGTTAAGAGAGCAAATCCTAAGAGTTCTCATCACAAGGAAAACTTTTTTTTTCTATTTCTTTAATATTGTATCCTTATGAGATGAAGGATGTTCACTAAACAAATTGTAGTAATCACTTCATGGTGTGTGTAAGTCAAATCATTATGCTGTGCAGCTTAAGCTTATACGGTGCTGAATGTCAATTACATCTCAGTAAAACTGGAGGAAAAAAAGGTTTTTAATGGCTGATGCTGAAATGACGTTAGTGTGGAGGGAAGAAAATCCGGCTAAATTCCACATTGCAGTGATACCAAAGCCAAGGACTGTTTTGAGACAACTTTCATTGAAATGGAAATCTGTAAATTTAATGAAAGAATAAGGGAAATGCCAACAGAAATAAAAGACCCAGGATTCAAAGGACAACACACAGGACTCTATATACAAAGCCACACAAATTGGAACAACCAGAATAAATGCCAAATGCGCAAGAAAAATAAATGTAACTTATCAGAGGTTAATGCTTTTTATGTTTTCTTCATATGACAACTTGTTCTGTGGTTAGATAAGAAGGATTGGGGACCAGACAGGGCATGAGGCTTTGCTAAACCCTATTGAGCCACTGACTCCGTGTGACCTCAGGCAACTCTCTGGAGTTTGTTGGCCCTCACTCAATCACCACACACACACACACACGCACACGCACGCACACACACGTGCACACACACACGCACGCACACACACACACACACACACACACACACCCCCACATATAACTTTTACTTGGCCGATAAAAAGGGGAGGAATTAGTAAGGCTTCTGTGAAATCTGGCATCCTTTTAAGGGAGATCCGTTACCACCTCTGGTGATTACAGAGAAAGGGAACTAAGAGAGGTGCTCAGATCTGCAGGAGGGTCAGCTCTCTCGGTTTTTGACAGGACAGCTCTCACAGAGCAGAGTGTTTCCTGTGTGCATATCCCTGGCATGGGTTTGGAGGATTCTCTAGCCTGCTGACAGGAGAACAAACACTTTAATGCCCCCAGAGTACCTGTCATGGGGTGGGCTAGGCTCAGCACAGCACGGAACCAGACTCCCTGTCCTCTGTTCTTGAGCAGCACACCCTGGACGCTGTTGGCTTTCTAGATGTGGGGTAGGGGACATTTCTCAGGATCCACCAAATCACAATGGGGGAGCCTGGCTACTTTGCTCAGGTGTAAACCCTGATGAAATATGCAGTATTGCACCACAAAGACACTGTGCCTTTGGTCCGTGAGCACCAGCTTTGTTAAAGGGATTGTAGTCCTACAATTTTGACAAACCCCCATCTCTCTGCCTGGTAGGTCTCCCCAGCAACCCCCTAAGACTGGGTTAGGGGCCCATCTGCTCCTTAACTGCTCCCAGAATGCCCTGTTCTCGTTGGCATTTAGCACTTTCGTACCTTCCGTGATTTACAATAAGCCCTTCATGAAGCCCATGCTCACCTTTCTTCATCCCAGTTTCTCTCTCTCTTTTTCTTCCCTCCACTGTCCTCTAAAGTGCAACTAAACTGGCTTCTGGTCTATCATCTCATATACTCTTTGTTCACAAAGATTCTTTCCTGAGATTCATGCAGAAGACCCCTGTGGTAGATGGAATTATCGAGCCCATTCTTCACTGCCTCTCATCCTAGCCCCTGTATCTGTGCCCTCTGCTATGTAACTTTTTGCAATACCTCACACGAAAGGCAGAGAGCAGCTCCCTCCTCCTTGGGCACTTGACTTTAGTCTTGGTCATATGGCTTGCTTTGACCGATGGCACGTGGACAGAAATGATAGTGTGCCGATTCCTAGCCTTGCATGTTTCCATTGGCCCCTTTGTGCTTCTGCTGTTGCCATGAGGAGAGCTTCTCCCAGGTAGGGCTGCCCCTACAGGCCAGGCTTTAGAAAGAGCACAAGTGGAGGAAAGTGGTTGAAGGGCAGAGCTTCAGCAAGAACACTGTAGCCACCAGATAGCCTGAAGCACAGCTGCCCCTGCTGACTGCAGATGCATGAGAAATAAGTGCTTCTCATGCTTCCTACTGTTTACTTGGTGGACTCCTCTTCATCTGTCAGGACTCAGCTAAGGGAGCTTCTTTCGGGAAGTGTCTACTGACATGCTAAGACTTTGGCCTTTCTTCCCATATGCTCCTGTAACTGGGGGTGAGATTTAGAATCTCTGGCTTAGTGTTTCCTCTCTCCTTAAATCTGGGATGCCAGTGTTTCCTTAACCCTTTCCTCAGACTATCCTCACACCCAGCCAACAGTCGAGTCCTTCTCTGACTCTTCAAGGCCATGGACTCGTGGCAATTTTCTGCTCTCTGGCTTCTCTGCTCCCACCCCCCTCTACAGAGTTCTTCACGTAGTAGCCAGAGTCACTGTTCTAAAACTGAACCCCATTAGTTATGCCTCCACCTCCCTCTCACCACATCTCCAATCCATCTCATCTTGCACCCTATGCTCAGATATGCTCTCCCTTTCAATCATTCAACAAAAATTTGCTGGGTCCTGACTTTGTAGGAAGGCACAAGTTATAATCTCTATCATGAAGACCCTTCATCTTCTTACCTCCATACCCACTGCACCCCCAAAACAACTCCCATTCTAATTCTTTCCTACTTATCCTCAGATTAGTCTCAGAGTCATTGTTATTTGCTCTGAGAACTCTTCAGATAGTTAGGTATCCCTGCTGTGTGCTCCTTGGGTATCCTGTTCATTCCCTATTTTTGTATGGATGTGCCTTGGGTATTTACTAATGCTCTTTAAAGGGCTGATTTGTTGTATTACTGTTCACTGGCTTCTTGTTCTTCTTCTTCTCCTCTCCCTACTCCCCCTCCCCTCCCCCTTCTCCTTCCTCTTCCTCTCCTCCTCCTCCTTCTTCTCCTTCTTCTTCTTGCTCCATACTCTCTAGTTGTACTGTTTTATTTTTCACACAACACTATTCCAAATATCACTTACGTTACATCCTTAGATCTTCACCAAGACCCTGTGAGTAGGCAAGGCAAGTAGTATCATATCTCCATTTAACAGAAAAGGAAACTGGGGTTCATGCGAGTTAATTGGCTTTTCTAAAGCTACCCTCTTAGTGTCAGAGCGAGATTTCTAACTCCCAGCCCAAGTTCATTCTATTTCACCATATCTCTTGACTTGAAAAAGGTCCTGCTCGTAAGAGACCAGACATACTGGGAGCCCTCAACATCTATATAGACATTCACAAAGTTAAGCAAAAGGATGTCTTCCCTATTCTGTCCTCTACTCCTATAGGTGAAGTCCATAGATGTGGTAGTAAGAGACAGATTGTTCATGACAGAGGCTGATGCTGCCTTCGAAAGGTTTAACCAAAGAGTTAAAAAAGTGAAAAGACTTTCAGAGCCTAGGGAAGGAACCTTTTCCCAGTAAATCTGATGATATGCCTGTAATTAAGTCAAATAGGTTAAAGGCTTGTTATGCTAGCATTAACACGTAATTCATCCATTGAATTACAATGAGATTCATGTAAGGATTACACGTAAAATTCCATGTAATGAGATGTATTCATCATCAAAAGCTTTTTGCCCTTTAAGAAAATGTTACAATAATTATCCCATGAACGTGAAAAGTCAATAGAGGTGAAAATGCATGTCTTTTTATACCATCATTGTGATTGTATTTATATTGGCAAGGCCTAACCCTGCTGACATTTAACTTTCCAGGGAGAGAACCCGGACGGCTGCCCTCTCCTCTCATCTCACCCTTTCCTCTTGGGCCGTCCAAGAGATGCCCTTTGCCCCCATTCTCATCTCCTCTACCAGAGATACCGAAACGAGAATCTAGTTTCTCAACTTGCAAAACACATAAGTTAGAATGTGATTACTCACTTTGCCAAAGGATTCACTGGAGACTTCCTTTAAAAAACTGTCTTCTTTTCTATAAATTGCAGTTCTTCTTAAAGTGAGAATTCAGCAGTAGTTAGAAGAAGGGCTTTAAAGATCATTATGCATTTAATGTAAATTAATCCAAAATTTGTGTGAACGTGTATATTCTAGATTTATCAATGAAAAATATTATAAGCCTCGAGTACGCTAACATAGACTTCAGTGATCCAGAGTCTGGAGAAAGCTACAACATAGATAACCATCTAAAGAGCTGGCTAAATGCATAAACTATTATAATCCAGCCATGGAAGAAAGTTTTTGCCCATGTGCCAGGGCTATAAAAAATAGTTTACCTAAATGATACCAGGCAATGAGTTTTGAATAAAGAGTTTGGCTCTCCATAGAATCTATGTCCAATGAAATGCCATACACAGTTGAATTTTTAAAAATTTTCTACTGTTGTTTTTTATTCGAGGGAAAACGAAAGTAGTAAGAGGTGAGTATGGACATGTTAAATCCAACATTTTAACGGCCAAATCACATGTAGGTAAGTTATTTGTATTTCATCATTGGGATCTTCTATAACTTTAGCCAACACATGAATAAGGTTCATTTATACAGAGCCATTGATGTGTCCTGTGAACAAAGTAGCAGAAGTAACTGAGGGTTTCTTTATTTTTACTATGTTATGAATGATTTTAGGCAACATCCGCCCATTTAGGTGAAAAATTTTCAAGTAATTTTGCGTAGATATGCAAGATATTTCACAGCAGGAAAAAAGCACTGAGAAAGACTTGTTTTTTTTTTTTTCCCCCAAAGAAAAAAATTGCAGGCCTGCTTTGTTTAGAACTTTCAATATGATGGTTAAAAGATGTTTCAGCCAGAAAATATCCTTTACCTATGGTTGCATAGGCAAATACCTGTCACTCACAGGCTCTTGCTTTCTGTCATGCTTAATAAAGAAGAGTGTCATTTGGAGTCTTAGAATTTAATTTGATGTGTATCTTTAATGTATGTGTCATGTGATGTCTTAATTTTGTATGGGTCAGCAGGTGCTTTTTACTGAGACTGCTATTATCTGAGGTAAATGCTCTAGTGTTCTTTCTTTCTGGTCTAGTTTCTTTTATGCAAAAGAGATAAGTCAGATGTCTTTATAATACTTTTTTTTCAGTACACGGAAACTGATGGAAGATTTTCTATTCCTAAGAATCAAGATAGCCATTGCCAGAGTTCACAAAGTCAGCTCTAGGGCCTGAAGGAGACTGTCTGCTTTTGTTGTCATGGAAGTTCCTAGAAAAAGTCATAGAGTCACCAGTGTGACTGTGGCTAAAATAGTAGGTTCAGTAGCCAGCAGACATTGTGAATAACCATTGTGTGTTCTTTGCCATTAAGCTAGTTTTCTTCCCCAATCATCACAGGAGAAAAGGAACAACTTACAGTTTCCAGAAACTTACATTTTCTAGTCCAAACTTTACTTCCTCCTCCATCACAATTTAGTCAACATTCACTTATTCATTCATTGATATTTTATTTACTTATTTATTCTGTGTCTATCATTAAGGTCACATATCAGCACTTTTCCTGGTTCAGTAGGGAATAGGAACAATAAAGACGAAGCACAGCCCATTTTCATATTCAAAAGGCAATAAATAAGACGGTTAAATAACCATAATGCAAGGTAAAAATGTGACAAAATCCATAAGGGAAGTTTATGCAAAATGGCATGGAGTTTTGGAGGGCATGGGAGTTTGCATCCACTTTTTAGGAAATCAGGTAAAGCTTTATGAAGGATATGAAATGTGAACTAAGATGACTGGATTTCTCTGAACATACAGGAAGAGCACTTTCTGGTGGAAGGAATAGCAGTAACAATGGCATGCAAGCTGTGAACATGGATATTGCCCTTGGGAAATAATGAACAGTTCAGCTTGCCTGTGTTGGTAAATACTGGAAGCCACTAAATGCCCCAAAGAGGATGTAATTTATTTAGTAGACAATGATTAATCATGGAAAGTTTTCAAGCATTATTATGCCATGGTCAGAGTAAGTAAGGGAGATCTATCTGGCAGCCATTTTACCAAAGGAGGACATTTGAAGTCATGCTGTAATCACACGTATGAGAATTTATGGGAGGTTTAGCTCTTGTGACGAAGAGTAGCAAATAAAAAGCAGGGATAAAAACGGCACGGTTGGTGACTTACTTGATGTATGTAGGGCAGGGAGAAATGTTGAGATGAAAACTTAGAGTTTAAAAAGATGCCAAGGGGCTTCCCTGGTGGCGCAGTGGTTAAGAATCCGCCTGCCAATGCAGGGGACACGGGTTCGAGCGCTGGTCTGGGAAGATCCCACATGCTGAGGAGTAACTAAGCCCGTTTGCCACACTACTTAAGCCTGTGCACCTAGAGCCCGTGCTCTGTAACAAGAGAAGCCACCGCAATGAGAAGCCCACACAACCACAACGAAGAGTAGCCCCTGCTCACTGCAACTAGAGAAAGCCCGCGTGAAGCAATAAAGACCCAATGCAGCCATCAATCAATCAATCAATCAATAAATGAAAAGATGTCAAGGTTTTGAGTCTGGGGCACTGAGACAATAAATAGTTAATCATCATTAACTGAAATTGTGAAATTAGAAGAAGGTGCTGGGGCTAAGGGGAAGATGATGAGTTGAATTTGAATATTGTTAACTCATTTATTCATTCAGAAATCTTTCTTAAGCACTTCCAAATGGATACCCTTTAAATGATTATTTTAAATGTGCCTGGAAAGAAAATGGAAAAATGATGCTTTGGGAGCTCTACCCGACTGCCAAAACCTTTTTTGTTTTAAACATTACATTTAGTAAATTTTAGGAACTTTGCTTTGTTATGAGATTGTATATTTCTTTCTTTTTTGGTGTTGAGGTGGTGTTGTATTAGGTGAAAGTGATGTAACTAGGTAGTTGGTTTTCCTTATCTTCTAATTTTTATGTAACTTTAAATTTGCAAGATAGTACAGAGAGTTCCCAAATAGTCTTCACTCAGCTTCACCTAATGTTAACGTTTTACATGGTATGGTTTTCATGGTCTGAATCCCATCTTGGGGTCCCTTGACAATGTGGTTGATTTTTTAAAAATTTCCCTGTGGTAAAATTCATTCTTTGTGGTGTTTATTTCTATGGGCTTTGACAGATATGTGAAGTTGTATATTTACCATCATAGCACCATATACGATGGTTCCATGGCATCCAAAATTTCCTTATGCTGCCACTTCGTATCAACCCTTCCTCCATTCTCAATCCCTGACTGCCACTTATCTGATTACTATTCCTTTATATCGCCTTTTCAAGAACGTCTTCTGAAGGGAATCATACAATATATAGTCTTTAGGTTTTGGCTTCTTTCACTTAGGATGTGTTTAAGATTCATCCTTGTTTATTACATGGATCAATAGTTCACTTCTTTTTATTTCTGAGTAGTATTCCTTGTATGGACATACCACAGTTTGTTTATCCATTCTTCTGTTGAATGACATTTGGGTTGTTTCCAGCTTTTGGAGATTATGAATAAAGCTGCTATAAATATTTACACACAGGTTTTTGTGTGAATATATACTTTCAATTCACTTGAGTAAATACCTAGATTGCTGGTTGTATAGTATTATACATTCTAATACTAGCTATACTATCATTCTAATAGATGAGTAGTGATAAATCATTGTGGTTTTATTTTGCATTTATCTAATGAGTAATGAAACTAAGTATCTTTTTAAATGCTTATTTGCCCTCTGCATCTCTTTTTTGATGAAGTATTTGTTCATATCTTTTACCCACTTGAAAAACTTGGGTTGTTTTCTTATTGTTTGAATTTTGAGCATTTCTTGTATATTCTAGATACAACTCTTGTATCAGATATGTGTTTTTCAAATATTTTGTCTCCCTCTGTGGCTTTGAAAAAAATTTCCTAGTGTATCTTTTGAGGAGAAAATGTTTTGCAATTTTATAAACTTTTATTTATTGATTTTTAAATTTTATGACTGGTAGTTTTGGTTTTGTGTCTCAAAACTCTTTGCCAACTTCAAGAAGTTTGAGAAAACAATCATTCTCCAAGAGGATAAATGTTTATTCATATAACAAAGATCTTCAATATATGTGAAAAAAAAAGATATATCTGAAAGGTGAAATAAACAAATCCACAATTATGCTTGGAGACATTAACATCTTTCTTAGCAATTGAAAAATGAGCAGGCAGAAAATCAGGAAGGATGTAGGTGATCTGAACAGCACTATCAACCAATTTGACCTGATATTTATTTCTAGAACACTCTATCCAATAGCAGCAGAATACACTTTCTTCTCAAATGCACATGGAAAATTCAGCAAGATAGACCATATTATGGCCTATAAAACAAACCTTGTAGAACTTAAAAGAAATTATACAAAGTATGTTCTTGGACCTATTGGAATTAAACTAGAAGCCAATAACAGAAAGTTATTTGAATATATCCAAATATTTGAAAATTAAACCATTCATTTTGACTAATGCATGGATTAGAGAAAATCTTCAAGAAAATGTTAAAATATTTTTAATGGAAACAAAGAACAGATGGAACAAATAGAAAATTGCTCTCAGATACTCCCTCATGGTTTTTTGCCCACTGTTCTTTTTCTTCTTTGTGTTTCAGTGTGGGTAATTTCTATAGCTCTAACTAAATTTAATTATTCCTTTCTTGACTCTGTTGAGTTTATCTATCAGCTTATGGAAGGCATTCCTCAACTCTGTTACTGTGTTATGCATGCCTGGCACTTGTGCTTGATTTTTTTGTTATAGTTTTAATTGCTCTACTGACATTACCCATCAGATCTTGCATGTCATTCACCTTTGCAATTAGATCCTTTAACATATTAATTATAGTTATTTTAAAATTTCCTGTCAGATAGTTCTAACATCTGTGTCCTATCTGAGTCTGGTTTAGAAGATTGCTTTGTGTCTTTTTTTTCTTTTTAACCTTTCATATACTTTGTCATTTTCTGTTGACAGTCATACATCTTATGTAGTAGTAGAGACTGAAGTAAATAGTTTTTATACTTAGAGAATTTTTATGCTTTGATGAACACTTTACCATCTTCTAGGCCATTATTGTGGAGGTTAGTGTTAATCTAATTAGGTGTTGGTTTCTTTCTAACTCTCTGTGCCTCTGAGCTGAGACTGGTGCCTCCAAACCAGAGATTTTAACCTGAGTTCCACTGGTTTTCAAGAAATTTTTAAACTTTAAAATGTAATGTAAAATTTTATGTTATTGTAAGCAAATGTGCCTTTGTAGCTCTCATAAATTCCTCACAGTGGTCCACGATTTTAAAAATGATTAGCAATAACCCTTGGTTTATGACATTAAAAAATCTTCATCCTACCCTCTTCTTTATCACTACCTAATGCTATCAAAAGCCCCAAATTTAAACTTAAATTGCTACCACAAGTTCTTTGACAAATTCTAGTCAAAGTGAGAAATGAGAATGAACTAGTAAATAATTATAGCTGTGGAGTCCCAATCACAAATTTCAGGAAGGGATACTGTACTATGTGTTAATTGCAAAACTAAACAAACCTGTAATTCCTATGCAATGTAGGAGCCACATAGGTCACTGTTACTGATCACTTGTTTATTTGATGGGCTGAGATAGATGGAACTGATCCAAAAGCAACAAGTAAGTGATGACTGGTCCTGAGACTCTCTCAGGAAATAAAGGTAGTGGAGTCCCTGGTGCCCATGAAACACATCTCACTTTTACATTAAAATTCAATAGGAGACTTGTGGAAACAGTCATTTTATGTCATATGCTTATGTAATTGATTAATATTTTAATTATTTAATTTGAAAAAAATATATAGGAAAATAATGTTTTCTCTATTATAATTTCTACAAATATTTTACCTTAATACAGTTTTCCTTTTATAGTTTTAGTCATGTCATTCACATTAAAATAATATTGTATTTGCATATAAAAAAATTCACTCGGAGAAACTGTGATTTGTTTTACCAAAACTGATCTTGAACAATTTGTCAAAATTATTTACTATATAGTGTGAGATAGATTCTAGAGTAATTAACTGAAATTTAGGAGAAATTTTTTGCCTTTTGTGAATTGTTAACCACTTTCTGATTTCTTTTGAGGGGTAGAAATTGTTACTTTTTGTGAGCATTTGCACGTTTTTATTTCCTGAAATAATTTATTGACAATTGTAGTTAGGAAATCACACCAAGAAAAGGGAAGGATTGTTAGGCACCAATCCAATGGCATGTTTTTATTACTTGCTGGACAGAAATTGGGATATGCCTCTGCTGTGGGCTGAATTATGTACCCCTCAAATTCGTATGTCAAAATCCTAACCCTCAGTACCTCAGAATGTAACTGTATTTAGAGATGAGGCCTTTAAAGATGTAATTAAGGAGACACCTTCAAGATGGCGGAGGAGTAAGACACGGAGATCGCCTTCCTCCCTACCAATACATCAGAAATACATCTACATGTGGAACAACTCCTACAGAACACCTACTGAACTCTGACAGAAGACCTCAGACCTCCCAGAAGGCAAGAAACTCCCCACGTACCTGGGTAGGGCAAAAGCAAAAAGAAAGAACAGAGGCAAAAGAATAGGGATGGGACCTGCACTACTGGGAGGGAGCTGTGAAGGAGGAAAAGTTTCCATGTACTAGGAAGCCCCTTCACTGGTGGAGACAGGGGGGGTGGGGGGGTGAGCTTCAGAGCCATGGAGGAGAGTGCAGCAACAGGGGTGCAGAGGGCAAAGGGGAGGGATTCCTGCACAAAGGATCGGTGCCAACCAGCACTCACCAGCCTGAGAGGCTTGTCTACTCAGATGCCGGGGCGGGTGGGGCTGGGAGCTGAGACTCCGGCTTCAGAGGTCAGATCCCAGGGAGAGGACTGGGGTTGGCTGCGTGAACACAGCCTCAAGGGGGCTAGTGCACCACACCTAGCCAGGAGGGAGTCCAGGAAAAAGTCTGGACCTGCTTAAGAGGCAAGAGACCATTGTTCTGGGGTACGTGAGCAGAGGGGATTCAGAGCACCGCCTAAACGAGCTCCAGAGATGGGCGTGAGCCATGGCTATCAGTGTGGACACCAGAGATGGTCATGATATGCTAAGGCTGCTGCTGCAGCCACCAAGAAGCCTGTGTGCAAGCCCAGGTCACTATCCACACCTCCCCTCCCAGGAGCCTGTGCAGCCAGCCACTGCCAAGGTCCTGTGGTCCAGGGACAGCTTCCAAGGGAGAAAACACAGCGCGCCTCAGGCTGTTGCAACGTCACGTCAGCCTCTGTCGCGCAGGCTTGCCCCACATTCCTTACCCCTCCCTCCCCCCAGAATGAGTGAGCCAGAGCCCCCTAATCAGCTCCTACTTTAACCCTGTCCTATCTGGGTGGGAACAGATGCCCTCAGGCGACCTACACACAGAGGCAGGGCCAAATCTACAGCTGAACCCCAGGAGCTGTGCGAACAAAGAAGAGAAAGGAAAATTTCTCCCAGCAGCCTCAGGAGCAGCGGATTAAATTTCCAAAATTGATAAACTATTAGCCAGACTCATCAAGAAAAAAAGGTAGAAGACTCAAATCAATAGAATTAGAAATGAAAAAGGAGAAGTAACAACTGACACTGAAGAAATACAAAGGATCATGAGAGATTACTACAAGCAACTCTGTGCCATTAAAATGGACAACCTGGAAGTAATGGACACATTCTTAGAAAAGCACAACCTTCTGAGACTGAACCAGGAAGAAATAGAAAGCATAAACAGACCAGTCACAAGCACTGAAATTGACACTGTAATTAAAAATCTTCCAGCAAACAAAAGCCCAGGACCAGATGGCTTCATAGGCGAATTCTATCAAACATTTAGAGAATGGAAGAATCAACATTGTGGAAATGACTATACTACCCAAAGCAATCTACACATTCAATGCAACCTCTTTCAAACAACCAATGGTATTTTTCACAAAACTAGAACAAAAAATTGCACTATTTGTATAGAAACACAAAAGACCCTGAATAGCCAAAGCAATCTTGAGAAAGAAAAATGGAGCTGGAGGAATCAGGCTCCCTGACTTCAGACTATAGTACAAAGCTACAGTAATCAAGACAGTATGGGACTGGCACAAAAACAGAAATATAGATCATGGGACAGGATAGAAAGCCCAGAGATAAACCCATGCACATATGATCACTTTATCTTTGATAAAGGGGGCAAGAATATACAACGGAGAAATGACAGCCTCTTCAGTAAGTGGTGCTGGGAAAATTGGACAGCTCCATGTAAAACAATGAAATTAGAACACTCTCTAACACCATACAGAAAAATAAACTCAAAATGGATTAAAGACCTAAATGTAAGGCCACACACTATAAAACTCTTAGGGGAAAACATAGGCAGAACACTCTATGACATAAATCACAGCAAGATCTTTTTTGACCCACCTCCTAGAGAAATGGAAATAAAAACAAAAATAAACAAATGGGACCTAATGGAACTTAAAAGCTTTTGTACAGCAAAGGAAAACATACAGAAGATGAAAACACAGCTCTCATAATGGGAGAAAATATTTTTAAATGAAGCAACTGACAAGGATTAATCTCCAAAATTTACAAGCAGCTCATGCAGCTCAATAGCAAAAAAACACACAACCCAATCCAAAAATGGGCAGAAGACCTAAATAGACATTTCTCCAAAGAAGACATACAGACTGCTAACAAACACATGAAGGAATGCTCAACATCACTAATCATTAGAGAAATGCAAATCAAAACTACAATGAGGTATCATCTCACACCAGTCAGCATGGCCATCATCAAAAAGTCTACAAACAATAAATGCTGGAGAGGGTGTGGAGAAAAGGGAACCCTCTTGCACTGCTGGTGGGAATGTAAATTGATACAGCCACTATGGAGAACAGTTTGGAGGTTCCTTAAAAAACTAAAAAAAGAACTACCATAGGACCCGGCAATCCCACTACTGGGCATATAACCTGAGAAAACCATAGTTCAAAAAGAGACGTGTACCACAATGTTCACTGCAGCACTATTTACAATAGCCAGGACATGGAAGCAACCTAAGTGTCCATCGACAGATGAATGGATAAAGAAGATGTGGCACATATATACAATGGAATGTATAGAATAGATACATTTCAATAGAAAAGAAATTGACTTATTTGTAGTGAGGTGGGTGGACCTAGAGTCTGTCATACAGAGTGCAGTAAGTCAGAAAAAGAAAAACAAATACCGTATGCTAACACATATATATGGAATCAAAAAAAAAAAATTGGTCCTGAAGAAACTAGGTGCAGGACAGGAATAAAGACGCACACGTAGAGAATGGACTTGAGGACACAGGGAGGGGGAAGGGTAAGCTGGGACGAAGTGAGAGAGTGGCATGGACATATATATACTACCAAATGTAAAATAGATAGCTAGTGGGAAGCAGCCACATAGCACAGGGAGATCAGCTCAGTGCTTTGTGACCGCCTAGAGGGGTGGGGTAGGGAGCGTGGGAGGGAGATGCAAGAGGGAGGAGATATGGGGATGTATGTATATGTATAGCTGATTCACTTTGTTATAAAGCAGAAACTAACACACCATTGTAAAGCAATTATACTCCAATAAAGATGTTAAAATAAATAAATAAAGATGCAATTAAGATAAAATTAGGTCATATGGGTTGGCCCTGGTCCAGTTTGATGGGTGTCATTATAAGAAGAGGATATTAGGACACAGACACATACAGAGGGAAGGCCATGTGAGGAAGAAGGCCTCTATTTGAAAGCCAAGGAGAAGAAACTGAAGCTGCCTACACTTTGATTTTGACTTCTAGCCTCCAGAATTTTGGAAAAATAAATTTCTATTGCTTAAGCCACCCAGTCTGTGATACTTTGTTATGACAGCACTAGAAAATTAACACAGCCTTTAATATAATCTTGCATCCCTGTTTCATTGACCCATTAAAGAAGATTATAATCGTAAAAAGATAAGAATATTGCTGATACTGTGACAGTCAATATTCATTCTTTAGGTTACATTGCAAAATATGTGTCTCATTGTATATATATTCTTTACTGGTCACATAATGTCATTATATCTAGCCATTATGTTTTCTAGGGAGACCTCTACAAGATGGCCATGGTATATTTTAACACCTTTAAAGAAGTGGGAGTTATGTACATTCTGCTAACTATAAGAAAAAGATCATATCTTACACAGATATTTTGAAGCTAAAATTACTTTAATCTGGTACATTGTCAAATATGGTGCCATATTTGTGGTATTTTTATCAAATTTATGGAAAACAGATATTGTAGTAACTGTACACAGAGTGTTAAAATGTTTCCGGCTTACGTGTGTTGAAGATTCATATATTTTCCTATGAATAACATATCACTGATTCATAAAATTCAACCACTAAAAATACATGGTGATGGATTGGGGAAAGGGGCCAATATACTTTGATGATAAAATGAACTGGGTGTGGATCCGCCACCAGTATGACTTTTGAGCATGCTGTTAATTTCTAAACCTCAGTTTTCTCATCTGTAAAATGGGCATCATTATAGGCACTTGTGAAATAATTCATGTTAAGTACTTGGCTTAAGTGCTTGGCAAGTTGTAGGTGATCAATAAATACTACCTATTACTATCACCATCATCATCATCATCATCATTATTACTAGTAAATTAATAAACGATGAAAAATGTTAACCCAAAGGAAAACAGAGAAAAGTGTCAGAGATGGCTTTAGCTCTATAATTATCTAGAATGATCAGATTAGGTTTTTATAACCACAGCATTAAACTAGGTGTGTTTAAATTTTCATGGACATAGAGGAAAATTAAGCCATAAGAATATATTACTTAACTGAGGTTCTTAAAACAAAATTTCATGGAGAACTTTTATTTCCTTCCGGAAGGAAGCAAATTGTTCAATATCTATGTAGATCTCTGTTATGAAAAGGCTCAGAGGTGAGTACACTAAAAACATGATAAAGAAATAAAGGTTATAATATTAATTTGTTTTATATATTACGGGGCTAAGTATTTGGTCAGGACAATATATGCCACATCTATAATTAAGTCTCTGGGTAGTCAGATAGGAAAAGATATAACTGAAAAATGTTTTCCTAATAGTCAACCTAAGGCTGTGTAATCAGAATACCATACTTTCTGTTTAACAGGATGCTATAAACCAGATACTATGAATAGTTTCTTAGGAAGGATATTTAATTACATAGGAAAATTTTTCAAAAAAGCACATCCCAGTATCTTCCCGTCCCTACAAAAAAGGAAAAAGGGCATGATCTAGGGGAGAGCACATCAAGCATTTAAATTTGACTCTTCATTTACCTCTTTGCCCAGGCATTCACTGAAGAGCAGAATTTAAGTATCTCCACTGGCAGACATGTTTCAATACTCTTCAAGCTATGCCAACAGGATTTCTTAAGCTCTGTGTGAGTCCAGTGTGGTTCTTGTTGCTGTGAAACACAGTCCTCCTAAGGCTTATTTTCCTTTTTGTAGGGAATTGATCCAAGAATAGGGTAACAAACTTTATAATTTTGAACTGGTAATTCTGGCTGGGTCAGTATATTAGGGACTCTAGTATATTTTGCCTGTACTTATTGTCATAGTACAATAAATACATAGTATAAGAACTTGTACATAGTACAAGTTCTTAATTTGGTAGACACCATTAGTTAGATGAGGGCTTCCAGACGACTCCTCAGAACAGAGCAGCCAGAGGTCAAGGAGGCCTGAAAGAAATAATTTAATTGAAAATTGGCAGTAAAAATATTGTCAGCCAGAAGAAGGAAGTAGATCAATTAAATAGAAGAGGGCATTCATCATTCTCAGCCACAGTGAACCAGTCGAATTAATAGTATATATTCCTTTTTATACAATGCAGTTTTACCTTTGAAATCACAATGTGAAAGTTGCTTTGCTTACTACAGTATCCTTAAGTTTCAAAGTATATTCACTGTTTTTTGTTTTTTTTTTCAATTTTGGACAGAAGTCCACTGTGGCAGGTATACCCTAAGGTGACTCTTCTCAAGTTGTACCCTTGTATAATCCCTTTCCCGCGAGTACAGGTAAAAACTTCACTTACTTCTAATAGAATGTGACAAAGGTGATGGGATGTTACTTCTCTGATTGAGTTAATTTTAGTAGACTGAAGTGAGAGAGATTCCCCAGATAGCATTAAACAAGTAAATGGCCATGTTGTAAGTTACTGACTTGATAGGGCCACCTGGCAGGGAACGGCAGACAGCATGTAGGGCCTGAGAGCATCCTCCAGAAGACAGCCAGGAAGAAGATAGGGCCCTCGGTCAACAAGCCACAGGGAATAAGTTTTGTCAACAGCCTGAATTGAGCTTCTCCGGTCAATTCTTCAGATAAGAACACCTAGTCAACACCTTCATTTCAACTTTGTGAGATCCTGAGCAAAGGGACCAACTCAGCGCTCCCCAGACTCCTGACCCCCAGTAACTGTGAGATAATGAATGTGTATTGTCTTAAGCCACTAAATCCATGGTAATTTGTTAGGTAGGGATTTGTACACAAAATAGTGGCAAATAGTGAATGAGATACACTAACTTTAATTCAAAGCCATTCTTCCACAAAAATTGCTATTCAAATAACGCAAGGTTGCAATTTCATCATTTTCTCCTCCCTGCAAAGTTCCACTTCTTTCCCCTTATTCATAATATGTAAGTCAAAAAATGAGCAGTGTTCCTATTTTAATGACTTCTATCATATAAAATGATACACAGAGCAATTATGAAACCGGGTATACAGATTGTCATACACACACAAAAATAAAATTGTTCAAATGTCTATATCAAGAATTATTTGCTTAAAAATAACTTCTCAAAGTGACTGGCATCTGGTTCGAAAGAAAAACAGCATACAATTTTAAATATTCTTAAGAAAATCAAGTTTGTGCACTTTCTCCACGGAAAGGCAACTTAGGACCAGATTGTGGAGGGCCTTGAATGCCTTGATGAGGAATTTGAAGTTTATCTGAGAGTGAATTGAGAATCTCAGAGTTGTAACTGGCTTTACTTGTTAGCATCATGTTGGAATGGATGACAGAAAGAGCACACGTAGAAAGGTCCTTGCCATTCTGTTACCTACGCACTATATATGCTGGGCCCTGGGCCAAATGCTGGGACTCAAAAAGGTATAATACATAGTCTCTGCCTTCAGGGAACCTAGAATCTAATAGGAGGAGCTCCGTATATGAAAGAATAAGTCATAATGTAAGATACAATCCAAGAACTGAAAGCATTAGATTCAAGTTCAGTAAAAGGCTAGACAGCAGGAAAAGGGTTCAAACAAGGCAATTGTTTATAGAAGAAGGGACTAAGCAAGACCAACAAAATAGAGTAAGCTTCAGTAAGAAGGCTGGGGAGATTATTCTAGGCTGAGGTCATCCAATATTTTTACTGCCAATTTCACCCCATGAGGGGTGAATAAGCTTGGCTGAAATTGAGAGCTGTCAGAGGGAAGAGTAAGAATCTAATTTCCACGAAGGCAAGGACTTGGTTTACTTTGCTAATTCTTCTTTTCTTGGTGCCATGAACAGAGGTTGGCACTCAATAAATTGTTGAGGAAGGAAGGAAGGAAGGAAGGATGGATGGAAAGGAGGGAGGGAGGAAGGGAGAAAAGAAAGAAGGAAAGGGGCTTCTCTAAATATAGAAAGTGTATACAAATAGGTGAGGCAGTTATGAGTATGACAGATGTCTGCTGGGCAGTAGACTGGAAATCAAAGCACAAGTTAAATGTCTAACATAGTAATTCAGGAAGGATAATCTGACAGTGTGATGCTGGACATGCTTGTGCGATCAGATACACAGGGGCCCAGCTGAGGATCCCGGTTAGATAACTATTTAGTTATCTCAGGCATTACGAATCAGGCTTGCGATAAAGGGTTGGCCATGGGAATTTTAAGGGTGTGATGAGAAAAGGGGATATTGATGGCATGACAATGTAGAGAAGAAAAAGAAGGGGGAGGAGTGGTGACACCATGGCTTTTAGACTCAGAATGATCATGCTATAAACTGAAATAAGAATGTCAAACAAAGGAGAGTTTGGGATGGGAAAGACCTCATTTGGGCTCCATTGTAAACATGAGAGCAGAGATTTTGCTTTTCCTTTTGAATCTCATGAGTATCGCACAGAGGCGGCAGAGGGTAGGTTCTTGATAAACCCCTAATCACCTACCTCAATGGCAGGATACGAGGAAGCTGGAGAGCAGGGGAGGGAACAGCACTGAAAATAACAATCATTCATATGGGTCCATAAAACCTGGAAATTCTGGGGTATCTTTGGGGAGAAAAGCAAATGGCCAAGGAATGAATCTTAGGAGAGAGAGATAGGAATAGGAACAGCGAGAGAAGCCAACAAAATAGACACATAAGGACGAGATGAAAGAAGCAGAGGGAGAACTTGAAATGAGCCATTTTATACAGTCTTTATACCTAAGAAAAGAAAACATTTCAACGGTAAGAGTAAGGTAACAGTTGCTCACGCTACTGTCAGTCAGAGAATAGACTTGAGAAATATACACCAGTGACTCTCAGTTATTTTTAAAGTCCTCTTTAATTTAAACAAAACCTACTAATGTCATTGGAAATATGTGAAATCAGAAAAAAAATCTCAAGGTAAAACACACACACCTACACACACATACACAGAGCATGGTAGAACAAGACTTCCATTTAATGAGCCTTAAAATGTATTTCCCATGTAACTTCCCCATCCATTAGCCACAGAAACACTTCAAGACCTGGTTCAAATATACCATCTCCACAGTCACTTCAACAGGATGACTCTGAACCCTGATACGGAGAAAGTGCTGCTTTTTAACTCCTATAGTATTTGTGACAAAATAGGAGTTTCTGAAATCTTGTTTACTAAGTGAGCATCCCTGGTTCAGGTGGCTAGATTAGAGAAGAGATTGTTAATAGAAGAACCAGAGAATAAAGGTGCCAAATCCTTTATTGGATCCACATGTGAGACAAGAGAAATTTGAAACCACAGAGCCAGCATTGGTTTTCTGTCCCTGTCCCCCTTAAATACTCCAGATCAGCTAAAGACTCCACTAGCCAGGGAGTAGAAGGAGAAAGGAAAGGAAGGAAGAACTGATGTGTTGCCTACTTCCGTGAGCCCAGATGTATTTGAGAAAAATCAGTGAGGAGAGGTCTCACTGCTCCTCCCTCTGGAGCTCTGGCGGCTCAACAGAAATATATTGAGACGTGACACAAGAACAACAGAGCAGAGATGTCTGTGGAGTCTGGTAGAGCAGATGAGCACCCACTGACAGTGCCAGGGCTCCTGTGGCCTCAGGAAGGTGGGGAAGAGAGCATCAGCCTTCTCTGTGCTTGTGAGAAAGGGTTCAGAAATTAGCTGAGATGGAGAAATAGAGAGAGTGTGCTGGAGCAAATGTGAGTGCCCCAGTGGGTGTGTGGAGGGTCTCAGTGTCCAGCCAGGGCAGCTCAGAGCAGAGGAAGCCAAGTTGGGGGTTGCTCTAGAACGTGGCTATTTGTCAAAGGATTGCTCCTGTGGAAGAGGACGCACCTAAGTATTGGACCGGAGATGGAGGTCTGCATAGGACTGAGGTAGACCAAGTTTTGAGAAATAGACAGCAAAGTCTCCCAAGGTCTGTGTTCACAGAAATCACCAGAGCAGAGCACCACTTTCAGGGGAAAGGTGGTGAGTTTGGGGAAAACTGAATGTAGGTGAATTTTAAAGCCCAAATGACTGAAAAGGCACTGAATTTGATGAACCTATTTGGAAATGACTAGATGAAGTTTTCTGTATCAGACAAAAGAGGGGCTCAAGTTCTGGAAAAGTAAAGTTTCAGATATTTTTTGCAGATATGGGTTTGTTGATTGTGTGACTAGGAAATTCATACTCATCAAGCACTGATTAATCCCATCTACATAAAATCCCCAAACCACCTTTTGTGTCTGGTACTTACCTGCAGTAATGTCACCAGTTCCTGCCTTAGTGTTTGTATATTCACCAGAGGGCATATCACTGATGTCCATGGAGTGCAGGTTAGTAAGCTTTAGAATGGCCCAGACAACCTAACAGCCTAATGGCCCAGAGGCTGTAACCTCTCTTAAGGTTAGAGCCCATAGAAGGGACAAAGCCACCAAGGTTAGGTGAGGAATTTGGGAAGATCACCGAGTAACTTAGGGTCTTGGGAACAAGTTTGGGAACAAGTTTCAGCAAAAATAAACAGTGCCAGGTACCTAGCAAGGACTGTGAATTCAACAGGTGGAAGTTTAGCAGGAACATTAAAAGAAGTTTCTAACAGGCAATCGTTAGAGGTCCATTAGACAGGTGGCTTTTTCCACATCAGGCATCTCTAACAGAGATCTTGTGTTCAGCTCTAATTTCATGGGAGGAACTTTGGACTTTGGGTAAACTTCCAGAGAAAGTCAGTTTTAAGGGTAGAGGGGAGTACAATAGACAAAAGTACTGGGGAATGTGTCGGGGTGTGTCATCCAAAGACTAAGTAGCAAATCTAACTAACTAATGTTGAGTTATAGCTCCGCTTCCTTTATGTCCCCTGGATAAGAATAAGGTTGGTCTTAATAGTTTGGTACATAGGCAAGTGTGTATCTGGTAGATAAGGGAGCACAGTTCTGCCATGGTTGGTGGCCGAGTTCTAGCTCTCATCTGCAACAATTATCCTGGCCCAGCCCTTTGAATGCCATGAAACTTTGGCGGTGCTCTTCCAACATCGACCCACCCTCGATGTTTTCTCCTGACTCTACCTCTGCCACTCCCTATCGCAGCTCAAATTCTGCCACTTCACCCTCTTGTGGTCTAAGTTCTTCTCCCTTTCATGGTAGCTTCCCAGAGAGATTCAAGGAGCTCTAGGGTCTCTGGTAGTGTAGTATTTGGTGATCATGTTGCTAAAGAAAACTTTTGGACTCATCAATATGCTGACATATATTTGAGAAAATGATGAAAACTGTAATATTTGGCCTAATTTAGCTTCAGAAGGAACCCCGAGACAAAATGGACACTCTTAGAGATACATCAAATTTCTGGTCATGCCTTCTGTTATCAAGTTTGCACCTATTATCAGCGAGCCCCCAGAAACTAATGCCTGCTCTTTCTCAGCCTCTAAAGTCCCTAAAGGAATGTGGAGGAAGGCCCTGAATTTCCATTTATGTAATAAGTTTAAAAAAAAAAAAAAAAGTCTTCCTACTCCAGGTTCATTTTCCTAGCATCGTTGAGTGGTAGTAGCTTAAAAATTGTGTCTTGACTGTCAAGTACAAATGAAGCTTAGCAAGAGCTTTTGTTTAAAAGTTGTGCATTCCAATGTTAATATGGTCCTTTCTGGAAAAGCAGTTGCCTTTTACGGATATTAAAAAGCAACTGAGTTTTATCAAAGATTCCTCTTTCATGTTCTTCGATTGCTAAGCTATGTAAGTTAACCAAAAGATAACTAAGCATTAACCCAAGTTACCTTTTGTTTTTTATCTTCTTTTGAAATCCCATGAGTTTAGCTAAGTACATTAAATGAAACATAAATCTTTAGGTTGTTTTTATTAAGTCACATATTTGGAATATATATCCAAGGCTATTTGATCAGTTGTAAAATATTAGCTGCTGCACTGAAGATTTGTGACATGGGTTTTAACAAGTGAACAAACATTTCAGGAGCGCAGTGAAAATCATTGGCTGGGGCAGCATGGAAAAGTTATATGATACTTGAGTTTAAGAACATTCAGAGAGTTTTTACTCCATAGTATTTTCAGATAGACGTTGCAATTTACAATACTAAACATAAGCAAATTTGGAAAAGTTTAAAGATTTAAAAGTAGTTTCCTTTTTCATTTTTTCCATTTTAATATTCTTGTGACGGTTGCCTCTCAAATTAAGTAAATGTCTTTGGATGATTATTATTAAAAGCCCTAGGTTACACTGCCACAAAAACATCCATGTGTAGATATACACATTCTACTCCTTTTATAGATCATAAATATAATCTCAGCTATTCTGTGTCCCAGTTTTACTTTGTCGTTTCCTGCTTCTGAGCTCTTTCTAACACTAATTTTTCTGCCTAGAAACTTCCATCCTTATCTCTCTGCCTATCAAAATCTCATTCATTTATAATTATTAACCTCCTACTATGTGCTAGACACGATGCTGAGTATCTTTCAAGGTATAGTTGTTTTGGTTTCTTTTTGGCTGTGTTGAGTCTTCATTACTGTGCACAGGCTTCCTCTAGTTGCAGCAAGCGGGGGCTACTCTTTGTTGTAGTGCGTGGGCTTCTCATTGCGGTGGCTTCTCTTGTTGGGGAGCACGGGCTCTAGGCGTATGGGCTTCAGTAGTTGTGGCTTGCAGGCTCTAGAGCACAGGCTCAGTAGTTGTGGTGCACAGGCTTAGTTGCTCCGCGGCATGTGGGATCTTCCCGGACCAGGGCTTGAACCCATGTCCCCTGCATTGGCAGGAGGGTTCTTAACCACTGCGCCACAAGGGAAGTCCCCAAGGTATAGTTTAAAAGTCATTTAGTCTATAAAAATTTTCACAATTTTATCTGTCTTTTTTTAAAACTCTGCATCTCTTTCTTCATTTTAATGGTAGTAACACTTCATTTATATCTCTATTCAGTACATTAGGTATGACCTTATATGGTTGCTTGTTTTTCCCTTCTCCCAACTCTAGAACATTGAATTACTGAGGGCAAAGTCTATTTTTTTAATTGATCATTATAACTGATGTAGCATCTAGCTCTATGTCTGCATATAATAGCTGCTCAATAAACATTTGTTCAATTGACATATGAAATCCTCTAGCTATCGAGTCAGACATGGAGAGTACCAATCTAATCTATTTCAAACATTCAGTACATAAATTAGTTTCAACATTGCACAGTGCTACTAAAAGGTCTAACAACTCACTTTATGCTCAGCTTTCAAAATTAAGTTTCTTAGCAAAGTGATCAGGGCATTTTATTTATGTAATGATTCTATGGAAAAGAGAAACATTATTAATGGATATTTTCATTTTTGGAAAAAGAAGTTAGGGCCTTTGGTAAGTTGTCTAGTGTATATGAGTCACACAACTACTAAGGTTAAAATCCTTTAACGCAACTAAGAGATTCTGTTATAACATTTTTAGATTCAGATTTATCTCAAGGAAGCCACTTTATAAGAAGCTTACTCTCCGAAGACAACGTTAACATCTTTCATGATTAGGGTTCCAGGTGTTTGGTGTTTAACTCTTGCCTCCCTTCTTATATGGATGACAAAGCACACCAAAAGCAACTCATCTAACAAGATGTTAGTTTGATTACTTTATAGAAACAGTGTCTTTAACCATAGCAGCTCAGCCTCTGACTGCCTGGACAGTGCAGCATTTACTGTAAGGCAGCAAACAAGTAGTCAGGGACAGCTAGTGCTGACAAAGCCTGAACTCCCCCACGGGGCTCAGGAAAGCACTGTCAAAGGCCAGGTGAGGGAGGAGAGTTGCAGGAGAGTAACCAGCTCATGCCCGATTCTCTGGCTTGTTGATGGTTAGGTAACAGGGAGGCATCACAAGGGGTTAACATGATCAATCCTCAGGCTCTAGGAGGTCTGGGGGCTACATGCTCATGGTCATCAGGTAGTTAACACCTTCCATTTGGTGGGAGTTTTCACATCTGTAAAATGACTCAGGAAATGTGCATCAGATGCTATCATCTAGGTACTTCAGAGAGGAACTAAAGCAAAGGATGTGGGGGAGAGGTCTGTCCCAAGAAGGCCCCATAGGGTACTGCTCTGTTACAAAAAAATGTGAGGGATTTTAGAGAAATCTGACAAATAATTCCTGAGCACCTACCCCATGTACTCAGGAATGGAGGTAAAAAATGCATGTTCAGAATTTCTAAAAGATACAACCTGTTTAGTAGAAAGTTTACATTTAGAAAGCTTTTAAGTAAGGAGGCTTTATAGGTCATGAATGGAAATGTTTGAAAATTGCTAGTCTATGAGAAAGTACAAATTATCAGCGTTTTGTGTATGGATTTAACCTTGCCAACAAGATATTTTGAGTAATTCTCCTCCAACGTTGCCTCAGCATGCCTGTATAGTAGAAAGTGGCCTGAGACTTTCTCAGTGTAAGTAGTAGTCAGTCCCTCCAGTTTTCCTCTGAGAACAGTCAAGCATCCTCTGTCACTGGTGACAGACATGGTATCTCCAGGCATGAAGGCAGTTCATTGGTTGCCTATGATCCACACATCTGTCTCTGTTATGGCCATTGGATTGTGCTGCTTAATCCTGTCTGAGTGGCTTCCCAGAAAGAGAAAACAATCTCTTTGTTCTAATAGCCCTGAAAAGACAATATCCCCTTATTAATAGGAGAAAAGGCTAGAACCTTTCCAAAGTGAGGGGTGTCAGACAGAGACTTATGGGCAAAATCTGTCCTAGGTGGAGTCCATTTTCTCCCACATGAAGATGCAATTTCAAGAAATTACTTATAAAGATTACTTATAAAATACCTCTTCGGGTATTTCAGAACCATTTACTATGCAAGCATTTGAGTCTAAAGACTGAGCATGATGTTTCCTAGGGGGGCAATTATCATGTGTTTCCAGTGTTCAGTACAGCAAAGAAAATGAGGGACCCAGATTACAGTCTGAATTTACTTCCCCGGGTAAGTAACTGTAATTCCACATAGTTTATAGATTTTTCATCCTGTCTTATATTTTAGGGCAGAATTTTGGTTTGTTAATAACATTCTATAGCCGGAGGCCTGTTTTGGAATGAAGTTAAATAAATACTGGGGGGTGTAAAGGCCTCTCCACTCTCAACTTGAATTAATTCATACCATGAATCTGTGAAGTGAGATAGAAAACTTTGAATAAAAAAATATATATGTGTGTATGTATATATGTATATAAAATACATATATGTGTGTATGTATGTATATAATATATATATATATCTTTGGCATACTTCCAGATTTGAGATCAATACAATTTAAGAAGAAAAAACCACATTTCATATTTGCTAATATGACAGAGTAATCATTTGAAACATAGTGTCTGGATTAGTGCTTGGTATGTGATAGGTAACTGATGAATATTTGTTCAATGACTATTAACCAGACTGTTTTTTTCTCCCTTACCTCTCCAACCGTGGCCATCATCTCTCTCTTTTCTAAGACATAGGTCTATCATTAGACTCAGGGGAGAGCTATTAGAAAATTGAAACTTGAAACAACAGCAAAAGGCCATTTTCTCCTAATAGGTTCAGATGTGTGATGGTTCATTATATGCGTCAATTTATCTGGGCCATAGGGCTCAGACATTTGGTAAAACGTTATTCTGGATGTTTTTGTGGGGGTGTTTTTGGATGAGATATACATTAAATCAGTGGATATAAGTAAAGCAGATTGTCCTCCATAGTGTGGGTGGGCCTTACTCAATCAGTTGAAGGCCTGAATAGAGCCAAAGGTTGACCTCTCCCAGGCAAAAGAAAATTATTCACCAGATGGCTTTTAGACTTCATCTGCAGCATCAGCATTTCCTGATTCCACAGTAGACTGCCTTTGGGCTTGAACTGCAATTCTGAGTGGCCAGCCTGCTGGCCTCCACCATTAAATTATGAACTAGCCAAGCTTTCACAGTCACATGTGCCAATTCCTTAAAATAAATCCCAGTGTATATGCACATCCTATTTCTTCTTTTTCTCTGGAGAATCTTAACTAATACAAAAGGTAACAGATTCAAGGGTGAGATTAAAAGGTTTAGGAAGCAGTAAGAATGATCAAAATCAGATGTAGTCTGTGTCCACACACCTTCCATCCAAACTCATTATAGGCCCTCTGAGTTTTGGAGGAGAGGAGAGAGAAAAGACAGACTGAATGCAATAGAGTTAGTGTGGGAGGATCTGCATCCTGCTGCTGTCTCTTGATGTAGACTTTTCCCCCTGTACCAGGTGGGAAGAATTATAGACACCTCAACCCTCCTCTGAGAGGACAGAGGACCCATTTCACATGCTTTATGATGCCCAGAGAGAAGGCAACCACAGTATAATTGCAAATATCATATAATAGAACTGATAGAATTAAGAGTCTGGGAGGAAGAAGGCAAGACACAGCCTTGAATTTCCCAGAGGTATGGAAGGCATTCCAAAATTTCTTGGGCATCCAAGCATGAAAGTTGAATGAAAGAGAAAGCAAATGTGTACAGGAGGTTCTAATGCCAGTTCTGGCCTCTTCAGAAAAGCACGGTGAGAATAATTATCAAACGGAGTCAGTTAAAGATTTGGCCATACCTCTCCAAATGGCAGAGCCTCCAAAGTGGGTGTCAGTTGAATTGGTCTTCAAAAGCTGCATGGATACGATGAGTAAGACTGTGCACCACCTGGGCCAAAGAGCCAGCAAAAGAGTGAGGACAGCCCATCAATAGCATCTTGTCAGCATCCCTGACTGTCTTTCAAGAATGGTGCTTGCTCGTGTCCCGCGGTTGTGCTCAGTTCCTTACATGACCTACTCTGAATGGACAACATCTTTCATTGGTCTCAGACCAGTGTTCAAGGTTCTGGACAATAAGGGAGGTGATGGGAATAAGAGGAGGGGGATATCCCCTCACACCTGGGCCAACTAGGGAGAGAAGGAACCAGATGAAGCTATTCCAGTGAGCAAAGAAAGTATCAGAACACATCCCTTGCTCAAGAAGGAATTCTGATAAAACTGAAACGTCATGTGACCAAAATGTGGGCACTCCTGGATGCAAATAGCTAAAGCAGTTGAAGGAACAGTCTGCTTTTCCTCTGAGAAGTGTCCCCTTCAGCATAGCTTCGATACTGTTCGATAGCACATAACTCAATTTCTAATTATGTTATTTATTATTATGAGGAGGGAAAATCATTCAACTATTTTCTACTTGAGCAGCACCTATCTCACAATCAAATAATTCCTCTTTGAGAGCTTCAAACTTTTAAAATATATCTTTTCTCTCCCATTAATTTTGTTTTAGCAGGGGAGAAGGGGCTTGAAGCTTTTAAGCTACTTCCTCATTTTTTGATTATTTGCTGGTCCAGAATCTTTTTCAACATAGATAGGGGTATACAACACAAAATATTGTATTAAAATTTTTTCACAGTATTTTTCACATGCAGAAAGATGGTTCTCATTTCCAAGTCATTTTAAAAGTCATGTATTTAAATAGACTGAGGTCACAAAAGTAAAGTGCTACAACCTTGGGGAGGACTGAAATTTTAGACATGTGTTGGTGCGTAAATGGTGCAGTAGCTGTGTGGGCAAAAGTTAATGGGGCTTCCTTTCCTGGTCACATCTTTGGAAGCCCCAGGTAAACTTAGGCTTATATTGGGTCTGATATATTGGGTCAATCAACTATTTTGTTTAGAGCAGCAGTTTTCAAACTTATTTGATAGAGAAGTCATTTTTGGAAAACAAACTGCAAATTCTTGGAAAATCTCCACTTTTATTGTATATATGTATATATATAATAATAATAAAAGTGGACATTTTTTGCTTGAAGAGCAGTGAGAAGCCTAGCATCTGCCCTGATCTGCTTTCTCTGATGGTCCTTGAGGCATCTCAGGGAACTCAGGGTTCTAACAGGACCAATGACAGTGGAGGTTCCTGGAGATTAGGACTCAATGGGAAACTCCATAGGGGAAAAAATGGCTCTGCTGAATTTTCTGTCTGGTGCTGGGACAGAGATTTATAGTTACATAACTGGTATCCCGAATATAACCCGTCTCCAGAAAACAATGGTCAAGTTTTATAGAATCATTTTTATTTGAAGGTGATTTACCCCTTCCTTGCCTTAAAAGATCTCCCTAATGCGGTATACACCAGTGGGGTTGTGTACTTGTAGAGTAAATAGGACAAGATATTTTTCACTAGACACTGTGCCTTACCCTGCCCTCTGATGTATTCTCCAGAAAGCAAACTTGCGTGTTACATTGTGTCACTTAAGTTTTCCCTGAACATCAAAGTTCCATATGGAGAATCTTTACCCAGTGTAATATTTGCTTTGCGTCAGTCTGGGGAATTTTCAGTGTTTACATTTGTGCCATTTAACCATACTAGAAAAAAAAAAAAAAAACTCCTCTTCTGTTAATGTGCATTGCTTTAAGCACGGCAGCAGAATGATCACAGTCAAATTGTTTTATAATCTGTAATACACCATTTGGGAATCAGAAACCTACCGTTAATAAAATGTGTACAACCATCCTTCTCTGGAGATGCAGTAACCCTTTGGAGTTAATGTACACTACAGTCCTTCCTGTTTTAACTAAGTTGTACATTAAGAAGATAGGCTAGGTTAGTATTTAGTGATGAATTATGTGTGTTGATTAGTAACCTGAAATCTGTATGAGTCTTCTATGTATTTTTCGTTAATGCTGTGGCTAAAATGTGTTCCACAGATAAACGTCATAAGACTTGAAAGAAAAGTGAAGACTGATAACCTTCGTAGGCGATGACTAGGCCATTTGTATGTTGCTTAGCAGCCTGGTAAACCCTTGATTTGCTTTTTGATTATTATTAGCTTATAGGGTGATATTTGAAAAACTGACATGTAGGATGGGATGTCTATTAGTAATAATACTATATAAGTACTGGGTAGTTACATTTTTACAAAGATTTAGACACATCCAACATTATTAGAAGTTGAGAATCTTCAAGAACTTCTTCAGTAAACCTTGACACAATTAGACCTTCAGACTTTTCATTAACCAATCACAGAACAGAGTTATAAAACCGGACTATACCCTTATCCATCCCTGCGCTAAATACAGACTATCACCTGACATAAGTAAAAACCCATGCTTCTTTTCATTAATTCAATAAGGGAGTGCTGTGTAGACGGAATGACATACTACAAAATTTATGAAAGGGATGGCGCTAAGTCTCATGTAAATTAAAGCAAACGATAAAAGGAGCAGAAAACAAATATTAGGGAAATTTGGGGTTGTGAGTGACCAGACTGCTCTCAAAGAGTCTTGCCACTCAGTACTGGGGTGACTTTGGATCTGAAGGTAGGACAGGACCTGGAAAACAAGAGAGGGCTATCTGCTTGATTACTGACGAGGAGAACTTAGCCAGCTTACGTGAAACTAAGTGAAGCTGATTCTGGCAACTTTCTTCTGTGCTTCACCCTGATGATCTTTGTGTCCCTGACCCCTGAGGAGTCCCTCATATTTACAGTAATTTACAGTAGATTATCGTGCAGGAAGGTTATTGGGGAGTGCTCTCGGGAGTAAAGGCAGCAGGATTGGCCCAAGTGTCAAGCTGGTCCTGTCATTATCCCTCTTCAAAAGATGTGGACAATGAAATTTAGGAGGCCACATGCTAAGGAATCAGTGGAGTAAGGCTACAGTTCAGGTGTGTCTGACACCCAAATCCTGTTTTCAGTCACTGCACAGGTAAACATATATCCTCTGTATGACATATACAACGATGGATAAGTTTCGTAGTTTGTAACCTTTCATTTAATTTCACTAATTGTTAGAAAGTTCTTTTTACTCTGAACCTGAATCTGTCTCTAGCTTAAAACCGCTGGTCTTTGTTCTACCTCCAGAAGGTCTATAGCATTTAAAGCCTCCTTCTTCTGTATCACAGAGTTTTAATTATTTGAAACTATCCTTCCTGTCTTTGATCTTAGGATCTGGAGTCAACTGGGAAATAAGCTAGTAATATGGCAGATTTTGGAGGTAAAAGTCAAACTGGGAACACTCTCATCCTAGAGATTACGAACATGACAGAAAGGGAGAAAGCCAAAATTATATTATAATGAATGTAAAATAACATTCATTTGATACTTACAGTTTGCAAAGTTCTTTCATATATATGGTTTCACTGGGACCTTTCCTGAGTATAATATTACCGTTGTCATTATTTGTGTCCTTATTAAATAGAACAGGAAACTGAGGCTGTGGTTTAGAGATTTGTCCAAGGATGATTATGAGATCAGCTTTGTGTGCCCAGCATAGCACGTGACACATAGAAGACCCTAAAAAAGTGTTTATTAAAGAATGAATATGGTTGAAGCTTGTAAGTCCTGGAACTATACCCAATTATTTTTGTATTATGTAAGGCTCTTTTGGTTGCAGTTAACAGAAATAAACAAAATGTAGAGGTATTATTGTAAGTATATAGAACCTAAGGTTGTGAAAGTTGTTCAGGTCTTAAAAAATGAAAATGAAAACTGGAAGGCATGGGTAAACTAAGACAGTGCTTCTCTCTCTTTTTTTTCTGTGTGTTTGCTTCATTTTTTATAATCTCCGTCTTCAGACCAGCTTTCTCTGCTCTTCAGGCCTATGGTGGAAAACACAGCTTCCCACTTTTGGGAGAACACACATTCCCATTTTTGGAGTAATCAACCAAGAGAAGAGGTAATGCCCTACAAGCACGGTTACTAGAACCTCACCCCTTTGGTCGTGTAGTAGGGAGTAATTCCAGAGAACAAAAGAAGGCATTCATTTATATGCCAGGCAAACATGCCAAAGCTGCCCATTACAATTTCTTTTACCAAATCCTGTGTCCACTCAGCTTTCCTGTTTTGCATTAGTGCCACTACGAGGAATTTTTTTTAAATACAGTATCCTTTGTGATTTTCTCTCCTACATGACTTCAAGTAGAGAGAAAAGCCCTTAATAATTCACTGCCTTGGTATTTTTGCAGAGCAGAAAATAGAAGCTACCAGGAATGTCTTTGTAGAGATCTGACTTCTTTCTTGGGATTATGCTGCCCCTCCTGGAGGTGGAGGAGACTGAACAGCTTTAAAAGAAGCCAAAGTAGAAATAGCGATTGTACTATAATATTGCTCTGCAAACTACATTTCCTAGTCTTCTTTGCCAGTTGGCAGTTAAGCTGAGTCAGACATAAAGGATAAAACTGAACTATGCAGGTAAAGGAAGAGGATGATGTGTACTCTATTCGAAGGAACAAACATTTGAGGCAAGATATTTTGCAGAACATTTATACTCTAGAATAGCTGCAGTGTAGATCATGAGGTGGAGAAGTAGCAGATATAACTGGAAAGATACACCGGAAGGGGGCCATTGTGTGATGTCCTGAGAAGGTGAACTTTATTTTGTGGGCAGTAAGCCACAATTTTTTGTGGTAGTAGGAGTAGAATTTTTTGTTTCATATTCGAAGTTTAAAACCTTACTCTGGTGAGAAAAACACTGGAGGAGAACCGGAAATAAGGAAGAGCATGTTATGGATATTAGATAGATGTGGAAAATAAGGGCCTGAGCCAAAGTTGTAGCAGTGAAAATAAAGAGAATAGGATTCAACAAGACATAATAAGGATGTCAGATCTCTGTTGTTGAGAATGTGGGAAATAGAGCACATTTTTGACTTTGGGATAGAGTGGTACTGTTCATAGAAATAGGACAGGAAGATGGTTGGTTCAGACACAGAGACAACATGATTATTATCCTTGACTTCAATGAGTTTTGGATGTTTATGGAACATCTAAGAAATGTTCAGTAGTTAGCTGGAGATACAAGTCTGGAGCTTAGGGAAGAAGTTGTAACTAGGGATGATTAATTTAGCAGAGGGGGTTGAAAATCACACAGAATTTGGGCAATTTCACATTTAGCTTTTCACATATTCAATCTCCGATTGTAATGTAAATAGGATAACAATTCGGTTGAAGTATGAATCTATAGAGCCATCACCAGATTCTTTTGCTTTCACATAGTCTGTTTTTGTCATAACAAATTTGTCTCTTTTATCAGTGCTATTGAAACTGGGCTTTATAAAGCCTTCATCTCTAAAAAAACATTTTCCAAGGGGCAGCTCCAAAGATAGAAAAGTGTATTGGATGAATCCTATTCTGACCTAATATGGCATCTAAAAAATGTGTTTGCATTGCTAAAATTGTAATTTTACAGTGGTTGTAGTTTTATAAATTCTTTGAATGGGATAAAATACTAGTTAATTAGTGCTCATAAGTCAACTTCCTCTGAATTGGTTTTCTGACTTTTATCACATAGGAACAATATTCCATTGCAGAGATGATCCTTCGTGTTGATTGTTTTGTGCATGAACATTTTGAAGGTCTGTAGGATTTAAAGCTTCCTTCTTCTAGTCTATCAGGATGCCCCTAATACTTTATGCCAGTTCCACCTCCCTGTAGCCAACCAACTACTTGGCTAATTGCTAGTTTAAAACCTCACTCTAGATCTTACCTGTTTCTAAGTTATCTGGACACGGTTGTGTCTTCCAGTCTAGACTTCCTCCCAAGGTTTGTCTATAGTGCCTGCTGCCTCCTGGTGGGCTGGTATTGTTGCAGGGTGAACCCTTCATGCTTGACCCAGCCTGAAACATGTAACTGGGTATCATCCATGTATGTCTTAACCAGCAAGAGAATCAGAAGGGTGGCAGGTCTGGAAAGCAGTTGATATGTAGAAAGGCAGAAGAAAATTGTCATCTTTAACCAGATGCACTCTAGGAAAGACCTGAAAGATAGTTTCAAATAATTAAAACTCTGTGATACAGAAGAAGGAGGCTTTATATGCTATAGACCTTCTGGAGGTAGAACAAAGACCAGCGGTTTAAAGCAGAGACAGATTCAGATTTAGCATAAAAAGAACTTTCTAACATTTAGTGAAATTAAATGAAAGGTTACAAACTGCAAAACTTATCCATCGTTGTATATGTTATACAGAGGATATATGTTTACCTGTGCAGTGACTGAAAACAGGATTTGGGTGTCAGACCTGAAGTGGAGCCTTACTCCACTGCTTCCTTAGCGTGTGGCCTCCTTTTGAAGAGGGATAATGACAGGACCAGCTTGACACTTGGGCCAACCCTGCTGCCTTCACTCCCGAGAGCACTCCCCAATAACCTTCCCGCATGCTAATCTATATCCCAGTGTCTGTTTCCTGGGGAACTCTATTTAAATTATGAGTATTTTCATCTTCATCATCTGATTCTGGCAAATTGTCAGCACCTTCAGGGCACAGAATCAGCCTTATTCATCTTTATATTTCAAGAGCTGTGGTCATTCAATAAATCTTTCCATATCTTACCTTTGTGAGGGCTTCAGAATGAATCTTACCAAACAGCTTGCTTCCCTCCAACTGAGTGGTGGGTAACACATGTCCATAAAATGCCTTTTGCCTCTTTTTTTCACCGAATGCTCTTCAGCATAAACTTCATGCTTAAGAACATGGATTCCCAAATACAAAGGTACCTCTAGAAACAAAATGCCACTCCCTCTTATATTGTATATTTTTCAGTTAATTACTAGTTTAAGTAAAATTAAGCAGTCATTATAGTTCACATTAACCTTGTGTTAGCAGAATAGCTTAGTGATTGAAACAAGATTTGGGTGTCAGACAGACCTGAGTCGAAGCCTTACCCCACCACTTCCTTAGTGTGTGGCCTCCCTAAGTTTCATTGTCCACGTCTTTTCAGGAAGGATAATGATAATACCTCCCTCTCTGGGCTGTGGGGAGAATCAAAGAAGAAAATGTGTGCAAAACACCAGACATATAGCAAATACTCAAAGCATGTCAGCTATTGTCCGTGATGTTACTTTATTAATATTTCAAGTTCATTTTATTATTCATTCTCTGTATAGTTGTTTTCATACAGATCAAAATACTTACTAATTTCCCTTGTAATTTCTTCTTTGACCTATGGGTTATTTAAAAATCTGTTGTTTAATTTGCAAATATTTGTGGATATCCAAATTTCCTTCTGTTGTTGAGTTCTGATTCCATCCCACTGTAGTCAGAGAACATACTTTGTATGATTTCAATCCTTTTAAATTTATTGACTTATTGTATGGCCTAGTTCAATTCTTTGTAAATTGATATAAGACATGTGAAATCTAAATATTGCTCCAGGGGCTTCCCTGGTGGCCCAGTGGTTAAGAATCCACCTGCCAATGCAGGGGACACGGGTTCGAGCCCTGGTCTGGGAAGATCCCACATGTCGCTGAGCAACAAAGCCCGTGAGCCACAACTACTGAGCCTGCGCTCTAGAGCCTGCAAGCCACAACTACTGAAGCCCGCACGCCTAGAGCCCGTGCTTTGCAACAAGAGAAGACACCACAATGAGAATGGTTAAAATCATTGCCTCTGAATCTGGAAAGATCTGCATGTCAATTTACTTCTCTGAGCTTTAATTTTCCTTATCTGTAAAATATAGGTAATAATTGTACCTGCTCACCAGTCAGGGTTTTTGTTGCAAATTTAGGCAAAGGAGCAATATATTTGTAGGAGAGTTCATAAAATTCATGAGAAATATGTAGAATTGAGCTCAGAAATTGGGCTGGAGCCACGTTATGCTGGAGGAGAAACATGACTAAGTCCTCTGTGGGAGTAGTCCGGTCAGGGTGGCCCTTCAGCCCTTTGCGTGAGTTCTAGGATGAGTGGCACACACTCCAAACCTGGAGTTCCAGGCAGAAGGATCCAGATGGCTGAGGCTTGGTTGCATGGTCATGCCGAGATGTGTCAGGGAAAGTAAGTACCTGGTCTCTTCAATTCATACGATACCCTCATGCATAGATAATGGGCAGCCAAACAAATGAACAGGCAACCAAATAATGGGCAAACAGACCACACAGAATTTTTGTGGGTATTAATTACTATAATATATTGCAAAGTGCTTAACACAGTACCTGGTAGATATTGGGTATTAGATCCAATTGTTCTTTCTCTCTCTTGTTTTCTCTGAGAAGCAAAACCACTAGGAGTCATATATAATAAGGTTCCATGCATTCAATAGAGAGGAAAGAAAACTACAAAGCCCCAAAACAACTGCATTTGTATTTTGTTAAAAAAAACACCCAACTATCTGAGTACACTTACACTGGGTATAATTGCTGTACTGAGAATGTTTCCTTAAATAAGCGTTTAGTAATATAAAAGTTAAATTATCCAAGGATAATAAAGGGGTTTGACTTTCTTAAGCAGGTAAAGAAAACACGTTTTCTCCCTCACTGACTTTTTTGGTGGATTTAAACTAGAACCTGAGTGCTTAAGAACAGGAATAATAGAAGCATCTGAGAGATTTGTGTTAAGATAGTGGATCCCACCCTCCCTTTTTTTTTTTTGCTATAAGGTGACTGGTTTGGGATACACTGTCTAGAAATTACAGTGTTTCTTGGGGCAAGGTACATTCTTCAAGATTTGAAATGATGGGACTTCCCTGGTGGACCAGTGGTTAAGGCTCCGCATTTCCAATTCAGGGGGCACGGGTTCGATCCCTGGTCGGGGAACTAAGATCCCACGTGCCACATGTTGCCGCCAAATAAAAAATAAATAAATAAAAATTTTTAAAAATGTCCAAATCAATGGCTTAAAACAAACAAAACAACAAAAAGACTTGAAATGTTATCCTAATAAAATATCTGTACAAAATATGCATCACAACATGGTTTACAATAGTAAAAATTGAAACAATGTAAATGACCATCAACTGCACTTGTTTTCCACTAGAACAATGGAATACCATGCAGCCAAAGTATCATTTTTGCTCTGTTTCCAAAATCTATTGCTCCTTCTAAGATTACCAATGTCCTCCATATTTATTATGTCCAAAGGCTGATTTTTCTTTAGTACTTATCCTACTGTGGAAAGGCAGTGCCCTGGGTAGGAGATTCTAAGATAGAGATTTCATGGAAGGAAGTCAATAAGGAGAATCAACAGCAGTGGGGGAGGGAAGGAAGCAAGACTCTGGGCAGAGGGAGAAGTTACACTGTGATGCATTTGTGTTAACAAAGGCGTCAGCCAGTCCTAAAGGGGAGCTCTGGAACTGACATGGCCCTTCAGCATTGTCCTGGAGTGGGTGAGAGGGGGCCTTTTTCCCCGCTGTTGTCCAGTCATCAAATGCTGGCCACGCTGGGAATAGAGTTCTTAGGTCAAGTGGTTCTCTCACAGTTGAAGGCAATTCTCAGAGAGGGGTCAGCTGAGAGCTGTTTGCTGCCCAAACTCCTAGAAGCTAGAGGAAGGAGGGGTTCAGTCCGGGAAGGGGGATCTGGTGACACACCAAGTCATCTACTACCCCTAATTTGCTTGTTACCATCATGCTTGGCTACTCCTCATTTGAAATACTCTTTCCTGGCTTCTGGGTTGCCACACTGTCCTTTTTTTTTTTTTTAACTTCTTTACTGGAGTATAATTGCTTTACAATGTTGTCTTCGTTTCTGCTGTATAACAAAGTGAATCATCTATATGTATACATATATCCTCATATCCCTTCCCTCTTGTGTCTGCCTGCCACCCTGCCTATCCCACCCGTCTAGGTGGTCACAAAGCACCAAGCTGATCTCCCTGTGCTATGCAGCTGCTTCCCACTAGCCATCTATTTGACATTTGGTAGTGTATATATGTCCATGCCACTCTCTCACTTTGTCCCAGCTTACACTTTCCCCTCTCCGTGTCTTCAAGTCCATTCTCTACGTCTGTGTCTTTATTCCTGTCCTGCCCCTAGGTTCTTCAGAACTTTTTTTTTTTTAGATTCCATATATATGTGTTAGCATACGGTATTATTTGTTTTTCTCTTTCTGACTTCACTCTGTATGACAGATTCTAGGTCCATGCACCTCACTACAAATAATTCAACTGCGTTTCTTTTTATGGCTGAGTAATATCCCATTGTATATATGTGCCACATCTTCTTTATCCATTCATCTGTCGATGAACACTTAGGTTGCTCCCATGCCCTGGCTATTGAAAATAGTGCTGCAATGAACATTGTGGTACATGACTCTTTGAATTATGGTTTTCTCAGGGTATACGCCAAGTAGTGGGATTGCAGGGTCATATGGTAGTTCTATTTTGAGTTTTTTAAGGAACCCCCATACTGTTTTCCATAGTGGCTGTATCAATTTACATTCCCACCAACAGTGCAAGAGGGTTCCCTTTACTCCACACCCTCTCCAGCATTGTTTGTCGATTTTCTGATCATGGCCATTCTGACTGGTGTGAAGTGATACCTCATTGTAGTTTTGATTTGCATTTCCCTAATGATTAGTGATGTTGAGCATCCTTTCATGTGTTTGTGGGCAATCTGTATATCTTCTCTGGAGAAATGTCTATTTAGGTCTTCTGCCCCTTTTTGGATTGGCTTGTTTGTTTTTTTGATATTGAGTTGCATGAACTGCTTGTATATTTTAGAGATTAATCCTTTGTCAGCTGCTTCATTTGCAAATATTTTCTCCCATTCTGAGAGTTGTCTTTTCGTCTTGTTTATGTTTTCCTTTGCTGTGCAAACTTTTATTTCCATTTCCCTAGGAGGTGGGTCAAAAAGGATCTGGCTGTGATTTATGTCATAGAGTGTTCTGCCTATGTTTTCCTCTAAGGGTTTTAGAGTGTCTGGCCTTACATTTAGGTCTTTAATCCGTTTTCAGTTTATTTTTGTGTAAGGTGTTAGGGAGTGTTCTAACTTGTTTTACATGTAGCTGTCCAGTTTTCCCAGCACCGCTTATTGAGGAGGCTGTCTTTTCTCCATTGTATATTCTTGCCTCCTTTATCAAAGATAAGGTGACCATATGTGCATGGGTTTATCTCTGGGCTTTCTATCCTGTTCCATTGATCTATACTTTTGTTTTTGCACGAGTACCATACTGTCTTGATTACTGCAGGTTTGTATAGTCTGAAGTCCAGGAGCCTGATTCCTCCAGCTCCATTTTTCTTTCTCAAGATTGCTTTGGCTATTTGGGGTCTTTTGTGTTTCCATAGAAACTGTGCAATGTTTTGTTCTAGCTCTGTGAAAAATGCCATTGGTAGGTTGATAGGGATTGCATTGAATCTGTAGATTGCTTTGGGTAGTATAGTCATTTTCACAGCGTTGATTCTTCCAATCTAAGAACATGGTATATCTCTCCATCTGTGTGTATAATCTTTAATTTCTTTCATCAGTGTCATAGTTTTCTGCATACCGGTCTTCTATCTCCTTAGGTAGGTTTATTTCTAGATATTTTATTCTTTTTGTTGCAATGGTAAATGGGAGAGTTTCCTTAATTTCTCTTTCAGATTTTTCATCATTAGTGTATAGGAATGCAAGAGATTTCCATGCATTAATTTTGTTTCCTGCTACTTTACCAAATTCATTGATTCGCTCTAGTAGTTTTCTGGTAGCATCTCTAGGATTCTCTATGTATAGCATTATGTCATCTACAAACAGTGACAGTTTTACTTCTTCTTTTCTCATTTGAATAACTTTTATTTCTTTTTCTTCTCTGATTGTTGTGGCTAAAACTTCCAAAACTATGTTGAATAATAGTGGTGAGAGTGGGCAACCTTATCTTGTTCCTGATCTTAGTGGAAATGGTTTCAGTTTTTCATCATTGAGAAGGATGTTGGCTGTGGGTTTGTCATATATGGCGTTTATTATGTTGAGGTAAGTTCCCTCTATGTGTACTTTCTGGAGGGTTTTTAACATAAATGGGTGTTGAATTTTGTCAAAAGCTTTTTCTGCATCTATTGAGATGATCATATGGTTTTCTCCTTCAATTTGTTAATATGGTGTATCACATTGATTGATTTGCATATATTGAAGAATCCTTGTGTTCCTGGAATAAACCCCACTTAATCATGGTGTATGATAGTTTTAATGTGCAGTTGGATTCTGTTTGTGAGTATTTTGTTGAGGATTTTTGCATCTATGTTCATCAGTGATATTGGCCTGTAGTTTTTTTGTGTGACATCTTTGTCTGGTTTTGGTATCTGGGTGACGGTAGCCTCATAGAATGAGTATGGGAGTGTTCCTCCCTCTGCTATATTTTGGAATAGTTTGAGAAGGTTAGGTGTTAGCTCTTCTCTAAGTGTTTCAAGGAATTCGCCTGTGAAGCCATCTGGTCCTGGGCTTTTGTTTGTTACAGTTTCAATTTCAGTGCTTGCGATTGGTCTGTTTATATTTTCTACTTCTTCCTGGTTCAGTCTCAGAAGGTTGTGTTTCCTAAGAATTTGTCCATTTGTTCCAGGTTGTCCATTTTATTGGCATATAGTTGCTTGTAGTAATCTCTCATGATCCTTTGTATTTCTGCAGTGTCAGTTGTTACTTTTCCTTTTTCATTTCTAATTCTATTGATATGAGTCTTTTCCTTTTTTTTTTCTTGATGAGTCTGGCTAATGGTTTATCAATTTTGTTTATCTCCTCAAAGAACCAGCTTTTAGTTTTATTGATCTTTGCTATTGTTTCCTTCTTTTTCTTTTATTTCTGATCTGATCTTTATGATTTCTTTCCTGCTGCTAACTTTGGGGATATTTGTTCTTCTTTCTCTGATTGATTGAGGTGTAAGATTAGGTTGTTTATTTGAGATGTTTCTTGTGTCTTGAGGTAGGATTTTATTGCTATAAACTTCCCTCTTAGAACTGCTTTTTCTGCATCCTATAGGTTTTGGGTCATCATGTTTCATTGTCATTTGTTTCTAGGTATTTTTTGATTTCCTCTTTGATTTCTTCAGTGATCTCTTGGTGATTTAGTAGTGTACTGTTTAGCCTCCATGTGTTTGTATTTTTTACAGATTTTTTTTCCTATAATTGATATCTTGTCTCATAGCGTTGTTGTTGGAAAAGATACTTGATATGATTTCAATTTTATTAAATTTACCAAGGCTTGATTTGTGACCCAAGATATGATCTATCCTGGAGAATGTTCCATGAGCACTTGAAAAGGAACTGTATTCTGTTGTTCTTGGATGGAATGTCCTATAAATATCAATTAAATCCATCCTGTTTAATGTGTCATTTAAAGCTTGCGTTTCCTTATTTATTTTCATTTTGGTTGATCTGTCCATTGGTGAACATAGGGTGTTAAAAGTCCCCTACTATGATTGTTTTACTGTCAATTTCCCCTTTTCTGGCTGTTAGCATTTGCCTTATGTATTGAGGTGCCCCTATGTTGGGTGCATAAATATTTACAACTGTTATATATTCTTCTTGGGTCAATCCCTTGATCATTAGGTAGTGTCCTTCTTTGTATCTTGTAATAGTCTTTATTTTGAAGTCTATTTTGTGTGATATGAGTATTGCTACTCCAGCTTTCTTTTGGTTTCCATTTGCATGAAATATCTTTTTCCATCCCCTCACTTTCAGTCTGTATGTGTCCCTAGGTCTGAAGTGGGTTTCTTGTAGATAGCATATATATGGGTCTTGGTTTGGTACCCATTCAGCCAGTCTATATCTTTTGGTTGGAGCATTTACTCCATTTACATTAAAGATAATTATTGATATGTATGTTCCTATTACCATTTTCTTAATTGTTTTGGGTTTGTTATTGTTGTTGTTTTCCTTCTCTTGTGTTTCTTGCCTAGAGAGGTTCCTGGAGCATTTGTTGTAAAGCTGCTTTGGTGGGGTTGTATTCTCTTAGCTTTTGCTTGTTGGTAAAAGTTTTAATTTCTCTGTCAAATCTCAATGAGAGGGCTTCCCTGGTGGCGCAGTGGTTAGCAATCTGCCTGACAATGTAGGGTATATGGGTTCGAGCCCTGGTCTTGGAAGATCCCACATGCTGTGGAGCAACTAAGCTCGTTCACCACAACTACTGAACCTGCTCTCTAGAGCCTGTGAGCCACAACTACTGAGCCCACACACCAGAGCCCATGTTCTGCAAGAAGAGATGCCACCGCAATGAGAAGCCTGTGCACCACAACGAAGAGTAGCACCGGCTCACCGCGCCAGAGAAAGCCAGCCCACATAAATGAAGACCCTGCACAGCCACACACACAAAAAAAATTTGAATGAGATCCATGCTGCATAGAGTAATCTTTCGTGTAGGTTTTTTCCTATCATCACTTTAAATATGTCCTGCCACTCCCTTCTGGCTTGCAGAGTTTCTGCTGAAAGAGCAGCTGTTAACCTTATGGGCATTCCCTTGTATATTATTTGTTGTTCTTCCCTTACTGCTTTCAACATTTTTTCTTTGTATTTAACTTTTGATAGTTTGATTAGTATGTGTCTTGGCGTGTTTCTCCTTGGATTTATCCTGTATGGGACTCTCTGTGCTTCCTGGACTTGATTAACTATTTCCTTTCCCATATTAGGGAAGTTTTCAACTATAATCTCTTCAAATATTTTCTCATTCCCTTTCTTTTTCCTTTCTTCTTCTGGGACCCCTATAATTTGAATGTTGGTGCATTTAATGTTGTCCCAGAGGTCTCTGAGACTGTCCTCAACTCTTTTCATTCTTTTTTCTTTATTCTGCACTGCGGTAGTTATTTCCACTATTTTATTTTCCAGGTCACTTATCCGTTCTTTTGCCTCAGTTTTTCTGCTACTGATTCCTTCTAGAGAATTTTTAATTTCATTTATTGTGTTGCTCATTATTGTCTGTTGCTCTTTAGTTCTTTTAGGTCCTTGTTAAACGTTTCTTGTATTTTCTACATTCTATTTCCAAGATTTTGGATCATCTTTACTATCATTTCCCTGAATTCTTTTTCAGGTAGCCTTCCTATTTCCTCTTCATTTGTTTGGTCTGGTGAGTTTTTACCTCTCTCCTTCATCTGCTGTGTATTTCTCTGTCTTCTCATTTTGCTTAACCTACTGCGTTTGGGGTCTCCTTTTCACAGGCTGTGGGTTCATAGTTACCATTGTTTTTGGTGTCTGCCCTCAGTGGGTAAGGTTGGTTCGTAGGTTGTGTAGGCTTCCTGGTGGAGGAGACTAGTGCCTGTGTTCTGGTGGATGAGAATGGATCTTGTCTTTCTGGTTGCCAGGACAGTGTGGTGGTGTGTTTTGGGGTGTATGTAACCTTATTATGATTTTAGGCAGCTTCTCTGCTAATGGTGGCGTTGTGTTCCTGTTTTTCTAGTTGTTTGGCATGGGGTGTCCACCACTGTATCTTGCTGGTCATTGAGTGGAGCTGGGTCTCAGCCTTGTGATGGTGATCTCTGGGAGAGCTTTCTCTGTTTGATATCATTTGGTGCTGGGAAGTCTCTGGTAGACCAATGTCCTGAACTTGACTCTCCTACCTCAGAGGCTCAGGCCTGACACCTGGCCTTAGCACTAAGACCCTCTGAGCCACACGGCTCAGAAGAAAAGAGAGGGAAAAAAAGAAAGAAAGAAAGAAAGAAAAATAAAATAAAGTTATTAAAATAAAAATATTATTAAAAATAAAAAATAAAGGAAAGAAAGAGAGAGCAACCAAACGAAAAAACAAATCCACCAATGATAATAAGCACTAAAAACTATACTAAAAAATAAATAAATAAAACGGACAGACAGAAGAACCCTAGGAGAAATGGTAAAAGGAAAGTTATACAGACAAAATCACACAAAGAGGCATACACGTACACACAAAAATAGAAAAAGGAAAACAATATATGTATTTTTTAAAAAGGGAAGAGAGCAACCAAATCAATAAACACATCTACCAGTGATAATAAGCTCTAAGTACTAAACTAAGGTAAACATAAAACCAGAAACAAATTAGTTGCAGAAAGCAAACCCCAAGTCCACAGTTGCTCCCCAAATCCACCACCTCAATTTTGGGACGATTCGTTGTCTTTTCAGGTATTCCACAGATGCAGGGTACATCAAGTTGATTGTGGCGATTTCATCTGCTGCTTCTGACACTGTTGGGAGAGATTACCCTTTCTCTTCTTTGTTCACACAGCTCCTGGGGTTCAGCTTTGGATTTGGCCCGGCCTCTGTGTGTAGGTCACCTGAGGTCATCTGTTCTTCACTCAGACAGGATGAGTTAAAGTAGCAGCTGATTAGGGGGCTCTGGCTCACTCAGGCCAGGAGGACGGAGGGGTACAGAATGTGGGGTGAGCCTGCAGCGGCAGAGGCCAGCATGATGTTGCAACAGCCTCAGACATGCCGTATTTTCTCTCATGGAAGTTATCCCTGGATCACGGGACCCTGGCAGTGGTGGACTGCACAGGCTCCCGGGAGGGGAGGTGTGGATAGTGACCTGTGCTCGCACACAGGCTTCTTGGTGGCTGCAGCAGCAGCCTTAGCATTTCATGCTCGTCTCTGGTATCCAGGCTGATAGACGCGGCTCACGCCCATCTCTGGAACTCGTTTAGGCGGTGCTCTGAATCCCTCTCGTTGTGCACCCTGAAACAATGTTCTCTTGACTCTTAGGCAGGTGCAGACTTTTTCCCGGACTCCTTCCCAGCTAGCTGTGGTGCACTAGCCCCCTTGAGGCTGTGTTCATGCAGCCAACCCCAGTCCTCTCCCTGGGATCTGACCTCCGAAGCCGGAGTCTCAGCTCCCAGCCTCCACCCGCGTCAGTGGGTGAGCAGACAAGCCTCTGTGGCTGGTGAGTGCTGGTTGGCACCAATCCTCTGTGCGGGAATCTCTCCGCTTTGCCCTCAGCACCCCTGTGGCTGCGCACTCCTCCGCGGCTCCGGTGCTTCCCCCTCCGCCACCCACAGTCTTCGCCCGCGAAGGGGCTTCCAAGTGTGTGGAAACCTTTCCTCCTTCACAGCTCCCTCCCACTGGTGCAGGTCCCGTCCCTGTCCTTTTGTCTCTGTTTTTTCTTTTGCCCTACCCAGGTACGTGGGGGGTTTCTTGCCTTTTGGGAGGTCTGAGGTCTTCTGCCAGTGTTCAGTGGGTGTTCTGTAGGAGCTGTTCCACATGTAGATGTATTTCTGATGTATCTGTGGGGAGGAAGGTGATCTCCGCGTCTTACTCCTCCTCCATCTTGAAGATGCCCCCTGCCACACATTTTTTTTTTTCTTTCTTCTGTCCTCTCTGAGGGTCTTCCTTCTAGACTTGAATTTCATAGAGATTTCCCTGGACCTTTATTTCTCCTTACTCAACATGAGCGAATTCTACCTCATGCCTTCAAATATTATCGATGACTTCTAAATGTATAACTGTAACTCATTTGTCTCAACTACTGGACATATGATGTCTCACAGGCATCTCAACATTTTATTAAACTGAACCCATATCTTTAGTATTGATCTTTACCCTGTGTTCTCTTAGTTGTTTATGCTAGAATCCAGGAAGTCAACCGTAGCTTCTTCCTCTGCATTATACCTTCATTCAAAAATGACCTAATTTTTGCAAATTTGTCCAAAAAATTCACCTCATAAGTATGCTGTTATTTTTTTTTCTATTTTTTCTTTTATCTGAACTGCTGCAGTAGCCTCTTCACTGCCCTCCTAGTATACATCTTTGCTTCCTTCAGATCATTCTTTATACAGTAGCTAGAATGATCATTCAAGAATGCAGAATATCACCATGTCACTCACCTATTTCAAACCCTGGACTAACTCCCCTGTGCACTAAAATTATTACTGTGACCTAAAAAGTCTTCTGTGGATACTTGATTTTTGTCTGTGTCTCAAATATGTTTTTCATATGCTGTTCCCACTGCCTGGAATACACTACTCCCAGATTTTCTTATCACCTGACAATTATTCTTTAACTTTCAGCATAGAATCAATATATTACTTTTTCAGGGAAACTTTTTCAAACTTCCCTGGCTAAATTGGCTTTCCCGGCTAAAGGCATTTATCCTTTCTCTCTCAGATGCTTTATTAGGATCTTAAATTAAGTATAAGTTTTATTTCCTCTCTCCCACATTAGACTAATAATTTCACGAGAAATAAGACGATGATTTTTGGTCTACCACTAGGCTGTCAGTGTCTAGAAAGTATCTCAAACATAGTAGTCCTTCAATAATTTCAGTTGAACATTTTATCGATATACACACATACATATATATTACACATCCATACCCATGTTGTCTTAGTCTGCTCAGCCTGCTACAACAAAAATACCGTAGATTGGGTGGCTTAACTAACAAACATTTATGGTTATGGAGGCTGGAAATTTCAAGATAAAAGTGCCAGGAGATTTGAGTCTGGGGACGACTAATTTTTTGCATGTTTGTGCTGTTTTCTTTTAGGTTTTAGGAAAGACCATATTTAGGTATGATTCCAAGTCTATTTCCTGATGTTTCTGAAAATCAATACATTTGAACAATAATTCAGAATTATGGATTTTGTAACTTTCCCAGGAATCCTGGGTACCACCAAGCATGTAGTAGATGTTCAGTAGGTGCCTATTGATCAAGTAAGTGATAGAGTAAAGATAATTGTAAGCCACGTGTGATGGTTAATTTTATGAGTCAACTTGGCTAGGCCATGGTACCAAGATATTTGGTCAAAAACCAGTCTAGATGTAGCTGTGAAGGATTTTTTTTTTAAAAGAAATTAACATTTAAGTAAAGCAGATTGCAGATTATTCTCCATAATGTGGGCAGGCCTCATCCTTAGAAAAAAGACTGAGGTCCCCTGAGTCAGGGGGAGGTTCTGCCTCTAGACTACCTTTGGGTCTGAGCTGCAATATCACCTCTTCCCTGGTCTCCAGCCTGCCAGTCTGCCCTGTATATTTCAGGCTTGCCAGCTCTAACAATTGCATGAGCCAGTTCCTTAAAATAAATCTCTCTCTGTATATTTACATATCCTATCAGTTCTGTTTCTCTGGAGAACCCTGACTAATATGCCATGTGGTCCCTATTTTGTGATCTGGAGCTTGAGTATATGAATTACTGATATAAGTTTGAATTTGAGATGCCCTTTCATTTCATCTCACCACCAGTTATACTAAATTATGTTCCAAAGTGTGATTTTTTTTCCCATTAACATATCCACTCTCTACTTCAGTGGAATTTGGTTAAACAGGTGAATTACATGAAAAAAGTGTGACTAAATCTTACTTTCCAGAACGCAAAATAAATTACCCTCCTAATTTGAAAACTTAAATGAAAATCCTAAAAGTTCCAGGCTCTGGGATAAGTGTTTACAGTCACCATATGACCAAGAGCAGCTAGGGAGCGTCTAATGATCTATTTTATATTCTCTGAGGCTGAATCTGCCATGGAAAGCTCGAGGCTAACAGGAGACCTTCCTTGTAAACGGGCAGGAGTTCTGACGTAATGAACTGTGCTCCCAGCGCGGACACCATAAACTTCGTAATGAATAACACTCTTTGAACGTCTGGACAAGAAAGATGTCTCACTCCAGGAGGGATGTTTTCCTTTCTGTAACCAAACTGAGCTTAGCTGATATTTGAAGCCTGACTTCACACTCTTTGGAGCTCCTCTTTGATCCAACACCGTTTAGTCAAATTGACTCTGATATGTTTGCAGATTGGAGTGGGGGTTAGGAAAATGTGGGAGTGGGAGTGTGAACCCATATGTTTCTCTTCAGCTGGAAATTTGCCAACATCTTTCTCTAAGGAAATAAGATTCCCTTTCCAGTTTTGACTGATCGATGGTAAGAAGAGATTTGGATATAGGTTTTGGCTCCACATGGATTGGGGAGAGTCCCAAAGAAGAGCCACAAAGGTGGGTTATGGTTTGACAAGTGAAATGGAGACAGGAAGATGAAAGAAACGTCAGCCTGGAGGAGAGAACATAGCAAACAATTGACTAATGGTCCTCAAGTATGGAAGAAGAGGGTTGATTACTTCTCCAGACATACAAAGGATAAAATGAGAAAAGCACGAAGCTGTAGCTTGTTATGTTAATGCTGAACAAAGAAAATTCATGTCAGTTTATTGAATTAAAAAATAATTATCAATGGAAATCATGAAATGGTTTCCAGGGTCTTGATAATGTAGCAGTTGTCCACCTTTCTTTTCTCTTTTAGATGTTTTAGAAGTCTTACATTAAAGAAATGTAAACTTTTTACTCTATGAATATTTGTTGTTTATATTATTATTCAGCAGTCATTTACCCCTCTCCCACCATCTGTGCCCCACAGTTTCATGGGAAGAGTTTGCCCACACATTGATTTTGGGCTTGGCTTTTCACCGCTTTGGAGAATAAAATGTGGTTAAATATAAAAGGTACTAGTTCTGAGTCTAGGCTTTAAAAGACATCACATATTTCCGCTTACCCATCTGGCAGCTTCTGACCTTCACATGAGAAAAACATGCCCTAGGTAGCTGTGCCTCTGTAACCTGGACCCAAACTGAGAGAATATACAGACCCAGCTGAGCCCCGGTCTGAAGCACAGGTGTCCTAGGTACACTGTAGGCCCATGGGTGAGACATCAAGGCTCACTGTGTGTGCCACTGAAATTTTGGAGTTGTATGAATGGGTCCAGTGCTTATTCATTCAGTAAGCCTTTTTTTTTTTAACATCTTCATTGGAGTATAATTGCTTTACATTGTTGTGTAACTATCTGCTGTATAACAAACAAAGTGAATCAGCTATACGAATACTTTTATTAACATATCCCCTCCCACTTGCGTCTCCCTCTCATACTCCCTATCCCACCCCTCTACGTGGTCACAAAGCTCCGAGCTGATCTCCCTGTGCTATGCAGCTGCTTCCCACTAGCTATCTGTTTTACATTTGGTAGTGTATATATGTCCATGCTACTCTTTCACTTTGTCCCAACCTACCCTTCCCCCTCCACGTGTACTTAAGTCCATTCTCTACGTCAGCGTCTTTATTCCTGTCCTGCCCCTAACTTCTTCAGAACCATATTTTTTTATTCCATATATATGTGTTAGCATACAGTATTTGTTTCTCTCTTTCTGACTTACTTCACTCTGTATTACAGAATCTAGGTCCATCCATCTCACTACAAGTAACTCAATTTCATTTCTTTTTATGGCTGAGTAATATTCCACTGTATATATGTGCCACATCTTCTTTAACCATTCATCTGTTGATGGACACTTAGGTTGCTTCCATGTCCTGGCTATTGTAAATAGTGCTGCAATGAACATTGTGGTACATGACTCTTTTTGAGTTATGGTTTTCTCAGGGTATATGCCCAGTAGTGGGATTGCTGGGTCATATGGTAGTTCTAATTTTAGTTTTTTAAGGAACCTCCATACTGCTCTCCATAGTGGCTGTAGCAATTTACATTCCCACCAGCAATGTAGGAGGGTTCCCGTTTCTCCACACCCTCTCCAGCATTTATTGTTTGTATATTTTTTTGATGATGGCCATTCTGACCAATGTGAGGCGATATCTCATTGTAGTTTTGATTTGCATTTCTCTAATGATTAGCGATGTTGAGCATCTTTTCATGTGTTTGTTGGCAATCTGCATATCTTCTTTGGGGAAATGTCTATTTAGGTCTTCTGCCCATTTTTGGATTGGGTGGTTTGTTTTTTTGATATTGAACTGCATGAACTGCTTGTATATTTTGGAGATTAATCCTTTGTCAGTTGCTTCATTTGCAAATATTTTCTCTTATTCTGAAGGTTGTCTTTTTGCCTTCTTCATGGTTTCCTTTGTTGTGCAAAAGCTTTTAAGTTTCATTAGGTCCCATTTATTTTGTTTTTATTTCCATTTCTCTAGGAGGTGGATCAAAAAGGATCTTGCTGTGATTTATGTCATAGAGTGTTCTGCCTGTGTTTTCCTCTAAGATTTTTAGAGTGTCTGGCCTTACATTTAGGTCTTTAATCCATTTTGAGTTTATTTTTGTGTATAGTGTTAGGATGTGTTCTAATTTCATTCTTTTACATGTAGCTGTCCAGTTTTCGCAGACCACTTATTGAAGAGGCTGTCTTTTCTCCATTGTATATTCTTGCCTCCTTTATCAAAAATAAGGTGACCATATGTGTGTGGGTTTATCTCTGGGCTTTCTATCCTGTTCCATTGATCTATATTTCTATTTTTGTGCCAGTACCATATTTTCTTCATTACTGTAGCTTTGTAGTATAGTCTGAAGTCAGGGAGCCTGATTCCTCCAGCTCTTTTTTTTTTTCTCAAGATTGCTTTTGCTATTCAGGGTCTTTTGTGTTTCCATACAAATTGTGCAATGTTTTGTTCTAGTTCTGTGAAAAATGCCACTGGTAGTTTGATAAGGATTGCATTGAATCTGTAGATTGCTTTGGGTAGTAGAGTCATTTTCACAATGTTGATTCTTCCAATCCAAGAACATAGTATATCTCTCCATCTGTTTGTATCATCTTTAATTTCTTTCATCAGTGTCTTATAGTTATCTGCATACAGGTCTTCTGTCTCCTTAGGTAGGTTTATTCCTAGGTATTTCATTCTTTTTGTTGCAGTGGTAAATGGGAGTGCTTCCTTAATTTCTCTTTCAGATTTTTCATCATTAGTGTATAGGAATGCAAGAGATTTCTGTGCATTAATTTTGTTTTCTGCTACTTTACCAAATTCATTGATTCGCTCTAGTAGTTTTCTGGTAACATCTTTAGGATTCTCTGTGTATAGCATCATGTCATCTACAAACAGTGACAGTTCTACTTCTTCTTTTCTGAATTGGATTCCTTTTATTTCTTTTTCTTCTCTGATTGCTCTGGCTAAAAGTTCCAAAATTATGTTGAAGAATAGTGGTGAGAGTGGACAACCTTGTCTTATTCCTGATCTTAGTGGAAATGGTTTCAATTTTCACCAATGAGAAGGATGTTGGCTGTGGCTTGGTCATATATGGCTTTTATTATGTTGAGGTAAAGTTCCCTCTATGTGTACTTTCTGGAGGGTTTTTATCATAAATGGGTGTTGAATTTTGTCAAAAGCTTTTTCTGCATCTGTGAAGTTGATCATATGGTTTTTCTCCTTCAGTTTGTTAGTATGGTTTATCACATTGACTGATTAGCGTATATTGAAGAATCCTTGTATTCCTGGGATAAACCCCACTTGATCATGGTGTATGATCCTTTTAATGTGCTGTTGGATTCTGTTTGCTAGTATTTTGTTGAGGATTTTTGCATGTATGTTCATCAGTGATATTGGCCTGTAGTTTTCTTTCTTTGTGACATCTTTGTCTGGTTTTAGTATCGGTGATTGTGGCCATATATAAGAGTTTGGGAGTGCTCATTTCCTCTGCTATATTTTGGAAGAGTTTGAGAAGTCTAGGTTTTAGCTCTTCTCTAAATGTTTCATAGAATTCACCCATGAAGCCATCTGGTCCTGGGCTTTTGTTTGTTGGAAGATTTTTATTCACAGTTTCAATTTCAGTGCTTGTGATTGGTCTGTTTATATTTTCTATTTCTTCCTGGTTCAGTCTCAGAAGGTTGTGCTTTTCCAAGAATTTGTCCATTTCTTCCAGGTTGTCCAATTTATTGGCATAGTTGCTTGTAGTAATCTCTCATGATCCTTTGTATTTCTGCAGTGTCAGTTGTTACTTCTCCTTTTTCATTTCTACTTTTGTCGATTTGAGTCTTCTCCCTTTTTTTTCTTGTTGAGTCTAGCTGATGGTTTATCAATTTTGTTTATTTTCTCAAAGAACCAACTTTTAGTTTTATTGATCTTTGCTATTGTTTCCTTCATTTCTTTTTCATTTATTTCTGATCTGATCTTTATGATTTTCCTTCTGCTAATTTTGGGGTTTTTTTGGTTCTTTCTCTAATTGCTTTAGTTGTAAGGTTAGGTTGTTTATTTGAGATATTTCTTGTGTCTTGAGGTAGGATTGTATTGCTATAAACTTCGCTCTTAGAACTGCTTTTGCTGCATCCCATAGGTTTTGGGTCGTCATGTTTTCATTGTCATTTGTATCTAGGTATGTTTTGATTTCCTCTTTTATTTCTTCAGTAATCTCTTGGTCATTTAGTAATGTATTTCTAGTCCCCATGTGTTTGTGTTTTTTACAGGTTTTTTCCTGTAATTGATATCTAATCTCACAGCATATGGTCAGAAAAGGTACTTGATACAATTTCAATTTTCTTAAATTTTCCAAGGTTTGATTTGTGACCCAAGATATGATCTATCCTGGAGAATGTTTCATGAGCACTTGAGAAGGAAGTGTATTTTGTTGTTTTTGGATGGAATGTCCTATAAATATCAATCAAATCCATCATGTTTAATGTGTCATTTAAAGCTTGTGTTTCCTTATTTATTTTCATTTTGGTTTATTTGTCAGTTATTGAAAGTGAAGTGTTAAAAGTCCCCTACTGTTATTGTGTTCCTGTCAATTTCCCCTTTTATGGCTGTTAGCATTTGCCTTATGTATTGAGGTGCCCCTAGGTTGGGTGCATAAATATTTACAATTGTTATATCTTCTTCTTGGATCAATCCCTTGATCATTAGGTAGTGTCCTTCTTTGTCTCTTGTAATAGTCTTTCTTTTAAAGTCTATTTTGTCTGATATGAGAATTGCTACTCCAACTTTCTTTTGATTTCCATTTGCATGGAATATCTTTTTCCATCCCCTCACTTTCAGTCTGTATGTGTCCATAGGTCTTAAGTAGGTCTCTTGTAGACAGCATATATGTGGGTCTTGTTTTTGTATCCATTCAGCCAGTCTATGTCTTTTGGTTGGAGCATTTACTCCATTTACATTTAAGGTAGTTATTGATATGTATGTTCCTATTACCATTTTCTTAATTGTTTTGGGTTTGTTATTGTAGGTGTTTTCCTTCTCTTGTGTTTCCTGCCTAGAGAAGTTCCTTTAGCATTTCTTGTAAAGCTGCTTTTGTGGGGCTGTATTCTCTTAGCTTTTGCTTGTCTGTAAAGTTTTTAATTTCTCTGTCGAATCTGAATGAGATCCTTGCTGGGTAGAGTAATCTTGGTTGTAGGTTTTTCCCTTTCATCACTTTAAATATGTCCTGCCACTCCCTTCTGGCTTGTAGAGTTTCTGCTGAAAGAGCTGCTGTTAACCTTATGGGGATTCCCTTGAATGTTATTTGTTGCTTTTCCCTTGCTGCTTTCAGTATTTTTTCTTTGTATTTAATTTTTGATAGTTTGGTTTGTATGTGTCTTGGCATGTTTCTCCTTGGATTTATCCTGTACGGGACTCTCTGTGCTTCCTGGACTTGATTGACTGTTTCCTTTCCCATATTAGGGAAGTTTTCAACTGTAATCCCTTCAAATATTTTCTCAGTCCCTTTTTTTTTTTTTCCTCTTCTTCTTCTGGGACCCCTATAATTCGAATGTTGGTGCATTTAATGTTGTTCTGAGACAGTCTCTGACTGTCCTCGGTTCTTTTCATTCTTTTTTCTTTATTCTGCTCTGCGGTAGTTATTTCCACTATTTTATCTTCTAGTCACTTATCCATTGTTCTGCCTCAGTTATTCTGCTATTGATTCCTTCTAGACAATTTTTAGTTTTATTTATTGTGTTGTACATCATTGTTTGTTTGCTCTTTAGTTTGTCTAGGTCCTTGTTAAAGATGTCTTTTATTTTCTCCATTCTATTTCCAAGATTTTGGATCATCTTTACTATCATTACTCTGAATTCTTTTTCCGGTAGCCTGCTTATTTCTCTTCTTTTGTTTGGTCTTTGGGTTTCTACCTTGCTCCTTCATCTGCTGTGTATTTCTCTGTCTTCTTATTTTGCTTAACGTACTGCGTTTGGGGTCTCCTTTTCACAGGCTGTAGGTTTGTAGTTCTTATTGTTTTTGTTGTCTGCCCCCAGTGGGTAAGGTTGGTTCAGTGGGTTGTGTAGGCTTCCTGGTGGAGGGGACTGTTGCCTGTTCTGGTGGATGAGGCTGGATCTTGTCTTTCTGGTGGGCAGGACTGTGTCCGGTGGTGTGTTTTGGGGTGTCTGTGAACTTAGTATGATTTTAGGCAGCCTCTCTGCTAATGTGTGGGGTTGTGTTCCTGTCTTGCTAGTTGTTTGGCATGGGGTGTCCGGCACCAGAGCTTGCTGGTTGTTGAGTGGAGGTGGGTCTTAGCATTGAGATGGAGATCTCTGGGAGAGCTCTCGCTGATTGATATTATGTGGGGCCGGGAGGTCTCTGGTGGTCCAGTGTCCTGAACTCTGCTCTCTTCTCAGAGGGTCAGGCCTGACATCCGTCCAGAGCACCAAGACCCTCTCAGCCACACGGCTTTGGGGAAGTCTGAGGTCTTCTGCCAGCATTCAGTATGTGTTCAGTAGGAATTGTTCCACATGTAGATGTATTTTTGATGTACTTGTGGGGAGGAAGGTGATCTCCATGTCTTACTCCTCCACCATCTTGAAGATCCTCTCTGGAAATCTATTTCTGACTGGGGAGTCTGTACTCGTTTGTGGCTCGGTGCTGCTTAATTACCGGAGAGTTTCTATTGAGGATTTTTAGCCCTCTTTGAGTCCAGACCTTTCTGGTCATGTCTTACTCATCTAGCACTGGGGCCTTCCTGAACCAGTTCTGTTTTGCACAATGGGCAGCAAGCCAAAGGCTGAGTTGCTGAGGTTTGCCAAGACAGCCACGCGAGGAGACCGGTGAACACGCCTCACACCCCCCTCCCCAGAGCTAGGGCTGGCAGATTGGGGATAATAAATGAAGAAGCAGGCTGGTCTGAGGCATGGGGAGCATGGCCTATTTTTCTTTTTTGGCTGTGCTGCAGGGCTTGTGGGATCTTAGTTCCCTGACCAGGGATTGAACCTGGGCCCCGGCAAGTCCTAACCACTGGACCGCCAGGGAATTCCCTCATTCAGTAAGTCTTTATCAGGTATTTACTATGTAATAAGCTCTGTGCTAGATCCAGGAGATACAAAAGACCCAGTCTTCAAAGAGTCTCTAGGCTTCTGGAGGAGACAGATAGCTACACAGTGAGCCGGGTTCATATAAGCCACCATGATTAGTGCTATAAGGGCTAAAATTATAGTGCCATGTGGTTGGGAAGCTGAAGAGATAATGTCCAGCTTGGAGGGGGTAAAAGTATATCAGGAATGATAAAGAGGGATTTTTGAATATATTAATTGGAGACATCACTTGTGTAAGTTTTATTGATCTGTTCTTTCATGTGTGTGTAGCCATGTGAGATACATGCATCCCACACTGGGGATATGTACCTGGGGTCATGCATGAAGCAGCTGTTATAGAATGAGGATCATGCCTAAGTATGCACAGCATGAGATAAGTTTCAGAACAATTTCAAAATGCGACAAAATGCCTGTTTATCAATTTCATCTGTATTCATATAATATAAGAACCATATTACACAAACTGGGACTTATAGTTCTCAAATGATGATAAATGTTCAAACTAAGTTGTTGAGTCTTTTTTGGAGCAAAAGTAGTCAACTCTTAGGAGGCTATTCCTTGTGTAAAACATCAAACTTCTCATCAAGTACTAGTACTTTTGGAGTCATTATCAAGGAAATCATATTTATACCTATAACAAGGAAATCGAATAAAATGTCAGGAGAAAAAGCTTTGAAATGAGAATTTGATTTCTGACATCTTCCTCTGTGCTTTAGCTTTCAGTTTAGTTTTTGATTAAAGGAGGAGGTCAAGGCTTTAAAAGATTATGTATTTATTTACATTCAAAAACAGAGTCACATCCTCTCACATTGAGAGCACAGGCTGTGAACTTAGGCTGCCTGGGGTTTGGATTCCATGTTCGATTTTTACCAGAAGTGTGACTTTGGGAAGTTCTAACATCTCTAAGCCCCAGAATCTCTTCCTGTACAATGGAGGCGATAATGATAATGCCCTGTAAGTTGTTGAGAGAATGCGTATAAAGTGCTCGGCACCGTGCCTGGAATGTGCAAAGATCTCAAGAAATGCTAGTTGCTATTATGACTGTCGTTGTTATGAAAGTAACTAATTCCTCCAGCAGAGCAAGCTCAACATTTAAAAGGTAGTAGTAGTTATTATTTATGAAGGATTTGTGAGTGGGGATATATGAGTATAAAACCCTGCCACCTTCCCGTATACATCCATATTTTGGATTATTTTGACTTCAGGTGGCTGCGGACAAACTCTGAGCTCACGTGAATTTTCTAGACTTTAGAAAGTAGTATCAGTCTTGGAACAACAGACAGCGGAGAGAACCACATTCTCTGCCTTTAACCTCTGTCTTTAACGGATGCTAATATAAAACATCAATCATCTGAACCATCTTGGATGTGCACTACAGCTCAAGTCTCTCTTCCTCAATGATTTTCTTTTAAACTAAATCTGTAAGAAGTATTTGGGTAAATAACATTTTTCCCTTTTTTTGTTTTTGGAAATTTCCACATGTCAAGCATAGAGGAGTATAGCCCAACTATTTTTTTCCACATTACTCATTTTAACCAGGAGCCCTCAGAAAAGTTTGGGAAGAGCTTTCAGAGAAACATTTTTAATTGTTTTTAATTTATCTAAAAACAGGCTAAAAAGTTTAATTAACAGCCTCCAAGTAATAGTTGTACCATTTTTCCTCTGCTATCAGCCTTCACTTTTATTTACGATGGGTGTCCCCATGTCTCTTTTACACCAAAGTCCACTATCACTAATATTTCTGTGATATGTGAATAAACCTAAATGTAAAGTTAGCACTTGCAATCAATGCAAATTAATGACTTAAAAAAAAAATTTCAATCAGGAAAAGCAGCTTTGTAGTTGAAAATCCCATGCTGGCCCTAGAGTGGGAGTTTTTCCAGCCTCTGCTTAAATCCAAAAAAATACTGCAATCTTCTGGCACAGGCCCACTGTAATGCTTTAAAAACAATTTAGCAACTGTCATTGCTGTAATTACAGTAACTAATTACCATCCTTAGCAAACAAATAGCTTAACATAATACGCAAGCCGAATCAATTTTGAAGAAATGCAAATTCCAAAAGTGAAAAAGGGCATTTTGGCAAACCTGAAAGAGAAGCAGGAAAATAATACACTTTGTTTTATCTGCACATAATTCCCAGGGAATATCATATCATAAATATTTGCATTCAGTTCTTATCAGGACATTTGCATTTGCTTCTTATCAGTGTGCAGACCGGACTCTGCCAGATAGAGAGAGGAGCGCCCCACCATGCACATATTTCTAATGAATCACGTCTCGGGCCCAGAGAATATTTTGGCTGGAACTTTATCACCCAGATGAATAGGTCATTTACTCTCCGAGTTGGTTCATCTTGGAATTGTCTTGAGATTTTGATGTGATTCACCCGACGACGCGGCATTTATTTATTTCTTTATTTTAGACAAACACTGGAGGCAGTTTATTACCGAACATTTCTTCCAAAGGCAGCTGTTCAAAGGACACTTCTCCCCTTGCCTGCCACCCCCTCCCCACCCACTCCCCAACTTCTGCAAAAATGAAATCATATGTAAATAACACCGTTTCCAATTATTTCAGATTCGGTAATAGGCACGGCCATCTTTATTTTGTAGGAATCAATAAAGAGAATAAAAGCACGACACAGGATAAATCAAGCCCTACTTGACCATCATTATTTCGAAATGTAGTGCCAAATCCTGTTGTAGTTCTCCAGAAGCACATTTGATTAGCAGCTGTTTCCTTGGTAAGGGGAGGCTGTGCTGATGGCTAGGAAGCCACCTTACTAATGAGACCATCAGATTCCTCTAAGGGTTTAGCCAGATAAATCCATTTCTCATCTTATTATAAGTAAAGTGCATCTTACCCATGAGCACACATAAGGTCAGTAAGCAAGCTGATAGCAGCTTCTCTCATACATGAATGATAATTTTGTCCTTTTTAACCCTTGAATTATCAGAATCCGGCACTCACTGGCTTGCTGTGCCTGGACATAAAACACTCAAGCAGTCTATTTTGTTTTGGAGAGAGAAGCAGGAATATTATTCATATTGACTGGATCCTTTCTGTTGGTCTTGGCCATTTAATTAAACCGGATTTGTATTTTAGTGCCTTGGTAACATGAGGTTCAAATAGGTAGGGGTATTACATCCTTATGGAAAGCAAAGCCGGGTTGGTATACCAGACTCAGGGCTGTGTAAGAGTTCTACAGGAGTGCTGTTATTACACAATTTTCCCTGAAATTTTATCAGCTACTTGATATTATTGCGCAAATTCTGAGGTCAAACTTCAAAGTAAAACTCTGGATGGGATCAACTGGAGTACTAGGATTTCAATTTCCAATTATAAATTAAAATATAGGTATAATGGAAAAATTTGTCATTTATAATAGCAGCAAAAATGCATTTAATTGTACCTCATAGTGATTTTATTCATGAATATGGTCACTTCAACTTAATTTCACCCTTTGCCCAAGTAGAATTTCATTTTGGTTTATTTGTTTAACACAAAAGAGAACTTCTGGTTTATTATGATTCAAATGATTGACACATCTCTATTAGGATCCAGAAAATGTTATTTAAAATCTCGTAAGTACGTAAACATCTCGTGAAACTTTATTCCCATAACAACAGAAGAACTTTCTGTCAAATTATTTGTTTTAATTATCACTTTAAAAAATTCATAGTTTAAATTTTTTCCTAGATAGGCCTGTTAACATAAGGGTTCTTTTTTGTTTTTTGATTTCAACGTAAATTATCTTGTTAAAAAACATGTAGACACAATTACTCCTATTGCTCTTAAGAATTTAAAAGTGTTTAAGCCTTAAATGAACATTTTATAAAAGTATCTTATGAAATTATTTCTTTAAGAATTTTTCAAATATTAAATGTGAGATAAAAATTTATATATAAACAAAAGGGTACAATTATGTGGCGTCTTGAAAGAAATTCACATGAAATTTTCAAAAAGCTTATTTCTTTTACCTAAGTTCAGCTCTTGTGTACATGTTTACTTTATGTGTTATGCTCTAAATCCAGGATGCATCATGTATTATATATAAAAAACGTAAAATCTCCTATTTAAAAAAACAAGAGCTAGAAAAGGAATAACACTAAAAACTATTTGTGGGATTCAATAATTCATCTGGAAAAGACATTACATCTATCTTTCATGTTTTATCATTGTTTTTAGCTTTTTCTTTGAGGTGGGAAGAGCTTATAGTTAAGAGCCCATTATCAGGGTGAAGGATGCAGGAAATCCAAAATATTTATGTTTGTACATGGCACACGGACAAAAGACAGTTCTCAGGAAAAGGGCTTTCTGATTAAGTGATTCAAAACATTCTGGTGTATTTTAATAGCTTCTTCTATCCAAGAGATAACATCATCTTCATCCTTATCGCTATTCTGAAACTTATTTTAAACATTCTCCTGTGCTCTTCCAATTAGATACTCTGCTCTCTTGGCTTCCTGTGTCCTCACTGCAACTCATCTCATCTGTTTGCTTTCTCATTTTTGTCAGCAGGTTGGGTGTAAAAAGAGGCATTTAACAGGTAATTGAAGGGACATAGTTTCCAGAGTCAAATTCATCTACATGTCATTCAGCCACAGTCTCGCAGCGATAAAACATGGGTGTGTAAATCATCAACTTGCACTTTGCAAAAGCTTAAAATATCGATGATTGATTGAATGGCATTACAGAGGATGATCAAGAGGAATCTGCTCATTTCTAAGTGAGAATTGATAATGCCCAAACAGCAAATATAAAATCATGTCAACCACTTGGCCAAAATCTATTTAAGGGAAACACATGTACTGAGAAGTAGTTTACTATTATCTACACTTGCCCATCCCTCTGTCTAGAATACTTTTCTCCCAGATTTTTGTATTGCTGGCGCTTTCTCATCAATCGGGCTCAACTGAAATGGCCCCTGTTTAGAGAAGTCTTAAGCTTTTCCTGACCATCCTAGCTAAAGTAGTGGCCCTTCTCTCACATACATAGTTTATTTCTGGTTCTCGTTTTATGTATTTTTATTGCATTTACTCTTGGCCGTAATTTATATACGTTTTATGTATGGATGATTTTATAGTTTGCATCTGACTCCCTCCTAGTGAGGCCAGGAATTTTATACTTGTTCACTGTTATAATAACAATATAGAGAATATTTCTTGGTTCAAACTAAGCAATTGTTAATTGGTTTTTATTAAATAAATACATTTATTGAAATCCAGGTACTGGGGTCAGCCTTTTAAAAATAACTTTCACAGCGATCCCATGAGATAGGTACTACTAATAAATCCATTTTATAGATTAACATCTAAGACTTAGAGAAATTATCAGTGACACACAGCATAGGCACTGCAGCTGGGAATCAATGTCCAGTCAGCTCAGGGCTTCAAAGCTCCTATTCTTAATAACTCTCTGTTTTCCTATGTATAATACTTCAATTAATTCTACTTTTATTAGATAAGTGTATGTTTTAGTACAGCCTGGGACAGAGGTTGTCATTGGTATGGGGAACTTTAAAGAGAAAAAGATAAGTGATCTTTTTGCTGCTTTGTCCAAAAAAATATATTTTATTGACCTTTGAGTTCCCTCTCTTTTGGGCATTCAAATATTCAGCAGCACATGGAAACCCAGGTGACAGCTATGACTCAAAACGTTCTTTTCCCTTCTGCACAAAGAATGGACATTGCAAATTTTCCTCTCAGGGAGGATAAGATAAAAGAGAATTAGAAGTGATATTATTCTTGAAGTATTCTGCAGACCAACAGACCAGACAGAGGATATGGATAAAGGTTTCCGAACGCAGATTACAAAACTGGCCTTGAAGAGAAGGGAAAATACACCCGTCGGAATGTCTGCTGAAGTCTTATTCTACCAAAGGCAGGGCATCTGATAAATTCTAGACTTGCTGACAACTCAGAAAGATGAAGAAGCAAGGAAAGAAAACAATATTCTGGACCAAATTATGAAAGAACTGTTTGTGATAGAGACGTGATAGGGACTTTTGTAGGAAGTAGTCAAATCATTTGAGACACTAAATAAAAAAATCATAGGAGACACTCAATACTGTATCTTAGGCTTTAGGAAATACATTGCCTAGAGTTTATAACAAGGGCAAGCCTTGTTGCATGGTCAGGAAAGTCAAAAGTTCATGTGGCTCTAGAGGAATCTTTGAAAAGTAGAATTTGTAACAACTTAACACAAACGAGCCTAATTACGTGATAGCTAAAGTTAACAATGCAGCCAAAAAGAAGCCCTCTGATAAAGTCATCTAGTAGAAGGGCATCTACAAAAATGGAGGGAGGCCTTGGCCCAGATGCACACGGGAGTAGGAAGTGCATCTGGAGAAGAGTATCAGGAAAGCTAAAGTCCAGGGTGAAAAGTAAGTTTCAGTAAGAGTTGCATACAACCCAAAGGCCTTCTTGCTCTCTGTAGAGCAAGGAGAATACGAAAAAGATACGTGCATCTGTAAGTGCTCCAGTAGATATATGCCCAAGGTAATAGAGAAATTATTTAGACCCTACTTTGATTATATGTTTTCCAGCAAGCAAGACCATCTTCAAGCTCGACTAGTCAGAACAAAGATCATTAAGAGGATGTAGAGGCCCAGGTTAGATGAGCAAATAAATTGTAAAGAAAAATCTATTAGCTTTATGTGGGTAAAGTCTCAGAGGAATTAAATTGTAAGGTACTGGAAGATCATGCAGAGAACACCATAGTGTTCGTCTGGTGCCCTTTTAGAAATCATGGCGGTAGAGAGACTTACCAAAGCACTGTAGATGGGTATATGACATGCTTTTAAAAAGGGGCAAATGGTGGAATTTCTAAAATTTTTTGTTCAGTAAAATACTATCAAAACCTGGCAATGTTTTTTGAATAAATGATCATATCTGTGGTTTATTAACACCTATTTTTAAAAAAGTGTTGATACTTGAAGCAAATGTTGACTCATTGATACTATCCAATTAATTTCCTTCTAAAATGAAGCAATTGGAGTGATAGAGAAATGGCATAGTAATGGCATCTTTGATTTCAGAAGGCATTTATTGGACAAAATAATTCATGGAATTTTGGGTAAGATGGAAAATATGACTTGGATTGGTTTGTCCTAGTGGTGCTTTATCCTACACAAAGGGTTTTGAAATTTTGATTTAATCAGTGGTCTTGATTGATATACTACGTTTTAGTTTAACTCTGGTGAAAATGTGTGTTTACTACATTTGCAGATGGCATGAAGTTGAGTATAATGGCCTGTGCTTCAGAGAGGAATTGTTGGACTGCCCAGTTGTTCATCTCTAAGATTCTGTGATCTGGTGTGTGGTCTCATCTCCTCCTGTACCTTCGTGCCCTTATAACCACAGATTACTCTGGAGGCAGCTATCTAGACACTAGCGTCAAGTCTGCAGATGCTCAAGGATGCTGCAATCTGTGAACACTCAGTGGAGTGTACCACAGAAAGTGACTTGTTGGCTTTTTAGTGCCATTCGGGTTGTTGACTGGAACAGTAGAACTTTTGTTTGGATCATCCTTAGTTGAGAAGTGTTTATTTATCATTCTTTTTCTCATTCCCCTACTTCCGTTCCTCCCTGTATCTGATGCTGTTGGTACTCCACCAAAATGTCCTTTATTGGGCTGGTGCATCCTTCCCCCACCGGCCGGAAGTGTTGGCTGGGTAAGCTCACAGCTGCTTCTTCCTCCAGAATATTGTTCCCTGCTGGAAGGAACCACCCCAAACAGAGACGCCTGGGAGCTGGAGCCCCACATCCAGGGGTAGCCCACAGCCATAGACAAAGTGATACGGGGATAGAAGACCTGGCCTCAAAATGTGTGTGTGACTCATGCCCTAGAGCTCCCTGAGGGGTCAGGCTGAGGCTAGACTCCAGCGGACACCCCCTCTCTGATTAGCTCCTTCTCGTCTGCTAGCTTGCCTCCCTCACCCCTTTCACCTGCACGAGAATTCCTGTCTCAGCCTCGGCCTCCGGGGAACCCAACGTAAAACATCCCACTTTCTCTCTTTGTCATTTTCCTACGTTCTTTCTCTTTCCCACTTTCATCATGGCAAATAAGATTAACCCATGATGAGATGTAGTCCTCTCTGTAACCTCAAAGAAGACTTCACATTTTCAAATCAGCATTTGCCTCAATTAACATTATTTCTGGGTTTGGTTTCAAGACTACTGCATCAGAATCTCCTGGGAGGCTTACTGGGATGCAGATTCTTGGGCCCCACTTCAGACTGGCTGAATCAGAGACTCTAGAGTGAGGCCCTAGAATCTGCAGTTTATCAAGTTCCTCAGATGCTTCTATGTAGAAAAGAATATGAAAGTCTTTTAGGTAGACTATAGTTATACTGTTGCCAAAGTTGTGGGTTTGATCCACTTGGAGGCCACTTAGGTAAGCATTAAAAAAAATCTAATATAAACAGAACTTTTCCAAGTCCATGAACTGTGCTCTAACTTTGCCAGGCGTCTTGGAACATATATTAGTAAAATCTTCTCATATGTATATGTACAGTGTTCAAGCTCAATGTCACCTCAACTTTGGGGCAAAAAGCACATCAAGGCTCTGTTGTGGAGCTTCTTCAAATACCAAGGGTCTGAAATTTAACACAGATGCTCATCATCTTGATACAGGTTTCTAGGTGCTACCCTGGGGGGTGTTAGTCACTTGTTTTTCTGCTGATGTTCCTTTGGTGACAAAGAGACAGGGTACAACTACTGGACACAGCAAAACTACGGTAGTCAGCATCTCACTAACAGGAAAGAAACAGTTAAACAGAATTCCTGCTTTCTGGCAGTAAACATCTTCAATCTAGTAACTTGTACAGATGCTAATGTTAGCCTCATTAACCCTACCGTGATAAGGGGGTTGGTATTTGCTACTTTTTCTGTTCTTCGAAGGTAAAGGTTAGATGTGGAACTTCAACATCTGTCTTGTCACGCTTTCCCATCCAGTGATGGTATCTGAGAGTAAAGCTGCCTGTATGGCATTGCCTCGTGGCTCTTGGGAGGAAGGAAGAACAAACAACAAACAACGTATCCCATAGGGGAAATATTTGTTATCTCTAACCAAGCTACGATTTCTGAGCACTCCACGCTTGCCACTCCTCCATCAGGCCAGTTGCAAAGTCTAAACTCTCACGTCGGGCCACACACCAGGCATGTCATTCCACGTGCCATCTGGGCTCTGCCTGCACTGTGGTTGTTGAAGAGCCCCCTTTATAAGCTGGTTGAGGTGACTCTGGCGTTACCATTGGTAAGTCAGCATCACACCCAGGTGAGAAAATTAGACTGGGTTAGGCATCAGTGAACGCTAGAAAATAGTGTACAGTGCAATAAAGACGATATCCCCAATGACATGGTGGCTTTAGAGAAGTCAAACAGATTTGCTCTTTCAGGAGGAAAAAAAAAAACATGGCTCTGGGCTCTGCAACCTCCAAAATTCACAGCTTGGAAGGGTGTGGAATTGTTAATATGAGAAGCTGAAGCAGGACAAGAATAATTTCCAGAGCTCTGCTTCCAGCTCCCTGAGGCCTCTCCACCTGAGTGAGCCATCCGAGCCCTGCACGGTGATCTTGCCATCTGTCACATCCCTCTGGGAAGCAGCTGGCCTTTTGCACAAGTTTCTTACTGGAGGGGAAGTTTGGCAGCTCTCAGGACCTTCTGAACCCACCTGAGGAGAGTTTGTGGAGACCCACAGAAGCAAGTGTTTAAAGAATAAGAAGAAAAGAAGACAGAGAAGTGGAAAAGATGTGCCTTCTCTCTTTCCTTGAGTTATGCCCCTTCCATTTCTGACTTACTTCCACGAGGCAAAGAAGGGGAAACAGCACAGAGGCAAATGAGAATACAAGTATTCGGCCATGCACTCTAGTTTTTCTTCCTCACAAAAATATATAAGCCAGGTGTCCAAACAGATGCAGTTCTAGAAATGAATAGGTAGCTATATAAACATACAGTTAGAAGATTATTTAGATAAGATCTAACACTGCTTGAGGAGAAAATGGTGAGTGTGTGAATTCACAAGTGTGAATAAGTGTGTGCACATGTGCGTGAACAGTGTATGTGTGTGCATGTCTGTGCTTTGCAGGCATGCAAGTGTGTATGTGTGCATGTTTGTGTGTGCAAGTGTGCATATGTGTGAGCTTGGGAGTGTGTATATTCCACTTAAAACCAAACATATTTATTTAACAGGGGAGGGCAGTTAGCCATCCATGATCCAAAATTCTTTCTGCTCATATTTCTAATGGAAACTACAAACATTTTTTTTTTAGGTTTAAATGGGATGGGTTTCACTTATGACCTCCCTTGTCTCAGGGGATCTCCATCACTGAGAGTTGAAACTCCGTGCCTGGTATTCATGGTCCTAAATGACCTTTCCAGTCATTCTCCTTCTCTCTAATATCTATCCTCCAAAGACCTGAATTGTTCACTGTCCCTGCACACACCATGCCCCTATGATATTGCTTATTTTCTATTCCTTGCTCAGAATAATTTCTATATTAGTTAGTGTAATGCCAGTGGCTTCAATGAGTAAGTCCCTAAAATGTCAGTGGCTTAGCAGAATAAAAGTTTATGTTTTGTATAAATACAAAGCAGTATTTATAAAGCAGTATTTATATAGGTATTCTGGTCAGCAAGAAGAAAGAGAATGTGGGAAAAACAAACCTGTGTCTACACTGCCTTGGCAATGGAGGGACCCACATCACTTTCACTCAGATTCCACTGATGAGAATTAGTCATGGCAGAGGGGCTGAGAAATATTGGCTGGTTGGGTAGCTCCTCACAAATGACTGCTCTGCTACAGAAGTGGGGTCACCTATACTGGTGGACAACTGTCTTTGTAAAATGACCGGTCAAAGATTTCCAATGATCTCCAGTTGGAAGCAATTTCTCCATTTTCTCTAATCGCCAAACACTATTGTTTATATGTTTCTTATAATAAGCATTATGTTATTATTATCATTTTTACTATCATTGTCACTTTTATTTGTTACTGCTACTGTTATTACTATCGTTATCACTATCCTTTGTTTTGGAGTATAGCACAAAGTGGGAAGTAGTAATCAAGAGTACACAGGCTTTGGATCGGGTAAGACTGGCTTTGAATCCTAGCTCCATGATTTGGCTCTGAACCCTTGGTGATTTAGTTAACATCTCAAAGGTTCTGAATTGTTGGATCTGCAGATGATAATACATACCTCCTAGGACTGCTGTAAAAATTAAATTAAATCAGGCATATAAAATACTTAACAAAATGCCTGGCATATAGGAAGGGATTATTTGACAGTGACTAGTTATGAGCTCTGTCTCCCCAGTAAATTATATATTTACTGAAAATAGAAGAATCTTTGTAGATTTCCATCACCGGGTACAGGGCCTGACACATGAAAAGGGTCCAATAATGTTGAAGTGATTTATAAGAGCTTGTCTGGCTTTTGCAATAAAAGTATAAATAGAATCAAAACAAATTCATTTTCTCTGTTCTATTTTCTCTACATGGAATTAATAGCCATCTATTGTAATTGGCCTCTCACTTATCTGTAAAGCTGAAAAGCACTGGGAGAGATGGTTTTACTGATGCTTCTGTGATGAAGCAACTTGGTGTTTAATCCATGGGTCTCCTGGAAGTATGAGTCTCTAGGTTTCCTCGGTTTCCCAGTCCAGTTCTTTATCATCCAATGCCAGGCAGGTCTTTCTTAGGTAAGGACTACAGTTCCCCTACGTTATTCAAGGTTATTTCCTACATGAAAACCTTTTGTTGAATGCAGAAATTAAATCAGACTTTGGTTTCTGCTGTTTAGATTTTTTAAATCATTTAAATTTTATTTACAGGATGTATCTTTTTAAATTTAAATACTTTTATCCTTCCTTCCAGCACTCACTTTCTTTTTCAGAAATGGTATTGCAAACTGGATATATGCTCTAATAAATGTCTGTCTAATAGTTCTCTATAGAAAGGACACCATCTCCCACTGTTGACAGTCATGGCTTCTTAAATGAAGAAAGACTCTCTCCAGTTCAGATATGAGAGTTGGTCCAAACCAGAAGCAGAGGCATAGGGTCAGCCTGTGTGTCCCCCAGGCTGTAAGTTTCAAGATGTAACGTTTTGCTCCCTTTTGCTTGCCAATGTAGCCGTAAGGCCCTGCGCATATTAGGTGGTGTATATCTATGATACTGGTTGAACAAATAAACAAATTATTTAATTAAACAATAAATCAACCAACCAAACTGGTTGGTGGCAGGAGGTGGTGGCTGGTCTCTAAATAAGATGAAACTATTCATATTTCTCTTTTTTCCTATCTTATTAAGCAATTTGAGATTTTTCTTCTCCTAGCACCATTGCCAAAACAAATAGAATCATTACTTATGTTTATAGGTTCTGTAGCTGACTTTACGTACTTTTGGCTGTTCTAAAACTTTTCTGAGCATTTCAATTCTCTTTGTCCTCTAGGAACTTGGGGACAAAGTGAAGCACAAATAGTCTCTGCTTCCTGTCCCCACCCCCCATTTTCCCCACTCACACAATCTACATATATTCGTCATCAACAAGGAATCTAACAGGCACTTAGGATGGTGAAGATGGCAACAGTTCAGAAACACCCTGGAGAATGACAGGCCTATTAAACGAATATCCCAACTGTACTTCCAGATTGATATGGTCTGGGGAGAAATCTTTTAGAGTAACCCTTTACAGGGATATCCAGTTTACAGAGTGCTTGCATGTACCTTATCTCATTTGATAATGAGATTAGGATCACATGGTCAGGAAATCAAGAACACGGTCCTTACAGCCTGCCCTTCTGATTCCGAGTTAGAGCTGCTAGAAGATCTGCCTTTGCTCCTTATAATGACTATGTTTCTGCCGGAAGCTAATTGAGTATTCTACCCTCACTTATTTTCTGCACGTGTAAAACTCACCCAAAGGAGTTGAATTCCTACAAGCCTTCATTCATTGATTCTCATTTCCAACAGCTATTTATTAAGTACACTTTACATTCTAGGCACTGTACGAAGTGGTAGGGTACAACGCTAAAGAGCATAGACACAGTCATGGCCCTCTCGGGGCTCATAGTGCCCTGGAAAGTGAGCAGTGGGATACAGAAAATGAAAAACTCGGATTCTGCCAGTGCACTGCAGAAGCAGCCTCTGCAGTTCCACTTAAACCCATCACAGACGAATAAGCGATCCATAGACCATACCTAAATGTTTTTGGCTGCCAGGTTGTGCCTAGGACCCTGAAACCGTCATTGCAGTTGCTAAGTAATGGCTTGTGGAACTATCATTTCAACTGCTAAATAAGTTGCTTCTAAATTGTTTGTGTGATGGGAATAGTATGTGTTTGTGTGCGTATTTACCGAACTAAACTGATGTAGTTAAAAAAAAACCCCTCAGATTCTAATATAGTGTAATACGTGTTAAAATAGGGAATTTTCTGGGGGCTCAGGCAGTACGCAGTAACAGCTTGTATGTAGTCACTGTTTTACCACACACCAGGTTCTGTTCAAGGGGCTTCTCTTGGATTAATTTATTTAATCTTCAGGACAACCATGTAAGATGAAAACTGCTATTATCCACATTTTTTTTTTTTTTTTTTCCGACAGGGATTCCAAAGAACAGAGAGGTTAAGCAAATTTCCTAAGGAACTCGCTCCAGAGTATATATCCTAACCACTGCATTGTAAGACACAACTAAGAGACTGGGGAATTCTTTGAGAAAGTGCATATAAATTATGCCTCAGTTTTCTTGTGTATAAAACGGAGACAAAGGGAATTTCTACCTCCAAGGTTTGCTCCAAACAATAAATGAGATAATATATGTGAAGTCAATAATATAATACATCTAGTCACTGTAAGTAGTCAGTAACATTCTTATTATAATTATTATTAATAAAACAAAAAAGGGAAGTTGATAATTAGTCAAGCAAAGTGAAATGAGGTGACAAAGCGTATCCTTAGGGAGGAAATGGCCTGTGTGAAGGTCCAGAGGTGAAGGAAAGGATAAGATCAGATTCAGATACTTGGTCTGATATATTTTGACCCTTTTTGTAGTCCGGCATTTTTTTTTTTCTTGGCTATATAAATGCTTTTGTCTTTGCCAACTGGATAATTTGCTGCCTTGATGACAAAAGCCAGAAAAAGTTTTTAGCATAGAATTACCAGGGAGTTGGTACAAATTTAGTCTCTACCTATGAGGGGTGATGATGAACAAACTTTACAGTTTATGTAACATCTCTACAAACATTTCCTCATCCACATCTTCATCAGCATCTCTAAAGGTCATTGTTATTAACATCAATATCAATTAGAGCTGCAGAAAATAACTTGACCACACCTGGACCTCTCTCACACATAAGGTTGCCTCACTTGACTCTGAACTCTCATGTCTCTCTGCAGCCTTACTTACATTGTTAGAGGTAAACTTGTTGAAAAGCTACCGTAGATTTCCAGTTTAACATGGCAGATAGACCACGTGTGTATTCACACTTCCTCTGCGAACCTCATTAAGTGGCAGGAAAGCTATGGAAACACAAGGGAAAGAGATTGTGAGAGGAAATGAGAGTAGACGGTCCATGTCAAAAAAGCTGGCAGTTGGAAAGCAGTTAAGTAAATGGTAAGAGACCGTGTTGAACAGAAAAAGTTGACAGCTAAGCGTGTGGAGGGGTAGCACGGAACATCCAGAGGGGACAACATAGCTCACTGTTTCCTGAGAGTCAGGAGTTGTAGGTAGTATGTACCCCTCAAGGGAAGAGGAGAGGTATGAGTCCAGTAATGGTGTGGTTGCCTGCTTTTAAACGAGGTGATGAGACTTTTTATACTCCCTCCTCCACCCAGGCTGAAGACTGGGGCTTTGGTTTCAGGAGATGCACAATAGAGTCTGGTGTCTGCACCAACAGGCAAAGCAGAGGTAGGGTAGGTGCTACATGGAAACGGGGATTCAGTGAAAGTTTTATACTAAACGAAGAAGTCCCCATGCCTCTTTTCCATTTTTACCCCCCAGAGCACAGGAAGTCTCTCTTTGCCCACTGACACAGGAGAGGGAAGGATTTCTTTCTGAGGAAATGGACCCTCTCAAGGTTTACAAGAATGGACATTTAAGATTTCCCTGGCAGTCTGGTGAATGCCTTCCCCCCAACTCCCTTTACTGAAGCCCCACTATTTGACAAATCCCACGCACGAACACAGATATAGTCCGACCAGCATTGTACTACTTTGCTGAAGTTGAAGTGGACCCAAAAGATTACCTGAGTTTTGAGATAAGACTCTAACGTAAGACAGCGACTGAAACAAACAGGAAACAGGAAGCCAGGGATAAAGAGACCATACAGGGAGCTAACAAAATCTCAAAGAAACTATGTTTACTATCCCAAGAGAGATAAGGGAAGATACTACATTCATGAAAATGAAATCAGGATAAAGTAAAAAAAAAAGTAAAAAGTGATTCAGTATTAGAGTATAAAAGAGAGTTTTTGGAAATTAAAACAAATAGGAAATAGATATTAAAATTCAACATAAGGGTTGATTAATATACTTGAGCAAACCTTCTAGAAGAAGTAACAAAAAGTCAAATATATAAATCTATAGGAAAGAAAGACAAGAAAGTTAGTTCATTCTAGCAGTTCCAATATCCAAAAAACAGAAGTTACTGCAAAAGGTAACAAAGGAAATAGAGGGAAAGAAATTATCATATAAATGTACAATGAACTTTGCCAGAACCAAAGGATAATAATTTCTAGACCTAAAAGTCTTACCAAGTGAAATGCCCGCCATGGCACGGACCCATAAAAATGCAAAATGTCCAGGACCATTTATGACATTCAGACCAGCAGAGATAAAAAGCAAATCCTAACAGATTCCAGAGAGAAATACACAAATGTATAGGTCACGTGGTCACACATAAGGAAAGCAGCAGGGATAGAAATGATTTTAGGCTTTTCAACAACAGACCTGGAAGCTTACTGACAAAATTCTGTGACAGCCACTGTCAGTCAAAACCCGTGTCAAGTGGTGTGTTCGCGTAATGAACTCAAATGCAGCTGCAAGCCTTACAACTTGGTCATAGTTGGTGTTATTGCCATTGAAGGAGGATTTTTGTGCCTTTTTTCTGTGGACAATTTGTTGAGGATCCAGAGTGAGCACTCTTTTTTGGACATGAGTGAGTTAGCTTGTAGTGTAGGTATAACCAGTGCACTGCATTGCACAGACTTTTCATAGAGGGACATCAAAGAAATAGATACAGTAAACACAAGACTTTGCCTTTTTACTTGCATCTTTCGCATATTGAAGGGAATCAATTCATGATGCATCCTATACATCTTAATTGTGTTCTCTCTTTTCCCTAACTCTGCAGCTCTGGAGCTGCTCAAACACCAAACTTTAAAAATTCTCCCCAAAACCCAGTCCAGGAAGGCTCTCTGTGTTACACCTCTGGTTGCTTTTCCTCCTCAAGTCTTTATACTGTATGTAGATCAGTTTAAGTCCCTTGGCTTAATTTCCTGTCTGGGTTTTCAGTAACAGAGGAGAACTCAGTAACTGACTCAGCAGGGAATTTGTCTTCCATTTTTCTCTTCTTTAGAATCCCATAACTTTTTACCCATGTTCTTGATGGAGCCTCATAACAACGTGGTAAGAATAGACCAGGCCTTAGAAAACAAGGGCAAATTTAGCTGACCCTCAAAAGACAAAATTATTTCTGGAAAAGAGAGAAGTATACCTGTAAGCTGAGAACACTCACACATGAACAAGTTTTATTGTTGATAGGTAGGGAAAAGTTTTCCTTTGAGGTTCTAGAAGTACTGTAATTTTTATATCAGCTCAGGCGTTTGTATACACAGGAAACCCCAGCTCTACCATTGTCAGGAGTGCTAACCATCATCCTATTTTCTGCCGTCTGAAACAATGAAAGAAAGCTCTTTACATCCAGAAAATATACTGATTGAAATATCATCTTTGGGAAGTCTGTTCTAAACACACTAATTGATATTGTTTGAGGAAGTGTAAGTATCTGTCATGAAAACCATTTTAATGGCCAGCTTGTTTTCTTCTTTAGTTTGCTTAACTTGGCAACATGTTAACTTTCCTCTTAGAAAACCTCCTATTTTGATTTATGAATGTTTTCAAATTTTTAAGATTCTCCAAACCGTTGTTTCACCTGTAAGTAGAGAGATAGCTTGTTTGGCTAACTGCCTTGCATGACTCTGTGCCAAGCAATGAATAATGCCATGTTCAATATTCTAAATTTGTGTTCCAAATTCTGAATTTCCAATGAGCTGCATGGAACTCTACTGATAACTGACTGATTTTCCCTGCAAGGATTGTCTTATTTTAAACTTCAAATTTAGTTGCCTTACTTTATTCAAGGCAGTTTTGAATGGATTTTAAAGTGAGGATGAAGACTATTCATACTTTCTAAACCTAGAAGGCAGAAGAAGGGAGCTAACGAAGGCGGGCCTCTTATCTAAGAGGACTGCAGGTCTTAACAGTAGCACACAGGGAAGGCTCTTTCGTTTGCAACGGTGCTAGCCAACCTTTAATAGAAACCTCAGATACAAAGTATTACCAGAGTTGCTAGTATTCACCCCGAAGGATTTCTCCATGTTTAAAAATATAAACATATTTATGTTCATGGAACCAGAGCTGAGGAAACAATAATGAATCATACGAGTGACTAGGTATTCCTTCAGCACTAAGGTAGGCTGATTGGGAATTTTAAAATTTGGATGAACTTAAACATATGATTTACCCATTTTGTCTTCCTCTGCACATTTTTTCTAGGCCGTAAGGACCAGGATAACATGAGAAAGCTTTTCTTAGAGCCTTTCCAGCATAACGGGAAAGAAGCATTGCCAGCAGTCACCCCTCAGAGAATGGTGGTGAGTAGTCCAAACCAATTGTGTGAACTTGAGCATCGTTATTTTTCCTGTCTTTTTTGTTTCCAGGAAACAAGTCAGTCAAGGCAGCACCTAACTGCACCTGAGCTTGCCTAGATTCTCGAGCTTATTTAGGTAGTGGAGGTGGTCTGAGCGCGAGTGCTTAGATGATTCATGCAACTTTCTAGACTGACCTGGGTTGACCAGATGAGCGCACGCTACCCCACGTCTCTTTAGCTTTGTAAGTCTGTCAAGACACTGAAAACAAACAACAAAGACTTTATTTCCCTAATTCATGTTTCAAATATATTCAATATCGTTAGTCAGTGGTTTTGTATACTACATATTTTGACTTAAAGGTATGAGAGATGGATTTATATTGGATTTAGGGACCACTGCTATGGGAGAAATGGTCACGCTAATGTCTTTTCTGGAAAAGACAGGTCCAGTCTCTTTGTGGCTGGCACTGGGATTGAACAGGCAGGATTCTTTCATTGTCTGTGGTAAAATCAGACTGGTAGTTGATATTAGTACATTATGGGAGGGCCAAAACAAAACCGATGATAAAATTTCCAGTAAATACTGAACTAGGAGAAGAATACAATGCGGGCAGCCAGGATGGCAGTCAGATTCTGCCCACGGGGATTAGAAGTGTGTTAGCGTTGGCATGCATTCTGAGTGAAGCGTCCTCCTGAGAAGCTTTTTTGTCCTTCGCTAATTAGGTGGGTGTGCTTAGTGTTGCTTCCTCTAGTAAGGGCAGGAAAAAAAGTATAAAAGCCAACTAATGGGGTCAGGTGACCACTTCACATTTTGTTCTGACCTAGAATGGGGAGAACGTGTTCAAGACTGATGGATGCATATGCAGATTCTGCCATGAACCTGCTGGATAGGGGTCAGAGTTGCCAACTTTCCTTTACCCTTTATTTTGAGAACGATCTTATGTAAAACACAGACTCGTTAAATATAAGAATGAGTTTTAAAAAAATAAAGGAATAGCTTGTGTTAACGTCACCTTTGCCCACTTCCACCCAAGAATGGCTTATTGAGGGGAATTATATGGTTTGTCCCAGAGATGTCAAAGTGCTTTGAGTGGTAGAAGTAAAAGTAGTGACACCTACGGGCGGTTGGGGGGATCCATTCCTCCAGTCCGGGGATGGGAGATGCTATGACAAAGGCCAGTGGCACAAAGAACCTCAGGGAATGGTGTGAGAAACGGAGCCAATTGTCAGGAAGGCAGATCTCTGAGAGTCCATCTAGAATGGCGGTGATTAAGTCAGAGAGCATCGGCAAATGTTTACCTGTGTGACATGTGACACAGACCAAGAAATATCAGGCCTGCCGTAACCATGGGTAAAAGAAGCTGCTTCTTATCCAGTTTCCTGGCACTGCGTATGTCCAATAGATTTGCATGGTACAAAATAGAGTGGTGACGGGTGGCCTGATGACTAAGATTGAAATTCTCCTCAGTTCAGTGGTTGTGGGCTTGAAGCAGACACAATTTGATTCAGAGAAATAAAAAAAAAAAAGTGACGCCCTTAAACTCTGATGTTTCAGGCTTAAATTCATACATCTCTCGGAGGTGAGAAGTACAAAGCACCTAGTTCAGTGCATGGCTAATGACAGGCAATCATTATTCCTTCAGTACATGTTTATTGGTAGCTACCCTGTGCCAGACCCCATGCTAGATGTCAGGCATGGCGAGGGGTAATAACAAGATGCAGCCCCTCTGCTTGTGGAGGTTACCTAGAGGGAGAGGGACATATTAGATGACTCAATACCCAACTGATTTTTAGTTTCACGAAGGGAGCCGGTCTCAGGACAAACCTGACTCATAGATGAGGTCACAGCCAAGGGAACTGAAGAGAGGTGGAGCCAGAGGCCTGATGACACCATGAAAGTTTTGATTAAATCCCCTGGATTTCCAGCTACAGGAGGGAAGAGGTTTTCCTACACACACACACACACTCACTCACTCACACACTCACTCACTCACTCACTCACTCACTCACTCATTCATTCACTCTCCTTTTCTTTATTTAAGCCAGCTAGAGAGTTCTGACACTTGAAACCAGATGAATTCTATACCAAGAGAAAAAGAAAATAAGAGAATGCCAGATGTATATCAGATTTAGGGATGGTAAATTAGAAAAATAAATAAATCAGTAACAGGAAATGTAAGCATGTTCCCATAGCCCAAAGACCAGAAAGGGAAGTTGCTCAAAACAAACAAACAAACAAAAAATAAACAAACAAAAAAAGAGGCCCAGTGCCTTTCACATAGCAGGCGTGCAATAAACATTGTTTTCATTGAATACAGAGTTCAATTTACCAATATTGGAAATCTGCTGCTATAGTAAAAAGGATACTGTTTTCACCCAGTTTTATTGAGAAGTAATTGACATACATTGCTGTAGAAGCTTAATGTGTACAGCATGATGATTTAATTTACATATATTGTGAAATGATTATCACAATAGGGTCAGCTCATATCCGTCATCTCATATAGATACAATATAAAAAAAGAAAAGAAGAAAATATTTTTCTCCTTGTGATGAGAACTCTAAGAACATACTCTCTTAACAACTTTCCTAGGTCTCATACAGCAGTATTAACTATAGTCCTCGTGTTGTACATTTATTCCCTAATATTTATTTATCTTATAACTGGAAGTTTGCACATTTTGACCACCTTCCTCCAATTCCCCTTCTCCACAATCCCTCCTCTGGTACCCACATGTCTGCTCTCTTTTTCTATGAGTTTGTTTTATTTTTTTGGAGATTCCATGTATAAGTAAGATCATACGGTATTTGTCTTTCGCTGTGTGATTTATCTCACTAGGCATACTGCCTTCAAGCTTCATCCATGTTGTCACAAATTGTAGGATTTAAGAAGACACTTTTAAGGAAGATGAGGTGACTGCTACAGGAAACTCTCAGTCTTTAAGCATTCATAGAGAAGAGAAAGGGGCAACCATAGCCCAGAAGGAAAACAACAGAGAACAGTCTGTAAGAATTCCATTATACTATAGAACAAAACTCTAAGATGCTGGGGTTTGTGAAAACTGCTAAGATCCATAATAAGGAGTTTCCAGGGGGTTTCCCTGGTGGCGCAGTGGTTGAGAGTCCGCCTGCCGATGCAGGGGACACGGGTTCGTGCCCCGGTTTGGGAAGATCCCACAGGCCGCGGAGCGGCTGGTCCCGTGAGCCATGGTCCCTGAGCCTGCGCGTCCGGAGCCTGTGCTCTGCAACGGGAGAGGCCACAACAGTGAGAGGCCCGCGTACCGCAAAAAAAAAAAAAAGAAAAAAGGAGTTTCCAAAAGTTATGGAATAAACTCTCCTAACTGACCTCTGCCTAATGGCATGCCAGATTAATGGACACACTTCATCCTGTTTTTAAAACATCCTTGATAAAGACTGCAGGCCACTAGGCTCATGGTTCCTGAGCTCTTTCTAGAATGCCTATGAGTACCAGGCAAAACCTGCCATTGGAGCTATATATATCCCAAGGCTCAATTGTTTTTCTCCTCAATTTATGCCAGTTTTATATGTTGTGATAGTTAAATATTATACAAATTTATGAAATGACTGGGAAAGAGTTTTTTTTTTAAATAAATTACTACTAAATTAAATGTTTTAGAAAGGCTATAAAAATGAGTGGCTAAAAATAATAATTAAAAATTACATTATAACTAAAAGAAATTGGGAAAAAGGTGAAAATTTGGAAGATTACTGCATTCAGATGATTTTGCTAGTGCTCTAAATTTTTATTGCACTTTAAGGAAACAAAAGTGGAAGATTGTAGCCTACGTTTTAGATGTATGGTATATGCAAAAAAGTAGCGCAGAACTCCAAAAAAGGGATTCACAAAGAATAAGCCTCACCTTGTATCGAAGAAATGGTGAAACAATGTACACTTAGAGAGTTGAAGTGTAAAACACACACTTAATCCATCAACTACTACAGCTCAGTCACATTAATTAAGGGGTTTCTACGCTATATTCAGAGTAAAAGCAATGAGAAGGAGCCAGTCTTCTCTACAGGACAGTTTGTGTTAGGAAAACTGGTGAAGGACAGAAGCACTACCCAGCTCTATTTCTGTTCTATCTCTCTGTCAAGAACAGTGAGCGCTCTGTGCACAAAAATAATAGAGCAAATCCTAGTGAAGAGGGGGTTAAACAAACAATGCAGTGGGAAAAGTATGCCAAGATGTTTTAAAAGTTCAACTCTCTGGCTTTAATGAATTCATCCTAAGGGTTTCAAGAGGAGTTCTTGTTGAACATTAGAGGATAATGAAAAATGGAAGAAATGATAGAGGACTTGTTCCAGGTTTCCAAAAGGGAAGAATTTGGATTCTACATATTAAAGATCAGTACATTTGATTCTATGCCTAGGAAAACACTGGAATCAATTATTTAATATATTATTTATGATAATTTAGAAACAAAATCAGTGATCATTTAGAAATCACACGAAAACAACCTCACATCCTCCCTCTTACTGTTGTGATTTTTTAATATGACTCTGAAACACAGGAAATGTTCAGGGAAACTCTAGTATATCTCTCATGATATTCTGGTGGACAAAATGAGGAAATATGCTAATACGGCTAGAAGGAGCTGACACGGATGGAAGAGCTATATTCAGAGCAGAGGAACCAGAGGATGAGTATCGGCCTGAAGAGAGGTCTACAGTGGTGCAATTGGGTTTTCCTCTTTGTCTTGTCCTAGCTGACTTTATTATCAAAGAGTTCTGATCAAAGTTTCAGGTGACAAGAGACTAGAAGAAAGGTTCAGTACAAAGGATGATAGAGTCAGGATCAAAGGGAACATAACCAAATAGAATAATAGGCTGAAGTCTATTAGACTGAAATCTAACAAGATTGGATTTAATTGGATATAAGTCATGCAGTTATGGGGAGCTGAACTTGAAACTAATTTATTCAGGTTGGTTCAACAGGAAGTCTTGTAGCAGGCGCTTGACTTAATGGTGTGGAAGCACCATTAAGGGACTGTATTGTTGATGGTATGAAATTGGCAATGTCTACCTTGTAAAATGTTGAGGTTAAAGATCATTAGCCATTAGATATCGTCTGTGGGGGAGGTTCAGGTGCGTGTGAAATATTGTAGCCTCAATCTTCATTCCAGTCAGTTCCAGGGCCTCCTGCTCAGAGTAGAGAATAGCTGTTGGAGACATCCGGCCATGGTGTGGGTATTTAGAATACCAGAGAGAGAATCAGTTCATGATTCTGAGAAATCTGTCTTATAGAAAGCATTGTTGAGGGAAGTATAGCAAAAGGAAACAGTGAAAATTAGCTAGCATATAGGCACCCATGGATGGGACTGGAGTGCTACAACTGGGGTCATAGCTGAAATAACAGAGTGAAACTTACGTACCTCCTTCGTTGATCAACTCAGTAGAGGCAAGAGAAAAGGGTCAGGGATTGACCAGAGACTATATGACGAGAGTGAATATATGGAAGCATTACCTTTGGACTGTTCCTTCTAGAACAGTAGTTCTTTTATTGGCTGAGCCTACGCTTGGACTTTCGAGGGATGAACAGCAGCACTCACGTCTCTCTCTTTCGGCAGCATTAATCTGATTTCTCTTTGGGAAATTCATCTCACACACTGTGTAGTCTTGGTGGGACTACAAGCCAGGCCACCTTCCCACCTCTAAGCAGTGTGAGCACATGACCCAAGCCAAACCACTGGACTCTGTCTAGACTTTGAGCTTTAAGCAAGGTGAGATGCAAAAACAAATAAAAGTACGGTTAAATCACTTTCTTTTTTCAGTTTTGGTTCCTCAAGAGGTTTGTTGAAGTCCTTACTTTTCTGAGCCTCGTCTTCCTGACTTCCTGTTTATCATGTAACCTTCCAAGGAAGTTATTTTCTGCTGGGAGAAAGGAAATTTGGTGCAAAACTCTGGCATGACATTGTCAGAAACGTACTCAGGTAGTTGTTTGTATATCAAAACAGACTTCAAGCTGCTTTCTGGAGAACATTTCGGCTTTTCCTATAGGTTCCCCGAGAGGCCACCTCAAGGCTGCCATTCTCCACCAAATCATTTTGACACATTTGTCTATCACTATCTGTTGGGTGCCATGAATGATTTGTTTCTGTAAAGTAGTGGTGTTTATGAATGGTTTAAGTTTTCTTATAAATTAAATCAGATCCAAGGCTCTCTCTCATAAGGTCACTCACACTCAGTTTCAAAAGCCTTTCTTAAGTGGGAGAGAAAAGTCTGGAGTGACCTGTAGTTAGTGGAATTATTCATACTCTGGTACAGGCCGACGGGAATGTGTCATGCATGGGAATCCCTCCAGTATGGACTGACTGCTTTCAAGAGCATAGTGAGGCCATCGGTTCTTATTAAAAGGCCAGCTGACAGGTAATATTACCTTCAGGAGTCTAAATTCCATCCTGGGATAAAGTTTCCCAGCCTACACTTGAGGCTATGTAACATGCACTTTAAGATTTCGCTCTCTATGTTTCTAATTTTAAGGAAACATGAGAAAAAAAAAATCCACCAAGTTCTTATGGCATATGCTGTACAAATATTGCTGAGTATTTTTTGAGTACTTTCTATGCTTTAGATCCCATGATAATCTCTGGGTGCACAATGAGAATGAGGACAGATCCAGTTGCTGAGCTTATGAAACACATTCTAGAGGACAATCGTAATCAAGTAATCACAAAAAATAAACGTTTGATGACAAATTAATTGTTATAAAGGAAAGACATACTCAGTCTTTCACAAGGGGTTCTCCCCTAATCCAGCGAGGAGTAGAGGCCAGGGAGGCTTTTCTGGAACTTGTAGGATGATTTGAGAGCTAAAGCATGAATGGGAGTAAAGTGCCCATAGGGGCAGGGCGGGGACTCACATCTACAAATTTGCTGGCACTTGGGTATCATTATTGTTTCTTTACCTTTCCCCAATTCCTGGATGCAATTTCAACTCTGGATAGGTTGTATTCTTTACTTTGGAAAATCTGTCGGAGGCAGAAAAAGGCTTATCGTTGTACCTTTTTGAAAAATGGAATAGTTTATCTCTTTTTTTCTAGGAACATTCACTTCCTAGTTTGAATTTAAATCTTTTTTTTAAATTGATCTGTTTTGTAAATTTTGGTTGCTATGACAATAAATTGATTCATTTCAAAGGCTATTAACAGCTGCTTGGCTATTCTGTTTTCTTTGCTGAGAATATTATCATAGGTAAAATGTCAGCAATAATGAAGAAAATTTCAGGAACAGGGAAAAATGGTATAGGAGTTTGGCAAGATGTGATATACTTTCTGATTTAAACATATAGAATTTAATTTCTGGTGAAAAACAGAGACATTAATTCATTTCATATGAAAAACCGTAAGAGTAGGTTTAAGAATGATAACCTTTATTGGGTTTTCACATAGTTCTGTTCATTATTTCAAATCAATATTTATTGAGCTTCTACTACGAGCCAAGAACTGTGCTAGTTATAGAAATAAAAGATGAATAAGACAGATCTCCATCCAGTGATGAAACTATAAACCTGAATTTTCATGGCACAGTGGAGAAGCATTAAAGCCAGAAAAAATGTAGTAAAGCTGTGATGCCAGGCATGTTTTCCTACTCTTAGGCAGCATATTATAAAAAAGGCATGAGCACACCTGAGCAAGTGACATTATTTTTGGTGTATTTTCCCACTTTCTAACAACAGTGGGTATGAGGTAAACATATACTCAAACACATCACTTGATGGTGAATGCACCATCCCCATGGACCCCCAGTCCCAAGCTGAGAGGGTCCATGAATTACATACCCTGAGAAGAGGTGATGTCAATGGATTAGCAACCAAGAGTTTTCTGCCTGAGTTAAAAGCTAGTCTGATGCTAGTGTGAGAATACCTGCATGTGAATTCCACAACTGCCAGCTAATGTCTGTGTAACATGGGGAAACCCACCTATTCTTTTCTGAGTTTCATTTCCTCGTGTGTAAAATGAGAGTAATAGTTACCTACCATATGGGGTTGTTACGAGGATTAAATAAGTTAATATTTGTAAAGGTGTTAGAATAATGCCTAACACATAGTAAATGGCGTATGTGTGTGTGTGTGTGTGTGTGTTTGTGCTAAATAAAATAAACAGCTACATATGGCAGTAGTGCATGCTTCTTTATCTTAGGAGGAACCAAGGGCAGGAATGCACAGGTAACACTCAGAGCCCACTTTAGTCCTTATCTCATCATTCTTCTACATTAGAATTGCTTTAGAATTTTGAATAAGAATATTCACTGATTTCCAACTTCAGTCCTTCTATATTTCATGGCCCAGGAAACTTACTAATAAGACATTGAATATATAAAAAGCAAATAATATGAAACAGAAAGATCAATAAAAGGCATGGATAATTTAGAAATTGGAAAATAGATCCTGGATAATTGAAAGGTGATGGCAGACATTGAGCTATGAAGTCAATCCTTTCCCCACTTTAGGAAGAGCAGTGGAAGTGACTTGAAGACAGTGACTGAATGGTCACAATGGGAAGATGGCCTCTGGAGTGTCACAGATCAGAGCTTTCACATTGGACTTGCCAATGACTAGTTGTTTGCATGTGAACATTATTATTATTTTCTGAGCTTTGGCATCCTCATCTATGAAATGGGTTTGTAAAGCTGGGATCAATTTATGTCAAGTTCCTGTAATGGCACTGGCACAATGTAAATGTTTAAGAAATTGTACCTGTTACTCTTCTTACTATGAGTTTCTAACCCAGTTAGATGTATAGACTGAATGAGATTTTTTAAAACGGGAAGGTATTAGAAGTTTGCTTAATTTTTAAGGTTAGAGGACTAAATAATGCAATGATATAAATAGTACCTAAGGAAAAATATCAAAAAGGCATTGAAATAAAGTATGTAATCACAGTAATATTTTCACACGTTAAACTGGACAGCCTAAAATGTTAGACCTAAAAATGAAAAGGAACTTGATATGTGCAGCTGTAAAAATAAGCAGGTGGATCCTTAGTAGAACACACTTGTCTTCAAATTTACATGTAAACGATCACCAACGACCTGGGAGAGGCTGGAAGGAGTCTATGCACTTCCACTATCACATTTTACTGACTATGACATGCCACTCCTTGGTCCATATAGAGGGTTGGACTAAAGCAGTCGCCAGGCAGACATTTTTATAAAGTGAGTTACTTTCAGTAATGAGTTTTCTGTTCTTATTGGACTGAGAGCTGATCAAAAGCAGCACCTCCTGCAAGTGACCATGATTTATTTGTACCCTGGGGAACCAACGCTGCAGGGAAGCACCTAATTTCTACAACTACTGGATAGCTTTGGGGACGTTCACTTTATGTCTGTGTGTGTGAGTGTGTGTACACAGGCATATATATATGCATATTTTTAATGTTATATATTATATACGTTTAAATTCCATATTATTGTTTCCCACTCAATACCCAAACTAACTTCTATCATAGCTACTTTTAAACCAACAGCTAGGTTGGTTTTGCCTGTATCTGAATATCCGAACCATTCGTATCCATGCCAGTCCAGAGTCAACTGGATCCTACCTCCTTGAAGGCAGCACCTCACCTTGTTTCAGTAGATTCCGAAGTATGTGCCAGTGTGGGAAGTGTAACACGTGTTCTGAAGCGTGCTGCTAGTAGAGGTTTTATGTTTTCAGAAGTTTCATAAGTAGGCTTAATATGCCTCCTACTCCACTAACCCCTCACCACCAGCCCAGTCTTGGTTTCTTTTTAAAATTTGCATAGCAAGATTTTTCTTAATCTATAGTCTAGCCCAGGACACACTGTCACAAATTATGCATTAGTGTAGGCCTAGTTAATAACATTTTACCAGACTAAATCCGTATCTTATTTTTTCTACTATTCCCAGGTTTATTCGTCTTATTTTTGGTAAGGATGAACCCCTCCATCACAAAGGAAAATTACTTAACAAGTGACCTTCCCAAATGACAGAAATACCAGTATATGTAAAAAATATGCCTGTAAACAGTAGTGACTCACACTGGTCTGAACTTTATTGAAAGCATCATTGTGTTCCTTGGCATGAGGAAAAGTAATACTTTAAATCTATCAAATGCGATAATAAGAGGCTGTAGTGCTTTAGGAAATTGGAATCTAGAAGTCATAGGATGGGTCAAGAGACCAGTTCCTCTCTAAGGAGCCTGGGTAGAAGGAAAAATGGCTGCATTGTGCTGGAGGTCTAAGGAGATGCCACCAGCAGGGGTCTCCTGCTGGACTTCCACGTCACTTTCTGAATGCTTTGAAAAAACTTGCACTCTTACGTAATTCTACAGCTGTAAATTGGCAAATCGGCAAGTGTCCTGAATAGCCTTGAATTTAAGGTCGGAAAAGGAGGACAAAAAGGATATTTTATGAGGTCTTGGAAACTTATTTGGATTTTCCTCAGAGACCAGACCGTCACAAAACACCCATTTTGACACTGAATATGTCTTACACAACCTCCAAGAGGCCATTGAATTCTTATCTGTTTATATTCAGACAGACACGTGTGTGTGTGTGTGCGTGTGTGCGTGTGTGTTGTCTTTAGCAAGTGCAGCAGTTGAATGTTTTACCTTTTTTGGGGTCCTTGCAAAATAACTTAAAAACAGTTATACAGAAGTGACATAAATTTATTAGCTTGCCTTCCTAAAATGATTCTTTCTTTTTAGAATAAGAAAGCTTTAAAAAAATTAGCTTTGAGTTGATACGCTCCCCTCCCCCAACTCTGGTATTGCTTTTTGTTTGTGTTTTTGAGGTCGAGGGTTATCTATGACTCATTGGCAAGCTCCAGTTCAATCAATTTAGAGGGATCTTTTAGGGCTGAGTTATTTTTAAATGCCTGAAAATGAGGGAGCTGTAAATGGAAATCTAATCACAGCTTAACCTGTAGTCATGCAAACAGTCAACTATGAAATCAAATGAGTTTCCAACCCTCTTAACCCATTAATGGTTACTGACTAGCTATGTTGCCCAAACATCATTTTTCAAAGAGCAGGAAAGGAAAAGGCACATATCTGGCTGGGGGTGCAGTGGATATAGGAAGGGAGGGGTGCTGCGGATGCAGAGAAGGAAATCTCTAGGATACAACAATTTCCTCATAGACACAAGCATGTGCGCTTACATAAGCACAGATCTTTCTTTGTTACACATTGTTCCTGGTTGTTTATGAAGCCTTTCCCTGGTAAATAAATATCAAGCAAAGGGCTGTATTGTCCTTGTTAAACTGCATCTGATTTTGAATACTTGACATCACGGAGGTTCAACCCCTGCCGTCGTCATGATTGAAATTGCTGAAAAACACAGTCCCAGGATTTCTTTGGAGTTTTGTGTCCATCTGAAAACTATATAACTTTGGCTGGCTCTCTCCCAGCCACCTCCCATCAGCTCTCCTTTCTTTGCAGGTTTCCATCTACTCTCCATTTCTATTTTCTTGGCTTCTGACTCTGTCTTCTTTTTCCTGCTATGTTTAAGGATTCTCTCTGCTCTTTTATCACATGCTCAGCTCAACTTTTATTTTATTACTATCTATCCTAAGAGCCACACCCCAAAATAACAAAAGAAGTGTCCCGAAAGGCGAATTTGTAGGGGGGAACCCAATTGTCTAAACACCCAAGGATTCCAAGTAGTGAGCAGTGTGCATATAAGAAAGGAGATGTATGTATGTGTATATGTATGTGTATGTGTATGTGTGTGTATGTATGTGTGACATATATAAACACCAATACATGTAGTTAACTGATGTGTGTTAATTATCTTACTTTCAATGTTGTATTTAGTCCTCTTCAGAGAAGGCAGGCATTCCCGTATAATGGCAAGTACAGCAAGTACGCAAAATAACAGTTTGGGATTGTTGAATTAATATTCTCTAGTCTGTTAAATTACCAAGTCTACTTTCTTAACTTCTGAATTGCCACTCCAACTAATCTGAACCAAGACCAATGTAAAAACCTGCCTGAATAAGGAAAGTCCAGTTTGGCATTCAATGAAAGCCATGCTTGACTATTTCATCTCTCAGTAGAAAAAGGCAAGCTTGTTAAATGTCACTCTAGTGCCAAGTGGTAATTACCCCCAAGTGATTTCCTGGGGTTGGACCAAGCCTCTTTTCATGAACATTTACCTCCAATGGCAGAGTATGACTGAGAGGAAAAACAGTCTTTCTTTCTCTTACACACATTCATAAAGATGAAAAAGAAAAAGAAAAGCCAAAGTAAACAATTTTTTTCTTTTCTTTTGTTAAACGTGAAACCTTGAGTAATGCATCTTTCCCTGTGTTTTCGGAAAAAGGGCGACTGGGAACATGGCCCCTTGGTGGAATTTATATAAGCTGCACATATTTAGCTCAGGAAGTAGCTGGTTTTTAAGCTATTACACTTGTACCCAAAGGCCCACCCCAAATGGCAGGAAAGAAACAATGTCTTGGTTTTAAAAAAGTTGAAATTGAATGGAAAAAATAAAACCTCTCTCTCTTTTTTAGAGCTGTCATTGTTCCTTTACCTAAGACCCCCATGTGCCATTGTACACTTATCCATTATGAATACTCTGCCACATCCACACCACCAAATGGGTGAACACTGGAAAAGAATGAAGACTGCCTGCCATAGCATATGTGGCTCTCATTTCATAAATCGATATGAGTAACGCTGAAGGGCTTACGTGGTCTTCCTTCGAGATATGTTATCACAATATTTAATAGGTTGGCTGTTGATTCATCTTCTAAACTGTATTCTAAAGGATCTCAAAGTCCTTTCAAAATATTGTGAACATGCAACAAAGTATTTTGTCTTAAGTTTTTAACATTTGTGAGAGTTATAAGCTGCTTTGTCATTAATATCCATCAAACAGAGGACATTTGGCTGAAAATGAAGAAAAGATTTATTAAATTTAGTTTCAGCTCCATCCACGGATCTGAAATATATGTAGGAATATGGAAAAGACTAATGTCCCTATGTTAAAGAAGTCTATTTCCAGGGTGCCTAGTAGAAAAGTGTAATTGAAATTGACCCATTAAATGATTACATTATTTGTGTACCAAATCTATTTCACAAAACTATACAGCTGTTTCAGTAACTACTTGCCAAACTGTGTATATTGTTACTAATTAAGTTTTATAAATGTACTTATAGAAATGTGATGTAGCAGAATTATCCAAGTAATATATCTCTACATTTATGAAACTTGTTCCAGAGAACTAAGACAAGGCAGTGCATTTCTAATCTCATGACTACTTCATGACTAGTGAAAGCTATAATAAACAGTGACAAAATGAATATTCAAGGGAAGCTTCCCAGTTAAATTTCTAAAATATAGTTGGAAATACACCTATCTCTTTTTTAACTTCTAGCATTGCCCCGGTAAATCACATTGTAGTAAACACTTGACCTTTACAAGTGTATTTAAAACTCATTTTCTGTGTACCTACTATGTGCCAGACACATGCATTTTCAAATCTGTAATTTTCCTTAACCCTGGCAACCACTCAGTAAAACAGTTCTTACTATTCCTGTTTGGCAGGTGAGAAGTGATGGGCAACTCAGTTAAGGTACAAAATGTTTAATTTGATGGCTGCTTTTAATCTTTTCTCCCCCTTCATTATTAGACTGTGTGTTTCTGAAGGACAGGAATAATGCTCTATTCATCTTTGTATTGAAAGAATAAAAGAAAAATATGTTATTTTCCATATGATTTAAAGGTCACTTCCCCCTTTGGTTTTGTTTTGTTTACGTTTCATTTTCACTGAAAGCAAATAATTAAAAGACTGTAAGATACTTTGCATTTTTCCAAGTTACCAATTGAAATGTATTTTTTAAAAAAGAGGATAAATAGTATAAAATTCTCTTTGGAAGAAAACACGTTCTCCTTCATATAAGAAGATGATGCTACTGGCCAACTTTATTTTACTTCTTAAATTATCGAGTATAGGGCTTCCCTGGTGGCACAGTGGTTAAGAATCCGCCTGTCAATGCAGGGGACACAGGTTTGAGCCCTGGTCCGGGAAGATCTCACATGCCGTGGAGCAATTAAACCTGTGCGCCACAGCTACTGCGCCTGCACTCTAGAGCCCGTGAGCCACAACTACTGAAGCCCGTGCACCCGGAGCCCGTGATCCGCAACAAGAGAAGCCACCGCAATGAGAAGCCTGCGCACCACAATGAAGACTAGCCCCCATTCACCGCAACTAGAGAAAGCCTTCATGCAGCAGCGAAGACCCAACACAGCCAAAAATAAATAAGTAAAATAAATTAAAAAAAATAAATTTTAAAAATTATTGGGTACAAAACATTCCTGAGGCACTATTTTAAGCACGTAGAGGAATAAGGCAAGATTCTCAAGGAGTTCTGGAAAATTGTGAAATAGGCTGTTTGTCACCCTCTTCTGCTGCTTTTGCTCTCTCTGGCCCCAAGGGCTTATTCCTTTCCCAGGACTATCTCTCCTGGGCAGAAATACATACTCCTTGTTAATTGTAAGGATAGGACTGGGAGTGATCCTTTAAATGTATGAAGTGACATATATAGGGACCGGCTTCAAGAATTGGTCTCTGCTTTGTAGTACTGAAAGACAAATCTAGCTGTAGAGTACAGTGTCTACAAAACAAAGATAAAGGCAACAAACAAGGTTTTGTTTAGTTCATTCATTTTGTTTTTTTAGATTCCACACATAAGTTAAATCATTAGGTATTTGTCTTTCTCGCATGGTACCCTCAAGATCCATCCAAGTTGTCACAAGTGGTTAAGATTTCATTTTTTATGGTTAAGTAGTATTCCATTATATTTATATATACCACACCTTCTTTAACCATTCACCCATGGATGGACACTTAGGTTGGTTCCACATCTTGGTTATTGTAAATGTTGCTGCAATGGACATTAGGGTGCATATGTATTTACAAATTAGTGTTTTCATTTTCTTTCAAAAATATCCAGAAGTGGAAATGCTGGATCATATGGTAGTTCTATTTTTAATTTTTTGAGAAACCTCCATACCATAGTGACAATACAAATTTACTTTCTCACCAACAGTGCATGAGGGTTCTCTTTTCTCCACACCCTTGCCAACACTTGTTATTTGTTGTCCTTTTGATAATAGCCAATTCTAACAGGTGTGAAGTGATATCTCACTGTGATTTTGATTTGCATTTCCCTGATGACTAGTGATGTTGAGCATTTTTCATATGCCTGTTGGCCATCTGCATGTCTTCTTTGGAAAATTGTCTACTCAGATCCTCTGCCCATTTTTAATGAGATTATTTTTTTGCTGTTGAGTTGTCTGAGTTCTTTATATATTTTGGATATTAGCCCCTCATCAGATATATGATTGGCAAATATTTTGTCCAATTTAGTAGGTTGCATTTTCATTGTGTTGATGGTTTCCTTTGCTGTGTCAAAGTTTTTTACTTTGATGTAGTCCAACTTGTTTATATTTGCTTTTTTTTGCCTTTGTTTTTGGAGTCAGATTAAAAAAATCATCACCAAGACCAATGTCAAGTAGCTTAACACCTAGGTTTTCTTCTAGGAATTTTATAATTTCAGGTCTTACATTCAAGTCCTTAATCCATATTAAGTTAATTTTTGTGTATGGTGTAAGATAGTGGTCTAGTTTCATTCCTTTGCATGTGGCTGTCCAGTTTTCCCAACACCATTTATTGAAAAGACTGTTCTTTCTCCATTGTATAATCTTGCCTACTTTGTAGTAAATTAATTGGCCATATATGGATTTATTTCTGGGCTCTCTCTTCTGTTTCATTGATCTATGTGTCTGTTTTTATGCCAGTACCATGCTGTTTTGATTACTCTAGCTTTGTATTCTTTTTTCTCAAGATTCTTTCTCAAGATTGCTTTGACTATTTGGGGTCTTTTTGGTTCCCTAAAATTCTTAGGATTGTTTTTTCTATTTCTGTGAAAAGTGCTATTGAAATTTTGAAGAGATTGCATTGAATTTGTAGATTGCTTTGGATAGTATGGACATTTTAACAATATAAATTCTTTAGCTCTATGAGAATGGAATATTTTTCCATTTATTTTATGTCTTTTTCAGTTTTGTTCATCAATGTCTTATAGTTTTCAGTGTATAGATCTTTCACCTTCTTGGTTAAACTTAATCCTAGGTATTTACTTTTTCTGATCCAATTGTAAATGGGATTGTTTTCTTAATTTTTCTTTTTGATAGTTTTTTTTTAGTGTATAGGAATGCAACCAACTTCACACTACTATATATAAGATAGGTAAACAAGGACCTACTCTATAGCACAGGGAACTATATTCAATATCTTGTAATAACCTATAATGGAAAAGAATCTGAAAAAGTTTTATATATATATATCTATATATACACATATATACATATATATGTAACCGAATCACTTTGCTATACACCTGAAACTAATGCAGTGTTGTAAATTACCTATACTTCAGTTTAAAAAATGGTAAAAAATAAATGCAACCAATTTTTGTATATTGATTTTGGACCCTGAAACTTTAATAAATTTATTTATTAGTTCTAACAGCTTTTTGGTGGAGTTTTAAGGATTTTCTGTATATAAAATCATGTCATCCATAAATAGTGACAGGTTTACTTCTTCCTTTCCAATTTGGATGCTTTTATTCCTTTTTCTTCCTTAATAGCTCTGTCTAGGACTTCCAACACTATGTTGAATAAGAGTGGCAAGAGGGCATCCTTGTCTTGTTCCTGATCTTAGAGGAAAAGCTTTCAGCTTTTCACCACTGAGTATGATGTTAGCTGTGAACTTGTCATATATGGCCTTTGTTATGTTAAGGTATGTTCTCTCTATACCCACTTTGTTGAGAGTTTTATTATAAATTGATGTTGAATTTTGTCAGATGCGTTTTCTGCATTTATTGAAATGATTATATGATTCTTATCCTTCGTTTTGTTAATGTGGTGTATCACATTGATTGATTTGAGGATGGGCTAGTGCCCATTTAATTGCAGTACCTTATGTATAGTTTCTTCGTCTGTAATATGTGGACAATTATAGTTTCTACTTCATGTGAGTCTCATGAGGATTAAACAAGTTAAGAAAGACACATAGAACAGGATCTTGCATAAAATACGTGATGAGCAGTTGTTAATTACTGTTGTTTTATTATCATTAGCTTCATTATCATTATTATTTGCCCTTGCTAACCTAAATAGAATAGGATGATTTCCTGAAGGATATTGAAGGGTATAGAGCTTTTAAAACAGAAACAACCTTCTTTCCCTTCATATGAGACAGTTTTGAGCAAGACAATCATTTTGAGTCATTTTTTTTCTAGTAAAGGTGATGAATTTTTGTCTATCAACTAAACTTTCCAAGGACCCCAGCTTGAAAAATCATTGCTCTAAGAGGCCAAGGACCACAAACTCAAATGCCCCCAAGGCCTGGCTAGTAACACAAATGAGAGAAGCAAATAGGGTGTAATTCATTAGAGATCTGGATACTCTGGTGAACTGGAGCACCACCTACACATAAGAAGGCCACTCTCAGTTAGAAGTGGTTTTGGTATTGTGGTGGAAAGAGAAAAAAGGCCATTTCTTATGATCACAGCTTTTTCAGAAGGTAATGAGATAGGTTAGAGGAATAGAAAATAAACATGATTCAAGTAGTGAGATAACTATAGACACTCTTGAATTTGAGACTGATGCCTCAGTAAGATAATTTGGGTTTAACATGGTGATACTGATTCAGTGGTAAAGGTGACTTATTTCTTCATTTAACTACATTTAATTAAAAACAAGAAGAAATAATATAGATCAGTGAATAGCAGATAAAGAATAAAGATTACCAGGAAAGTCGGTGTTTGCTGCTGAGAAGCTGAGGTCCGAGGAAGAAGCTGTGGATTTGGGGAGTGAGTATTCTTTGAAGGCAGAAGAGAGTGGCCTGAGGCGCAGAGGCCCAGCAATGCTAGGGACTCCACATTCCTCACTAAAACGCTCTTTAGATGTGCCACAGTGAAGCATCAACGTAACGCAATGAGCCATTCTTTGTAACAGGGAATGCCAGCAGTTTTTTCTCCGTGGTATCCATCCAGTGAAGAGTGAATCTGGGACATGTGCATTTCAGTGTACGTGTGCACACAGGACTGAAAGGTTTAACGTCACCTACAGATATTCCTGGAAGTCCTGCATACAGATTGCTGTCCTTTTGTGGTAAATCTACATATATTCCTGAATATTCCTCTGGCTTGAAAATTTGGTTTTCATTAGAGCTTGTCATCTTCCTAAAGCCAATCCATAAGTAGCCATGCACTATGGCTCTATTATATGATACTCCCTCCCAAGACCAATCTATTAAGTTAGTCTAAAGGCCTCAGCCACATCCTCCTCCTTTGGTTGGTGGATTTCATCCCACCCTTCTAGTAAATCTCCTTAGCATCCTTTATTTTCTCTTGTAAGTGATACTTTTGAGTTCATCCTATTCCTTCTCCATTAAGTGGGAGTCGGCAGTGGTTCCAGGTAGCATGTTTACTGTAATATCCACTTGAAGCCACAGGAGATGAATTTTTTGCTCCAGATGCTAATTTTTTCCATACAGATGCTGAGCTTCTCTCAAAATATGTCTCCATCAGTCCCTGTCTCTGCAATCCACTGGTCACCTTCAGATGTCAGGCTTCACCTGCCTGGTTCAGAGTAGGGGTTCCTTAGTCAAGTTCCAACTCAGTCTCTGGGGTTGACTGATCCAATGAATGCAGATTGTAGTGAGGGGCTGAATTCAGAGGGGACTCTTCTTGGACTGGACATAACCCAAGAAAGAGGCATCTTTGGTTTGCTGAAGAAAAGGTCAATGCTTTCTTCTGACTTAGAAGCCAGGGTCAAAGTGAACCTCTACAATCTCACACAAAGACTCCTCTCTAGGACCCTCCCATCCGCCACACCTGTGGCTCAGGTTCTTCTCCAGAAAACAGGCTTTGGAGGCAGCAGTACCTGGTGCTGAAAGAACACTGATCTATATTTCTAGACTGAGCAGAGTTTTGTCATAGGCAAAGGATTTAACTTCTCTATGCCTCATTTTCTTTCTCCATAGAGTGGTGTGTTCCTGCTAGACGATTACAAATGTTTTTCAGCACTAAGATTCTAATCAACTATGATAGGTGATAGGGAGCCATGGTAGATTCTTGAGCAATACAAATTATTGTGAAGACATATGGGCAAGATTGGGCTACTGCCACCAAATACAATTTTTAGCAGATCAAACTGTCATTCCCCTTCCACATTTTCCCATCATAGGCCCTGCTTTCCTACAGTTCCTAGACACATACAGAAAGCAGATCAATAAGGACCAAACAGAGAATGGAAGAAATAACATGGTCACACAAATGGGAAAACTTGACTTGGTATATCAGGATATTTTATCCCTCCAGACAGATCTAATGTGTATCAGAAGGTAACTTAGGATAGAAAAATAAGATGAAGATGTAGTGTTAGATAAACTGAACTTTAAAAAAATCAAGAAAAGACATTCTGATGCATCCATTTCAGGGTAAGAAGTTTACTGCTAATGGGACCTGAAATCTGCTGAATCTTTTGATTTTTATCTCCATGCATTCATCCTCATGCTCGAGATGGCCTTCCGTCCTATTTGGCAAGGACACACTGACATCCCAAACCCCCTTTCTTTTGGACAGTGCTTAAGTAGGTACAGCCAGCGTTTGCTCTATGATTCTCCTTTTGTATGTGTTCTTTGCTGACTGAATCTTTATTAGTTGCTATTTTATTTTTCAGATAGTTTTGTTTATTGAAGCAGGATACAGTCCAGTCTTGCTGACTTGAGAATCACTTTTTCTCCTTGGTGTGACTTTACACATCTCTGCTTTGCTCCACAGTTGATATCATTCTTGATTTCTTGGCGGGAAATCTTATTTCTCTCCTTTGCTAGTGCATGGGAGGTGAAAACCTCAGTGAATTCCCAACTACTAGCAAGAAACTTACAAGAGTTTCATTTTCATTCTTAGCATGACTTGTACACAATCTCACAGGAAGAAATTAGGATGTATTTCAATATTATGTTCTAGTTCCATAAAGCTTTGTGGGGATTTATTAGAATCGTGTTCTATGAGACTCTCCTTTCTCAGTTATGGTAACAAGTTTTTAAATTAATAATTGTCCCCTTGCTCCCCTCACCCCTGCCCAGTGTTACTTACTCAACTTTGCTGCCTGACTGTTGGCTCCATGGGGACAGGCACTGTATTTACTTTATCCCCAGATCTGTAGGGCATCAATATACTATGCTACACAGCAAAAGGGATATTTATCCATAAGATGACTCAGCCTCAACCCCACTCCTATCCATTACCTTTCCTCCCACTTCCCGTCCTACCTCTTTGTAAAATGGTACGTAACTTTACCCAGAAGTATGTGTATAGCTATGTGGCTTTATTTGAAAATATAATTATACTTTCAAAGATACCATTTTACAGTTGTCTGTTTAACAAGAATTATGTGAATGTTTGAAGAAAGAAAAGTCATAGCTTGCCTAAGGAATTGTTTCCTATTCTGAACCTACCACTCTCTATATTTTCTTTAAATCTAAATTGACCTTTATCTAGATCTCTATCCCAACACAGTACTGACTTGCCATCATCACTGCACAATTTCACTTGGGCAGAAGTCATAAGCTTTCCTGAATTTACCCAGATGATGGTTTGCTATTTTCGCAAGAGAACACTGCCATTTCTCTAAAAGTCTTCTGTCTTTCAGGAAGTGGCTGCCAGTGCTATTTTCTTGGGCTGCAAATAGGGCAACAGCTGTACCTTTATACCAGACTGTGGATACCAGGTTGCCAGAGAGGAACTGTTCTAGACACCGACACACTATGATAATCAGCTCAGCCATGCAGGTGAACTTAAGTGCTTTTATCTCTTGGAATGACAGGAAATTTTGGACTAAAAATAGGTATTATTTAATTTTGGGTAACTTCTGTTAAGCCTCTGAAGTTCACTAGTTTGAACTGTAGTTGACAATGTTGTGTAGGGAAAAAAACCTCTGGACTGAAAATGAGAATTTGGTCCTCGGGATTGCTCTGCCTTGCTGGGATATATACTCTAATTTCCTTTTTGAGAATTTTGTTTTGCCCTATATAAAGTGGGGTTATTGTACAAGATGATATTTAAGGTCTTTGGGTTCTAAAATTATCTGTGAACATGTACCTCTAATTCTAGAAAAGGGCAAGCTTTTGATGGGGAGGTCTGTTTGTTTTCTGTGTGCTATGAAATTTGCAGGTAAGTTTTTGTTAGGCCAGTAAATCTACCTACGCTAGTAAGTCTCCACCTCTAATTTACAAGATGAAAAGGTGAAATATTATTAGAGAAGTTTACAATCATATTTTACCTTGCCGTTCACTCAGACCTTTTCATTTAAGTGCACAGCAATTGCAAGCTCAGTGTGGGGAATCTTCTTTCAACGGAGGCATCTGTCTGCTTGTATTTGTGCCCCTATATTTTCTCTCTGTTGCTCTGTATCTCTGTGTTTCTGTCTGTCTGTCTGTCTCTCTCACCTCATTTCACTACCTGTTCTGTGGTTTAGCAATTTGAAAAGAGAGATCTTCAGAGTCCTAATCAACACTCCTTATTATACAATTGAACTATGTAGATGGTCATCTGAGGTCATTTAGTAGTTCACGATTTGCGAATTCCATATAGAAACTCAGAATGTATGTCTTTCACAAAGAAGTGGATCCCTCATATTCCTTTGAGTCAGCAAAGATCTCAGCTGGGCTTCCTTGTCTTTTTCACAGTGTGTTTCTGCCTAAAAACGGTGCCTTTCCAAAGCCACCCTCACACCCCGACATTTAAGAGTCAGTGTCATGTTCTCTCTCTAGCACCAAGCATTGTTCTTTCCAGTCATATGAGTTTTGTTTTAGCAAGCAACAGCATAAATCATTTATTTGTTCTGCCTGAGAAAGGAAAGGAGAAATGTAGAGTTCAAAAAATTCTTTTCAAAGAGCCACAAGATGTAGTTTTTCATTAGATTATATAAGATTTTTGCTTACTTAAGCCAAAAGAATATGGAAAATAATAATTAGCCCATAGTAAAGCTACCTGAGGGCTTTTTGAAGAGTTAAACTGTGGTATTATTTATAGACAAAAAGGTAATATTTTCTGTGTTTCCTCGCCTCAATTTGTCTTGTTGCTTTAACACATTACACGTTATAGTGTAATCTATGAGATAGAAACAATACCAGGAGTCCTAATTAAATTAAAAGTAATTACCAGTTGTACAGATAGGGCTTTCAATTGAGGAGCAGGAAGTTGATATTTTGTCATCCCCAGTTTATCTCCATGCACCGAGCACGATTCTTTGTACCAGTTATTAATGGCGTTTTCTCAACGGTCATGAAGAGTGTGGGAAATAGGGAACGAGGAAGAGAACAAAAGGAAGAGAGGAATTAGAGGAGGCTCAGAGGGCGACAGAGACAGAGAGGAAGCTTTCTGCTGCTGTTCTTCAAACAGGATCCAGGGAAATTTTTCATACATTGAGGGACCTACTGCCGTCCTTTACTCACCTATGAAAGAAATATTTGCCCAGCCCATATTCGTAACATATCCTAATTTTTCTTGACCACAAACAGAATTTTAAGAAGAGAACCTCACACATTCTATGCTCAAGGTGTGGTTTATGATGTGACAGATTTTCTATTTTCAGGAAGAAAAAAAAAAATAGTTCCAGCTCCCAACAGGAATTTAATTTGAGAGAGGGAGGGAAATGGCAATATATAAAGATTTCCTACTGTCCAATTTCTTATTCTGCTTTTCAGCTGGGCATCTTTTAACAATTGGAAGCATTGCCATTCTCCCACCAGGAAACACAGCACAGGCTTTTAAAGAGCATTTACAGGGTGACGTCCATTTGATTGACCGTTATCTTGCCGGCATGCTGCTGCTACATATATGAGCAATTATTGGAAAAGCAGTCAAATTAAATTTTCATAACTATAAAGCTGCATTTTACCTTAGGGGCACAGCTTCCTTCCTATTTCTACAATCTATTTTCTATGCTTTATATTAAATCTAAATAAATGAATGTTTATCAACATTAATATTTTAACATAGTATGCCAGTCTGTGCCCTCTCTCCCAACAACTTTTTCATCTTTTTTTAGGAATGTTCTGCAAGAGAGTTTAACTTTTCCAGTATGATGTGGGTCATTTTGTGTAGGCTATTGTTAAGGTGTTCTTTCTTATCCACGAAAAGTATACCTTTGACTAATTCTTGCCTTTAATAATCAAATAAAATCAACAAATGTCTTACATGAAATCAAGTTTAATTTTTTTTAAGATTATTCTTACCAAGGTATTAAAGACTCAATAAAGCCATCCAATATGGATGACAAATATTGTAAGTGGTAGTTGGCTTGCTGTGTTCCCTTCCCATACTCACGGCTGACGTTGCTAAATGATTATAGCACACAGTTCATAATTGAGACCAGATATTGGCTCTTGGAAGCTATTTCAACTGATTTGAGTTGACAGAAAATGTGAAATCTATTTTACTATCCCTGTTGTTTTATCTTTGTGCTCTTTCGTCCTGTCTGGCATTTTCCCATATCTGTCCATCTTAAACTACACTGGGAAACCCAGCCTCACCATGTCTGGACACTTACCTGAACCACCAAATCCTGTTACTCCCAATTTTATCCTTCAGATCTAGCTCAAATCCTATCTCTTTCATGCAGCATGAAGTTTCCCCCAATTTTTCTGGATCACATTGGTCTTTCTTCTCGGGTGATTATGCCCTTGTTGCTAGAGTGACCATCTGTCCTGGTAATATGACAGCAGAAAAGAAAAATCCCTGGAGATGTAATCTAAGTTAGCATCTCATTTAGAGAGGCAAAGAGTCTCAAAATTCTGTAGTTGAGTATATCTCATCTGGATATAAAACTGGGCAGATCAAAATTAAAATACTTCTCAGTTCTTCTGTTGCTTGATTTCTAAAAGATGAAATTTTGATTTGAGGAAAGGAAAAAATCTTTCCGGGAAACAGCCATGGGAAAGGATAAAGAAGGAAGGAAACATCCTAGGAAGAAATGATAGGTTTTTTGGGGAATCCGTCTATAGAGCTGCTGGATATGATGGGGCATTTATAGCTCACCTCATTGACTTTATTCATCATCAATAAATATTAATAGTGAGTATGTTAAGTCGAAGATTTATTCATGACTGTGACCTTGACCATGTGCAGTATTGCTATTTGGCAGGACTATTATCATCCTCTCACTTTAGCTGCAGCTCTGTTTTAAAATGGCAAGAAAAAGGAGGAAAGAGTAGGAAACAAACTCTTTACTGTCAGGACAAAATTAAGTAAAATGTTGCTTGGAATACAGAATGGTGAGGAATTAGAGAAAGTTCATTTAACTGCTCACTCTTAGGCACGGCACCAACCCATGCATATACTACTTTCAAGTAGTTGAAAAATGAGGGAGGATAAAATATTAATTTAGGGAGCTACATGATTTATTATGTTAGAGACTGTGTGTGCAAAAGCATGATGCAAACATGTTTGTTTCCCTAATAATAGTTCACCCTCTTTCTTTCATTCATCCCGTGCTGATATGTCTTTTTGATGATTTTCTTAATTTTTTTCCATCTCAAAACTGTCATGCCAATGTTACATCCAAAGTGAATATTAGCAAGGGAGCTGCTAATCTTCCAAATCTTAGGCATTTGTGTGGACTGAAACGGCTTTAGTAAATGGGAAGAAATGAAAGAAATGTGGGAAGTGATTCATACCTTCCCCATGGTAAAATATGGGCAACTGGACTGAACATCTGTGTTTCTCAAGGGAATCAGCCCTACAGTTTCAGGCAGTGAATGACATTTTTGAATCCCTTCCAAAGGCTACCCACCTTTCTTGGCCACATAGAACTGGGCTAGGCAAATACTCAACAGCATTTTTTATCTCTTTCTGTGCTGAACAGTACACTAGGTGCTTTGGGGAAGGATGCCAGAAGGTGTATATATGGTGCATTGATACGGCTGCGTACTCTATTCTTGCTCTTGACTTATTCTCATAGGTCTTCTTTCTCAGGACAACAGCTGGATGGGCTTTTTCTTACTTCAGCAAAGTGATGCCAAATATTGGTTTCTGAAACTGGCCCCCTGATACAGTCCTTTGTTTCCTGAGAGACCCAGGCTTCAACCACCTAGGAAAGACCTCAATACACCTCATTGCTTCATTTGTTGAGTTGCCAATTGACGTTCAGGATTTTCCAGTGTGATTACCAGCACAGACAACCACTCTGAGTACTCCTTTTAGCATCATTTTCTTAATTAGATGTTTTGGGAAAATTATTGGATCCTGATTCAGGAGGTACATTCAACTGTGCAAGTGAGACAATTCATGTTTACTTAAAATTATTCGATGATTCATCTTAGTTTCCTACTTTAGTTATTCATTTGTTTATTCATTCCACTAGTCATTTATTCAACAGTCATTTAAAAGTCTGTTATTTGGCAAGTTTTGTGCTCACTGCTGGGAATTCAAGCAATGAAGAGATGACAAACAGGTTACTGGATGCAATGAAACTTAACTGTGGTACTGGAGATCTGCATTACAGAGTAATTTTTGACTTTCAACTACAGTAGTATAAGGTTATTTTCATTCATTAAGCATTATGAAGTATCTACTCTGAACTCATAGGCAGTTCTAGATACAACATTGAGTGCTACGAAAGGAATGCACTGTGGTTCTTCCCTTCTAGGAATCCTAATGTGACCCCAAATTCAAGCATATTTAACATTATTCTTAGAAGTAAGACATTTTAGGAATAAATGAAGTGCTACGGGAGGTAAGGGAGGGAGAGAGCAAGAGAGAAAATGAGGGAGGGAGGGAGAAAGAGAGAGAGAGAGAAAATTTGGGAAGATGTCTTGAAAGAGAAAGGGTTGGAATTGAAACTAACACACACTGAAAGGGTGGAGGGGAATTGGGAAGAGAGGGCAAGTCTTTCCTAACAGATTAAAACCAACCAACCAACCAACCAACAACCTAGATGTTAAGATAAGCAAGTAAGCCTGATACCAAAACCAGACAAAGATACAAAAAAAGAAAATTACAGACCAATATCACTGATGAATATAGATGCAAAAATCCTCAACAAAACACTAGCAAACAGAATCCAACAACACATTAAAAGGATCATACATCATGATCAAGTGTGATTTATCCCAGGGATGCAAGGATTCTTCAATATATGCAAATCAATCAATGTGATACACCATATTAACAAATTGAAGAAGAAAAACCATATGATCATCTCAATAGGTGCAGAAAAAGCTTTTGACAAAATTCAACACCCATTTATGATAAAAACTCTCCAGAAAGGGGGCATAGAGGGAACCTACCTCAACATAATAAAGGCCATATATGACAAACCCACAGCAAACATCATTCTCAATGGTGAAAAACTGAAAGCATTTCCTCTAAGATCAGGAACAAGACAAGGATGTCCACTCTCACTACTATTACTCAACATAGTACTGGAAGTCCTAGCCACGGAAATCAGAGAAGAAAAACAAATAAAAGGAATACAAATTGGATAAGAAGAAGTAAAACTGTCACTGTTTGCAGGTGACATGATACTATACATAGAAAATCCTAAAGATGCTACCAGAAAACTACTAGAGCTAATCAATGAATTTGGTAAAGTTGCAGGATACAAAATTAATGCACAGAAATCTCTTGCATTCCTATACACTAATGATGAAAAATCTGAAAGAGAAATTAAGGAAACTCTCCCATTTACCATTGCAACAAAAAGAATAAAATACCTAGGAATAAACCTACCTAGGGAGACAAAAGACCTATATGCAGAAAACTATAAGACACTGATGAAAGAAATTAAAGATGATACCAACAGATGGAGAGATATACCATGTTCTTGGATTGGAAGAATCAATATTGTGAAAATGACTATACTACCCAAAGCAATCTACAGATTCAATGCAATCCCTATCAAATTACCAATGGCATTTTTTACAGAACTAGAACAAAAAATCTTAAAATTTATATGGAGACACAAAAGACTCCGAATAGCCAAAGCAGCCTTGAGGGAAAAAAACGGAGCTGGGGGAATCAGACTCCCTGACTTCAGACTATACTACAAAGCTACAGGTGGTCAAGAAGCACACGAAAAGCTGCTCAACATCACTAATTATTAGAGAAATGCAAATCTAATCTACAATGAGGTATCACTTCACACCATTTAGCATGGGCATCATCAGAAAATCTACAAGCAACAAATGCTGGAGAGGGTGTGGAGAAAAGGGAACCCTCTTGCACTGTTGGTGGGAATGTAAATTGATACAGCCACTATGGAGAACAGTATGGAGGTTCCTTAAAAAACTAAAAATAGAATTACCATATGACCCAGCAATCCCACTACTGGGCATATACCCAGAGAAAACCATAATTCAAAAAGACACATGCACCCCAATGTTCATTGCAGCACTATTTACAATAGCCAGGACATGGAAGCAATCTAAATGCCCATCGACAGATGAATGGATCAAGAAGATGTAGTACATTTATACAATGGAATATTATTCAGCCATAATAAGGAACGAAATTGGGTCATTTGTAGAGACGTGGGTGCATCTAGAGACTGTCATACAGAGTGAAGAAAGTCAGAAAGAAAAAAACAAATATCGTATATTAACGCATGTATGTGGAGCCTAGAAAAATGGTACAGATGAACCAGTTTGCAGGACAGAAATTGAGACACAGATGTAGAGAACAAACGTATGGACACCAAGTGGGGAAAGTGGCGAGGGGTGGTGGTGGTGGTGAGATGAATTGGGAGATTGGGGTTGACATGTATACACTGATGTGTATAAAATGGATGACTAATAAGAACCTGCTGTATAAAAAAGTAAATAAAATTAAATTCAAACAAAAAAAAGATAAGCAAGTAAGGTCAGTTTCCAAGAACAGTAAGAAAAATTGCTGTAGATATAGTTCAATCTAGAAACGTGAGTAAAAGCTGTGTTGTGAAGGAATTTAAATAATAGGTTGAGAAAGTCGGACATTATGGAGCATGTGGAAGAAAACTAAAGGAAGCTTTTCCAGCAACGGAGTGACATTGGTTTGATCTGTTTCAGAAAATAATGTTGGTGGCAATACTCAAGATGTATTGAAAGGGAAAGAGCCTGGATATAGGTTAGGCAACAACCTTAATTGTTTGGGTGAAAGATAATGAGATATCCAACTAGGGCTGAGGAAGTGATTATTGAAAGGAGGAGATAGATTGGAAAAAGTGAATTGAGGCAAAACCAATAGAGATTTTGGACCAATCAGATGGTAGTGGTGTGGTACTTGTGAGTGAAATGAGAGGGAAGCTCGAATGGGGCATTTTCTAATACCTGTATTCTATGACTGAGTACTATATTCTATAGCATATTGGATTTTGCAATTAGTAAGTTTTTGATAATTTTTAAGAGAGCTGTTTTAGTAACTGTTAGTGATAATACCACAATCATAATAAATTGCTTGCAAAGTGGAATTTCTATCAGTGAATAAGGTCAACCCAGTTTGTTAATTGCAGAACTAAAAACTGGTCCCCCAAATCAGATTGCTTCAAAATCAGATTTCTTCATTTCTTAGAGCCAAATATATGTTTCTTTGATGCAAGAAAAGATTGTAAAAGTATTTCCTTATTTTAATAATAAAAATGACAACTAACATCTATGGAGTATTTGGTGTGTGCCAGGGACTGCTCCAGATTGGCTTATATGCACAATGAGAATGCAGATCATATAGATCATACAGGAATTGGTATTAGCACTCATCAGCAGCAGTTCATTTTCTGTTAAAAATGATAAATACGAAAAAAAGGTTGAATCCTGATATCTAATTCGTAAAATGGTTTGGGTTTTTTTTTGGTCCGATATTTGTTTGGATACCCATCATGCAGAAATCCTGATGCTGAAACAGTAAATGAAATGAAATATTCTGCAATTTCTAGCTGGCTACTTGGCTCTCCTGAGCCCTTAGCTTCAAGGATTTTTCAAAATATATTTTTCTGCACCACAGCTCAGAGTTGCTAAATCCAGAAATTGAAACATTCTGAGAACCAAATCATTTCAGGGTGAATCAAAGCTCTTGGAACATTGCCCTAGGATTTTGAAGATAGTGTTTAATAGTGAAAAATGTTCAATATTTTTAAGGAAATCCCAATTACGGAAGGCTGCCCCATTCACACCCCTGACGCTGCAGGGTGTCTGACACAGAATGCCTTGTGTCAACCTTCACTCCTGTGAAGAGCCAGGACCCCATGGGTGAAGGTGAAGGTCTTCTGACTCCCGGCAGGTCTGACAGCACTGCCCTCTTGTAATTACCAATTGTGAGGAAATCGGAGGCTGATGTCTGTTTCTAACTCCACCTTAAAACCTGGAAATATGTTCCCTCCTTTATTCCATTCTAACCAGCTTCTATTCCGGCTGCCATCTTAATTCCAGCAACTGTGACTGTTTTGAAGCAAGAGTTTGTCTCTCTGCTCAAACCCGCTCTAGTATATAGTCTGTGTTTTTGCTTGTTTGTGTTCTGCAGCACTGGTGATGGCAACAGAAGATGGGAAGAGAGAGAGTGAACATAGTTAAACAAACCTTAAGACTAGGAGGTGTTTTAACATAGTGGGAGGGGCATGAATTATGGAATCAGACAGTAATGTGAACTTACTGACTGTGTAACTTGGGGCAAGTTATTTAATGATTTTGTATCTCAGCTTTCTCATCTGTGAAATGAGGATAATAAAACTTACATCATAGGATATTTGGGAGAATTAAATGAAATGAACATATAGATCATATTGTAGGTGATTAATACATGGGGATGGGTGCTATTATTAGTAGTAGTAATATTAATAACAGTGAAAGAGTGGAATAAAAATAAAGTTGAAGCAGGAACAATGGAAAACCATGGGGTAAAGAGCCATCAGCTGCAATGCTTGACAATTCAGAAGATGCTCTAATATCTCTCTATAAAGTGATGGAGCGACTTGACCATCTTAATTCCACAGAAACTTTGCCTCTCATAGACAGGAATGTAAGGTAGTGTGAAGCTATGTTAACCTGAAATAATGTTTCTCTCCTTTTCCCAAGTTCAACTCACTTTTCAGAGGCTACCTGAGTTATCTTTTTCTAGGATTCTGTCACCACTGATCTACCAATGACCTCCTTTTCTACTGAATTAAGGCAAAAATTACATACCATCTGGTATGTCCTCTGATTACTTCCTGGAGGTGTGGTTTCCAAATGAGATCAAGGTTTCCTTGAGTAAAAGAAACTTGCCTTATACTTCTTATATATTCACCATAGGACATTGGGTGTTTGAGCAAACACAGAAACCCTAAACCAAACACCGTAATGAGGAGATGAAAAGAGTAGTAGCCTTAAGTTTCTGGTACCAGAGAAAGTCCATTAAAGGGGCGGGGGTTTTTCTTTCCTCAATAGATAATAAATTTTCTTCCAGTTGTATAAGGAGTATCTACATTTTCCTTGTTAATTTCCCACAATTTAGCCTCACTGTCCCCTCCTTCATAAAAATTCATAGACCCTTGACTTAGATGGCCTCTTTACAATTATTTAATGTTCACATTTGAACCACGAGTACAATGTTAGCCCAAATACTGTAGTGATAATAATTAAGTGAGGTTTGATGCCCAAGCCTCAGAGGACTTCAAGCCCAGGGTTCTCATGGCTTTTCACCCTTAATGAAAGATGACTCTCTAGCTGACCATCTATATACACTGCCTTATTATTATCTCTTATTTGCCCCCATTCAAATCATTTACGAAAGTTACATTTCACAGAGATGAAATATATGTTTAAGCAGGGATTTCGATTGGGCTCAATTAAATTTTGCTAGGGTTCTATGGGGCAATTCACAGTAAGGCTTTGTGTTGTGAAATTAATTTTATTTTACATTTCTAAACTTGAGAAGAACACACATACGCCTGCATATATGCATAGGTATGAATATAAATGTGTATATATACATACATGCAAACATGCACACACACTTCTCAAATCTCTTCTCTCTGATAAGCAACATTCTTATCATTATTCTTTACACTTGTTTGTCCCAGTGTAATAAAATGCTGTGTCAGAAAGCATTCAGTACAAATATTGTCGTTTAGGTCAGAATATGTAACGTGGGGGCATGGAGGTTGACAAAACCCAAGTAAAAAAGGCACAAAAATGAGAGGGGAAACTTAAATAATTCTCGTGTTCTCCAGTCGTAACTTGATTATCCTAATACCACGTCTCCTCATATTGTTCTCCCACCTTTCCTCTATTGTATTTGTTGATGGTTCTTATGTAACAAATTATTCCCGATCTTAACAGCTTGGAGGATCTCTTTAACAGCTTACTAATTCACACAGTTTCTGAGAGAGTCTTAGCCTCTTACTTCTGGCTCAGGGTGTCTCATGAGGTTGCAGTCAAGCGGTCCGTGGGGGCCGCAGTCATCTGAAGGCTTGACTGGGGTTGGAGGGCTTCCTTCCCAGCTCATTCATGTGGCTGTTGGCAGGAGGCTTCAGCTCTTCACCATGTGAGATCCTCCATATGGCTGCCCACACATGGCTTTCCTCAGAGCAAGTGATGAGGGGGTGGGGAGGATGAGTGTGTGTGTCTGTGTATTTGTGCGTGTGTGTGTGTTTGTGTGCGTAAGAGAGAGAGAGAAAATGATAGAGGGACGTCACAAAGAAAATGGAGCCAGTGTCATTTATAATCCAATATATGGATCACACAGACCCACCTGGTACAGTGTGTGAGGAGATGACACAAGGATGTGAATACCAGGAGACAGGGATCGTTGGGGGTAATCTTGGAGGTTGGCTACCACATCTCCCCTCCCTCTTAACTTTCCTCCTCTTTTTGAAACCTCTCTCTTTGGAATGGACTGTTAGTTGCCAACTAGTAACAATTTTGCTTCATTGCTATTTGTCTACATATATCATCAATTTTCATTGCTTGACAGAAAGGTTTTCATTTGAAAAATTTAAATGATTTGTTTCTTCAGAAAATGTGACCAATGCTCTTTTCACAGTGTTACTGGACAGTAGAGGGTGCTGTTGGTGTGTGTGGACCTACATTGAACACTGAAGGTCGAACTAAGATGGGGCTGGTCCAGTTCTCATCTTGAAAAATAGTCAGATGGTTTCTAATCTGATTGGTTTCTAAATATCTGTATTTCAATTCTAAAAATTAAAATTTTTTTCTTTGGCCAATAAATAGGCAACATTAGGCTTTCCATAAATGCTTCTTTTAATTCCCAATGGTCTATTTGTAGTTCTCCTTGCTGCATGCTTTTTGGCCCTAATAATGGCTGAGAAGAGGTGAAGGAGGAGACACACGATAGTTACTTTGACATGGATTGTGCACAGATCATGAGGGACAATACCTTCTTTACTGGATTTGGCTTCTCCTTTAAGATTGATGTTTTTAAGATCCTTTTTGGCATGTTGACATATTGCAGGAGTATTGACTACAATCAGTCATTTCTACGACGGATACTGAGTTGATAAGGGATGAGTTATTTTCTCCTCCATTAGAATGGGATGAGTGTTTTGCAGGGGCCCTCGTGGGGAATGTTTTTTCTGTCCTTGACTCTTCCTTTCAGAGAGGATTTCCATCAGTGGTATGGGTCTTTTGGGGGGTACTCAATTGTTTTTAGACACATGACTATATGAATAAATTCCTAGTATTTGTAACAATATCTTGATGAGACTGTTGTGCACTTGGCATGGTAATTTCTAGAAGAAAGACCCAGTTTCATCTCCCTAGTCTGAAAAATATTTTTCTTCTCTATCATATTTCACAAAATCGCATTTGGTCACCACTTATCCTATTGCAGTGTAGCGCAAAAAGCATTAATTTTTGAGGTAAAAAAGACCGAGTTTCAAATAACACTGTTTCTTACTTGCTGGGTGGAGTCTTATGCCTCACTTTGTCCCTCGGAGAAGTGAAAAGTAGTAATAGTAAGTATATTAGGTACTGTGTTAAGAGCTCTGCCTACATTCCATGGTTTAATTTTTATAGTAAGCTTTTGCCATGCGTACTAGTATTTTCTGTATGTTTAAAAAAAAGGAAATGAATTTGAGATAAAAAGAGTTTAAGTAATCTGTTCAAGGTTATATAGCTGATAAATCATAAAGTTTAGATGCAAGCCCAAATGTGTGTAAAAGTAAAGTTATCCCCT